>NC_088980.1:135322695-135934258 GCF_963932015.1 Anas acuta
GCTGCTGAGCATCGCTGCCTCCCAGCCCTGAGCATCCCGCGGCTCTCAGGCTGTGCCCGAAGGCAGGGGACCGCCACCGGGATGGGGATGGTCGTGCTCCCCACATCGCAGCCACAGCCGGAGGAGCAGCGTCCCCGTGGATGATTCACGAGGGTGAATCAGCAGCCGCTGCTCCCACCCACTCCCCGAGCCAAAACCGTGCGCTGCTTCCACCAAGGGCAAGGTAAAACCAGGACAGGGGAGGCAAGGAGGAACCCGAAATAGAACGAAACTCTATCTCTGGGCTTCTTTTTTTTGTTGTTGGACAAGCTTCCTCACATTAGGAAAAAAAAAAAAAAAGCCAAAGAAACAAAGCCCTCAGACAGTAAAGCAACTGTTAGCAATTATTTTAAGCACTGCTCCAAGGGAGGCACACATCATGCAGAAAAGCTCCTACGTCTCATGTGGGCACCAGTCCTAGTGTAGAGCTGCCGATGGAGCGCCAGGCGCTGCCACTGCCCCCATGCTCAGAGTGCCTCTTCCTCCAGTAACTCTTTAATAGCTCTGAGTGATGCTGTTTTCCTCGGATGAGATAACCACTGACTGCAGCTCAGAGCCAGCCAGGCTATGGCACCAGATATCCTCTGTCCAAAGACAATGCAGCAGCCTCTGCTTGTGCAATAGGTTCATCGCACATCAGAGAGGGGAAAATATTTTTTCACCTACTTTTGTCCTCTCTCGTCTGCCAGGCTCCCTCCCCCGATAGGCATTAATACAGATTTGTCATTGCATAAATTTAAAATGTGCTAACAGAGCAAAACCCAAATTCTAAATCAAAATAGTCCCACTTGGGCAGCTTTGGGTCTGTATCCTATGCATAAAATAGGGTTAATCTGCAGTGGAGGTAGGTGGTGCTACAGATGCTTCACTGTAGTCTTGTATGTTTAAGCCCTTTATTTTGCCAGGACAGATGTCATTTCATTTTCTTCATGCCTCACGATGAGGCTTGAGTATTTCCTAGCATTTATTTTATTTACCCTAACATAGTTTCTGTGTTATGGTTAAGAAGTAGGATATTTTGGCAAAACCCTTGAAAGTCTTTAGGCAGATGAACCTAAAAACTGTCTCTAAATGATTCTGGTGCTGCAGTTGTAGGGGTATGAACTGAAGAGCCCCATGTTTGGTGCCTCTGTCCCTGACATGGAGCACAGGAGGGATGGAGGCTGAAATGTGAGTGTGCAGCCTGCAGGGCATGGTGCTGCCCATGGCTGGCTATGGAGGATTTGGGGATCAGGCAAGTCCTCAGTGCTGCCCCTTCCATGGGTAAACACCTGAGTCGGTGCTGGGGCTGCCTTCCAACTGAGGATGATAAAATTGATTCTTCTGTCTCCAGGAATTTCCCCTTCCCACTCTGACTATCATGCCAGCCACTGAGGCAGCCCCCTTGAACGCATCCTCACCTGCATTTCTGCTGTGCCCTCGTTTATCCCTTACTTAACCCTAAACCCTTATTACATTAAGGTTAGGCTGAAGGCAAATGCTGGACTGCATGCACAGAGAAGAAACCAAAAGCCCGAGGCTAAGAGCATGATATTTTGGGAGAGCCAGAGTTAGATCAAGCAGACTTTGTTGTGTGTGCCCATGTCAGAAAACCAGAAGTGTTTGCTCACTCTGCCACAGCGTGCTCTGTGTTTCATCTGTGTACTGCAGTTACACTTTTACTATAGTTATGTCTTGAAGCCCCAGGGAGGATTGGACATGAGCTGCTCTACAGGCTTAGCGGGTTATATGCCAGGTTATTGGGTTCAGTTGTGTTATTAAAAATTAACTGAAAGAAATCGCATGGCCTGGGCAACGCAGGAAATACATACCATAAAACAAATCTGCAGGAATTTCTGAGGCTGCGTTAATCCAAACTAAACAAACTATCCCACAGAAGGCTGGAGGCAAGTCCTGGCTCCCCAGCCACTCAGTGTCCTCTCCCCCCAAAAACTTTTGAAAGTGACCCTGTTCACCTCCCCCAAAAAAGGCCTGGAGAGCCCACTCTCAGGAGGGGCTGCAGATGCACAACTGCAGCAGGACCATGCCTTCCATGCCATGTGTGCACAGCTCTGTACTGCTACTACAGGCCATAGGAGGGAAGGGCCTGGTTGTCACTGGTTAGCACCATCACAGCCCCACTGCACCCACTGACATGCACGATCTCCTCACACTCATCCTGCAGCTGTGAGGCCTTAGCTCCTCCCTGCACACGCAGGTTTGTTGAAGACCCCTTTGAGGGCCTACAAACTGAGTCTTCTCCAAGTTGTCTGAAGAAGGCCCCATCTACTTCTTCCTCATCAGGTGGTCTGTAGCAGACCCACCACACTGTCACCCACACCGGTCTTACTTCCAATCCAGCTTCATGAGCGCCCAGCAGGTCACTACTGGTCAGTGGCCCAAGCCCTGCTGTCAGAGAAGAGGAGCTTGCTCACACCGTGTCCTGGTTCAGTGCCAAGCACCCAGAACATTTCTTGTCCTACAGATCCTGCAATGTCAGCTCCTCAGACTGGGAAGATTAGCCCACAAGGTGCCCTCTCCGCAGCCCGGAGGAGACCAGCCTAAAGATGAGCACCACAGGAGCTTGGGGTCCAAGCAATAGCTGGATCAAGGGCACAGTGGAAGGGAACATGTTGTCGCAGAGAGCACCAGGCATGCTTCAGACATGAATGGAGTTTGTATGGACCAGATGAGTGCTAGAAATGCCCATGGCTGCAAAAGGTCATGTAGAGCAGCTGTGGCACACTGTGTGCTCCAAAGTATCTGCTCTGTCACAGGGTCCTAACCTTGAGTGTTGTGTACACAGGCAGTTCACAAAAGATCTCAGCAGGATTCAGTGCTGTCATCACAAAAGCCAAGACTGGTTTTGATTTGCCAAGCAATTAATTTTAGCAAGTGGAACTTTCTCTTCAATCAAATCCTAAATATTTTTGTGTAAAATACTCCTAGACATTAGAGGACTCGGTTATTTTTACTCTGCGAATCCCTACACAGTGATAGTAAAAATAGTCTTACTTAATATAGATTAGTATAAACAAATAAATAAAAGCTCAGAAACAAACAACAACAACAACAAAATGTGACTTTGATAGTGCTAGAATCATCTCAGAGCCACCTAGAAAAGTCAGGGCTGGTTTTGTACTGGTCATGCATCTTCCAGATGCTGAGTGTTTGCAGTGGTGGGTCACATTGACACACTGCATGGGCTTCACATTGACACGTTGCATTCATCTCTCATTCATCTCGCAAGCTGAGCTGTTACTTTCTAATGAACATTTAGGTTTTAGAGCACTGTTTTCAGCTAGTTAAACTATTGGAGAAGAGTAAAAAGCTGAAGTCCCTCTGAAATGTGCCAGTGCCACTCAGTCTGAATTTGTTTGTGCTTATTTGAAAATATGCTTTTGGCCCATCTGGCTTTGTTTGTTTGTTTCTTTCTTGGGTTTTAATTGTTGTTGTTGCTGCCCATTTGTTGCTTTTTAAGGATGATGTGGCTTTAGAATTAGTACAAAATGGAAAATTTTATGTCAAGCATTTAATTATGCTTTCAGTTTAATCTGTTAAAGATGGCATTGATACCCTGATTGTTTTTATTAAAAAGGGAGAGGCCCCTATTTCTAAATTTCTCTAGAATTCTATTTTGTTTATTTACAAAGTCCATTATAATAATGAGGGCTGAGCAGACTCTCAAAGTATCATTCTCTTTTTAAAGCATAGTGTTTTTCATTTTAAGTCAGGTAGATAAGAAAGAAAAGAGGGGTCAGCAGAGGGCTCAGGCTGTTGCCCACGCTACAGGAGCTGCTGAGAGAGTCTCTGGGTTGGTGCAGGACAAGATGGGTTCTTCACAGGCTGATAGCGTCCTGCAAATGTGCAGACTTGCAGAATCAGAGCACGTGTCAGAAGCATTGAGCATTTCGGACCCACAGCTTTGGGAAGATTTTCGCATGACCGTTTTGACAGGTCAAGTCAATCTGTCTCTCTGGCACGCTCAAACAGGCAGGACTATGTCTGTCCCCAGAGGTTGACCAGACATTCTCCTGGCCAAATAAAATGGTCATCCTTGCCAGGTTTTGAGTGCATCATACGGCTGTATTATTCCCATCCACAGTCCCCTATTAGCATATGCTGAGTGCCAGTGTTAATTACTTTCTCATCCCATGTCTGTGTGGTGGGAGAGCTCATCCCTCACTGCGTGGTGGTCTGCAGCTTTTGTCTGGGTTTCTACCAGGGTGTTTTTTCTTTTTTGGTTTGGGGAATATTAATTTCCCAGAGAGGATCTCTTAGCTTCTTGTAAAGCCTTGCAAGGTTGTGTAGGTCAGGATAGTACAAGAGTTTCCTCAGTAGGGTAATTAATTTCTGTATTTAGGATTAATCTTTTCTCTTGTTACTCTCATGTCCCTTTTTTCTACTATTAGACTTCTGAAAGTGTCTTATCAACACAAGACTCTTATTAGCTTTGTATGTAAATTTACAGCGATATATCTGTACCTGTATCTTCTACTAATCTATTATATTTAATTCTCACCTTGCCTTTTGTAGCTTTTACTGTACATTTTTCCCCTGTTGACAGCCTAACCCTACTACTTGAACTGAATCAAAACAGAGTATTTGGGGGGAGGATTGGTAAAGCTGATGGAAGTTTTTGCTTATGTTACCAAATTTTCTGGTTTTGCTTAATCTTTTAACTCAGGTTAATTTCTTTTCATATTTCATAATACAAACTGAAAAGTTTCATTAGGAAAACAGATGTGTTAAACATTATAGCAGTTCCAAAAGTAAACATTTCATGTCAAAATGGTTCTGCATTGACAGCTTTATTCCCTACTCAATTCTTCTTGACCTAAAAACCTTTCACCAAACTCAACCCAAGATCGCAGTCACTGTAAGTTCCATTGATATTCTATTTTTAGTATATTCACCAGTAATTAATAAATAAATAAATATATATATATATATATATATATATATATATATATGTTCCGTCTCTGTTTCACACATCTTGCATTCAGACACTCTTTTCCTGTAAGCTTTTTTCTGCATCCGCTGGTCTTAATTCCTTGGCAGGTGTTAGAAACCTTTATTCCAATGCTGAAATCTTGCACTGAGCCCATGATGTTTGCCCACCAAGTATTCAGGGAACTGCTCGTTGTGACTAGCACTGTTTTTCGTGTACGTTTCTCAGAGTGCTAACCAAAACAAATGGAATACTAGACAAAAGCACTGCCATGAAAGAGCAGAAAAAATAGCTCATACAAGTCTCCCATTCTGCATGGGACCAAAATTGTGTTTTAAGCAGTAACTGGCTGTTGGTTCAGCAGGCAGCTCTCCATCACCACCAGAACACTGGCAGGCACGTCTTGAACACCATTTCCATTCCTTCTGATGTTTCTTTTCAAAGGGAATACTTGTCTCTGGGCATTGTATTTTATTTACTGTGTCTTAACTGTCTTCTTTTTAATGTTATTGGTCCATGCTTACTTTACTTCAAAAAACATCTTTTTTTGATCTTCCTTTTTTTTTTTTTTTTAGTAAGATATTCAGATCTGAACTGGAATGGACAACCTTATGCAGTTATATATCAGTGATACACTTTTTGAAAGCTACCGATGAGAAAGTGGTTAAGAAAATATTTCTGGAGGCTACAGGATTCCTTTCAAGAGAAGAAGAGTCCTTTCTTCTTCATAAAAACTAGAAAAAGCAGAGAAGAAAGAAGGAAAATATTCTCTTTCTTGCTAAGCCAAACATATATAGATAGGTATTAAAATATATCTGGCTGATATTAAAATATATTTGACTATTCCACTGAGTGGAAGAGGGGAGACATAACCCCCATATCTAAAAAGGTAAAAAAAGGAAGACAGGGAACTACAGACCAGTTGGTCTCACCTCTGTGCCCAGAAAAATAACGGAGCAGATCCTCCTGGAAACTGTGCTAGAGCTCATGGAAAATAAGGAAGCGATTGGTGACAGCCAGCATGGCTTCACTAAGGGCAGATCGTGCCTGACGAATCTGGTGGCCTTCTACAATGGGGTTACAGCATTGGTGGGCAGGGGAAGAGCAACTGACATCATTTACCTTGACTTGTGCAAAGCACTTGACACTGTCCCCCATGATATCCTCATCTCTAAAGAGACATGGATGTGATGGATGGACCACTCTGTGGTAAGGAACTGGCTGGATGGTCACACTCAAAGAGTTGTGGTCAGTGGCTCAGTGTCCAGTTGGAGATCAGTAACAAGTGGTGTTCCTCTGGGGTCAGTATTGGGACTGGCACTATCTAATGTGTGTTAGTGTCCATGCACCCCAGTGCACCCCCAGAAAGTTTGCTGATGACACCAAGCTGTGTGGTGAGGTCGACACGCTGGAGGGAAGGGATGCTATCCAGAGGGACCTGGGCAGGCCTGAGAGGTGGGCCTGTGTGGATCTCACAGAGGGCAGATTTAGATTAGACATTAGGAAGAAATTCCTCATTCAGAGGGTGGTGAGGCCCTGGCACAGGCTGCCCAGAGAAGCTGTGGATGCCCCATCCCTGGAGGTGCTCAAGGCCAGGCTGGATGGGGCTTTGGGCAACCTGGGCTGGTGGGAGGTGTCCCTGCCCATGGCAGGGGGTGGAACTGGGTGGGCTTTAAGGTCCCTTCCAACCCCAACCATTCTGTGGTTCTTTGATTCTATGATATTTTTCAAAGATTTCTCTACTCTTGGAAAAGTGTCTAGTAAAAACATTTTCCCAAGTTGGTGTCCTTTCAAGATGTATTGAATCCTCTGTGTTATAACTCCCTGTCTGAAGGACAAACCAGCTATGTGTTGAGATGCAAACTCAGTCACCAGGCTCTCATTTCCATATCGGGCGGTGACAATACCTTATTTTCCTCTCCCTGATACACTGATAAATAGTCAAGATAAACAGAATTATATTCTGGAGAGTCATTGCCTGACAAAAAACACAGTGTTTTGGATCCCAAACCACTCCCTACTTAAATCCTTTCTCCCCTTTTAATTTATCTGTATCCTCAAGCCCTGAAAATTTAATTAAAATACTTCAGTACTCTGAACCTTTCACTGGTTTTCCTGTACCACAGAAGGGGATGCTGGGTGTTTAAAGAAATACTGGTCTGCCTTACCACAGGTAGTGATACTAACTGAAAACAATGAATAATAGATTTATTGAAAATTTAGCCTTTTTTTTTTTTCTCTGTTGCTACTATTAATTAATATTTTTAGCTCCCAACACCTTATAAAAATTAATATACAATAGGTTGTATGAGCACAATGTCTTCTTTTCCTCTTACAAAGACTGGCAGTATGGGCCAGGGTAGTTACGTGCACTTCTGCCATCCTCGCCAGTTACCTCCCCAGGGTCTCCTGAAACCATGGTCACATTATGGGAGGAGGAGAGGATTCCCACAATGTTTACATAGCAAAAATTGTCCATCTGATGAGCACAAATTTCAGTCTCTGCAGAGCAAGATCAGTTCAAGTTTACAAACAGAGATTTGAGTCACTGAAAAAGAAAAACATCACAGCCAAAAGTATCTTGAAATGCATTTTTTCTTCCGCCCACTAGTTTTCTTGTTCCTCAGCACAAGGGCTAGGTAGAATTCAGTCATTCAGTGGGTGATGCTGGGCAGGAGCCGCGCATCCATCTGTCCATGGCTTCACAGCTTGCTGTGGAAATGTCTCCTTTCAAGGCACACCTTCCCCAAATCAAGCTACCCTTCCCACACAATGCACCAAGCCATTCTGGCTGCAAGGAAAAGCCTTCAGAACATGTACTGATACAGAGCAATGTGCCACACCCCACAGGGATGCTAAAACAATAACTTCCAGACTTGGGAACTGCCTTATAGTGTCATGAGACTTTAGGTCGAAGAGCTTCATTGAGATCATGACTAAGATCTTACTGGAAAAGGAAAACAAAGTGAGAGGCGAAAATTAATATGACAAAAGAAATTCTAGAAGTTGCCCTAAGGTAATTGCACATTGTCATAGTTAAATCATTAAAAGCTATTCTTGCTATAGCTTGCTTTACTGAAATAGTGAAATGCACACTCATGCACAACCTTGTATTTTTTATAGCATTTTGAATCTTTTTCCTGCAGTCAAAGATAGCTATAAAAAAAAATGTAATGAGTAAGAAGCTATTCCCAAATCATTCAGCCTGTCATTCATGAAGTTACTTGTACACTTTCAGCCAAGAAAGAAGCTACACCGTGCTCTGCCAGATCAAAAAGTCTAGAGCTTTCAAAGTAAGGGAAGACGGGAGTTGGCATATAGGACATTTGATTTCTCACCTGTAAAACACTGTTGCTATTACTAAATTGGTTACTCATAAGATTGAAATAGGGGGTTTTGACAGGTCGACTTTCTTACATAGCTTTCTGCTTTTCTGGAGATGGAAGCATAAGCAGACTTAATCTGCATTTGTTACAAAGAAAAGCATTTATTCTTGTCAGAAAAGTCAGAGAAAAGAAGACCTGAAGAAATATTGAAGTTGTAAAAAGGTTTGATCAACTGAAATAAGATGATAAACTCTTCAGTCTGATGAGAAGTCTGGAAAAGCAAGAGACTCAGTCTAAAAACTAGGAAATTAAGAGTGAAAGGGGAATTCAGGCACAGCTATTTCAATCAAAAAGTAATAAGCATGTGGAATAAATTATTGCTAGGTGAAGCTATTGAAGCAAATAACAGTAATGAATTTAAAAGACAGCTAGACATCTTTATGGAGAGAGCAGAAACTTCACATTTTTCCTACTTACATACTTTGGGTTAGATCCAATAAAGGACTTAGGTGTATAAAGAGGGACTTAGGATGACTTTAACTGCTTAAATGCAGAAATACACTCAAAAAAAAAAAAAAAAAAAAAAAAAAAAGAACAGCTGACTCCTGCAGATGCTGGAAGCACACAGGTTATGCACCCCTTCCCCCACCTCACCCCCCCAAACACAGTAGTAGCAGCTGCTGCTTTAACTTTACAAATATGAGAAGCGTAGCACCAGTAGCAACAGTGATTTGATAATAACACCGGGGGAGTGGAGGACCCTGCTACTTTTCTGCTGTGGAGGACTGAAATCTCCATGTCCCATGCAGCAGGAAAGGGTGAGTCCCCTTTCCTGAGGGAGTTTAATTTTGCAGAAGGGCATTTCAGGCTTACTGAATCAGAAAAGAAAGAAAAAAATAATAAAAAAAATGTGAGGGTTGGATGAGTACATCCCACTGCCTGGAAAGATGGGGGAAATCCCAAGAACTGGTTGCTCTTTCCCAGGACTGTTGCTGTTGTTTGTATCACACTGCCTTTTTATTATTGGTGAATAGCCTTGATGGCTACAAAATTCTTATTATGATTCTGGGGCACTCCTACCATGGCTTATAAAAGACTTTTATTGGACTTGCAGGCCTTAGAAAAACACTCATTTCTGTATTTGCTGAGCAGCTTGAAGCTGCCAGGGGAGGGCACCACTGGAAGCCCACGAGGTAGTTATGGTTCCCGATCTGGAAGGCATGAGTCAACTGGGCAACGTAAGCCTCAGATCATAAATACATGCTGAGCTCTGACTAACATTTACACAAGCCAAAGAGAGGCCATGGGCCCGAATTCAGAAACTTTTGGGACATTTCAAGCTGTCTGCAAGATGTCCCCTTCCCTCTCCCCAGCTTCCCACCCACCTAAATTACAATCATATGTTATCGGAGTGACTCCGACCCGGCTACAAAGAGAAACCATGTTGGTTTTCACTCAGGCTGAATCACGCACTGCTGAGCTGTTGGGATGGGTGATCCTTGGGGTGCTGCCTGCAGAGGAGATATGATATGTTCAGGGACTTGTGGCTCTGGGCCCCGAGGAGGTGGCACCCCCATTGTGCCAGGTCAGAGCTTCCTAAGGACTTGCTGTAACTCACACTGTGCCCTGTAATCTCTGCAAACCCACACAACTAGTGCACAACTGGGGCTATTTTTGCAAACCATCCCATCTGCCAAGGGAGTTAAACCTCTCTAAGGTTTGCACTGATTTATACCCCTTCCCCTCTTGCTTTAACAGAAAATCCACCTTGACAAGATTTGAGCTGATAAGGAAGTATCCTGTTAAAATTTGTAGTGATAAGCACACCGCACTGATTTTCTGAATTAACTCCCTGCACAGCCCAAACAGAACGTGCTCAGTGATATAATTATACTGTGCGTGGATCGCTGTGGTAAAACTTTCATTACATCTGGTTTAGGGGTGACAGCTGAAGGGAAAAATGTTGGGGGGGTTATGCTGGAGTTGGGAAGGTGACTTGGTTACTTGGATGTAGACCTAGGGATGGCCTGAGTGAAGGAAAAGGCGGAGGCTGTCACGAAGCAAGGGGACTGGTCTTGAAAAGCAGATGGGCAAGCATTCCTGACAAACCGTGAAACACGGCAGGCTACAATTTTTAAAGCAAGAGGGCAGTTATAATTTACAGGAAAGGTGAGAAATTACTTCTGAAACAGCCAATTTTTTTCCCCTTAAAGAATTTGTTTTGCTCCTGTATCTGCATTTCTGTGGAGGTGCAGCAAGTGGTTGCGCAAGTGAAGATCATGGGTTAAGCAGAGAACGAAGAGGCAAAAGTCTGCTCCTATCTAATCCTGTCTCTGAGACTGATTCAGGCTTTGACCTTGAGAACATCACTTAACCTCAAAGGAATAACTTGCAGATTCATTAGCTGGTCCTGGAGGAGTGCTTTGAAGATGAAAAGGGCTTTATAAGTGGCAAATATTATTATGTGTTCTGGGACCTGGAAATTTTCAATGTTTGTATATATAATCATTTTTACAGAGGATTTGCTACATAAAAGAAACCATAAATTTTGCTGGAAATTGCAAGATTGCAGATAAGCACTGTGTTTTCCAGCTGAAAGGATTTTTCATTGAAATGGTTCTCTTCCCTTCCATAAACCCTTTACAACACGAGCCAGGATGACCACTTTGCTCAGCTGTTTGCCCGTGTTTTTTTTTTCTAAGAGGACCAACTGCCTGGTTCAATGAGAGCAAGACCAAGGAAGGCATTTACGGGGATGATGCTCTTGAGCTCCACGGCGTGGGCTCATCTCCAGCCGTGGGTTGGATAGGCTGTGCCCTCCCCAGTGCATGAGGAGCAGAGACCCTGTGCAAGAGGAAGGCAGACCCACAGTTGGTAAAGCTTTAGCACCCTGTTGGCAGCAGAAAAGAAAGCGAGAGCACAGATACACTGACTGCAAAGAGGTGGTTTGCTCCGTAGGCTTCAAAGGAAGATTTTGCATTACTGTCATGTTAGGATTTCTCCTTTGAATCAGCTTTCAAAGAAGACGGCAGCTGCACAGAGCTGTTCCACGTCCTGTACTATAAGATAGATTTTGATACATTTATGAACAGGATTAGGTGGCATGATGCCTTCAACAAGATGGGATTGAACTGCAGTCCAGGAGGTCCCTCACCTTCACGTGTCCCATCTTGCCATGCACAACTGAGTCTGTGATAGTGCTATTGACAGCAGCAGCATGAAGCTTGTGTGCTGATGAAAGGGAAGAATTATCCCGAAAGGGCTGGCTCTTTAGGGGTATCCCAGCCCTGCAGAGAGCTGCCAGAAGCGTGGTATTGATCACCCAGCTGAGCCCACATCACGCTGCCAAGGAAGACTGCAGTGCTCTCAGAGGCAGAACTTCTTTGCACAGCTTTTAGGAGATCTGTCAAAGACAAGACAGCTTCTTGCCCATGCAGTGTTATCAAATTTTTATTAGCGTTGATACAGCACACATCATACATACGGGTTGTATATGAGTGCACAATGGGCATGAGCTTGCAACTTCCATGTCAATCAATTTCAGACATGTTATCCCCTTAATCTGGATGAAATTGGCTGACTCAAATCCTACAGTCTCCACTTAATCAAATTGCTTATTGAAATCAATGGAGATTCTGCCTGAGCCAGCACTGCCACTTTGTCCTATTGCCTCTGCAATGGTCATGCGCATTTGTATATGTGAAACAGAGACGGGCGTAGTGTAAAGATGCACACTGCTTTGGAAATCACACAGAGACCCTTAAGGAATAAATATAACTGAAACTGGTTGTCCCAAAGGTGAGGGTACTGAACATCAGCTCTCAGTGAGACCTTTTCACTTTTTTTTTTTTTTTTTTTTTTTTTTTTTTTTTGCTTGGCTGACAGTATTTAATTTGCTATCAGCTTCAGAAAACAGTTATTTTGGGATCATGCTGGAAAGGCAAAGCTGCCAATAAGACAAATTAGAGATCCTTGAAGTCACAAAGCAGGTCAGAAATGTGAAGGTACCAAGCTTTAAGCCTTTTCCTCTGGAATAACCACAGTGACCCGAATATCCCCTGAGGGAACACAGTGCTGTGGGGGAAAATGCAGGTGGAAGACATTACCCTTCAACCACGTCTTGGTCTTCACATGGAAAACCAGTCACTTCACTGCAGCAAGAAGGTTGGTTTAATCCTATCTCCTAACATGAAGAAATCTCCAGCAGATCAGACCATGTGTTTAACACTCAAGTATGAATATTAAGCAAGACTGAATTCCTGGACAAAATGGAAAAAAAAATAGTCCGGAAACTCCTCCTGAAGTTGTCTTGCCCTCTCTCATCTCATGGAGTTTTCTCCCTGGCCAGCACCTGGGATAACATCTCAGTGCAAAAGTGTCTTCTGCTCCCCTTGCTATCTGGAAGTCAGACGTGCTTGTTTCACAGTAGGCAGAATTACTGGCACTAGTATGAGTGCTTGGACTCTGTACATACTATTTTCCCATTCTCACTCCTCAAATATCCCCAGTCACTCTGCTGCAGGATGCTCTGAGCAGGTGCCTGCTCCTCGCTTGCACAGCACCCACCACAGTGGGGCTCTGCCTCTCACCAAGGGATACATCTTACTGAGTGAAACGCACGGAGACACTCACAGCAGCACTGCAGTTACCTCAGCTTACCACTAAATGAAAGGGAATTTGTTGGAGAATCACATTGTGAACAGCAGGATGCAGGAGTAATCCAGCATCTGGCACAAGCAAGCATTAATTACCTGATCTGGTTGGAGAGAGAACCGAAGCATGGAGAACATTTAATTACCCGCACTATCTTTAGCATGTCCAGAGTATTTTTGTACTTCCTATTACCTCTGTAGCAGAGATTTCATTTTTTCCACGTAAAAGATTTTAATTACATAAAATGCTCAATTAGAACGTTAATTTCCATTTAAAACAATAAATACACCATTCAAATCACTGACTCGCTCTTAATTTCTCTAACAGGCCTTTCAAACTTTTCAATAGATGCTCCCAGTTCTCTTCCCATTAACAGAGTCTGTGGGGATCCTGAGCATCAGACTTATTATGGCCGCTCTCTGCAGCTTTATTTAAAGGAGAGAAATCTGGATCCTGTGCCAGGCCGTCCTTCCCTCAGCTTCCCCCTCCAATATCTGTCCTGCAGACAGCCTGGAGGACAGCCAGACTACTGGTTGGAAAGGTCTGTGCTATAGGAACTGATTTTGGCAGCCAGTAATTGGACATGTTGCAGTGAAGTTTGTGTTACAGCAAATCTGGTTTCAGAGGAAACCATATTGCCACAGGCACCGGACAAAGGTGGGATTGTACGAATCCCTCCCAGCCCTGAGGCCCTCTCCCCTCACAGCAGTGTAAGGGATGCCTCCTGCTGCTCCCTCTCACCAGCATCCGTGCCCACCAGAGGAAAAGCCTAAAGATGACAGCCTGCTCTGAAACTGATGCTATAGCTCTCTTTGAAAATTGTGTAGTAGAAAATAATGAATGAGGAGAAAGAACGGAGGACAGCCACCAGAGGTTCCTACTGAGGAGAAAAGGAGACCTTTTGGTTTCCCTGGTTTCCACAGTGATTCCTGCCTTTGGGATCTGGTCCAGGAGACCTCTCCACATTATTTCTTAGTGTGGGATCAAAAGCACTACTATCAGGAGGGTTTGAGGCAGAGGATGGGGCAGGAGGGACCCTGGGGACTCCCAGCCTGGAGAGGGGTGAAGGGAGGGAGAGGGGCCAGGGGGGTTGTGCTTGTGAGTGTGCTTGGAGGTTGAGGCTACAGCTCCTTCTCATGGGATAGAGAAATCTCTCCGTTTTCCTGAGAGGGGACTGAAGCTAAACGACTTGGTGAGAGGATCCAGCATCCATCCACTGGCATATTTTTTAAATAGAAAGCTGTGGTTTGACCACACAGATGTTGGCTTTCTTCAGCAGACCTGGAATTTTGATTTTTCAAGGCTGTTCTCGGTCTCCCAGTCTCTGACATTTTTGGCTGAAAATTTTAAATGGAAAAAAAAAAAAAAGTCATTGAAAACCCTTCTTCCACCATCTTCCTTCCAGCTCTTGCAGGGTGTCTATAGTCACTCTGGAAATCTGTGGCCATGCTGAAACAACATCCCAGATTAATGTCCTCTTCCATGACTTGCTCCAGCAGGAGCAGAAACCTATCGCTGAGCTCCAGCAGAAAGAAGAGCCCCAGCACTTTGTGCCTGTCCATACAACATCATGCAACACCAGGCCCAGAAACCTGACCAAGCACTGAGCCATCTTGCAGAGGGTCTTTGGGCAATGCTGCCCTTTTAACAGCACCTTTGTCTTGGCTTCAGGTATCCCACCTGTCTGCAGGGCTGATTAGCTTGGGCAGAGGCTTATCAAAGGCATGAAACCTTGCATTATGCTATTGCAAACCTCCTGCTACTGCTCAGAGATCAGTAGACATCAATCTGTTTGGGGATGAAATTATAAATAAGCAGATAAACAGTACATGAATAAAACAAAGTGAAAGCAACCGGCATATCACAGAAGTATGTGACAAGTGGCACTCTTTCCCATGGATGATTGAAAATGGGAAAAAGAAAAATGAGAGGTGAAGATGAAGTACAAATGAATGAGCAAACTAGTGGGAAAACAAAAAAAGAAAAAAGAAACCAGGTGAGGTTATTTCAAACTAGACATTAGGCAAGCTAAAGAGGTGACTGCAGTAGGATAAAACTTTTCCTTGATGCAATATCACTGTCTACCCAGGATTTGCATCAGGGACTGGCATGGCCCTCTTATTTAATTACATGCTGATACACCATCATGAGACCTCATGGGAAATCTTGCAAGGTCTTGTGACAGGTATTAAATTAGTATTTGCCTTCACCATAAATATAATCTGATCAAAAAACACTTCATGTGTGCAAGGAAGCCAAGTCTGAAAAAGAATGAGCCAGCCGTAAAAAGAAATAGCATCTATAAAAACACCCATTGTGGAAGAAGTTGCAGATGATCAGATCATTTTCTTTCCTTTTTTTTTTTTTTCTTTTTTTTTTTTTTTTTTTCTTTTTTTTTTTTTCTTTGAATATGCAGCACAGGAGGAGTCATGTGCATCATTTCAGATGTAGACAATCCCTACACTGTGCACAGTCGGAGTGAAATGGGGCTACTGTTCCCCAGCTATGCTAAATGTGACCTGCCACCCAAAGAAGTCAGTGATGTTGTCCATCAAGGACTGAAGTGAGGACCAGCCAGCCAGATGTTTCCACCTCCTCTCCTGTACCTGTGCTAGGGTCTGCACAGCTGAAGCACATCTATCTCAGAGCACATCTTCTTTCTCAAGAGTTTCTGTAGTGGGATCAGTTCCCAGAGCTCTCTGCATGAAAGCAAGGCAAGGCCAGGCATGGCAAGGCATGGCAAGGTGGCATGGCAAGGTGGCAGGGGTTGCTCAAGGCTGTGCATTTTCAGAGCTGCAGACAAACATGTCCAAGTCCAGCCCTGAGTCCTAATGAGATCCCACTCAACGCCCTCACCTCTGCAGAGGTAAAAAGCCAGGACACAGAGGAGCGTGTGCTCTGTGGTGATGTTACTGGTGAATCCCATGAGTAGTAGCAGAAGGACAGATAATGTTTCCCTTTAGATGCTTCTCTTCATTTTCATCATTTTCTGGAAGGTTAATATTGGACAAATGTCTGAACACTTAGCTGTTTATTCAAACTACACATTCAGCCCTTTCAAGGTTTTCTCATTTTTAGGGGGATCGAGTTTACGTAGCTTCACCAAGAACAAATGCATACAAATGCATATAAAGGTTCTGGTAAGCTTCTGCTAAGGTCTGGCCAGTTTTTGCCAGAAGAGGAGTCAAGCTTTTCCACTGAGTAATCAGTGAATCAAAGCAACACTGTTTTGTTGCTGTTGTTGTTGTTTGTGTGGTGTTTTTTGTTTTTTTTTTTTTCTCTGATGCATCATATGACTTAATAAATGCATTCATTTTTTATTGGAACTGTTTGCAAACAGAAGAAAAATAAACAGGAAGAAAAATAAACAGGAAAAAATGGACTGTAAAAAGTCAGTGACCTTGAAAAATAGATGGTAAATACTTTTAAGACAGAAAAGAAAGGAGCAGTACGGAAAACTTTATTAAACAAGTAGTGTCATACTCTAACATCTAGCTTCTTTAAACTAGCCTGCCATTTTTATTGCATTTCACATTGTGATGATTCTTTTCATGCTGTATTTGTTATGGAGGAAGTTTAATTAGATTTCCTACAGACAGTGATTACGTTCCCTCTCTCGGTGGTACCAGAAGCTGTACCCTGTGAGAAACAAGTTCCTTATGACCTCCTACACCATGCAACCCTCACATTGCTTCCAGATGGAACAAGAATTGAGGGCTCCAAGAATTGGGTAAAAGTTTGGAAGAAAGCTAAGTGTTTCTCTTCTCTGCGTTTACAGCAACAACACTTTTTTTTTTTTTTTTTTTCTCCAGGATCTCTTCTCTGCGTTTACAGCAACAACACTTTTTTTTTTTTTTTTTTTTTCTCCAGGATTTTGTCCTTTTCAAAATACAATGTTGCCCATAACCCCCTTTTTCTTAGAAATTGGAGAGGAGACACCAGAAATCTAGGATGACTGCTGTGTCTGGTAAAAGAAGTGTCCTACAACAGTTCAGTCGCTCCAATGAAATGTAAATAAGGTGTTTTTATTGATAGCACGTATGTTGCCTTTGTGTTATAAATCACTGCACTGGGACCGACTGCCCTGATTTGGAATTCTGTGGGCAAGAGTCTGAGCTGCAAGTCCAGAATAACTGATGGGATGCAGAAAACATCTTTCCCTTAAATCAACTTAATATCTACATACTCCTTGAGTTAATGCTGACGTTTGACACATCTTTGAGAAACCTCTGGGCTTTTCTAAATTCCTTTCAGTTTTGTATGATCCCAGAGGTCATGCCAGGAGGAGGATCTCTGAGGTGTGGGGACATCCAGGTCATGCTTCTTCTCTCCAGCATGGGAATTAGGAAGGGCACAGTTCAAAGCTCCCAAGCTTTACACAACACCTGGAAATCTCTCTGCCACGACTTTGCTTTCAACATACAGATCTCAACATACAGGTCTCATGTTATCTCTTCTAGGATGAAGGACACCACAAGAACAGACAAAGGGCAGCCAGATGCCAGATTCCTGGTGTTTGTCCTCCAAGAATTATAGTGGTTTTTTGTTTTTTCTCTGTTATGTGACGCTTGAGGTGTGGCTTAGCTAATACTACAAATAGTATTGCAATGATCCTATTGGAAAAAGGAAGCTGAATTCACTTTCAGTAGTATGTGTCAACCTCTTCATGAGCTGTGCTGCATGGTTTATCTCCCACTACACGGAGAGGGACATGTTTGGCTACTTGGGAAAGGGAAGTTGAACCAGGGAGAAGTGTTTTAGAAGGAAATGAAGACTTCATTGTTCAGTTTTAAGACATGACCAAGCACTTCAGAAAGTATTGACCACAGCTCCGTGCAGTTCTCAAGACAAGGTGATGGGCCAGCAGAACACCACTGTTGGGAAAGAGAAGCTGTCTTTGTGAAGAGGTCCAAGTTGATCAGAGCAGGTACCACATGCCTCCCCTCTCCTTACTGCAGGTCTGTACTATCACCCCAGAGCTGTCCCCAAAGCTGCTTCCACACCTGCACACACCAGGTAAGGTCTCAGCATGGGGCATAAGGTGTCCCCCAGAGCCTGGGATGCTACACACTAAAAATGCAGACTTAGCGAGGAAGGAGTCAGATGAAAAGTACATTCATGTGACGTCTTTCGTGGCTCTCACAGGTGTTTTCTTGGCTGTGAGTGTGAGGAAACATGTGGGAGGTAAGGTAGTGTCCAGGGAACTTTCTTCATTCCTGAAAAAAGATACCAGACAAACGCTTTGGTAGTCTTTTTAAATGGTCTTTCATACTTGTTTCCTGCATTTTGCCTTTGAAATTAATTTTCCTGATACAGTTCTCATTGCCGTGGTTTGTGTACTCACTTATGGCTTTGCCATCTGCAAACAATTTTGCTATCCAAATCTTTCTACACCTTTTGGCCACACATACTCTCATTGCATAAGCAGTAATTTGCTCTATGCTTTTTGAGGCCTTGACCTGTTATTAATAGCTTTGTTTTATAAGTGCAACTTAAAAATCAGGACATTCTTTGTGTGCTTACTCACCACACAGGCTCCTAGCCCTCAGATCCTTGCACAGGAAAAATGCCAGTGAGTTTGGAAGTGTCATTTTCTTTAACAAAACATATAGATGGATCTTTCAGTATCTCTGCTTTGAGAGGGGTTTGTTTTGAAATCCTTGATATATATTAAGACAGGATTGAAATCTGCTATGCTGTTTTCAAGCTCTGCAAATATATTGTATATTCAAGCAATTAAATACTTTTATTTTTTTATTTTTATTTTAGTTTGAGAGGGAATATAAAGATAGAATATTAGAATTTTAGATATAATTTTTAGCTTTTTTTTCTTTTCTTTTTTTTTTTTTTTTGGAGAAGAATTAAGAAGCTGACAAGGAAATTTCTAGGGCAATAAGTCATTGTAAATTGTGCGTGTGAGCATTAGCACTGCTGACAGAGTGCAACATGTATGTCCTCGTCTCATGTCATGTGTCAGATTAGGACTGCACCCTCTCTGCTCTGTGCATGCTAAGGGTTAATCAGGAAAGGCAAAAATCTATCTAGGCTAATTGAAAAAGAAGCAAGAAGATTAATGACCAATGACATCCATCAAAAGAGAGAATACACTGTTGAATAATTAAATTAAGAGTATCCATAATGCCATTAATTATAAAAAACACTGAACAAATTCAGCTTTGAAAAATTGCTTTGGCAAATGACATGACTACTTTTTGTAATAATACATGCTACAAAATAGTATATTCTAGAAAAATTGCTATCAAACATAGCAATACACACATTGTATGAATTTCATTCCCACCCAGAAGACCTCCGAAAGGTCAGTGTGCCATTTAAACCCTCTGAGTGAAATCTCAGCCCCATTGCAGTAATAGGAATTTTAACACTGACTTCAATGGAAACATGCTTTCCCCCAGATATTTTGAGAGGTAATTGAGCCTAACATGATGAATAGACCATCTGTACAGTCATGAATCTTAGCCACAGAAAACATTCAGAGCTAATGGAGGAGGAAGATGTAGGACCTCTTTGAACCAGGCTCCAAAGGGCTGGTGTTTCACTGTCACAGGTAATAAGAGAGGACTTGTGTTATCTAGAAAAAAAAAATGCACATTTAATAAAAAAGTTGAAAAATGCTTCATTATTCCTAGAAAATTTCAAAAAAGTGCTGAAAAAGAACTTGATTTTATCCCAGTGAAATGCTCTTAAACATGTGTGTTTGTGTCTGTGTAGTTCAGCATGAATTACTGCACTTCTTTTCCCAACCAAATTCTGTACCTGGAGAAGAACCTCAAGTTTTTACAATTCTGAATCAAGACATGAAATTTAATCACATAAATAAAAGTGATTCAACAGAATATCAAGATGAAGATATTTTCACTTTTTCTTCTATCTTTTGCATTTCTAAATTTTATCTTCCTGATTATAAGCGAAATATTTAAACCTTTACTTTGGGTTTTTACCATATCTTCCTCCTGTGAGGTGCTTATATTTCTATAGGCCTTACTTTAGACCAGAATTTGGCTTGTGCCCATTTTATGGAGGAATGTGTAATAAGGCTATTTTTCAGCCATGTTAAATATTAATCCAACCAGCAGATAGTTTATGTTATCCCAAAATAGAGCTTCCTGATGAGAACTACTACACTTTCTTCTGAGAGCATGTTTTTGTTGTGTTTTGTTTTGGTTTGGCTTGTTGTTTTTTTTCCCCAACTTCTTCCAGTTAGGAAGAAATTTCCATATGAGCACATTTTTTTCTAAAGCTGCCCATATCCATAAACTTTTCTTTTCCCTTGGTTTTCCCTGTGTTTTTGTCCACACAGAAAAGCTATTAAACTATTTAATAACATTGTTCCCATTTTTTGGCTTTTCTATTCATGCAGATGAGCTGGTTATGGTTAGTAGGAAAACACGAGTCTGGTCCTCATTCATGTCAAGACGCTTGGTGCCATTCTGGTGGGGTAAGGAGCATTTCTGGAGGAAAGCAAGAAGAGTGCCCAAGCAGCCCCTGGAGAAGGCATCTCCAGTGCAGGGGCAGCATGGAGGTGGCCATGGGGTTTATAAACCTCCCTGACGAGAAGGGAATTATCTCAGCAGTTGGAGAACATCTGCTGGGGAATGCAGCTGCAGAAGACAAAAAAGACTGAAAAGGCAACAGGAAGGAATCTGTAATCTTATGATAATGCATTAGGAAGGGTTAAGGGGTAAACAGCATGACAGGAAGCATGACAGAAAGACCTAGAAATGTCCCAAAAGTAGCTGGAGGACCTTGAAGGGCCTGGTGTGGGAGGGCTAGGAGCTTGGGAGCAGCAGTGGGGCCTGAGGGCACCTGGCTCGTCCTTCTGCAGCTGGGAAAGAGACCCAACATTGCCTTCACCATCCAGGCAGGGAAGGGGTGTCCCTGTGCAGTGCCATCTCTGCAAAAACACCTTCTATTGCAAATCCACAACTTTGTTTCTCACACTGGGCAGATGTGTGGGGACATAGGGCTGATCAGCCAAGCACTGAGGCTGGTCATGCTGCTTGTATATGGCCTGCCATACGGTGCTGCTGTGTGACGTGTACTCGCAGCCCCCTCGTGAAGGATGTCTGTAGGGTCTTCTCAGAGCAGGCAATGAACCTGCCCATGGGCCTGGGCACCTGCTCTGGGTGTCCCTGCTTGAGCAAGGGTGGCACCAGGTGGCCTCCAGAGGGCCCTGCCAGCCTCAGCCACTGGGATTTTGTGGTTTTGTGATTAAAATGTGTGTATTTCAATTCCAGGCTTGTGTAGAGATGGGTACTGGGCATTGGCACTGCCTAGGGGCAACACCTAGCATGGGGCTCAGCATCTGCTCCTTCCCCTTCTGCTGCCAAATGCCCTGTCCATCAAACCACGGCTGCATGCAGCTCCGCACTGTACTGTGGGAAGCTGTAAATATTTACTTCCTCACAGCTTCTGCCTCACACGTGCCCCAAGAAAAACAAAATAAAATCACCATAAAACCCATCCTGCTATAATGGACCCTGCCTCCTAGCAGGGGCCCACCTATCCTGCTGGAGAAGGTAGTTACAATATGTTTACTAGCCCTAAAGTGGATAATATTAGGAGGATATAGTACCCCGTAGTTTTGCAACCTTATTTTTTAGTAGATTAAATCTGAATTATGTCAGTTTCAGTGTATTTTTCTGCATGCATGCTATGTTAGTACATGGAGCTAGCAATTTAGAGAGCGGGGAAGATGTTTAGCAGTGCAGGGAAGCATGCACATAACTGACACCTGTTTTATACAAACCTCACCCTCTGTATACAGGCAAAGTTACAAGGGAGGCATTTGTTGGGATCTCTGTTTTTATTACATAAACACTCTTGACAGCAGAAAAACCTGCTTTGATAGGCTGATTTGGAAATATTTTTAAATATCCTGCAGGCATATAAATTTTGGAAACTCCACAGCAAATAGCAGCTTCCGTATTAAGCAGACAGGAATTGCTCTGTTTAAAAAACTCAAAGGCCATGATACAAATCCATATGTGTCAGGAAGGCAGAAGCTAAGATGTTGATAAAGCATCCCTCTTAGCTTCGGTCTTGGTTGCTCAACACAAAGCGCAGCACAACCCTGATTACATCAATGATGGCAGCCCAAACACGGATTTCCCCTCCGTGTATCTTTCTACCAAGTTTGTCCCACAACTTCCAAGTTATATGAGCTGCCATCTCTGTGTTTATGACTGTAAGCTTTATCCTAATATTTAAGAGGAGGCAATATCTGGTGGCAACATGTAGGGATGTATGTCCTAGTAAGGTGGTATATTTATTACTTCTTGCAGTAGCCAATTCAGCCTCTTTGAACTTCTTGTAAACAGATGCTTGAGTGCACCATCTAGCTGCTGTGGCTGAAATCCTACTGTAAATATTGTTTTCTCAGTGCAGAATATTGCTAGGTTCATAGTCACTGCTAAGATTTTCCTTGGCAGTAGAAGCATCATCTGAATTACAATCGGATGTCATTATATCATCTGCAACATCTGTAGTCAGGATATATTTGGCATGTCAAGGTTGGGGGGAAGGAGAAAGCATCCTCAGTAACACAGCAGTGCCGGAACTTGGGAAGAGAGCCACGGGGGAATTAGGTTGTGTCCAAACACAATGCTGCTTTCAAACACTTACTGTGTGGTGGGGAATGGCCTCTGGAAACTATTATTTTAGAAGCAACAACAAGAAACATCACTGTTTTGGGGAAACTTAGGACAGTCAACTGTTAACTGCAGGCTCCATTGTAACAGCGATACTGCGGGGAAGGGAGCAATGGTTTCAGGTCGTGCACTCCAAGCAGACAGGGCTTCAAAGACCATTCAGGGCAGAAATTGGATCATCTGGGCAGGAAGGTGACTGTATCAGAAGAGGCTGTGTCTGTTATACAGATTAAAAGGCCCAGCTGATTCATCTTTTGGTCTCCCGCTTCTGCACCGTCCATGTACTCCCATCCTATGGCTGAATCAAAGGAAGTAATGAAGAGCCTGGTCCTGCTCCTCTGGATTTATTGCTGCAGCGGGATTTCTTCCTCCTGCAGTCAGAGATAAGATTTTATTTTTGCTTGAGGCTCTTCGATCATAAGTCTGGCTTTGTGCTCATCTTTCTGTGTCATTCATGCCTGTTGCTTTCTCTATCCTAATAAATAACAAGGGAAAGAGAGTGACTTGTAAGCCTAAATCCGCCCCTGTGACCATTCATGGTTAGTGATTGCCATTAAGGTATATTGAGCTTCTCTCTCGAATAGATGCAAACAATTATTATCATGCTGTTTTCTTCATTTTCTTGATGTCTGTTTTGAGTGGCAACTGCAATATATATTTTATAAGGCTCACTTCATTTCTAACCAGTATTAGTAAAAGCAGGATAGGAGAGCATGTGAGGAGAACGGGGGGAGGAATGAACTGTCAAGGAGTGAAGATGAGAGGCTCTCCCAGACACTCAGCCTTGCTGCTGTCAGGCAACAACCTGGTATATTGCAGATTTTTTCAGGAAATCTTCTATAACCCTTAGGGTAGAACATCCCTGCAAATAGCTCGAGTCACCTAATCTACTTGTGTTATGCTCTTAGTTTTCCAGACATACCAGAATTAAAAACATATTTTATACTTTTTTTTTTTTTTTTCTACTGAGCCCTTTCTTTTTCCTTATGATGCTGCTTGGAAGACCCAAGCCTTCCAAATCTGAAATATCCCCTCAAAACTTACCTACAGAGTTCCAAGGATGTTACAAAACGAAGCAGAGAAAATGAAGCTTTGACATAATGGGGGGTGGAGGTGGGGACATAATGAAGATGTTTCTTTCAATTAAGCATGTTTATCAAGGAATATTTAATGATTTGCTGCTGGGTAAGATAGCTTAATTATTTCTGCTGCTTGTTAACAGCAGAAGAAGTGCATGAATGGAAACATTCTGCCTTCTCAAAGGCACTCAAGTAAAAAGAAGGATAAGAAACAGTGATAACTCCATGCTTTGGAAACATATTTTTTAGCTGAAACATCAGGCTCTGCAGGATATAGCAAAACTAACCCTGTTATTTATGAAAAAGTAACTAAGTCTTTTGCCGCCAAATTTCTTTCAATGAAGAGCCACTAAGGCTCAGTTCCACACCAGACATGAAGCTCTGAGGACCTCACCTGCCCCAGTTACTTAAAACAGGTCCCTTCCCCTAGAGTGCAGATGTTCAATGTTCTGTCCTACTTGGTAAGTAAGAGTTAGAGCAAAACTCCCAAGCAATTAAAATATTAAATGGGCAAAAGAGCATACGCTTGGGAAGAACCCCAAGGGGATTCATTTCTAAAGCAGAACCACCTTTATCTGTATTATTTCTAGTGTGTGTTTCTCTAGATGCTCTGTAAGAGGTGGAGACTCCATGACTGGCTTATTGCAAAGCAAATTTTCCTAAGTCACCTCTGTGGTAACTCAGTCACATTACTCTTTTTCCAGTCCCACTTAACTCTATCACTCTTCAAATCGGCTTTTTATTTATTTGCAGACTAATACCAGACATCCCTCATGCTTCTCTTTTTTAGACTAATTTTTTTCCATTATGTCTTGTGGTGAATAGAGAGATCAGAGAGATCAGCTGGTCAAGAGAGGTGATTGTCCCACTGCATTTAGCATTGGTGTGGCCTAACCTTGAATGGCCAGGCAGTTGTACTCAATGATCTTTGTATCTGAACTATTCTATTCTATTCTATTCTATTCTATTCTATTCTATTCTATTCTATTCTATTCTATTCTATTCTATTCTATTCTATTCTATTCTATTCTATTCTATTCTATTCTATTCTACTCTACTCTACTCTACTCTACTCTACTCTACTCTACTCTACTCTACTCTACTCTACTCTACTCTACTCTACTCTACTCTACTCTACTCTACTCTATACCCTACCCTACCCTACCCTACCCTACCCTACCCTACCCTACCCTACCCTACCCTACCCTACCCTACCCTACTCTCTGGGAGCCATTATTCTGCTCTGTTCTTTGTCCTTCTGCAATGAGGAAAGTGGATGCTTACTCCAGTAAGGCAGAATTTCCAGTAACAAAAGCAAGACCCAAACTAAATTAATAGAGGCAAATAATTAGTTTAACCCTCATACAGTGAGATAAAGCACCTCCCCTCCCAGAGAGAGCACTCCCAAGATAAAGTGCTGGACTGTCAGCTTTAGGCTCAGTAGCAAGGCTGGTCTGCAGCTCAGGCACTAATGTAGGATTTAGCGGGCAATCTTAGGTGTGAGGTTAGGTGTAACACCACCACCAGTCACTGTCCCAGCACAGAAGGGGCTCTGCGCCATTTCCTTGATAATGCAGTAATGCAGCCTCGACAGCCATATGAATTTTTACGAAGTCATAGAAACCACAGAACTAAAATATGCATGGGTGTGATTTTATATGTGTCTATACAGTATTTGCATGTTTATTTCAATTAAAGGAGCTTACTTTCTCAAATAGTGCTAACTCTACTCTCAATATGATATTTTCTTAAACAGCTACTGTGCATTTTAACACAAAGTTCCTTTCCACATATCATACCCCCTTGCTCTGATACCATAGCAAAGAAAAAATAAGGAGGAAAGATGGAAGTAGATATTTGAAATGCATTACCCTGAGTATAGCTTTTTGTCTGTGCAATTTTTCACGAGTATAACTGTGAAGCTACACAGGGGAGCTTTTGTTGAATACAAAAGCAAAGGTTTTACAAAGTCCCTTTTCAGGCTGGGTTTGCTTTAAGTAGGCTTTGATGTTTATGGGATTGTCAGAAGTAGGCAGTGGTTCCTAATGAGAAGACTCAGATTTTGAGCTGTGTTACATTTCTGGGACTGCTCAGCCTGGAGAAGAGGGAGAAGAGGAGGCTCAGGGGATCTCATCACTGTCTGTACATCCCTGAGGGGAAGGAGCAAGGAGGACGGAGCCAGGCTGTGTGCAGTGGTGCCCAGTGCCAGGACAGGAGGCCCTGGGCACAACCTGGCCCCCAGGAGGCTCCCCCTGAGCACCAGGAGCCCTTCTGTGCTGTGCGGGTGACGGAGCCCTGGCACAGGCTGCCCAGAGGCTGTGGGGTCTCCTCCTTGGAGCCCTTCAGCAGCCGCCTGGACGTGGTGCTGGGCACCCTGCTCTGGGTGTCCCTGCTTGGGCACAGGTGGCACTGGGTGGCTCCAGAGGGCCCTGCTGGCCTCAGCCACCCTGGGATCCTGTGATACAGACATATGAATGGCCTCAAATTAAAAACAGTGCTGTGAAGCTTTGCAGTGTTGAGAATGGCTTAACTTCAATATTTGTATAGTCCATTATTATGATATATTTTTAAGACTAGCTACAGTAACAATGTATGCAATGATGTGGTATCATTTCATCATCATGCATCCATATAAATGAATTAAATCTGGATTTCTATTTGATATATGTATTATATATATTTAAAATTCTAGTAACCACAAGAGCTCAGTAATTTCACAATTAATATCTTTAGTGAACACAATATTTCTCTTAACAGGATTTAATTTTCTCAAATTCATTCAGTGTCTCCAAGCATTCAGTTTGTGCCTTTTGTTATGCTTTAATTCTACAAATGGACTGCTTTTCTTTCAACATGCACAATATTTTTAATTTTCAATTAAGTCAGATGAATCATATTGTTCTGAAGCCTCCCGCTAATATAAGTATGTAAGTATTTCTGCATGAAGATGTTTTGGAGAGATTTCATCCTTCATGAAACATTCTTAGTTGAGCCTTTGAAATCCTTTTCCTCTGTGCACATACCAAAATGCAGATATAATAATTATACATGCATAAAAAATTGAGCTATTTCCTACATACATGTAGGAAACACTGCACACTCAAAGGCATGTTGAACTTCAGAGTCATTTACAGCACCTTTTTTTTTTATTATAACCCTATAAATCTTGAAAGCTTTTGCTAATGAAGACTGGGCAGGAAGCAGTAGAGCAGCATGCGCTTGTTTCTCTTTGTGCTTTGGCGAGTCACTGGCAGGTGGGATGTTGGCAGATATTGGGGTCAGGGACAGACAAAGACAGCACCAGGCTGGGAAAAGGCTCTCCCTCAGCCTCTCTGCCCTGTTTCTGGGCCAAATGGGCCAGGGCAAGCACTAGTGATGGCCCTACAGGGTTTGCAAGAGCAAGTCCATCTCTGCTAACTCAGTAAATTTTCATGACCACTTAAGCTGGACTTTTCACTACCACCCTGAAATTTTGAGTCCTTTCCTCTGTAGCCATTCATTTAAATGGCAGAAGGTTAATTCCCCAGTACCAGCAGAAGGTGACTTGCTCATAGAGCTATGACAGTAGGACCTCCATCAAGAAAATTTTTGAGCAGCCCCATGTTACACCATCCATTTTTGCTCCTGAGTTTTAATCACTCCTACAGTTCACCTGTTTTTTCACCTCTAAATGTTTCCTGTAAAATATAAGTATCCTTTTCTTGATGCCAGAGAAAGCCCTTTGAAATCAGTAGCCCAAGCTCACCCCATGACACCTGGGCTCTATTACAGGTGGATCTGAGTGAGGAGCCTATCTCTTAAGGTTGCCTGCGGTGAGAGTAGAGCAGCAGGAGGTCCTGCACACCTCCGAGCTCAATGACTTTGTGCAACTCCCTGTGTCTGCACTGGCTGCAGAGGCAGCCCCCAGGAGTTCAGCTCCGAAATCAGTGAAGTCATCAAATGAACCTCTTGAATTCAGGCCTATTAATGGTCTCAGGTTGCACCAGGGGAGGTTTAGATTGGACATTAGGAAGTGGCGGAGTCCCCATCCCTGTGGGTGTTTAAGAGATGCAGACACAGCACTAAGGGGCATGATTTAGTGATGGAATTCAGTAGGTCAGGTTGGTGATTGGACTTCACAATCCTGAAGGTGTTTTCCAAGCTAGATGATTTTATTGTGTTGTGTCTTTGCACCTCATGTATTGTGTTCAGTTTTGGCCCACTCATTACAAGAAGGATATTGAATTGCTCAAGCGTCTGCAGAGAAGGGCAACGATGCTGGTGAAGGAACAGGAAAACATGAGGAACAGCTGAAGGAACTGGGGCTATTTAGTCTGGAGCTGAGGACACTCAGGGGAGACTGCATCGCTCTCTACAACTACCTGCAAGGAGGTTGTAGTGAGGAGGGGGTCAGTCTCTTTTCTCAGGTGACAAGTGATACGACACAAGGAAATTGTCTCAAGTTGTGCCACTGGAAATTTAGGTTGGATATTAGGAAGAATTTCATTATGGAGAAGGTGGTCAAGCATTGGAAGTGGTGGAGTCCCCACCCCTGGAGGTATTTAAGACACATGTGGATATGACACCAAGGGACATGGTTTAGTGCTTGGACTTGGTAGGTCACCAAATATGATACTACCAAGTACTGGAGTCTCAACATTGTGCCAGAGCTGAGAGACAAGAGTGTATTATTTTGGGCTCAGCAATATATACAGCTATACTGCTGTAGAAAGCTGAAATTGCATTTTCTTTGCAGTTCATGCTGTGGTGTACTTTGTGTCTGTACAAGGTTTGGGGCTCTGTGAGGTACCACTTGTAAATATATCCTAAAGTGAATGTGCATCCCTATTTCCTTTACAAATGTTTTTCTGAGCCTTTCTCCTGTCAACCTGTCAGACAGAGCCACCAAACGCCCAGCTTTACCATCTCATTTAATTGTATTCATTAGTTTGTGAAGACATCCATGCATTCACAGATATCAGCTAGTCAAGGCTGGTAAATTACGGACAACTGGTGCATCTGGATCAGCCTCTTCCAGGTGCCTGGGATGCCAGAGGTAAGCAGGAGCCTGCAGTGGGCTTTCTGGAGGTAGCCTGCAGAGCCTGGAGGAGGCAGGATTTGTATCAAATGGACAGAAAAGGACACAAAACAGCAATGAGGAGGATCAAGCAAGACATATCAACACTACCAACTTCACAGCAAATTTATGCTCTTTGGAGGTTCCTGCTCTGGCAGACAGCTGTTAAGGAGTGCAAATGCCATCAGAAGCAGCACTGCTCTGTTTCCAGCATCCCTTGCCTGGTGCATCTGTGATGACTGTATTCTCCAGCATGAGGGGTATCGGATGCCTTCACCTTACTCCAGAAGTGGTGGGAGCTGGAGACAGGAGGCTGTATTACCAAGGACTCTGACAAAGCAGATAATCAAGAGGATCTGGAACCCCATGTACGCTGTAAAACTTCAAATAGAAATAATACCTTGTAGGAAAATATCACAGAAAATTCCTCCCTTGAAGAAACTAACACATGAATGACCCCTGCCCCTTGGGACCCACCCAGATCTCCACCCCAGAGAGGAGCACAGCTGTCTGCCAACACTCCTCCTGCATGGTTATTCATCCTCCTGGTTTTCTTCCATGGACACGTCACTCCCTGGTAGCCTCCCTTCAGCAGATTCCCAGCGTTCCTGCAGGCATCTTTCCTTAGCTCGGCATCCTTTTTCCAGGCCCTTTGGGAACATTCTCCTGACTGTTTTTCTGTGATTTTCTGTGGCAGTAGCAAACCCATTAGTGCTTCTTGTGTACTTTCTGTCCTTTGCCTGGGAGCTCTGAGGTGAGAATTGGCACTGCTGACCACAACAGAGCCGGCATCCATGGGCCTTGCTGCATCAATATTTATTTCAGATTGCTCACATCCATTGTTTTGCAGTGTCAGAGAAGTCTGAATGCAAAACGTGGAAATGGTGCCTAGTCGCTGTCACGTTTTCCTGCCTGCCCTCTGAGTCACAGCGCTCTGGTTAAAGCGAAATAAAAAGCACAGGTAAAAGTCAAACTGGCAGAAGCAGGGTGCTGCAGCAAAGCATGCTGTGTTCGGTACTGCCTCCTGTATCAACAGGATCACCAGGAGAGCTCCAGTTCCACGTGTCCCTCATTTCAATGCAGTGCAATGCAAGGAGCACTCTGCCTGATTTTCCAGGTGCAGGGGTGAATCGGCATTTAGCAAAGTGCTCTGCCTTGTCTGATGGAGTACCAGAGATCTGGAGAGTATGGAAGAGGAATAAACGTAAAACAACACTTATTTTTGATGGGGTCACTTTCCTGACCACAGCCACACAGGATCCTCTATGGGTGACTGTCAGCTCGGCGGGGCTAACACATTCCGCTCTCCCACAGCCTCCCTCTGCCTCATCCCTCCTGCTAAGCATTTGGTGCAGACAGCGAACCGTAAACTATCCTGTGTCTGCTGGAATTTGGATGCTTCAGCCTAGCGACTGGTGCAGAAAATGAAATGAGCACCTTGGAGCTAGCAGACATTCAGGGTCAGCAAACTGCCCGCCGGCTGCCTTTGGAAAGCAGAGCGCTGTCGTTGCCTGGTGGGGAAGAGCAGGAGTAATTGCAGGAAGTCAACTAATTCATGCACAACAAAGCTAATCATTAACAGGGGGCTACACAGCCCTTCTTCTGCAGTGCTGACCAATTACTTCCAAGTCATGTTTTAAGGCTAATGTGTAACAAGTGCTGCTCAGTAGCTGGAGCAGAAGGCATCTCCCTGGGTGTGTGGATGTCTGCTCCCTCCCTCATCCTTGAGCTGGAGCAAGTCCCACTCCTCGGGCTGCCAGTGCAACATTATTGATTACTGAGGGATATATTGTTATTACAAGCAGAAAGTCAAAGGGGCAGGCCTGGCTGGGATTTCTGTTCACTAGAACTTATTGTGATTCAAATCCTTTGTTCCCATGTTCCTGGAGAGAGAGAAACCTGTAGACCTGGCCTTAAACAGGGATGTGCTCACCCAGATCACAGCTGCAGTCAATCTCTGGCCCTATTACCAGTGGCAAAGATGCAGAAAAAGAGCACACCTGAAAGCTGGGGGGAGGAAGGGGGGTAATCCAGACAATGATCTAGTTTTGCCCCACAGCTCTTCAGTTCTGATTTATCTCCTCCTTCACATCTTCAGGTAAAGTGTTGTAGGTGCAGTTCAGTGCTGGTTGCTGCTGGATGGGAAAGAAATTTTTCCTTCTGGCTAATTCCTATTTGAGCAGCCAGTGGTAAGAAGAATGACGGTGTTAACAAGATGAGCTTGGCAGGGGATTTGAGTAGAGAACAAAACAGCACTGGCTAAAGCAGGTGCCATCAGTGAATAGCAGGGAGACACTGGAATATAAAAGGGATAAGTTTTACAAAGAGGTGAAAACTTTGAATCTGGTCTCAGTGTCCCAACATGCCACCCACTTCTATAAGTGACTGGGTTCGACATATGTATTTGTGTGTGTGTATGAAGCTGCAGTCACCAGGAAGCAAAACAGTAACTGCGTGGGCTTTAATGGGTTTTCAGTCTTCTTCCATGAGGAAAACAAATCCTAAAATTAAGCCTCCACTTGGCACTTAAAGCTGCAATTTTTATGTTGCATTAGCAGGCACCTGGCACTAACACGGTGGATGTGCTGGGGGACACTGCTATTTAAGCCACGAGCAGGTACGACGTGACAGTGCCTTTCTGCTGGGTGCCTTGCTTATACAACCATGCAAATACTTCCTGGAGAATAAATTACCCAGCCAATTTCCTCTGTTTTCCTGTTTGTAAATTGCCTCTGAGTAGCTCCTGTTTTTCTTGAATGTGCTTTTAGTAAATACATCAGGCTATGGACAAGCAGCTTATTGTGAATGCTCAGTGTTTAAGAGTCAAGTTGGTTTCGTGCATTTTAATTTTACACAAAAGCGATTTCTATTTTCTGGATGGATGAAAGTTAAGTCCCACAGAGTCTGGTTTCTGGTGTGAACACTCATTCTTAGAAGTCAACATTGCATTTGTGTGTCCCTATTTGATGTTTTTCATTTTAAATTATTTCTTTGACAAAATAGCTCTGTCTGGGAGCTCAGTGATCCCATCAGAAAGGCTGTGTGAGCTGCAGTAAGCAAGAGATGCAGCTCCCTGGGGGGTTCAGAAATGGCTGTTTACCACCAAATATTTGTGTTGGTCTTCACAGCATCTTTGGTGGTGCTTTGGTGCTCTGTGTAGCTCTTAGGAGCAAAACTTGAATGACACCAGCTGGGCACAGATCAGATGCTGGGACAGAGGCCACACATCTGTGAGTGCAGAAAAAGATCAGGTAATGGGTAATTCAGGTCGAGATTGCTACACCAGGTCTTACCCATTCACAGATTACTCTGGAGGGGAGAACTGCAGATGTGAATGCTACCACGGTTGTCTTTGCTGACTTGGATCATCTTTAACATTGTAGACTACTGTTAGTGCCAGTCCTGTGCCTAAACCCTTGTGTGTGTTATCCAGTGATGTGCCTGCTCCCCTTTCCTATGGGAGTCACTCATTACAGTGCTGCAAAAGGGAGTTTTGGAATTTAAAACAGTCCCGTGGCATAGGACATGGTTTTCTGTTTCACTTACATGAGAGGAGGTATACCCATTGCAGCGGGATTTAAGCTGATCTGATTTAAACTGGAAAGGTCCCCAGCACCACTGGTGGCATTTTGCCAATGAGTGTGTGAAATGTTGACATCTTTGATGTCTCATATAACTGTTTGAAAAACATATATTTTTTTTTTTTTTAATTCTGGGAAAAGGTACAAATTCGAACTATTTCTAATATTTTCCCCAAAAGCTCTTACATACAGCAACCAATGTTCAGGAATATTTTAACAAGAATATAAGAAGACTATCCCTTTGAATAAAAACTGAAGACTGGTTTTATTGCTATTCGTTACGCCACTCAGCTGCATTCCACAAACACTTGTGTTTACCAGAATGCTTGTAAAAAGAAGAAATGTTGTAAACATTCGAGTGAATGTGAATTTATACAAAAACTTTTGCCCCCAGAACATTAAAGTAGCTGCCTTAAAAAGTCACTTTTGATTTGGGAAGGATCTGGTGAGAGAGTAGAAATCCTGTATAACACTGATTGTTAGTAGTAAAAAAATCTAAATAATTCCATTGCATTTGGTGTACTCATTTTGGATTTATAGACATACGATGAAACCAGATCCAAGCTTTTATTTTTACAGACTTTTTTTTTTTTTAATCTAATATGGCTTTCAGAGGAAGTACTTTGAATCAAGTTCTGTTGTGTTTGTTTGTTCTGTGCTTCATAAAATAGTTTAAAGTGATTTAATCTCTGTCTGATCGTGGGACTGAAGATAATGTAATAATAAGGCTTAGTAAAATCGCATCAGAGAAAATTAGGCTATTTTGTAAGGTCAGAGAAATGTTACTTTATCTGTGAAGATGTCTAATTTCCAATGAAGTCTGCCAGAAAAACAGCAGGTATAGGCTGCTGCTGTGTGGGGGTTTTCCTTATCTGCAGCCTTGGTACACATCCCTGAGCTTCCTCTGGGTGTCCCCACACCAGAGATCTCTGTGCATCCAACAGCCACAGGTCTCTGTGTCACCCCACTTCTGCCAACTGCCTTAGGTCATTCAGGACCTGCAGGACATTGCAGCATTGCTGACTTACTCAAAAAAATAGAGATGTATTTCCTAGGCTGTAAGGTTTGAAATGGAAATGGCCAAATCTCTACAAACCATAGCTCAGGCAGGGACACAAAGATATAGCTCAAGAGATCAGGGAGACACAGAAATTAATGCACCTCCTGTGTAGTGTCTCGTCATCCTTGGGACAAGGAATCAGCAGTCCAAAAAGCTCTGAGAGAGCAACCTCTGGCTGCCAGTGATGGACCTGGATTTGATGGGACTCCCTCAACCAACCCAAACACCCGGGAAAAGGCAGAAGATGCTTGGAAAATGGGGACACAGGCCAGGAATCTTTCAGATGAAGGTACAGTCTTTATTTCCTTAATGAAAAAGGGATCAAATGTTTTCAGAACAATGAGCATTTGAAACCCTTTTGCTAATTTAGAAGTTTCTCATGATTTTTTTTTTCCTGAGTTGGAAACAAGGATTCTTTCATTCCAGCAGAATTACCTATCCAACGTGGATATCTGAGTTTCAATCAAAGTATTCCTTTAACAATTCTAAAAGACAAACTGCCCTCTCTTCTTTCTCCCAAATTTGTTTTTCCCCACTGCTCCACTAGTAATTTTGCTGTGTCTCTTTGCGATGATGATGCATCGTGATGGGGAAAAGGGAACTTATAGCAGGTTTGCAGACTTTGGCATGAGAGATTTTTACCTGACTTTACAGTACCTTCAGGAAAGTAGCATATGAGCATTACTACAAAGAGTAGATTTTGTTCAGGTGACACATGATGGATTCCAGCTTTCTCCATGAGAACAGAGAGCATTTGATTCTGAAGAGTACAGAATTTCCTCAGCTGTTAAATCTGCTTAATTTTATAGGCCAGGATGTTTGCCTGCAGGCTCAGGTGTAACACCTACCCCTCGATCCCCTTTGTGAGTGGCAAAGAACTGTAAAGCCTGAAGAGGAGCTGTGGCAAGAAATCCAGAAGGATTTTCTTGTCTGAACACTGGGAGCAGAGGGGTTGATCAAATCGGTCAAGTTTTGAGGACTGCAACACTTGCCCAAGTTGTTGCTGCTCTGCTGTACTGTCCGGTCCATGAAGATGCTGTTTGCCTTCTACATTTAGGTGTGTAGAGCTTCAAGGGACATACTGGAGGGATGGATTTTCTGATCTTGAGGATTGGGACCTGCAATATTTCACTGCACTTTTATTTTCATTCTGACCACTAGAAGAACAGCCTGGCATGAGTTGGACTTAAATTATCTACTTTATTACCTACACCGATCATTGACTTTGCTGCTGAAAAGACGATAACTATTGAGATTCACTAACCACAGCATGAGAAAGCTATAAACAGGATTCTGCAAGAAATCTTTCCCAAATTTCCACACTTTCAATTTCTTTATCAAAGCATTTGCAATTCTCATTTCAAAGTCATGGAAATAATACCCAATATTGAGTAAAAATGATGATAGATATTTAATCAAAAGTTAGAAAATGTGATGAATAGCCACCGGCAATGACATTTCTGATTACCTGACTGTGCCAGAACAAACAATTCGCAAAACAAATCTACTACTCCAGAGATTGCATATTCCCTGGTGAAAACTGAGGCAAATCAAAAATGGGTCAGTGAATAGTAGATTATTTAATTTCTTTGGATTAATTTTAAGTAAACCCACATGTGCCATGTGACTGTATCTATATGCATTATTCAGCGGCTGGGATGTGCAGTCAGGGTGGTAAGTAAAGAAATCTAATCCTAACCTCAAGCCATTAACAGTTGGTTGATGAACTGAATCACAAGAGCTTGTTGTGCTTCAACGAGCCAAACACAAAACCCCCTGTGTAAATATTCACTCAGATAAGTGAATTCACTCTGGCTGCATTTCTGCCATTTCCTGCCACTCATGCATGTGCTCTAGCTGCTGCATTTTAGCCACACCTAGTACGAGGATAAAACTTGAAAATAAGAGTGGTCACACGGACAACAAGCAGTCATCCAAGCTTCAGATAGAAGGAACCATTCTATATGGCCATAGGTTGTGAAAACTTATCAGCAGACCTGGTATGTCGTGATATGGGAACATCAGTAAATTCTGTGTATGACAACTAACGGGGAGCTTGTCTGCCTGGAACAGACAAAACAATCCTAACTGTATCACCACTGTATTTGTCCATGCATATCACCTCAACACACAAACTGTGCTGGGGAGACTGAGCAAGAAGACCAGTAAAGCAACAGAAAATGCTACTGATGAGAGAATAGAAACGATCTTCTGTTTTCCTAGTACTTATCTATTTCTGGTAGAAATCCTGGTAAAACCAAAGATTCTTTAAAGAATTGGCTAGAGAGAGGGGAAGATTCTTCTTACCTTGTCTGAGAAGGAGTAATCTGCATGGAAGGAGCCACAGAGGTGTCTATAAGATCTCATACATTAGAAACATTAACTTAAGCAGAGCTTTACATTCTCTTCCATACTATAGCTATAAGAATGTATGAGAATGACCATCATCACAGGGAAGAGCAGAGCATCCCACCCTGGCTCTTTTTGGCCGCACATTGTGTGTGCTAGGAGAAATACTTTAGGATCAAGAGCTATTGGATTGCTCCTGCTCCTCCTATACGTTCAAAACATTGATTTGCTAATTGGGTTTGGAAGGCCACATCTGTCAGCTAAGATGTGGGTTTTAATCTTTGAATTTGCCATCTACTCCTTTTTAATCGTATCTTGAACTATTCTTGTTTTCAACGGGCAAAAAAAAAAAGTTATATGTCAAAATAAAGAAGCAAGATTGACAGTTTGGAGAAAAAAAAATAAGAAAGAGAGAAAAAGAAAAAAGAAAGAAAGAAACCTCATGTATGTATTTTTACCGGTTATTTGCATTATTCTAACCTAAAATGAGAGAAAAAGAAATGGAAGAAATGGCCGGCTTAATCTAGGCTCCCCACTTACATCATAGCAAGGTTAATCAAAAGATCTCGGTAGGGACTCCTTTCACAGTCTGCTCGTGTTACCATTTTAGGGTTACTCTGCAGGAGCTTTGCTATGTTTTTTATCTCTGCTCAGAGGCAGCAGGTTTTTTCCATCTCTGTGTACGGTACCACTCAATAGACTGAGGATGTAAGAAATTTCCTGGCATGTAAACAGAATGCTATAGTGAAGATAGTAGATTTTGACTTTTAACACATTTCCACTAAATGTTCTGAATCTCAGTTCTTACAGCATTTTTATTTTACTCACAATTTTCAGTCTGCTAATTCCTGATGGGCTCCTTTCCCATTTCATTATCACCAATTTCTTTCACTTTTCTTTTGACCCTTTGTTCCCCCTTGACTCCTTTGTCTTTCACTTGTATGCCCTAATTTTCTTCTGCCTCTAGTTCCTTTCATTCCATTCTCTTGTATTAGCTTTTACTTCCATCTCTTTCTTTGTGTTGTCCTCTTCCTTGCCCTCACATCCTTCATTTTCTAGAAAATTGCCACATTGGCATGAATTACTGAGGAAAGGTTGGAGATATGAGTCTTTGGGGATAGAGGAATTTATCAACAATCAAGTTTGTGAACAAAAGCCAGCTTCTGCTTCAGACAAAGCTAAGCCATTAGGAGAGAAGGAATTATTTTTGAAGACTGCAGAAGGAAGTCAGCCTAGGAGTCAAGGTGATAGGCTCCACGTTGGATATACTGCAGGCTTGCTGTGTGACCTTGAGTAAATTACCCAGCCTTCATGTGCCAGGATGAGCAATTTACCTACCTGTTAAAATTACCATAACAATATTTCTGTCTTAGGAGTGCTGCAAAGTTTAATTAAGCTTGGTAAGCACTCGAACATTCTTCATTTAGTATAATTATCGTCATTATGTATTAACCCACTACGACATTCTAGAGGCAGTAGATGTTTTAACTACTCCCTTTCAGTCTTAAATAAGACAGTATCCTTCCACTACATTTAGCCAATAATTAAATTGGTCTGGAATATATATTAATTATGTCTGGAATTACAGTGATCGGTTGAAATCTCTAGAAGGTCTCTGAATACCACAAAAGCCCTGAACAAATACACAAATGCTGAACTCACCCAACTCTTCTGTGTACCAGAGGCCCAAAGTCCCCAGCTGCCCGAGGAAGGCTGCCTTCGTGTGCCTTCACCAACCTTTACTTTTAACATAGGATATGCCTTCTACAGTGGCTCAGATGTTTCTTGATTGTTTACCATCAATGAATTTAGTGACTCCTTGTGGACAAGGCTCCTCTTCAGCAAAATTCTCTCCCCAAACCACCCCAGAATACTTCCAAATGTGAGGAGATGCTTCAGCATCTATAGCTGGCCAGTGCTGTCTGCCACTTTCTCATGGTTGCTGGAGAATGCACAGGGGAGGAGATTCATGCCAAGAATGAGATGGCAGATGCCAGCCTGCTGCACCCAGCTGGGATAGATTTATGTCAATAAGGGTAGTGGGGAACACCCAGGTCTCTCTGGACAGCTCTTTCATGAGTAAAGCACATCCTTTGACTTCATGGGAGAGTCAGGAGAGTGGAGTGCTTTGAAATTAGGCTAGCTATCTGTTCTCTGTCCTGTATAAGCACCTGTTCACCTTAATTCATTTATACAAATCTAAGAGAGAATGAGATTTCAACATAGCTTTGCACACGAATTTTGCACAAATGAAATCCAGGTAATTCTTTTTATCAAAAGTGGATAAACCTCTTTTGATTTATTCTTGCTAAAAATGCAGGCTGACATTTTGCTCATAACTCTAAACCACTCCCTTTAAGATATTTCCAAGTCACTTCTTTCCACAAAGACATGGATAAGATCTCATTTGCGAGGCTCTCAGCTGACATGGCTTTCATATGAAATCCTCCCCCCCTGACAAGGGAAGCTAAAGTCTACTTCTCCCATGCATCTCAAAGTGAAATTCAGTACCTTTTTGTCTGACTGTTTATCATTTCTTGCAAATACTCAAATCCATTTCCTTTGGAAAAGGTTTGTCTTTGTATGACAGGCATACAAATAGGTTTTATTATAGTGCTCTATTCATTGGTGCAGCTTAGCCTGGAGATAAAAAGGAATTCATTTTCTAGATTTTCCCTGAATGTCATCTCTGCATTATCAGAGTTCTTAACTCAAGAAGAATAAGCTAAAGAAAAAAATATGAACCGACATATTGTATCTGACTTCACGTTAGTGACCAAGAGCCCAAGCTTCCCCCCAGTGAATTAAATCAAAGTAGAATCAAGAGCGAGAGATTAGGCAGAAAAGCACCAAGTCATCTGAATTTCAATAATGGTAACTTAGAGTAAGACAGTGTAATCTTTTAAATATTAATAGTGAACTCTGCTTACTTATCCATAATGTCGTATATGCCCTAAAGGTCAGAAAAATTGTATTTTCTTTTCACTTTTCTTTTTATTTTTTTCCTGACAGACTTTGACATGTATATCTACGTTTCTCTCTAAAAACAAAAAAATTACCATATTATCATACTAGAGCCCTTGCTGGTAAAGCAAAGCAGCCTATCATGACTGTGAAGAATCTGTGGATAATAATCTCTCGATTATTATCTTGCCCTTTTTTTTTTTTTTTTTTTTTTTCTGCTGAGACTTGAAGAAAACCAGAGCAGGGGTCCCTGCAGGCACATTTGCTGTAACTGTTCATGGCCATTAACCGTCAATGTGAGTTGGTCTTGTAGAGCTATTTTTCGGTGCTGTACAACCTGCGCCAGATGGCCAAATGTACATATGAACATAACTCACTCACCTTCTGCAGAGCATAAATCAGGGCTCTGAAATCCCAGCTGATGGCAGCTGATGGCTGTGGTAGCTGCAGTGTCCCCTCATGCTCATCAGTGGGTATGCCTGCCTTGGGAAACATTCACACTTTCAAAAACCCTCCTTGCAGCACTCTGTCCAATGCTCAAAACACTTCTGCAAGTTATGCTGACTGGGAGGTAGTCCAACAGTATGATTTGTGGCACATCGAGGGATTTAGATATGTATCAGCAACTGCAGAGGTTGTGCTGATTATAAGAGAAAGACAGAGGATGGGCTGAAAGCTTCATTCTATCAAAGTCAAGGAAAATAAGTTTAGAAACAGAGTAGAAAAAAATAAAATAAAAAAGCATTACTTGGAGAAGATTCATACTGCCTATCCCCACCAAGTTTATCCTCTTCAAGAGCTGAGCTGATGAAATGAAGAATGACTGCCATTAACAAACATCAAGAAGCCCATGGCCCAGCCACTATGTCCATCAAGGCATGGGCTCCTGGCATGGTTATATGGGCTGGGCAGGTCACAAGCCCCATTTTCTAAAGGAAGACTCTCTCATATTGTGGAACCAATATATGCTTTGCTGCCCTGTTTCCACAAAGGAGATACAAAGAGCTGCTCCTTGGAATTTGTCCCTTCTTCTCATCTCACTACTGAACGCCAGAGAAATTCCTTGAATGACAAGTGTAAGCTTAATTAATGATAGCTGAGTTGCAAGCAAGACTCAAAAATCTTGATACGCTTATCAAAATGTGAAGCAAATTAAACAGTGTGGCTCTGAATAGTTAGGGTACTGCCCGTCATGCTGCTTCTCTCTCTCTTGTTGCTTCCTAAATTCACTTATTGTCTGATTCAGTCTCACCAGCAGCCTTGCTTTATAAATTATATAAAATAATTTAAGAAATGAAAATTAAGACGAGCTTCATCAAAGGACAAGCATTAGCATGACGATAACATCTAAACATCGATCATGAGGGGCAAGCATGATATTAGAAAGGGGTTGATCAGAGTGCCGCAATTTCCAGGCTGGTCCCTTTGCTAGGACTAAGATCTGTAGTAAAGGCAATCAGTCTGTGGCCTGATCTGATTTTGTAATGTATCCATTTAGGACAGCCAGTAGAGCGTCTTTACCCAAACTAAGGATAAAGCTAAATACAAAGAGAATATTTGTTTGTTTTTTAAATTGAAGTCTGTCTGTTTCCATGTTTAGTGAGCCAGAAGCAGTTTTATCAAATGTTCTATGTTTTCTGACAAAAATTACCCAGAAATTTGCTTTAAAATGCATCACGTAGTGTGGGCTCTGGTTCTTCTGTTAATGTATAATTGAGCTGGAGTTATTTTGCTTTCCTTGTGAGGAAGCAATGTTGTCTTATATGCTCTTTAAGACTTGTGTCCCTTAGTATTTCGTTCCTCTAAGGATCAAGCAGGAATTAGGAAGCACTGATCTCAGGGACCCATGGGTCTGGGTGGAAGCCCATCCCACAGCCACTCAAAGATCTCCTGCTTTTCAAGATCCTGATGACATGGTGGTCCTGGAAAGAGGGCAGGCAGTGCTTCCACATGTTTAAATATACATCCCTAAGCTCGATGGAAGAACCTCAAACCTCTCAGGGCTGCCCCAAAGGAACATGAAATAGACAACCTGGGACTTTGGTGATAGTGGTGGACTTTGATTTCTTGAGCAGTACTGAAGCTGATGAATAAAACAGTGTTGTTAATGATTTAGGTAGGTTAAGACTGGCACTGCTTTTGAGTTTCTTTCTTCTATAAACATTACTGAATGAGTCTGAAAAATGATAATGTTTCAGACACATGGTAACACTGGCAGAAGATTTTCAAGCAAAACTTTGAATATAGATAGCAGTGTGTGTATATGCACATGTAGATAAAGGAGGCAGAGAAAAAGACTGTTAAATATATTCTCTGTCATTCTGTCTCTTCTTTTTATAAAATCTAATTTGTAAAGGATCATTGAACTCCAAGTCATTGCTATAACAAAGTAGAAAGTTTGATCTAGAACAGCTGATCCATGAATATCTTAAAGACTAATTTGTGGCTTTGAATTTTTCCTGACCATTAAAATCAGGTAAAACTTTTTTTTTCCTTAAAAAAAAAAAAATCTCCGAGAAGTTTTACCACATTATCAGACCTATTTCTAAGGAAAAGTAAATGTCTCCACTACTTATTCTTGAGGCAGTGCTTGTAATCCAAACATAAACATGTGGTCCTAGATTCTGCAGTAAATGTAAAGCTCCAGAAGACCAAAAGAAAGGTATGATCTTGAAGGCTCTATGGATCCTATTAGACATTTAATTCTGCCTTGAACTGTACAGGAACCCTAAGAACTAACCTGAACTGTGCATTTCAGTAGATTACAGTGTTGAAAAGTGCCCAAAGTCCTGTTGTGAATTCATCCAGCTAAGTATAGAGAAGCTTTGAGAAAGCTCTTCATTGCATATGATAGAATCTATTTGCCTCATAATTGTAGTACTGGTTCCATAAAGAGACCCCCAGCAGTTGCTAATTGCATCCAGAAAACTCATTACATTATACCAATTGGATTTTTAATTAGAAATGCAGATGGCAAGTCATTTATTACTGTTGTAAGATCCAACTGGGAGAGAAATCTCAATTCTGTTTTGGATTCATTCACCTTTTGGATGCTGGAAAAGAACGAGGAATGAGAATGGTGAAATTGTGACTAATTGTATGCCTTCCAATAAAGATGCATTATTGCATGGAGGTTGAAGGTCACAAGAAATAAAAGGAAGAAGCATCTAGGAAAGCAGTTTCAGAAAAATAAGGAGCTCTACAAAGAGCTCTGTTGGGACAGCAAGCTGAGAAGTTGAGAAGCGAAAAGTTAACCAGACTGATTTTGCCGAGTTACTGACACACCCTTCTCAGTGGAGAGAATGGAGGTGAGCATCTCTACCTATGATTAAAATTCCCTTGTCTGTAAGTCCTTTTCTCACTGTGTAGAAGAAATGTGCCCCATGCTGGCAACGGTATGCAGCCTGTTAAGGCAGCAGTGCTGTGTGCTGAAGTGCTCGGAGCCGTTTGGGATCCTGCTCCTGGTGGTGGCCACTGCAGGACCAGCTGTCTCTTGACTACACAACAGCCAAGATCATGCCCTTGCACCCTTGAGGACTGATAAAAACCAAGACTGACATTTTTCTCTGTTTGCCTTGTCCTTTTGGGCTGTGAATTCTTTGGGAAAGCAGCTCACAATTATACATTTCTGCAGCCTGGAGCAATGCAGTCCTTGACTCAGCATGAACAGACAGCAAGCTCAGTGCTGCCCTACTATTTCCTCTGGTAGTGTAAAAGGTGTGTGGGAGCCTATATGTCGTATTTCTGCACTCAGTTCAGCTGAGTCTTCTCATTTTCTCCTTTTTGTTTAGAAACACTGTGCTCTGTCTCTTCCACTCGTATGCCATCAGGAAAAAAGACAAGTGTTTCTCTTCCGCTGTAATAAAATCACTTGAAGATAAAATACTGTTAGCCCAAGTCAACCTGAAGAGGTGAATGCTATCAACTTGTTGGCTACTGTTTCCTCTATACACACCTTCTTTTTTGTGAATCTCTGTCAAGTGGACAAAACAACATGTCTTCTTACCTGCAAATCCTGTGAACACTGGGCTATTGTCTTGGGGCATGAAAGAGTAGCACAGCAACAAGGACATGGATTCTCTCCTATAGTCTTCTGTTGCCCGTCAGAAAACTGCAACATTGCTACAATTTGTAATGAGAACTTGGGGATAAAAAATACTTGGAAGCTTTTATTGCAATTTTTAATTTGTGAGTTATTAGAACTACATGTTCTAATTCTACTAATATTAGAATATTATTATTCTGAAAGCCGTGTTTCAGAAATACTTTTAATCCTTTATGAGTACATGTCAGAGCCTGCTACTTGTTGCTCTGGATAAGTGAACAATTGCTGGGCTTGCTTTTTGTCATGCCAGAAAATCAAATGAAGGCACCAACCAAGAAAGCAATCCTGCTACAGCCTGAAAAGGTGCTTGCTTTTTCCTTTAACTCAGAGGGCAGCAGGAACAGCCTCACTGGCTGCACAGGGCCACCTTCTTTCATTCATAGTTGCTCATGCTATTTCATTCCAGGAAAAGATCAAAGTTCCAAATATAATTTAGCTCACCTGGTGCATCCCATTTTAAGTTCCTGAGTTCATTTGCTTTAACGAGGACAAATTTAAGCCATTCAGGCTGTCTTTTTGCATTACATTCTTCCTGACTTCTTTCTTTAGTTAAAAAACACCTGCTTGCTGTAAGGTCTCACGCCAGCACCGTATTTGAACTTTACCAAAAGCAGCCCTACTGTTAGCAATCCATTTTGCTGTTCTGATAGAAAAAGGTATCCTAAATAAAGCCAGATGATGAACTTCTGCAATAAAGTTGTTTAGCATGGTCATGGTGGCCATGCTAAATTTTGGCAGCTATTTCTACCATGCTCTTTGTCGGTAGTAGGGCTGTAATGATAAAACTAGTATAAAGTTACTAGTTCTGCATTTTAAGAAATTTGTTTAAGAATCCTGATAAACAGTAAAACACATTTTTCTTACATGTCTCATGACTTGGTATGTGTTTTCCAAAGAAAATAAATGACCTTGATCAATGAGATTGTTACAAGCCTCTCTGATGGGAATAATCCAAGTGGGAACTATGCACCTTGGACCTAGAGGCTGCAGTAACAAGTTGACAAGAAAGCCAAGGAGTGGGGTTAAGTGTGTATTTTTACAGAACTGTCTTGTCCATTGTCTTGATTTCCCAAAAGGTCACTGGTACAAAACATGCTATTTGTCTATGTGCTATTCCAGGTAAATACCTAATTGTCACAAATATCATCCTGCATCAGCGAAGTCCATCCACCAGGTAATAGCTCTCTTTTTCTCTGAAAACCTTTGTGAGTAAAAACAAGAAAATATAAAGCATAGATATTGGTATTGAGTATGTATGTATAAGTGTTAGCATGGTGGCTTGGGTTTGTTTATTAGGGTAATTTTGGAGCTGTAACATGCTGTGGTACAGTTTAGAAGCTCACTGATGCAGCATGAATTGATTTACTGACAATAACTGGGGAAATGGGCTTAGCCCTGTTGATACTCTACTATTTCAACTACAAAAAATCAGAACAAAGTGAATGGATATCTTTTTCGGGTATAGGAGGCAGATAGCTGCAGGTAGGCAATTATATATGGTCTTCTTCTCTACAAGTTTCAACACTGGAACGGGATTATTTTTAACTTTGGAGGAAAGGATCACCATGGAAACATAATGAAGCATGAGAGTGATCTGACTGATTGACAATGTTAGAGCAAAGGAAGATTGACATGAAAGGCAGAGATAAAATTCGCACTGTTCTAAGATACAGTTCCCGTAGTAGCTGAATCATCAGGTCTCGTTTTCCAGACAGTGATATTACGTGAGATTTTCTTGTGCTTATACAAGAGGAACATGTTGTAGAGGTCACATTTTCTCTCTGACACATTGTCAGTCACAGAGATGGTAACAACACTGAAGACTTCTTTATTTATGTAACAAAAGGTTAACTCCTGGAAGAAAAGGTCTAAGCACTACCTTACTATAAATCCATAGATTAGTTTGGGCTTCTCTGTAATAAAGTTATGAAGCTTTGCTCACATTTCTTTATGCAAAAATATGAGATACTTGTAACCTTAAAATGTTTTGCAAATTCATTTTAGTTTTATCAAATTTTTCAATGTATGGAAAGGGCAAGAATGGAAAATGCTCTTGCAGAATAATTATTTCAACCTCTCAATTTGAAATTAACTTTTGTTTTGGAATGACAAATCATTTTATTCTTACTTATAAAACACTCCCATGACTGAAATAAAATATTCTGAATCATAGTAAATAAAATATTTAATTCCACTTGAAAGTATGTTTTCAACTTATTTGTTCACATTAAAACAAATCCAAAAACTTATGACTATTTTAAGTTTAGGTTGATCTGTCTTGAACTGCCTATGCAGAGAAAAAAAAAAAAAAAAAAGATATTTCCAAGTCCTGAATTCACTATTTCAAGTGCAAACCTTCATTTTCTCCCCTTTCTATAAAGTAAATTTTATAATCTTCTGTAGGAGTATTTTAATATCTCATGGTAGTTGTAATATCAGGAGATGCCTTCATTTCCAAGAACAACTGAGCAGGGGACAAATGCAATCAACCTAGTCTGTGATCTGCAGTCTTGCAAAGAGTGTTTTCACTTGTTTGTTCTGTGCTGCTTGCTCAGCCTAGCTCAGTTTGTCCCATGGCTCCCTCTAGCTCATGCCCTTCTGCTCGATAATTGACTCCCTCATTCACAGGCAATTTTAAAAGTACATTGTGTGTATTTTTTCTTTATTCTGTAGTATATTGAGTGTATTTTTCTTTATTCTATACTGTTTCTTTATATATTTATTTACTGACCTATTTTTACTCACTCTACTCTTTGTTCTGGAGGATTTTTCAGCCCTAAATCCCAAAGCTCTGGATACATGCTAAGTCTTTAAATTGGCCGAGAGCCACAGTTGGCAGAGTCAGAAAGAGTTCAGGAACCCTATTTTCAGTCATCCTCCACTATTTAAGGATGAAGCATCTGATCTAGAGTGGTCACAGGAAAGCAGCATAATCACTTTTAAGATAGTTCAAGGATGACATTGATGCAGATGTTAAAATAAGCCCTGACCACAGTGACCCTTCATGGCCATTTCTGTTTTTCACTTCAGCACAAAGCAAAGAATAAACTCCCATTACCTCATTGAAAAGCCCAAAGGGAGCCAAGCCTGATGTTACATCAACTACAGACGTTTGGTGGTTTATTGTGGTATGGAGACCTATGCGATAGTCCACATTCTTCCTGCAACAACGCCTTTGTCCCATGCTTGGTGCCAAGTCCATCATGGGGTGACTAACAGCGGATTGCCTTGTGGGGGAAAAGCTTTCTGCTGTTTTGTATCTGAGCTATGTCGATTCTGTCAGGAGAGCCAGCCAAAGTGCACCCTTTGGAGTTTGCAATGTGGCACTTTGGGAACACGAGCAGATTTTCTGCTCTATTAGCAATTACTGTACAATAAAAGAGCCTGGAGTGGGAATCCTGGGGTCAGAATTTGTCACAGGTGCAGTGGGAGCACAGTGGGAGGAACTGCAGGGCTTCTGAAAGAAACCCACAGGACAGCAGGAAAAGGAGAGAAGAAAGAAAGGAAAAGAAAAGTAAGAGAGGAAACAGAGCAGGAAAAAAATAATAATTGTACAGTCAAAAAGCATTCATTGGGAAATATTTATTTACAAAGTCAGAAGGAGAAGATTGTTCTTAATTATAATGACTACTTTGATAATTAGCAAACTCTGCGAGCTGCTGGCTACTGTAATACACACGGAGTAGCTAGGGGTGGAAAACATCTTCTGGTCGTGCCACTTCCCATGGGTCTCATCTCTCCTCTTCCCCAGACTTTCTACAAGCAAACCTTTCAGGAACAGATTTTAAAATGTATTTGGATAACTATAACCTGAGAACTTGGTGTTTAAATACACTTGGTGTTTAAATAAAGATCTGAGCTTTAGAGACAGACATTTAAAGTCTTTCTGGAAGCTGAAGACTCAACAGCACCAAGTTACTGAGTTGCCGTTGAAATCAATGGGAGTCCTTGGCCTTTATCTTTAAAATGAGGAAAATAATAGTTTAATGAACACGGTTGCCAGGGCAGCTAGAGATACCAAGTTCTGCCTTTTTGTAGAGAAGCAGGCACATTCGATTACGTGTCTGTCCTGCTAATGCTCCCTGCCCTGCTAAGAGCTGGCAGGTTTTCCTTTGCCCTTCAGGGCTGGTGCCTGTATTGCTGGGGCAGAGGGTGCCAGGTGCCCTCTCCTCCTCCTCCATCAGTTCAGAGGGGCCAGGTGTGTGGCATGGCAGCAATCATCCTGCAGTGGCTACCTGAGGATACGTCAGAAAACAGTGGCGTTGTGATGGCCCAGTTTATTCACGTCTATCAGGCACGTTGATAACCAGTATTATAACACCATTCAGAGACTTGAGATTAGCTTTTCTTGTTCCCAGTGCCTGGCTTCACTGGTATTGATGAATAGATCAAAAGTAATCATATGGACTGACAGTTATTGAACTGTGAAAGATCTGGTGAGTTGCTTAAAGAAGGATCCTAAGGGTATTTCCCAGACGTTTCCAGGCATGAAATCGCCTTGCACTCTCACCATGTATCAGGGGTAAGATGTCCTGAAGAGATTTCTTGTTACAGCTGTGCTGTGGCCCAGTAGGTTTGTATCTCCTCGTATTTTGAACAGTGGTGCTGCATTCTTCTGAATCAATGTCACCTAAGAAGCCTCCAACTGACATTTATGAAAAACAGTGCTTTACAGATTTATGGGAGAAGTTCCCTTCAGATGAACATGATTAGTGTGAAGTTTAGTTAGAATCTTGGTAATTTATATAGATAAATCTAGGTCTTTAAGCAGCTTGCCTGCTGCCAGAATGAAAGAAGAAATGTGCATTAAAGCTGCTAACACTCTTTGATAACCCAAATCCATAATTCTTCCTGAGGGAATATTTTCAGTCTGTAAACAGAAAATCTACTGTAAATGCCACACTGATGTTAGCTCAGTATGGCACTGAATCACTGAGTAGAGTACTGCAGAAATTAAATGGCTATTATGTTATGAATTAATTATATATCCTTGGTTGATTTTTTTATGATTGTGATGGGTAATAATAATTACACAACTGCACACTGTGTTCAGGTATATAACGCTAAGTAATTGCTTTATTTTCCTTGTGTGTCTGTGTTTCCAAATCCGAATCTTTTTAATGGAAATAGCTGGTGACATCTCTGATGGATGGTGTTTCGTGTTTAATAGAAATGAGAGATGGAGAGAAAGAGCAGTGGCACTAAGACCTGACTGAGGAAGTAAGTGTGGAGCATGTAGAAGCCAGCAGGGGCAATATTCTTAACAGAGGATATGTGACACAAGGTGAGGCAAAGAGGTTTTGAATGTTTTACGTTATCACCGATATCAGAGTATTTAATTAGGTGACAATGAATAAAAAGAAATGTAACTATCGAGATCATCTTTCTATGAACCAGAAATCAGCAGAGGGAATGGCTGCTGATTGTCAGGATGTTTCATCCCGTATTAATGTACCTGGCTATACATAACAGAAGAATATTAACAAAGGAAAGCTTTGAGCTGAAAAGTTGAATGAAACACCCAAATACATAATGCAGTGAAGAGCAATCACCTTTTCTTGATACAATGACTTTAGCTTGATTTTTTCCTTTAAGCTGACGTAAGAGGACAAATTAGCTCTCAGTCCTATATCTGAATCGACAAGACTGTGGTTTCATACAGTTTGTCCTGGGATACTAGGAAGACTCACAAAATTGCCTTCCCTCCACTCCCACACTGCTGGGAAGGAAATAAGATTGAAACTCCAGTGATCTAGCGCACCCTCCAAATAGGTACTGGCTTCACAGATATTCTCCACATCTGATGGACTATTTATCTAAGATGACCTTGCTACCAAAAGAAGTTAAGGAACCATGATGTTCCATCCTGCTCTCTGAGTTAAATTTATGGCCTGTGGGCTAACTAACTGGGAAAATCTAGGGGAGGTAGAGAAAAGCATCCTTCTGGTCTGACTTGTGCATCTTCTGCAGCTGGAGAGAAACCCTTGTGCAGGGGTGCATTAAGCGTACCAAACTACAGAACCTGGTGGTTTCTCCAGGATCTCTCAGTTCTGGATATATTTTTTCTTTCACCTTTTCATTCATATCCATCTGTAGTGGTTTTACTCAGTTGGGCAGCTGAGCTCCACCACAACAGCTCTCATTCCCCCTCCTCAAATAGAAAGGGGAAGAAAATACAATGGAAAGGTCTCAAGGGTTGAGATACAGACAGGGAGATCACTTAAAAACTATCATCACAAGCAAAACAGACTCAGCATAGGGAGATTAATAAAATTTATTGCATATTGGTAACAGACTAGAGTGGTGAGAACTATAAGGAAACCAAAATCACCTTCTCCCCCAACTACCTTCTTCTACCTCCTCCTCTTGAGAGGCACAGGGGAATGGGGAATGGGAGTTGCAGTCAGTCCCTGATGCTTCATCTTCACAGCTTCTTTATGGTCCCTCTCTGCCCCTCACAGAGGCACAAACAACATTGTTTATTGGCTCCACTCTGGGCAGTCCCTTTGGAGCTGGCTGAAACTGGCCCTAATCTTCTGGATTCTTCTCACAGAGGCCACCTGTGCAGCACCCCACTACCAAAACCTTGCCACATAAAACCCAATACACCATCCCACCAAGACCTCACTGTGTCACACCAAGACCTCACTGTGTCACGTACTCTTTTTGTTATTTTCCCTTTGGGACTGTCCAAGCTGTTCCTTCACAGAGGGTTCACCAGAGATTCTGGTGAAGCAGTTGGAAATTTGTCCTCAGCCTGTTGCATTGCTAGATAGAGCTTCTTGGTCACATTCTTTGAATAGCTGACATTCTCAGGAGTATTCTGTTTGGTTTGTGACCTTCTATGTTTTTGATCCTTTAAAACACTGCTCCCCTCCCCTTTTTCATTCATTATTCATTCTTAGAATATTTTTTCCCAGCTCCCTTTTTCTCTCACCCCTGCATTCTGAAGAATAACCCATATTTTGTTAGGGACAGGCTGAGGCTTATCTTTAAAAAGAAAAAGTAGTAGAAACACAATTCTTAAGCAAATGCTTTGCTAAGGTTAAGAGCAGGGCAAAAACATACACCTTCCCATAAATACTTTCTTTACTGGTGAAAAAATTCAGCTCATAAGATTTCCTTTAATTTTGTAGTTAGAAACACCCAGATAGTCTCTATACCTTTAAAATATTTGTCAAGTCTTCCCTTTATTGTACGGAGATTTCTTGCATCCACATTACCTAGCAAGGAGTTCCACAGATCTACTTCTACTTGCTGTGTGAATAACCAGGTCCTATTTTTTACTCAGACCCTGGCTCCCAGAAGCAGCATTTTTTGAGCCTTACTTTCTAGCATGTGAAGGGATGGTGAACAGTAAAATTACACATTTCCCTGTGATGATTCTGTAGACCTTAAATATATCTGCCCTGTCAGTTGACATCTCTTCATGTTGAACTTTCAGCCAATTCAACTGTTGCTTTTTCAGGAGTTTTCCATAGCTTTATTTCTTTTGCCTTCTTCTTACCCTTTCCAGTTCCTTATATTCTTTCTTTGAACATGAGTGCTTGATTTGTGTTTCCTTAAGTACTATAAAACAATGAACTGATGTTTTCATGGAACTGTCAATAATGACACCAAAATGTAGCTGCTCATGAAAAGTGATGGTTAGTTTAGAGCCCTTGCATGAAACTAGAATTATTTTCTTCCCCGTGTAAATCACATTATATTGTATGCATGTTGAGTTTTGTCTGACATTTTATTGCTCAGTTTCCTTAGGTTGTAGGCCTTTCTGCAGCTCACCTGGCTGTGCTCATCTGTACTGTCCTAAATAACTGTGCATTACCAGCAAGCTTTGTCACCTTGCTGTTCACCACCTTTCCAAATCACTTGTGAAAAAGTTAAACAGCAGAGATTCAAGTACAGACCCTTCTACTGATGACTTCCCTTTATCTTAAGAGCTGGACGTTTATTGCTCCCTTCCATCTCCTATGTTTTAGCAAATTATTTATCCATTCTATAACCTATCCTTTTATCCCAATGGCAACAAAAATAGAGTGAAGGAATAGCAGAGTTAAGTAAAAAAATATACATCTCTGGAGGAAAAACACACGAGGGAAAAATAGAAAGAAAGAAGTGCCAGGAAAGAAGAAAGCTCTTTAAACAGCCTATGAAAGTTGCTGTTTGTCTTCTTCCACTTAAACACATAAAACAAAAAACCTTCCTTTGTCTAAACTGCTTGTATCCAATTCAGTTCAATTGGGAATAAAATGTTACTGTTCTGAGGATGTGGAGAGAAATTGAGTACAACAGAGAACACATTATTTTCTTTGAAGACTGTCTTCATCAGCCCTTACTTGAAAAAATAAAGGAGAAAACCATAGAGAATAAACAAGCAGCCTAGAAAAATCTATATATTAAAGAAACGAGTACTTCTCAAGAGGTTCTTCCAATATTAAAATCTCTTCTCCCAAGAGCCATGAAGAATCTTTCATTTCCAAGACTGACACTGACTCTGAGTGAGCAGCCAATACACAATAAAATGGGAAAAGACACACTTGTCAGCTTCCCAGAAGCTGACATCAAGAACAGTGTTTCTGAATCATAGTCCACAGAGCCTGAAATTCAAGGAGCAATTAAAGAGTTTAAAGATGTAGCAGAAGAACTAGCAGACCAAAAGCAGAATATTGCACTGCTGAAATAAATAGAGGGTGTTTTTTGTTTGTTTGGTTGTTTTTCTTTCTTTCTTTCTTTGTTCATTTTTTTCTCTAGAATTGTAGAAAAGTTCTTCTTGACTTCCAGTCACTGCCATAGAAACGAACTGGAATGAACTTAAGAAGGTCATATTATAGAAACCAGATATAACAGATTAAATTCAAGTAGCTTTAGAACAGTGGGACAAAAATAAAAAATAATAAATAAATAAATAAATAAATAAATAAATAAATAAATAAATAAACTGTCCAGAAAGGATAGATGGGAAGAGGAATGTCTGTAGTACCTATGGGATGATGGGTTGCATACTGCAGCAGAGGTGAAATTATCCCCTCTGACAGACAGTTTGTGTCTATACAGTCAAGACTGTAGTGATTATATGTCCAGTTTTTCATAAGTATCTAAGTATAACCATCTTTCCTTTGTTTCCTATATGAGATGTAATGGTTAGTTGTGGATGAGATTTTTTCTCACACCCTCCAGCAGGTCTATCAAGGATATTGGCATTGTGGTTGTTTGGGACCTGTGCCTGCTCTTCAGTTCTTCACAGGATATGGAACTGTGACGATTGCTACAGAGATACTGCAGGTCAGAGACAAAGGATGCACAACTAAGCTCAGGAAAATAAATCCATACTCTTATAACTCATTCAAAATCTGTAGTCTAGTCACTCTCCCATCCAAACCTGGCGTACTTGCAGACTGAATGCCAGTCCACAGTCTGTTAGCAACTGATACACACCAGCTACTTAATGTAACCTTTTCTGAATTATTGTCATCTGATATGGTCGGTGTAGAGATGAGAATAAAGTGAGCAACCATTACTCAAAATTTCCCTAAACTGAGGTTAAAGGAAACCAAGTCATACAAATTCAGTAATAAGAAGTGTACACAGTCTTGGAGTCATGCATGTATTCGTACTGAGTAACTAATTGCCAAGCTTGATATCTACATTAATAATGTCTTGCATATGCTGTCCCCACTTGTAACATGCCAGAAGCTTTGTAGAATGTGTATATAACCAATAATTTATATATTTAGTGTGAGTGTACTCCTACTGCCAAAGGGCTGTGATCTTCTTGGCAGAACAAAGTAGTTTTTGTGTCTGCCTTAAGGACAAGCCAGCAGTATCTCATAAAACATTCAAATACCACTAGAATAAGCAAGAAAAGAGGGGGATCACCACAAGTTTCTACACATAAAATCATCATTTATATCTGAATCCCAAAACCTAACTCCTAGAAGTATCAAGAATGAGGACAGCAAATAAAATGAAATTCAGAATGTGGCAAGGCTTCCTAGGAAGTCATGGCCCCATCCTGGTGGACAGGATCCCAGGTAAGGTTTACATTTCAAATCAAGGGTAGCTCAAAATGTAAGCAAATACTTCTCTGAACACTGAATGCTTACATGTGAAAACAGGCCAAAATCTCAGGTTTCTAAGTAAAAGATAATGAGTAAATAGTATTTGATACATTTAAATTGTGTTGTTCTCTGCGTGTGACCTTTGTATCCAATCTTACAACTAAAATCTGATTTTGGGTCTACCTAGTACAGCTTATCTTTGCTTTACTATTGTGCTTATCTAGTGACAAAAGCAAGAAGATAGAAAGAAAAAAATGCCTCATCTCCCTGGAGGCAGTGGATGCAAAGAAGTGTATATAAACAGCCTCACTAACTTGTACCAAGAAATATGCTGAGGAAAGAGGTAGAACGGAGTGTTTTCTACAAGGCTGTACTGCCAGATGCTGAGCTGTGGGAAGACAGAAGCTAGTGATCATTATACAAGGCAGAGATGTTGATGGGTACTCCATGGCTCAAGGCTATCTATAATCCCAGAGTAGCACAAAACCTGCAAGTTATCTGAAACGAACAAAATTGGTAGTCCCTCCGGTATCATTGACTGCAGAGTATGCAAGGCAGTCATAAGAAGTCTCTTAGATGTGCTTCTGAAAAGGAATACTGAGAAAAAAAAATGAAAGAAATTTGTGCCAAGAAAAATAATTTCTTTATATCATAGAAACATAATCCAAGGCATGCCATGAAAGAAATTCTCTCTGGCTAGAAGGCAACTAAACATTATCTTCTGTGGTCGAACAGAATTATTGTAGACTAAATAGTGAAGCTGATGTTTGAAGAGTTTGAATTGAAAGAAGCAACAAACTTCCCCTCACCCCCCGCCTCCTGGGGTTTGTTTGCTTTTAAAATCAGAGATAGATTTGATAGAATCTGATGGTATTAAAGAACTGTTTAGCAGTAGGATATCTTTTTCTCTCTAGCTACAAAGAGGAATATCTTACAAGAGAATTTGTATATTCTAGGCATGCACGTATTAACGAACAAATATGCAGACTCAGAACCTCCAGATACCTTTTTGCAATTTAATCTTGCTGACTTGGAATGGTTCAAAGAAAGAAAAAGTTTTCTTTTGTAACCATTACTTTGTACTTGCACAGAATAAACAGGTGCAATATTGACATGACAAACTAGAAAGCAGGTGTTTTAATTAAAGCAGCTATAGGAAAGATCATTTGCAACATCTCTACAACCACAATTAAGTGATCTCAGTGTCTTGGTGTTAATGGAGCTCATTTAGGAGGCATCAGAACATTTAGAAAGTACTGCAAGTCAATTGTTTTCTATCTCCTAGCTTGCAGGGCTACCACAGAATATTCATTCCACCTCCAGCATAGCTTGAGTCAACATTAGAAAGTCCCCTGCATTGTAGCTACAGAGTTAATTGGCTTCATTCGCATTCAGTAATTATTTATTATGCAAAGATGTGAACATTAAGAAGACTTCACCATGGCAGTTAGGCAGTGTATAAGCTTCACAGAGGCTCCTTACACACTGAAGAAGTTCACCCTTAAGATGCAGGTCCCTGGAGGCATTCCAGCCCCATGTCAGGGATGCTGTCCACAAACCAGCACGATGTTCACAGCAGGTCTTCTGGAAGGCCCCTCAGTGACAGTCTTAGGTTGTCAGGGCATGGTAGTGATAGACATGGTAGCAATAGGAAGAGAGGACAACCTGGTTGTGAGGACCTCACAGACGGATTTCAGCTGCTCCTTACAACTCCAAGCATGGCTAAAGGTGGTGTGAGGAGCTGGACTTCTGTCTGCCAGAAAACAGGCAAGCAGGTGAGCTGTTCTGGAAAGACTGGACCAGAGATGGATATAAACCTACAACCAAAAAGAAAAGTGGTTGTTATTCTAAGGTTTTGTTTCAAAGAGCAAGAGACTTTCGCCAACTGCATTTTTTCTCAAGTATTCACTCTTTTTGTTGGTCCCAATCCAAGCTGTAGTAAACAGGCTTCTGTGCCACAAAACCACCATCACTAATAAAACTCCACTGAAAAATCTCGGCATGGACAAGCTTTGAATTAGCACAAAGACTGAAATAATAACACATTCTGAACATTGCATTTCTATTAAGTAACCAATTCTGACAATACCAGTGAAAGAGAAATGACTATGGAAGAAGTCTTGTAAGATTTACTCAAAAACAGAAAGCTGTCCACCATGAGAATCAAGACAATGAGTTCAGATTCCCGAGTTACTTGCTTTGGGATGCTGTGGTGATTCTGCCACGAGCTTTCCTGCTGACCCATCTCTTAGGGACTCATCTCAGTGAAAGGGCAGGTCTTGGTGAAGTGGCAGCAGAACTCCAGTTCTTACAATATGCTGTCTTAATATAAATCTGTGTTAAAATTTGATTTTATTTAATGTGTCAGAGTAGTGGTGGCAACAGTCCAGTAACTATTACATGAGGTGGAGATTCACCCGTGGAGTGAGGCGGGACAGCACGACCATAGCTGTCCCCAGGAAAGCCACTCTTGTAGCAGAAGGAACTTTCTGAGCCAGGCTTTCAGAGCTGGCATATCACTCTTTGGGTGGGAAGGAATAACAGGGAAAGTCATCATTTGCCATCTTAGGGTACTTTGTGGGTTGCGGGTGTCGTTGCCTGGAAGGTTATTCTCATTAGCTAACCACCAGGGGTTCAGCCATCCCTGAGCTTTTAGTGGGAGACCAGCTGGGAACAGGAACCTCATCATGGTTGTGGCCAGCTCCGCAGTCCTCCTTTGTCAATTAAACATCCTAGTAAACATGTAGCATGTTGTAGCCATTTAGGATCTGATTTTTTGGCATGGCTGTCACCTGCACTTCCCTTGAGTTTCAGCACAGGAATGATTAAATATTCTTCCTACGGAAAAGTGGTGTTTCAACTTAAGTTAAAATGTTTGGAGATGGAACCTTTTTCTTTTTTGAAAAAAAAAAAATCATTATTTTTGCTGGGAAAGCAGTAACATTCAGCTGTAAGCCTTTTTATCCAGGTTATTTGATTTTCTGACAAAAACTCAAAGCTCTCTGTGGGGCAAGTTCTCTCCATTTTATAACCAGATCTGATTATTTGATGCCTGTCTTCTCTGGAAATGTAGTATATTCTTTAAACCCTTTTGTCCCACAAGTATTTCTTTTGCACTTTAAATTATCTTCCTTTTGACTGCCTTTTACTATAGGAATTCTCAGTGCTGTGATGCCCATCTCACCGTTCTCATTCCAGGGTTGAGATCCACGTTAGAAACTTCCATAACAAGAACCTTTTATGTAGCTCAAACATTTGTTACCCTCTGAATCTCACTTTTCTGCTTTTTGCAGACCAGTGCTGCTTCATTGTCCCTTTCAGTTGTACACCTCCACAAGGATCTCCCTGCTATTATAGCTGTGCCACCTGGGTTACTTCATCCTCCAAAATCAAATGGTGTGATTTCTCTCATGTTTTTCCTTCATTAATATTTATTGGTGATCACCAGTATGTGAAGTGACATACAACATAGAAACAAATTCATTCAGTTTAAGGTGGTAATCTTACAGACAAGTCTGTATTTATCCTTTCATAATGTGTTGGTATCTTGAATTGAATGGGACTACTCATGTGTAGTTGCTCACCTGTATAAGAGTTTGCAAGATTCCAGCCAAAATAAAGGAAATAATTATTCAGACTATTTTCAACAGAAACACAACATAAAAATCTGAAGCCAACTCTTTCTCCTGTGTTTCTTCCTTCATCAGCTGCCACCTTCCCATTGCATTGACTTTTAATTAGGGCTTTCTGCCTTTGCAGGTTAGCTTACCAGTTTTGTAGAACTTCTTGTATGAGTTACTCTGCTGTGTTTCCAGGATAAGGGGATACGTCTTCATTAGGTTGGGGCCATCTTTCCTTTTTTGTCCTCTAATATGTTTGAGAAGTCTCAGAACACTGCTAAAACATTCATGAAGAGACAAGACCAGGGTATAAACCATACAATTTACACATATTTTCAGAACAGACTTGCCTAAAATCTGTGTCCCGCATATCTGACACTATCAGAAAATATTTCTTTGTTTAAAAATTGTGTGATAAATGACAATACCCAGCTGGGAAACACCAGGCAAAGTATATTGCTATCACCATCCAGGGGTACAATCAACCACATGTGGAAAAATGAGAGGGAAACAGAGGGTGTTGTGTTCGTGTGAAAGCAAATGTGTGTGTCTGTTTATCCACCAGCATACCTCTGACTGCACTTCAAATCATCAAATAAGTAACATGACCCAAAAGGTAAATTAGTAAATAAAATATATCTTCAAGTGTGCTATTATTTTTTTTTCAAATGTACAAAGAATGAAAACCAAGCACCATCTCACTAGGACAAGAAGAGCTCAAAGCAAGATTTTCCTATCTTTAAGAGGGTAAATTGTGACAATCTGTGAGAAAATGTTTTTTTAAAGCATCCTTGACACAGCTGTCCTTGTCACAGTGGTGTTTTTTTTGTTGTTTCTCTTTTTGTCCAGAACTTCCCTGCATGTAAAGCAAAACATCTGCTTATGGATGTTTCATCACTGATGACACCTATAACTATTGGCAATTACTCTTTTCCTGTTCATAACTGTTTGGCATTTATTTTAAAGGTGGCAACCTTACAAAAGACAAAAATGACTGATCTCTTGAGCAGGCTCCAAATGTCACATTGTGAAAGATGTTGTTTTATCATCAGCATATGGCATCTGTCTGGGCTCCTTAAAGAAGTCTCTAGCTGGAAAAGAAATGCTCTCTTAGCAGGATCTTTGTGTCTCCAGCTTTTAGGCAGCCTTGACTGAAACACCATTCTGAACATTATTTACCTTCAACTTAATTTGATCCTCAGGAATTTACACATAGTTTAAAGTTTCAGAATAAATTCCTCAACTAACTCCTCATTAAATTTACTTGAAGGGTTCTTTTATGATTAAAACAAGCTGGTTCCCAGAAGACTGTATCTGCATAAATGTACACATTAGTCTTTAAGACTACCCACATCCTGGTACTGTGGTTGCCTGTGCTTTTTAATGAAGAGTGAACTCCACAGTATATTTGCTGTGCCAGGAATCAAGATATTTTCAGTATGCTGCCAGATAAGGAATTTATTTGAACCTTTATTAGGGCCTTCTTATTTTGTATTCTGTGTTTCGTTCAAAACTACTTTTTTTTTTTTTCCTCAAAAAATTTATGGTTATAGTTGATAATGAAATAGGGGCAGAAGAGTTGCAGGACTGTGCAGTGATGGATGCTATGGCAACTAGAACAGGTCTGAAAAATGCTTTCATGCAGAGTATTTAAGTCAGAAAAATTATAACAAGAGAAAGCTAATTAGCAATTTAAGCAGGCACCTTTGACTTGAGAAGTTAAGGGCTCTGGAATGCTAGCAGCTGATATTGTTACAGCTTATTTGAAACTGCTTTTAATTTGTTGTGGGTTGTTTCACTGCATTTCAAGGAATACAAATTGAAATTCATGCTAGCTTTTTGCCAGTTTCTTCCAGGGTAAATCCAGGCACCTACAGCAAAAAGTCTGCCAGGAAAAGAGGCTGTGGTGATGGAAAAAAACAGCCAGCTATGGCCACACCATCACCGGTGAGCCAACTAATGAATAAAAGTTGTAGTTCGTTCAGGAAAGAGCCATGGGCAGGAAAGTTGAACGAATGATGGCTTTAATGTGTTCATCTAACAAATGTAGCCCAAAGATTTTCTAGCTTCTTTAGCTTCAAAAAATCCAGTTTAGTGTAGCAGCCTGACTCATTTGCTTTTCATGTTTTCTCCAAGCACAAGTGACCAGGTTAATCTGCAGAAGTACGCCTGAATCCTCCTGATATGACTTGGTCTCCTGTGTTTTTCTGAGAAGTGATCTGTTTGCTTCTGGGGAGCAGCAAATTCTGTCTCTCCTTTGGACACATACACGTATGTGCCATTGTGAGTTTGGATTCCGTCAGTACTTGATTTTCAAGATGTGTAGGGCAGCTATCCTGAGCTGATACCCAGTTTAGCTTCCTTCCAAATAAAACAACTCTTCTTTCTTCTTTCTTCCCCTTACAATAGCACTCTTGATTGATAGACTTTAATGCCTTGGCTGAGCTACTGGAGACACCCTCCAAGCATGGCCACCTTGGTGTGGTGACATAGTTCTCTTTGCAGACCAAGGCACGGCTTGCAAGGGTAGTTACAGGTGATGAAAATGGCCTGAAAGCGAAGGGCTAGTCAGAGAAACATATACCTCTACTTCCTGTTGATTTTGTGTGATGAGGGTCTGGGATGCTCTGTGTAACAGAAAACCTCAGAAATGGTTAAAAATGTTGCTGTTGATCCTGAGCTTTTTCCCTGAACGTGCCAGGATGCAGGATGCAATGCTGTAGGAATTAGAGCAGGCAGCCAGGGATCGGTGCTGAGATGGGGAGTCCTCCAGGAACCTGCCCAGAGGAGAAGCCTGGTGCAGAGCCACTGTGTGGTCCTTGATGAGACAACTCACTGAAAAGGGTAGAGCTGACTTCTGGAGGAACACTATCCCCTAGCTTAAGTAGACTGAGTCTGCAGTGGAAGAGGAGGAATTGATTCCAGGACTTGGAATGTCTTTGTACCTTTGCTATACGGCTCTAAGACCTCTTTTATTACCCCCAGATTACAGTGAATTGGTTCTCAGTGGTCCTGCAGATTTTTAATAATCACATCCCATAACATGCGGCAGCACAACACAGATCAGGTGAGCCTTACACAGAGGGTTTGCTGTGCTGGCTGAAATATTTGCTGGTTCGTGTCAAAGTCACAAGGAACTGTTCTATAGTCAGTATCTCAACAACAACAAATTACAAGAGTGTTTCTGCAGAGTCCTTGTAACTGCATCAAATTTGGCCTAATATAAAAGACTATGGAACAGAGACAGGATTCTATATAGATCACAAGCCCCTCTAAATTAGATGTTGACCTTTTGCTTCCAGAACTTCAGAGACTATTTTCTTTAAAGTTGCCTCAGCGGCTACTCCTTCTAAAGAAAATAAATGTTGTTTTAGTTCAGCTCCTGGGGGCTGCACACCGCTGAGGTGGTAACAGCTAGCTCAGGTGACACTGAGTGAAGGTGAAGAACTAAAATGCCGTCTTTGGTAAGAAAATGTAGGTGATAGATGAAAACACACTTCTTGATCGTGTCCTGTACTGAAAGTACATGAGAGTTCAGTAAATTGATCCTGGTTTATTAAGAAAGCAATATTATTTTTAGAGGCAAAGGTCTGAAAAACAGCCTCTCAGTCTGGTTCTGCAGTGACTCAGAGGCACGGAACAGAGACCAGCTGGAGACCCTTTGCTGTTTTACCACCGCAGCTGCACAGTCCCATGCTGGTTGAGAGTCATGGTGCACTCAGACGCTGTCCTGAAGATTTGACTTCTTTTGCAGTTCAGCTGGAGCAGTTCAGGCAGTTCATGAGAACAGGAGAACACGCATGGGCTGACTGGTCACCAGCAACTATAAGCTTCCAGCCAGGGAAAACAAGGGCCTAAATGCATCCAGAAGCACACATAGGAGGCCAGACCCAGGATGAGGGACATCAACAGTAATGACAGGGAGAGCATTAGGCAAGGCAGCTTGCAGAGTGGACAGGGCCCTTCCAGAAGCAGAAAGCTAAACCCCACTTTTTCATCCTTCTCCTCACACACTGAGGTCAGTGGTGACCAGGAGATACTACCCTGGAGAAGCTGTTAGCTGATTACCATGCTCCAGCTTTCAAGGGACCAAAAAAATCGGTCAATCCCAAAAGCAGTGAGGCTAGAAAAAAACACAACAGTACACCTTTTTAGCCAGGTATATTTCCCTTTAGCTAGGTGCAGACCAGTTCTTTCCCCACAAAAAAAAAAAGGTACTGACATGTAAGACAACATGTTGTCTCTCACAAGCCATGGTGACTCTTAAGTCCCCCACACCCTGTGGTTCACATGTCTTGATTGCTAGTCTGTGTTATTGAATCCATCTGTCACACCATAACATTGAACTGGAAAGGGTGGCAAATGGCCAAGGAACTTTTCCAGAGCTGTAACACAAGATATTCAGCAGTTCCAGTAAGAAACTCCTAACCCTCATCTAATTGACGTATGAAACCAACGAAAAAAATGTAGGACTCAAACCAAAATATGAAACCACAATTTGTTTGCTTTTGTTTTTATCAATTCACCATACTGATTCCTTTTTCATTTTTATTTTTATTTTATTTTTTCTACATGGAGAGGCAGAGGTTTTACAAGTGTGTGCCCAAGACACCTCCTGGGTCTAGGCAAAATATTTGCCTCCAATCTTGCTGAAACTGAACCTGAAGTTTGCTTTGGGGTGTTTTTCTGAATGTCAGCCTACAGACATGAAAATCTGGCCAACGGATCTGTTGGTTGTAGTTCTGTGCTCTCAGGTTTATGTCTACCCTGTTCCATGGGGTATGATGCCATGTGCCAATGGCAGTGGCCTAGCTTGGAGCCAGGGGCACAATCACGTTAACAAACCAGCACAATTGTAGTGCCACACTGACACATCTCCCTTGTTTTTTAGCAACTAAATATCTCTTCATGGCTTTGTGCTGTGCTATGTAGATACAGTAGCTTGCTCAAGACCTTATGGCATTCCTATATTCCTATTATCCTATTCCTATTATTATTCCTACATCATTCCTATTTTCCAGCAACTACTCCTCATTTTCTCTCTGCCTCAAAATATGAAGTGGAGGGAAGAAATGCAAAGGTCTGTTGAAAAACTACTGTTTATTTAAGGTTTCTGCTGTACCTCCATGCATTGAGGGAGAGCAGATTTGGCACAATGAGCTTCCATAGACTGTCTCAATTCCATGCTTGCAAGAAATTCTCCTGGGAGTGATCTACTTGTTGCTAGTGTTTAACTACTTTTAGGTTGTTGATGTGTAGTTACTGTTGACATTTGTTTCTTTCCAAGATAATTTAAAGCTAAAATTCCAGCTATGTAGATGAAAGAGGTTACACACTCCTCCATTCCTTACTCAGGTCAGGTTTCTAGTGACAACTGTGGAGATCTGCATGTGCACTGGCTGTTGGGTTGGACCCACTACTACTGGCTTACAACAGAGGCTGTTCTGCAGTGTTTACTGGCTGCTACCTGCTGCTCAGCAGCCAACTGAAAACGTGGAGAACACAAGGCCAAGCTCCATTCCTGGTGGAACCCCAGTAGATTTACGTAAAATGAAGTTGGCTCATATGATGTTGTAAAATCCATGAAATGAATGGCTGCTGTTTCTGCAGAAATACTTCAGCAATGATGATACTTTGTTAGTTAACAGCTGCTACTGCCGTTCCAAGAACCATGAGCACTGTGATTTCTTTAGACTGTGCATTATTGAGGGCTCTTAAGTTCTTTTGAAAAAGCTTTATTGATCAAATCAGTCTACTTAATGCACAGTAGTTAGCAGCTCTGTATTTGGTTTCCACATCTTAATACATTTAAATTACATCTATCATTTGATTAAGATAATGAAGTATTCTCTGGAAGGGACAGATAATAACTTTGGTAAAAAAATATTTTTTTATTTATTTTTTTTAAAAAGTCCTGTTATTAAATTTTAATATCAGTCAATCTCTGGGATTAAAATACTGTTGATACCAACATAATACTACAGTAGTCATCTAGCTTGTCAGCTCTCTATGATCCTGTGCTTTAAGATCTGTCTGTGTGTGTCTTTCTGTCATTAATTTGTCAAAAATGCCTTTATTTCTAGGCTTAATAAAGTTGCTTATGGAAAAATCTTTCTCAGAGGAGTAGTTAATTTGATCCTTTATCTTAAGCCAATGTTTTTCATTTAGTTTTCTAAGCAAGTAAAAGGTCAATTAGCACATATATAATAATCGAACAGTGTCCACATATCTTCCTTGAAATCTCTAAGGTATCATTGAATGTGATTATGTAGGAACATTGCTAATTTCATTTGAAGCTCTCCGTTATCCTATTTAAAATGTTTCTTAAAATACATCTCAAACTCCCATGTTTGGCCAATAATATTCTATTTTAACACTAAAGTATAACTCAAAATGATTATCACACACTTACAGTCATAATTAAGTTCTAGCTACAAACTGGTCTGTGCACAGATGTCCTTCTCATTTTACCAGTCAATATAAAACTGGAATATTATTCCAGTTTTATTTTCAATCAGAATGCCATTACCAAATACTTCAGGAAATAGCGTTTGTTAATTAAAAACAAATACTACCCTTGAATGCTGAAAGTAGTTCTGATTTTCTCTCTGTTTCTCCCCACAGCTTAGTATTAAAAAATAAATATTCTGTAAAAAGAGAAAATATATATTCCTTTAGTGATGTCCACACCCACTCACCTATTACAAAGAGCTCTCTTCAGGTGTCTTTACTATTTACATTTATGACTTACATTGATTTAAATCTTAATTACCAAAGATTGGAAGGAAAATAGCCTATCTACCAAGAAGGAAAAAAAAATATTGTGCTTATTTTTCTTATATATTCTTTGAAGAACTTTTTTCTGTCTGTCAGGGAAAGATTGCCTAGCTTTAGTCTAACCCATTCTTTATATTTATACCCATAGGTGATGCACAGCTCTAGTGCCAACGAACTAGAGCCAATAGCAGGTAATCAGCGATTGCTTCGCTTTCTTGTACAGGGCTGACTTCATGGTGGTATTACTAAACACAGTCTCTCCAAAGTCTTTCCAGTTTTATTTTTGTGCTGTTCCTTCTTTGTTATATTAAATCTCTGACATCACTGCATTTTCTATCCAGGACAATTGTCTTGCTGAAAACAGTGCTCTGGAATTGACATCTGTGTTGTGCGTGGTTAACTGAAAGGCTTCAATTCTTGCAGGAATAGTTTATGTATACAACAAGCAAATGTTGTAAATGAGAAACTGGAACCAAATCAATACTGTAAAAGGAATTTGAAAAGTTTCATCAAGTTGTCTGTCAGCAGTCTCATTCTCTCTAATTCCTTTATTAAAACCAGCATTTTGTAGTTTATTATATGAGATCATTTAGGTTGAAGCACTACCCCCATTCATCCTGTGGCCAGAGAGTCTCCAGGAGTAGCAGAAATTTTACAATTCCACTTTAGATAGGGAAGAGCTGAAAAACAACAAGGTAGCATAGAGAAATCCACAGCTTCCTTTTGAATCCTATACCCATGTCACATAAAGGCATTTTCTATAAGCATGTGCTCTGACTATGCTGTAAATCAGTACACAGCTCTTTACTCTTTCTTCTTGAAATAAGATGGATTTCATCCTTAGATGATGATTAGTACTTTATTTATTCATTCCCTGCCATCTGGGAATATAAATCCTTTCACACTGGCATTTGAGTAGCTTTTCAGTGCTTTACATCTTTGAGCACTTAAGAACTAATCACATCCTCAATACGGTTTTGTGCTCTGGATTATCTATGGCAGCAGAAGAGGAACTGCTTCTCTCCTGGCAGGCGGGAACACCATGTTGGTCAGCTTTTATTCCCTGGTAGGAAGGTGAAGCAGAAATATCTTGCAGTTTTGGCCGTTATTAGTTCTGCTATTCCTGATACCCTGAAGAAACTACACTCTGGGTTTGAACTGAAAGAAAGCTTCCCCTCCTCCAGGGCACATCCCAAGACTGGCCAGACTGTCAAACACTGGTTGGGTTTATAATGCTGCCACATCTCCCAGTAGAAACTGTAATATTCCTTCAGCTGCTTTCTGGGTGGTGGCATTGTCTGTTTGTCGTGAATACTGATGGACAAGCATCATGTGCCCAAGAAAAAAAGTACTGAGTTTTAAAAATGTTGTATACTGGCTGGAGACAACCTCTCTAGGAGGCTCTGGGAAGCCACAGAAATGAAGAGAACATGTAGAGATGGGCCCGAAGACATTCAGGATGTAGTTGGTGACAAATCAGATATTGTTACGCTTATTTTATGCCAAATCTTTGATGGCTTCTGGAGAGAGGGGACATAGACCATGCTGGCACTCACAACTGCCAGGAACTGGGGCCAGCTTGGGTCAGGAGGTGGTGGGAAAAGGGAGAGCAATGCCCTTGAGCTGGGGACATGAATCAGAAACAAGAAATTAGAAAGTTCAGAAGGCTAGTGAGTTACCCCATTTAGTCCAACAGAGTGAGGAGCATGAGAAGAAAAAAGGAATAAAAATAAAATTAAATTAAAAAAAGGTAAGACTAGCATTTTCAGGTAAAAAAGAGAGAGACTGTTCAAGAGAGGCCTCATGAAGCCAACTTGAACAGGGGAATGTGATCTTCAATGGCCAAGGAAGTGGCATGGTAGTGTGGGAAGGTGCAAGGCTGCTCTAATAGACGTTAACTCCCATTTTGTCTGAAATTATTTTTTCCCAGGAACAAGAACAGGCGGCTCACAGCCATCCTCTCCCCCACCCTCAGCTGGGCTGAGCACAGCCTTAGCACAGCTGACAACGTAGCCCTTAATCTTGTTTCTCCGGACAAATGGATGAAAGCCATGTATCATCCTTCCCTTGTTGACTTTTACTTCTGGCACCATTTGTTTCCATTTCATTTTAAGGTCAGTATGAGTTGTCTTGGGCAAAAATGACTTAATAATGAAATTAATAAAATGAAAGAATGTTAAAGTAATACTATAAACACATACTTTGGCAAACCGTTCAGCAAGAGAGGCCTTAGATCTGATTACTCTGTTATTGTGTTTTGTAAATATACCTAAGCCATTCCTCAGCATAAAGTTTAAGATATCACAGGCAACTAATAGTCCCTTCTAGGCTGCAGATTCATAACTTTTATAAAACTCATCAAGGTTTGCTGCATGAAACCCCCCAGTCTAGAGGCTGTGATATAACTGATTGTTTTAATATAATTTTCTAGCAAAACGTTCCATGAAACAGTGTCTTGAGATACCATCTGAAAGTTGTTTGGGAGAAATGTGGCAGGACCAGGAATCAAGACTGTATGGCAACTGACAAAGTAGGGTCCTAAAGTTGTAATAAAAATGATTCCTTGGAATAGGAAGTTCTATTTGCTCTTTGAAGCTGAGAGTAAGAGAAGCAAAAATTATATTTGATATTTAACCAAACAGAGCAGGTGGGGCTCTTTAGATTCCAGTCAGAGAAAGCAAGTATGTGAATCATCCTGCAAGATAGCAGGTTAAGGCAACAAACAGAAAAGAAAAATAGTCCATGGAAAGAAGAAAATAACATCACTATAAAACATGACTTTTTAGGGATACGTAGGCTTCCTAGACAGAGACACGGCAAAACACAGCATAGACCATGAAGTTACTAGTAACTAGTAACACAGGATCATATGGAGGAAATGAAGGCAACAGGGGGCTGAGGACACATCACTTGAAGAAAAAAAAAAAAAAAAAAAAGAAAAAAAAAACATGGCAGCACTTCAGTCAAGGTTAACTAAAAATCTGGATCTGGAAGGGATTCATGAATGAACCAAATATGAAATTATTTTCCAGAGCTTTGCAGATTGAGCATGATCTTATGCCTACACTGAAAAGTGCAGAAGGTTTTACACAGATGACTACCTGAGGAGCAAAGCCCTCATAAGGCCTTTCAGCGTGACAGAGGAACAGAAGAGATCTGATGATTTTCTACTAACGCCATGACACAACTTTTTCTTCCACAGAAAAAAATGTTAAATTCACTCTGTCAATTAACTTCTACCCTTCTCGTAATAAACAGTGAAAGACTAATTTAACTAAGCACAGCAGTAAATCAAAGATGTGTGTATACAGAGTAAAATTGCTTCTTTTCTTTTTTCAGTTACGAGACAACCATCTGACTCCAATGATAATCAGCCACTCCACATGATCCCCATTAGCTCAGTCCATGGAACACCTGAACAAAAGCCAAAGGAACTTGGATGTGTTCCTCATTCTGCCTTTTCTTTATTTTATTATTTTTTTCATCTAAACATCTGTTTTCCCATGTTGACACATGAGCTCATAACTTGCAGAACAAAGACAACCCGGGCCTTCATGTAACAGCATGATTGTGTAGGTAGCATTGGGCTTTCTGATGCTTTCTAGATACCAGTCCTGCCCTTTATCCTGCTGCCCAAATTCACTGGCACTTTGTAAGGAATGAGCAAGAGCCACTGAATACTTCTTGCAAGGGGTATCATTTTCAAAACATAACCAGAAGTTACAGCATAGTTTAATGAGGGGTATTGGTTAAATATAGCATTATAAGGAAAACATGACCGTGATTACTTCACGAATAGCAATGCTGTGACCACTCTCACAGATCGCTTGTATTTAACTGCACAGCACCATAGCATTTTCAAAACAAATGGAACACACGTGCCCCAGTCTGAAGCTCTTACATTTTAGGGTCACAATCCTGTAAAAATGTGCACTTTTCCAAGACCTCCTGCCACACTCAATGCTAAGTATGTGTGGGTACCATCTCAAAGGATCAGGGCCTCAGCCTCCAGTCTTTCAGTCATGTGTTCTCCATGTGGAGAACTATGAAAAGTGTAAGTGCTTGCAGATCGAATAAGTGAATTTAGAAACGAGATGAAAGATAAAAAGCTAGGGATTACAAAATGGAAATACAAAGTGGAGTTGCTTTGGAGCGTGACGAGTTTTTGTGCTCATCCTGCTGGTGTTGGCTTCTCGTTGTTTACATTACAAACTCTGTGTACCAGAACACAGTTCCACCCCCGTACATGTATCCCAAATGAAGGTGGATTCAATGTTAGGCACTGAAACATTTTAAAATGTTTAGCAGTTTACGGTATTAAAGATCTTCTTGCACTAAAGCAATGAGTATTATCTTTTAAAAGAAAGTTTGGATAAAGGCAAATACTTTCATTTCATTGCTTTGTTCTTGGTTGCATACGGAGAAGATGGAGAACTGGAATCAGGAAGGTGAAGGGGACACAGGATGATGACAAAGGACACAGCAATTGTTGCAGGAAGATCTTGGAAATGAATGAAAGAATGAGTACCATCAGTAGGTTAGGATCAGTAGTGGTATGGTTGTATGGATGGTGGTCTTTTAGGCAACTTGGTTAACTGTGTCAGGGCACCAGCACCAGCTCCAGAGAGCTGGGAGGTTGAAAGCTCCTCCAGATGCTGGTGGCACAGAAGTGGAGATGATCCTTGTACTCTGAGTGGCTCTGTATCCATTGGAAGAAGTCCAAGCTGGGGACCAGCAAATGTGTTTTCAGTGGACTTTGGGTTCATTCTGTTTTCTCTGTGTTGTGATACTTCAGGCACAATTTTATTTCTCTCTTTTCAGCTCACTTCAGGGAGCCTGGACTTGCCACTGTGGATTTCTGGAACTGTCTGTTTCCATCATGTTTATTGTTCAAAGGTTAAAGATGGAGCCACAATTACTACTGTTTCAGCCACAAAAGATAGTCGTAACTTCTAGTATTAGCCACCACCACCCACCAGCTACAGGAATGATCTCACATTTCTTTTCCTTCTAGGAAGAGCATTCAGATGCCAGTTTTATCTGACTCCGACCCTGTGACAAGTCCAAATAACAAGATTTGTTGATTCTTAGATCCACGTACAGCAGAGGCAAAGGAATGCAGTTTGTGTCTATTCGTGTCAAGATGTGTTGCATCAGAGGTAAAAGCTGCATGCTGTCTGTACAGCACAGACTGGACAAGAGTTCCTGCTGTCGAGTTTGAGGGGAAGGCTGGGGAGGACAGGGAGTTAAAATCAGGACAAACAGGGTCCCCTGTAGGTTGCTTTAGCTGCTGCACAGGCTCAGTATCTGTGCAGCACATCTGGCCAGCTGCTGCTGAAGAGGGCAAGAAAAACTTCTCTTCTCCCACAAATTTCTGGAGCTGCTTTTTTTCATTCCCTCTCTTGCACTGATTCACTCTGTTACCCTATAATGAACCAGGCCAGGGAGCTAAACCAGCACCCAGCTATTTGTGTTTCTGCTAAGTTGAGATCCAGCTGATCCAGCTCCCTGTGAGAGGTCAAGGGATGTCCCACTGCAGCGGTGGTGAGCCTCTGCACATCCTGGGGAGACCCTGGGCCACCAAGCTATGCAGAACCCTAAAGAGCTTTCCAACTGGTTTTCCAGCCTCTCAATCTGCAAACAGAGACTGGTTTTCATAAGCACATCTCAGACCAGCAGCTGCTCCTGCCCAGGAAGCCCTTGGAGGATCCCCAGTCCACACCAGAAATCCCCATCAGCATGCTACAGAGTCACAGATTTTGGTCATATGCAAATGCCAAGTCCTTCTGCAGGATTTTCATGAAGATCAGGATTTTAATCTCAGTTCTCAACATGGATATGGATATGGAAGTAGGAAGAGGCTGTAGCTTTCTCCTAGGTTATCTGGCAGGGTCAGGAAGGATTTCCCAGCAGCAGTGTCAGTACCGATTTTCTGCTGTGACAGGAATGCAGAGCCTTGGTGGGTCAAGTGAAGATGAAAGCCACCTCTATGAAGGCCCAGAACCTTCTGACTGACCTTTGGGCTCACTACACAAGCATTTCCACACGATGATAAACTGTCACATCATCAGCTAAGCAGTGTTGCTGTTGTGCTTCTGACTCAGGGCTCTTCTGAAGGACTTCTCTCATCACTGTGCAGGGTGCTGAGATGACTCTTCATTATAAGGTCTTTCAGAGAAAAAGTGTGATGGCAGCAACCAGCCCACACACCAAGATACTTAAGAGGTCTTGAGTCATGTACACACAGCTATAGAAACCTATCAATCTGCTAGTAACAGGCCCTGCAGAAACACAGGGCTGGATGCTGCCCCTGCCCTAAGAGACTTGCAATCTAATCTGGGAGAAGACCAAATGGAAAAGGAGAAGGAAAAACATTAAATAATAAGAGCAAATGTTTATATAGCTGCTTGCACAACATAGTAACTACAAGCAGCTAAAGTCTTAGAGATTCAAACAAGATTAAACATTAAGAAGAAACACTTTACAACTGCACAGAGAATCTGGGGAAGGTTGCTTGGAGAGATTGCTTGGGCAGAAAGATTGTTTCATGCAATTCCATGATTCTGCTGATTTGTATCGTGCTCAGTTGTCCCACAGGTTTCATATCTGAGATCTTCCTTCAAAGAGAAGAGTCATCCTCAGAAATCCAGTTAGAAAAGATATCCCAGCCCTAAGGTGCAGGTGGTAAAACAGGCAACCATGACAGACTGGATGGCTTAAGGAAGAGTAGTGTTACGCTCACAAGAGACTCAGAATTATGAAATGTCTTCATGGGAAATTTGCATGCAATGAAATTCAACAAGAACAAGTTTTACAAATCTGCTTTCATGCTCTGCATTTACATTTAGGGCAGATTTAAGCATGTATTTCAATTATAGCAGTTGCAGTACAAATTCATTCACACAGCTTGGTTCCAACTGCTTTATTTTGATTTATAAAAACAACATCGTAAAGAATTAGGACTATCTTTCTAGGTCCTTTAAATAGCTTTCTGTATTGTAAACTGAGTGCCTCAGAGTTAACCTCACAGTCTTATTAATTAAGAAAATGCTGTTACCCTCAGAACCATGAGAAACCAAGGTGATGATACAGAAGACACAGACCTTTAAAGTTTTCAGGTACCCACCTCCTATGGGAGCTCCCAATGAAAGGGAATGTGAGTGTTTGATGATCAAAGTGCTTTGCAGCATGGCCAAGAAAATCAAGCCTGCCTCTTTGCAAACTCAGGGACTCTAACAAGAGTGGCATCTTTCCTGCACACAGCATTGTTCATACTATATGCTTGGTCATAAGAGGGTTCAGACTTTCCTTTCCCCACCCTTCCTTCCTCTTATGTACATCTACCTGAGAAATATTGTATATAAAGTGACAGCAATGCAGGGATAGAGGAACCTTGTGCTTAGGAGATCCTATGCTTAAATAAAGAGTCCAAGACACAACCAAATTCTAAGTCACTTTTATAAATCAGATAGTGTAAGCAAATTTATGTAAAGTAATGCTGATTGTAATCCCACAGAGTGGAACTGCCACAGCAGTGCTAAATCATAGTTAAACCTCAATAGTTTCTCTTTCTTACTGTTATTTTTCTGCTGTATTCTTTCATGCCGTGGTCTGTATAGATGAATAGAGGTGAAATGATACATGTGCTACATACAGTTTTATTTATGTCATACCAGGCTTATGCATTTTGATTCTAGAATAAAGAAAAACTACTTCTCCTAAGGTCGAGATTCTAAGGAGAGGATTGTTATTTCACTTGATGCATGAAAACATTTATGTTTCAGACTGCCAATACCTACAGCAATGAAGAGGGAAAAAAGTAAGATTAGAAGTGTTTAGTCAGGCTTTATCTTTTCCCCACTTTTGTCTTTCTCTCCTTCCAGATACATGAAAGGGGAGCACACAATTAGCTCTTAACAAACCAGACTAAAACCCAAACAAGTCTCCCAATTCTTATCAGAGCAGTGACACAGCAACAGTGTTGAGAAGAATGAATGAAAATATTTTGCAAATACATATACTTTCTCGTGGGACACCTGCTTATGACCAATTGTCATTTGCTTTTAATTCTTGACAGAAATTTTATCGTACAAGAAATTGTATCATACAAGAAATTATATCATGCAAGAAGACCAACACTGCATTCACTGCCACTTGAGTCACCCATCTGACTGCACAGATGATTTAGAAATACTGTTTGTCTTCTTGTCCATCTCTGAAGTCTAGCAGTCCAATGTTACATTCTGATGTAAGTGCTACTAAACACTTCATGCCATATTTCGCATTGGCCTGGAAGCTAGCCTTTGCAAAGTGTTAGATTTTCTCCTGGATATACTTATCCCTTCTAGTTACAAAAGAGAAGACAACAGGACTTGCTAAGGGACAATTTCAACACCTAGCCCTTGGCATACACCTTGTAGGAAATACCTTTAAATCAGAAACAAATTCTGAAAGTCTCATTTAGATTAAATTGCCTTCAGTGTGAATAGCTGGTGTGTCACCAAGGGTTATGCCGGATAACCAATGGAAAAAATGGTCTTATATTTGCTTTATGACACCTTCTGGTGTATGGAATGGCTTCAAAATTAATTGTGGGTAGAACTTCTATCCACATAGTACTAACATTAATAGTAGTAATAGTAATAGTAATAGCAAAAATACAAATAAAACATCATCTATTATTATCTAGTTTTGCCAAGAGACTAGTTAGGAGAATTAAGAACTTCCAGATCTCTTTATTTCCAGGTGTTCATTGAGCACTTGAATATAGTCACAGAACCATGTCAAACAGAATGCAACATTTCTGATTAGGAGTGAAGATGCTGCCTAAGAATGATCCCCGCCCTGTCAGAAGCTGATCATTCTCTGAGGAGTGTTTCTTGGAAGAGAAGATCAGAAACAGTGATGAAGAAATTTTAAAATGAAATACTGGAAAGAAATGACCTCCTCAATCACCATGCAATCAAGAAAACCCAGCCAGTAAAGAAAAAAGAAAGCCAACTCCCTATCAATAAAGCCACAAAATGTATATAGTTTCCTTAGCATAACATCTTCAGGGTACCAAGCAAGAATAGTTTTAGTCTTCTCAGCTGAACAGCTCTTGAGCGAAAGCCTAGGTGCTGCAGCATCTCCCACATGGGAGCTTAGCAGCTTTGAGTTAGAAAATGCCAAGAAAAAATTAGTATGAAAAGCTAATTTGATATAACTCCTATACTCCTATAGAAGATGGTCTTTGATACCACTGCTCAAATATGGAGAATAATTTAGAGTCTGCAAGAGAAGCCACAGACTTTTGACTGCAGATTCCTACCTGTCTCCTGATATTTCTTTTGCTTTTTCTTTCCCTGGTTGGAACTTTTTTTTTTTTTCCTTTAAGAAATAGGCAAGTAATAATAGAATGAAGCACATGGCACTGAAATTAGAGCTCTCTATCAGCTTCTTATATCATGAGGTGAACTTTACTGTAACTCCTCTGACTATCTGGACTTACAAAAAGGAGAGAGGGAACTAATGAGTACAGTAGGAAGAATGGCAGTAAAAATAGACTCGATTTCAACATTCACTGTGAAGCATGTCAGGATTTGAAATTTGCTGTATTTTGGCCAGACTTGTATGAGGTGCTTCTGTTACAAAATGCCCAGCTGAATGCTGGTCTGAAAGAATTCAGACAGGATTTGCATTATAGGTAGCAATTCATGTGATTCAGTAACAGGAAATGTTAGTATTCAGATGCCATGAACACGTGCCAAATGAGAAAAGTTGGTTTTGAACAGCCAAATCACTTATAGTTGTTTCATTTTTTTTGTTGTTGTTTTTTTTTTTTGGTTTGTTTGTTTTGTTTTTTTCCGAAAAGGCTTTAGGAAAGTAATCATAAAGAAAGAGAAGTATACGTCTAGGAATTGATCTAACACATAAGAAATATGGGAACCTTTAATCAAGCTACTTAATATATTTTTGACACACATGTATCTTGAGGATGTGTTATTCAGGCTTTAGCTCCTGCTTTTATCGATGTTCCAGATCCCATAGCTGACATCCTGAACTGGATGTCAGGGTTACATTGGATAAGCAATATCTGCCATCTGCTGGAAGGACGTTTTCTAGCAGTGATGAGGCTGGCTCGATTTGGTCAGGTGGCCAAACACAGGAAAACTGAACGAATAAGACTCTGGAAGAATCTGTAAAATTAAAACTTAATCTGTGGCACAACAGAGACCTTTAGATGTTATTTACCAGAGCGTAAATGAGCCACAGAAGAGAAACGATTTACAGTGCAATCCGTGAAAGAGGACTGGAGACTCAGTCTAAGCCCTGGCCCATTGCTCTGTGCAGGATCCCACACTGCACTCGTTTTAGCTCATAAACCCCACTAAAAACATGTTTGTATTCATAGTATTTTGACAGAACAATCCTCCTCTATCCATTCTGCAAGTATTTGCCAGAAATAGTGTTAACAGCATACACCAATACTGCACATTCAAAGAGAAAAGGGCCTCAGTCTTCTCTCTCTCTTTTTTTTTTTTTTTTTTTTTTTTTTTAACATGAGAAGCAAGGTATTTAATTTAACCTTGGTGATAAAACATTTTAAAAAGGGAATCATGTTATTAATAATACAGATGGCTGCTGTTACATCTATATTGCACATAGATAGACTTTTGCATTAAATTTCTCGGGGCTTTTGACAGAACACCGTTGTTTGGCTGTGCTTCGTAGTGCATTTGAAACTGTTCCAGTTAGACCTCGAATTCATATTTCCATGATGTGAATGGATGGAGAGAAAAGGTATAACCACCTCTGAGCTAAAAGAAATAGCACGTTGCCTTTGCTGTTCTTTGGTGAGCAGTGGTATACTACCTGGTTAATACACGAGTGGGTTTTATTGAACCGGTAGCACTGACTGCTAGGACAATTACCCAAAATTTCCCAACCCACAGGCTTGTTATCAGTTGCACACACTTTTGCTACGCATTAATTGCTCGGTTTGGAATTTTCCATGCTGGATGGTTGCCTCGGGACAATCTTCTGGAAAACTTCAGTGAAAAGCTTTCAGCTGTTTCTGAAAACACAACTGAGAAAAAAAATACATTGTTTTGACCATGTTAAAAAATTCTGGCAGGCTTTTCTCTGAATAGCTGCAGTGCAGTGATCCTTTGGTACAGGGACTTCCTGTTTGCAAGCTGGGTGGCCTATTTATTGGAGATTAACTTCCTGCTATCCTCACGAAATTTTACCAAAATTTGGCCACATTATAGAACTTGGAGCCTGTGCATAGCAGATGTTTTCAGTAGAGACCCCAGTTTTGAATTAAACTCTCCAAGACCCCATCCACCACAGCAGGCTCCAGTCTCCAGCTGCACACTGGACTTTCCCTGTGTTTCTGTTTCTGAGCTGTTGTTGTTGCTGGATGAAGTCTGGGCATGCGATCTGAGAGGTAGGATGTACTCTTGTAGTCCCTCAGTCAGTCCTGTAGTCTCTCAGCAGTCAGCACTGGGTCTTGATGGTGATGGGAAAGATAAAGGGGAGCTGCTGAGGCCGTGGTATGGGTGGCATGGCATGGCATGGCATCTGCAGCATGAGAAAGGAAAGCTGAAAAAGCTGCCAAGGTGCAATATTCATGGAAGATAAAAGGCTGAAGTGGGCGATTTAAGATCTAGTTTGAGAGAGGATTCAGATAAGGGCCTGGAGGAGTCTGAGATTGAACAATATGTTGTCAGGAAGGAGGTATGAAAAATAGGTGGTTTTTATTAATGGTCAGATACGGTGGAAATAGTGAAAAATATCCAGGAAAAGAGGCATGAACCAGAAACTGAGATTGCATGAACAATCTAAAGAAAGAGATTGGAAATCGTTGTGAATGGGGAAGCCGAGGAAGAAAAACTAGATGAGGAGCTAGAAGAGAAGAAACAGAGATTAATGCTGGCTTGAGAAATCTGTCAGACTGAATGTTCTCAGCCATCATTTATTTCAAGACTCCTTGAGCAATATGGAATGGACTTCTCAGTGGACTATGTATGAGGCATGGGCAGAAGGTTAGGTATCTCCACATTACTTGAACACATACTATCTTTCCTTCCCGTTTCATTCACTGATCTGCTCTTTGATGCATTTACTTCTAGTGTAGTAAAGGAAACTTTGTTGTTTGCTGGCCAAGGTGTGCTGTGAAGTGGTGGCTGTGGCATTTCATTTCATTTCATTTCATTTCATTTCATTTCATTGCATGTTTTGCCTCAGGAAGGCTGTGCATTCTCTCTTTTCTTCACAGACTAGGAGGGGAGGTGTGATGGGGAAGACACACTGCTTCTTTCATTCTTACAGGCTGCCTTAAAAATAGATCTCAAGTGTTTTCATGCTTCTTCTGGTAAGAAGAGAGCTGAAAAGCACAAGCACATGCCCAGAGTGTCAGCGCATGGGGAACCACCAGCTGGAAAGGCCAAGATGTGCAGGCAGAGCTGCGAGCAGCTGGCAGCGAACACCAACAGGACTTGAAGTTGCTGCAATTCTTGTACTGGGTCTTGTGAATATCCTGCGACATCCTTGGCTGTGTGCTAATTTTCCTGAGACATCTAGTCACAGGAATTCCCCACCCGTTTGCTCACAATTTTGATGAACACCACATTGGTCTCAGGAGCACTCCACTGATAGGCAGTTTGCAATCCATTATTTTTGGATTTTCACAGTCATGGTTAGAATACGAATTATTTTGTGACTTCAGCAATAAACAGGGTGCCATCTTTTCATGCAGCTGAAGGGGGAGAAGTACAACAGAGACAAACAGAAGCTGTGTCCCTATCCACTGAAGACTATAGTGGAAAAAGCCAATTTCCATGAGAGCAAGTAAAAATATAAAATACATGTCAGAATAGGAGAAACTTAGTCATGTGTATAACACTATGGATGAGTGGATTTAGAATATGTACTGACTCACTGGTCCCTGAAAAACTGCACATAAAATCTGTAACATCCTGTAAAAACGTGTGTTTTGCTAACTAGCCAAAAAGGATTCAAGTATTTAAAATATTTCATGTATATCTGGGTTACAGTTTTTTGAGAGCCTGACTAAGGCTACCACAACTGATCTTCAGTCTCTTTAGACTGGATTTAGAACAAATATGAAAGAACAGCCCATGTTATTCAGTGATAGACAAGGAAGTCTTTTAAACTAAGTGGGTGATGTGTGTACTTAAAGGCTTCCATTGCTCTCTGGTGGCAAAGGTTCCCAGGCACCAAACCTTTCCTGAGTGGTCAAAAACAGAGGTTTTTTTTCAGCCTCCTCTAAATTCTAAGCTGTTTTCTTTCATCTTTTTTTTCAATCCACCCTTGCTTGTTCCCGTCTTGGGTTCATGCGAGTGCAAAGACAGTTCTGTGGTATTGCTGCCTGGTGCCCAGAAAAAGTAGAGCTGTGCAATAGCTGCTCTGTCTTACGTGCTGCAGCTAATTAGTGTCAGGAGGAACAAAATCAGAAAGAAAACAAAAAATGCATATTCAAAATGTACCTTTTTTTTTTTTTTTAAGGATCAGAAATTGATTTTACTGCCCTGGACTGGTGTCAGGAAGACATAACCCAAACCATGCAAATATACTTCAAATGTGGGGTGATGTTTTTATTCCTCGTGTACAACATTGATCCCTCCCCCTCTCAACTGGCAACTCAGAGGCAGAACTAAAAAAAATCTTTTGAGACTCACTTGGAACTTGCTCCTGCCTCTCTGTAGCCCAGTTTCTGGATGTCTGAGCTTCAATTCACAGGCACATGCCAATACAAAGCCCCATATTGAGCTCAATGGGATCATTTGTGACACTTTCCTTCGTGACATGATTTCATGGTTTTGGCAAGTCCTTAAGCCTCTCCGCTAAAGGAGCATTTCAATCCCCTGGTCTCTGGGTAGTTTGTCTTTGTTTAAAATTCCTTCCACTTGCTATCACATAGCCAAGTTTCCAAAGCTGCAGAGGTGCCGAAGTTGGGAGAGAGGCACAAAAGGGCCAAGGGCATGGCAAACATTTCTGAAAGAAAGCACTGAGTACCTGGGGGAGAGGACTGACTGTATGTGCAAAGGGTCCCAGCTCTCTGCACATTGTGCCTGCAAACACAGAACCCTTGGATACTGACCAAGGATTACACGGTCAATAAACACTTTCAAACCCTGTAGATGGGATAGGAGATATCTAACAAGACTTATCATAAAGTAAGGTTTCAGTGGCAGGAACTGTCTTGTACACTATTTATCTGAGTGGGTTCCCATGATGGAAACTCACTGCACAATGCAATTAATAAGCAGGTGAAGAACTTGGACTATCCAAGGATTCTCTAAGCAGTCAAATTCTAGACCAGTTAAATTCCCCTTGCAGTTCTGAACCTTCAGAAAGCAGAAAACTGGTCTGAAGTCCTATTCTTTTGGTGGCTTCTGGCTGAGAATATTAGTGCACAGCATGGAGAACTACGCTTGTCCAGCCTCAGCATATTTCTCCAGGTGCTGCTCGCCTGTTTTTTCTACTTGGCACTATGGTGAAGAGCTTTCTGGCTGATCTGCATCATTCATCAGTGCTAGATAAAGCTGTTGACATTCTTACAGCAGACAAAATGAAACGGATGCAAGCTTGGGAATCCTGTTTTCTAATACTTTACTGTGGTGTCTTAACAACCACATGCAGTGCTCCTAGTCAGTGGCTTCTCATTAAAATGTCACATAACTAATCAGAATTACAGATAAAACAAGGAAATCAGCCATTTTAAGTGTCATCATTACTATCAATGCAGCTCCCACTTTTCCCTTGTGCCCTAGTGGATTGCAAGTAGTTGCTATCATGGTTGAGGATAATGAAGGGAGCACAGGGACCAAATGAAGATGTTTGTTTGTTTGTTTGTTTGTTTGTTTGTTTAAGTAATCCCAGACAATTTGCTGACACTGTAAGTCCCTGACTATCCTTTTCTCTCCAAATCTGCCCTTCTCCAGCACCACAGCATCTTTTCCTCTTTTCTGAGCATTACATACTCCAGTTCTCACCTTCTTCAGGAGAAGACGGTTCCAAAAGATCATTCAACTTCTGCTGTAATGTCTTTGATACTTGGAGAGTTATCAGCTTACACAGACATTTCAACCAGGTTGGAAATGGGCCAGGTGCTTCTTAGCAGCCAAGACAGATACAAGATCTCTAAGGAAGAGCCAAAACTGGAGTACATTAAGTCAAATGTTCCTTCTTTATCACAGGATGCTGTTCTTCACTAACAAGTGGAGCAGATGGAGCTTCTTTCATGCTTTTTCCAGACTGATCCATTCAGGTATTTGGATAGTTACAGCAGTAACTAAAAGCAACAATGTGCCCCATAGCACATCATCAACAGGACTCCAGTGTACGAGACCCCACAAACAAATTATAATGATACAGTAAAAAACATGCATTATTTTGCCCTGAAGAGTTTGCACTGCAACACAATCAAGATAAAGCAAGATGCAACACATATATACAGTATCTGTAGTAAAGGACAGCAAACCTTTTAACTATATTATATGTTAGTTTTTGTTTCATGTTCAGTTATCTAATGTACTGGGATATGTTTAATGAAAAATAATTAGTGAATGATTTATATGGAGTATGGAATTAGTAAAGGGCAAGAGTTCAGGCATAACTTGGGAATGGAAAACAGGGCAGGATGCAGGGAAACAGGATGGGATAGAGGGCAGATAGATGAGGTCATGGAAAAGACAGTAGAAGGAACAGGTCCATAAAGCTGGGGGAAAAAAAAACTAGTGTCCTGTGTGGAGTGCACAGTATATTGAGTGTGCCCTGTTGAATAAATGTACCATCTACTGGCCTATTAAAAAATCCCTTCTCTTCATTGCTCTGAGTGTTACTGCAAGAAATGCAGTGTTTCAGAAGGATCTGTCCCACAGAACTTTGAGAAAAAAAAATACTCCCCATAAACAGAAATACTTTAAAAGATTATCCAGACATTAGCATTAGGAATTGCATGTAACTATTAGAGGCACTTTGGCATCCGCGTAATTGTATCACCTTGGATTTTAATAGGGATCCATTGTCTTGTAAAGATTTTTAAGCATCTGTTAGTTCTTCCCTAATGCACTCAGACTGCTGATATCCTGAGAATATGTTCTTATTATTGTTCAGTATAATTCCCCAAAGAATATCCCACACTTCATGAGAGGATTTGAGTCTGATTTTAATACAGGAAATAGAATATCTATTTTAGACACAGTAAAAATGGGGCAGCAATTGTTGAACAGTCTCCATAAATGACATGTAATAAAACTAAGTATCATAAAAGCTAGCCTTTAGGCTAGGCGATTGAATATTTTGTATAATTTCAAAGGGACTTTTAAAATAAAACAGAAGAAAAGAAGACAGGAGGACATGGAGAAGTTTGTTAAAGTCAGAGGCCAGAGGCTGGCAAGATGTGGTGATAGCACAAAGTCAGCACAGCTGCAGGTAGAAAGCTAGGATGGTGCTCGCAAATTTGGTGTGCATCCTGCAGCAGCTCCATCATAGCAGTTCATGATCATGGGGAGGCTAAACACCTGTGACTTCTTAGGTTTTCCTTTTTTTTTTTTTTTTTTTAATGAAACACTTAGGCCAGTTCACCTTTTTGAAGCTATAAAATGTTTCTTAAAGTTCAATACATAGAAGAATAAATTAATAGTGAATTTGGTAAAAATAGAACTAAAGGAAAGTGTTCATGAATTTGAATCAAAGTGCTGACTAGCAGTTTTAGCTAGCAGACAGGGTGGAAAATCCATACAGGTTGAAACAGTTCAACTTCTTTGCAATAAAATGCTTTTGTTCAGGAATGCCAAAAACTTTAAAATATGAATTTTTGTTTCAAAAGAATATTTTCTCACATTTTAAAAATAGCCTAAGCTAAAATGAGAAGAAGACTAAGCAAAAGTCAAAGACTAAGCAAAAAAAAAAAAAGTGCTGATCTCTGCTCTCTGGGGACGGTGACAAGACCTGAGGGGACAGCATGGAGCTGGGACAGGGGAGGGTCAGGCTCGGGGTTAGGGGAAGGTTCTGCACCCAGAGGGTGGTTGGGCACTGGGACAGGCTCCCCAGGGAAGTGGTCATGGCACCAAGCCTGCTGGAGTTCCAAAAGCTTTTGGACAATGCTCTCAGACACATGGTCTGGTTTTTGGTGGTCCTTTGGAGACCCAGGAGTTGGACCCGATGTTCTTCGTGGGTCTATTCCAACTTGGGATATTCTATGGTTCTATGAAAAGAGGTAATTCTAAATGGAACAGGAAAAAAGTCACCTTTCACATTTTGGCCAACATTGTTTCTGCCATTTCTGAACAGAATTTTTGCCATTGTCTCCATTGTTCTGGTTTAGCTTTCATCCCCGCATACCTATTTAATTACCAGCTTTCATTTTATTTACAACACTAATTATTTACTGATTTTCAGGCTCTATAAGTCTATTCCCTCAGTGTAAAATTCACAATTTTCTCAGTACTTAGAAGACTGGAGTGTAAGACATGGAAGGAGAGTTGGTTTTGGTAGGCCTGTAGAAGAGATGACTAAGGGGGAATTAAATGATGCCTTCAGCTAACTAAAGAAGAGTTATAAAGAAAACAGAGCCAGACGCTTATCAAATGTGTGCAGCAGAAGGACAGGAGGTAATGCCTGCAAGCTGCATCACAGGAAATTCCAGTGCGATATAAAGATAACATCCTTCACAATGAGTGCGGCCAAGCACTGAAATCCAAAACCAGGGATCCCAAAAAATCTCCATTCTTGGAGATTTTCAAAGCCTGATAGGGCAAGGCTGAGCAACCTGGTCAAACTTCATAATTAGACCTGCTTTGAGCAGGGAATGGGAATAGATGGGCTCAGCTAACCTAACTCACGCTGTAATGCTAAATGTGAAGGTTCTGCATGGTACCGCTCTGGTTTAGATCCAAACCACACATGGAATGATTAAGTAACAACCACATGGTTCCCAAAAAGTCCCAGTCAGGCTAGGGATCACACTGGGAATCAGGTCTGCATGAAACTTCATAGAAATCTAGACGGCCTCTTTCATGCCCTTCTTCAGACTTCCAGGTTGAGCTTGCCTAATGTCTAAGAGCAAATTTTCTAAAGCAAACACTTCTCATTGTCTGTGTAAGACATTTGAATAGGTTGAGTCCAATAAAAAGAGTAAACGTGAATAATTTACTCTGAGTATTCACAGTCCTTAACTATTAGTTTGTGTTGGACTACTGGGTTTGTGTTAGACCACTCCAATAAAATTTCCAATGACAAAAAATTGCTGTAGGTTGCAGACAGCTCCAGGCTGCCCCACTTCAGCAGTCGGGTTGGACCAGATGACCTCCACAAGTTTCATTTCCTCTGCCCTACAGTTTTCATGATCTAAACGTCTTCACAGAACCTTATGGTGCACAGCAACACACCCCTCAATTTCATTCTATAAAAAATCAGTCTGGAAAGCTGCAACACAGCCTTTGCATTGTTTTTAGAGTTTGACCTTAAAAAAAACATAATAAAAAAATTTAGTAGTTATGTCTTAACATTACATGGTTCCCAAATGAAACAGAAGCATGCCCTACTCAGTATGGCCACAGCCCATACTTGTGGGTACAAGTCAGCTCATGCCACCCTAAGGCCAGGAGCTGAATCTATCCCTGGGATTATTTTATTGAGTACTGTAGACATAGCCTTTAGAGTGATCTTTCAGGAAGTCAAGCTCCAGGGAATTTTAAATGAGGCTGAGTTTTTTAGTAAGGCCTCTCCATAAGAATAATTTCAATCTGAAGTAGATTTTAGGATCAGCTAGATATTTTTTTTTCCTATTTGATTTTCTAAAAAGTCTAATTGGTATGTAAATTCTCACATTAAGAACAACTAAGAATGCCAAATCAAGTACCCAAAAGTTAGGAAATGCCAGACTTAGCATTGACAGTGCAGATTGAATCCACATATGCTCCATGTATTATTCATAGTTTCATGGCTGTTTTTTCTCCTCCCAAGGGCCTAAGCAGCTTTCACCTGCTAGAAAAGGGACTGAAAACCCATGATATCCTAGCACAAGGAGGGGTTTTCAAGAGTACAGCTGCCCAGAACAGGTCTCCCCTGTGGCAGTCCTTCCTCACAGCCAAGGGTGTTCAGGATTCACAGCACCCTGACCCGGACCTGCCTTCCTATGGGAGCCCCAGGTGTGCTACATCAAAAGCTCCCTGAAATGGAGACATTTCCCTTAGTGACTGTCATTTCCTTGAACAGGAGCTTTCTGATAACATATTTTGGGATATTCCCCAACGACCTCTAGGTCAGAACTGCAGAAACTAGCCCATGCCTATAACATAGTTATTTGGGGTAGAACCTAGAGGAAGAACTAAAAGAGCTTGAAGAGGTCTACAACACGCTGATGTCCCTGCCTCCTGTTCCTAGCTGCCTCAGGTACTGACAGCATAGGAGACTCCAAACTGTAGACTGTAGTGTGAAAGGTTAATTGCATAAACGAGCCTGCACACTTTGCTTCTGCAATTGCATTGCTAAAAAATGAACCAGGCAGTTTCAAGCCAACTTGGTTCCATCTGTATAAACAGCAACCACCTCTTGATTGAAAGGCTGTATTAGGAAAACTGTCTTGCCTATGAAATGAAGCTGTGAAAACTCTCCAAAGATAAATGTTAGAAGACCTATTACGTGGGATATTTAATGTACACTTCACAAAATACAGAAAACAATTTTGTATTACCACAGATATGAGTTAATAGGCCTATAATTCTGTGTTTGCATTTTGTTAATTCAAACTTTTTTATTCCCAGCTGGGTAGCAAGTCTTTGCATATTTATTTTTCTCAGCGCTTAAGGCTGATAGAAATTTGAATGCGAACAGGCTGCCAAAGTGTTCTTCACCTCCCAAGACACTCATGAGCTCCATCAGTCATAACGACAATTTAGCTTTGATGGCTAAGCACTATTTATGTCAAAAGTTTAATGAGAACAGACTTGCCCTTCATACAGGGAATTAAGATCATGATTTTTATGAGAATGTTTCTACATTTGCATGATATGGTTATACACAAGAATGTGAGCAATAATAAAAAAATAATGTAAAATGAATAAATACTTTGAAGACAGTATTCCTTAGCAGTGAATTTTGATTTAGGATTCTGTGTCAGCTCAAGAAGCTGAACATATCAATAGGAAAAATAAATAAGGTGAACTTACAAGGTAAAAGCAAAGCATGGATTACTCATCTTTTAACCAAAATGTCCTCTTCCTCTCCCCTTAAGTGGGAGAGAAATCTTTCCCGAGGCTTTGCAGTAGAAAAACTTAAATTGTCCCAAGACTTGCTGAAATCATTCACTACTGTGAGAAGAGGAGGTCACTGAGTTAGCCCAGGACAGCCAACCACAGCCCAAATGAACAAGTCCTCAGGGCACTATTTTCTTTTTTTTTTTACCCTATACCTTCCTTCAACAGACCCTCTCTCCAAACGAAATCCTGTGCTTGGTCTCTCTCCCAACCCTAAACCTATATGCTGATTGAGACGTAGCCTAAAATACCCCAGATCAATACATCCTCAGGGGAGAATTCTGTTTGTATGTCCCTCTTTCCTCTAACAGCCCTTTTCCTGCCCCAGTCCCTGCCTTCTTCCTTTACAAATAACTCTCTTACCCTAAAACTGTGCCACAGCTGACTATAGCTGCAGCTTAGCACACCACCCCTAGGCTTTGCCTGTTGGAGCACAGTCTCAGGCATTATATTTTATGCCACCCAATCCTTACCTTCACAGCCCTTTTTGAAGTGTATTCCAGCTGGAGCTCTAGGCTTTGTCTCTCTACCAATCCTAATCCTAACCTAAACCTTAACCTCATTTAGTTGAGTGAGATTTAGCCCAAAATATCCTAGCCTTAGCCCAGATAAATCTGTCTGCATGCCAACTGAGGCTCAGCATAAGATCTCAGCCACAGCCCAGGTAAAAAAGATCTCAGAGGAGAATCCTTTTGACAACCCACTCTTCCCCTTGGCAGCCCCTTTGCCAGACAACTACAGCTGGAAATCCCACTCCTTGTATTTCTTCTAACCCTTACTTCAAACCTAGGTGTCAGCTGAGCCCTAGCCTGACATACCCAGATATAGCCCAGGTGAACATCTCTTCAGCAAACAATTCTTTCGACCCCTGATGTCCTTCAGCAGTCCCTTTCCAATCCCTAAGCAAACAGATCTTTAGACTTTCTTCCTTCTCTGAAACCAAAACATAACCAAGTCCCTAAGCACAGTTGTGGACTGAGACTTAGCCCAAGGCCCCTAACCACCACCACATGAGAAACTTCTCAGAGTAATTCTTTCTGCAGCCCCTTTCCTACCCTAGTCCAAAAAGAGATACAAACTTTGTTCGCTTTCCCTAAGCCTAATTTTAGCCTGAACTCTAAAACCCATGACCACGTTCTCAAAAGAGGAATTCTTCAGCAATCCTTTTTCAAGTTGACTCCAGGTGGAACTCTACACCCTGCCCCATTAAAACTCCAGCTTAGTCTGAATGCAAAGCATGGGTTGAGCCTTAGCTCCAAATTGTGTTAATGGCATACTGTGATCACCTTAAAGTAATTTGGGGACATGATGTATGTGAGATAATACAGCAGCCAAATCTTGTCCAAGATTTGTCAATTTCCTGACATGAAATAAACCTTACATTTGTTTTGTTGGGATTCTTTCTATCTTCTCTCTTTAAATGCTGAGAGGCTTAATTTGCTTCTGCTATATCCACCTGGCTTCTAGTCTAAAGAATATCCAGAACTGCAAGGACATACAGCTTCCATGCTCATTTATGATAATCATAAAATATCATTGAATTAATATTTTTGAAGCATTCATTCTTCTTTCTCTACATATCATATCAAAGAATAGGTGCTGAGATTTAAATATTTTTGTGCAGCTTCTGTATATTCCTTCATAAAACTCTTCTGACAGCTCAAATTTTGTTGAAATAATTTTCTGTTTAGGCTTAGAGCTGTGGAAAGGTATTATACAGGGTATACTTAATAATGGTTGTAAAACAAGGAAGGAAGAAGAAAATGAGGAAGAGAGATTACAAAAAAAAAAAAAAAAAAAAAAAAAAAGTTTTATCTTTATTCTTTCTGGCTCTGTAATTGTATTCTCTTTTGTAATGAGAATAATCAACCTTCTGCTCTGATTCTTTGGAGAATGATAGAAGAAACATTTTATATTCCTCACTGCCAGAAAGTGTCCTTAGGATACCTTTGGTCAGATCCATTAAGAGACTTGAAGATTAACATTAAACTGCTGTTTGTATCGAAATTAGTATGAAATAGATTGCTTGCTTTATTTGATGTTTATAGTCTCAGTAGTATGTTCCTGCCATTTTTAATGTTACCGAAACACAATCTTCCTGCTAAATATTTCAGTGACAAATTTTATGTCTCCTTATTGCTATATCACATTAGCTCAGAATAAAAAAAATAAATTTCAGATTCATTTGTTTCACCATCCCAAGCAAACTGAAAGAGGCTATGTTCAAGGCAGATAGATCTGCTACCTTTTTTACACAAATCTGTTTCCTACGACTGCGCTGCTATTCACGGTGGTGCCACTCGGTGGTGCCACGGGGCCACAAAAACTTCAGCTGATCTTAAATTCAACCGCTTATATTTTGCAACAGAGACTCATCAGGTTCTTGCAGTGTTTTCTTGCCTGTGCAAATTTAGAATTAACAAAATCTATGTTTTGTTTAGTTGTTTTTTAAATAAATAAAATAAATAAATCGTAGCCAAACAATGCTTTAAAATTTGCACGTGCTTTTCAGATAACGTATTTTGTACTAAAACTACATGATCACTGTTCTGCCACCCCTATCTATATAAGGCAGTATCTAAAGTAAGCAACTACTTACAGAATAAGAATTTATTTGGCATGTTAGGGGGGCTCAGTTGTGCAACTGCCTGCACCATGATAGCTAACACTTCCCAATACATGTGTATAGTCTATGCTAAAGCATAAAAGCACAGAAAACAAAGTATTAGGGCTGTTAATTAAGTTTACCTTCTAAAAATATACAACCATCTATTAGTAAAGTGTTCTGCCATAGAAAGTTGCTACCACTACTTTCAGCAATACCTTTCATTCCAACTTAATTAGACAAGTAGCACTTGACTGCCTGTTTAAAGGTGGCATAATAATAATAAAAAAATCTCAAGGGCTCTTTTGAAATACTTTACAAAGAACTCTGTGAACTTTTTAAACATAAATACTTGTGCGTGAAAAATACACTGACATTACAAAATATGGCAAAGTTACCAGTATACAAAAACAGTGTAAGCTATCACTGTGCTATTTAAACAAATGCTATTTTACTACATTTCAGATTTCAAGAATCCCATGCAGGCTTCTTTCTGCCAGACTATGAGAGAAGAACACCCTTTGGAAGTGATGTTGCAAACTGAAAGAGTGCTGTTAGCTTCCAGCAACGTCCCACTGCAGAAGACTAAAGCTGCAGTCACTGTAAAGCTTCTTGACTGTGTCAGCTCCGGGGGTCCAACATCTAAAATTCCGCAGGAACCCTGGATGCTGTGAGACCAGGTTTCTGAAAAATAAAAATAAAATCAGGACACGCATTTGGGATCAAATTTTTGAGAGCTCATTTTTCAAGTGCATGGGTAAATTAAGTTTTGGAGTTCCAGCGGTATTTTACATAAAGCTCACTAATTCATTCCACATATTAAGCCAGCTGTGGGAGTTGAGATCTTAGGAAATAAGGCACTTGGAAAGCAGCTACGTTGTTACGCTACCTTGGCTAGTATATTTCGAAATTGCACTGATTTTTCACTGACATGTTTAAAAACCTTCTCTGTGAAAGAGAAGGCCTCTGGAGGTCCATGACGCGGGCCTCTGAAACGGGACGGGAGGCAGCATCTCCCTGCCTGCCCCAAGAACCTGGAGGTTGCCTCATGGCAGCTTTGGCTGCTCCTTGTACCCGTCACGCAGGTACGTGCCGGTTCGCATGTTCTGCGTGGGGTGTGCGAGGCTCAGGACCAGAGGTGCTCATGCTGGGGCGGCGTTGCACAAGCACCAAGGCCCTGGGGCTTTACGTGGTTTGGGGAGGCTTCTTCAGGAAGGCTTCGCCCTGCAAAAGCACAAAACCCCCGCTGACATCTGCAGGCCGAGAAGAAGCGGGCACGGCTGTGGTGTTGCTAAGAGCGGAGACAACCCATTAATTACCACACACACACTCCTCTTCAGGGGGACTAAAGCAGCATGAAGGTGCTTTAACACCGGTGGAAAGGCTGCTGACGGAGGGCTCGCTGCCTTTCTCCCTGCCTCCCTCCCCCAGCACCACGACCCCCGAGCCCCTCGCAGCCCCCTCGGAGCCCCCTGGGCGCCTCCCCCCCGCCGCCACCGGGCGGCGCCCGGCCCCGCTCGGCGGCTGCCACGTCGAGGCCGCCTCCCCGTGCTGAGGAGGAGGAGGAGGAAGGAGAAAGAAGAGAAGAGGAGGAGGAGGAGGAGGGGGCGGAGATGGCGGCGGGGCGCTGACGTTGCGGGGAGGAGGAGGAGGAAGGAGGAGGAAGAGGAGGAGACCCGGCTGCCTCCGGGGCAGAGGCTGCCGCGTCCCGCGGAGGCTCCGCGTCCCCCTTTTCCTCCTTCTTTCCTTCCTTCCCTCCCCACTCCTCGCCCCTCAGCGGGCAGGCGGCGGCCGCGATGCGCTCGGCGTGAGCGCCCGCCTCGGCTCCGTGTCACCCCCCCCCTCCCTCCTTCCCCTCCCTCCCTCCACGTCTCCGTGCCCGTGAGGGGCGGCGATGGCCGCGGGCAGCTGGCAGCAGGCGGCGGCCCAGCAGGCCGAGGAGACGGCGGCCCGGGTGCGGGAGGCGCTGGCGGGAGGCCTGGGCTTGCTGCGAGCCGAGCTGGGCCTGGAGCTGGGCCTGGACCCGCACGGCCTCCCCACCTGGCTGGCCCTGGGGCTGCCGGCCGCGCTGGGGCTGGGGCTGCTGGGGCTGCTGCTGGCCCTGGTGTGCGGCAGCGGCCTCCGCAGGAAGGCAGCGGGCGGCCGGGCTGAGAGGAAAGGCGACGAGGCGGCGGCCCTGACAGGCAGCGGTGGTGGCAGTGGTGGTGGTAGTGGTGGTGCTGGGGGGCCGGGCAAGGCGGCGGGGCAGCTGGGGCTGAAAGGAGACGAGCAGAAGAAGAGGAGCAAGAAGAAGCTGCCCGAGAAAGCGGCGAGGGTGAGAGGGGGAGCCGGGGAGTTGGGGAGGGTGAGGGCTGAGAGGGGGGGGTGCAGCCGGGGGGTGTCTGCTGGGATCCCTCCCGGCTGCCAGAGGGGGGTTGGAAAACCAAAGAAACAGCATTTAGGTGAAAATGAGGCTTTTTTTCCTCCTGGGGAAGGAAGAGAGGATCCCTGCTTTCTCCCTGCTTCTTTTCGTGAAGCTGTGGGTTATGTCTGCACACCGTACTGTTGCATTTTTACTCTCAATATTGTCTTTTTACTGCCAGTCAAAACCTTACCAGATCAGGAGCTGGTAGCAGAGACCTTACCGTGGTTCAGCTTCTCAAGGCAGGAGTCTCAGCCCAGGCAGGTACAGGCGGTTCGAAGCCTCGTAAAGGCTGTGATGATTCAAACTTGAGTAAGGCTTGCTGCTGCGCCTTTTCGGCAGGACACGTTAACACCAGGCGTGTGGTGAATTTGCCTCCCTAGGAACACGCCTGGGTTGTTACAGTAAGGATCATCTCCTTTAATAAGGAAATCTGTCTCTCAGCAGCCCCTTCAAAACAGACCGTGGCTGTCTTTTGTTTTAATCCTCGGTCTGTGATGTAGGAATCGTGTGTCTTTGACAGCGTTTTCATGAGAAAATCAATTGAATGCAGAAATTATCAGCTCTCCTTTTCAAGCTTCCATTATCATAGTTTTGGGACTTGAAGGGATTGCTTCAATAGCTTTTATGTTGTTGGTATGTTTGTAATCCTATTTACGTCCGAATGGATTATAGGAATGAAAGTGCAGCAGATGTCCCCTGCCTTTTACAACTATGTCTTTTAATTATATAGTGCGAAATTTAATATGAATTGTTTGCCTAATGACCAGAAAAAGGAGGTACAGAAAGGGGTTGTACCTCCGTTTGGTTCTGTGGCAATACTGAGACTTGAGAAGTTTTGTTTAAGATATTTTAGCCTTCTCTCCCTTAAAAAATACAAAAGTCTGTATATAGCACCAAACTGTCTTTGAGCAGTGAACTCCTGAAACTCACTGGAGCTGATTCTGCAAGTTGCAGTAGGCTAATAACTAGGCACCAAGAAGAGGAAGCACTGTGATTCAGAATTTTTCAAATGTTGCTAGGTCTCCATTTTGAAGAAGACACGTTAAAGATGCAGTGTTTTGTTGCTGTCCAGAAAGGGACATCCTCCAAGGTCTAATAGATCTGTTATGCTTTCTAGAAAACAGGCTAATCCCAGAAATAATCCAGATTTTTTCATATTTTATTTAAACTCCAGGATAAAAACAAAACGTAAACTCTTGCAAGTCATCTTTGGAGACACTGAAAAATGCCTGAACAGAAGAGAGAGTGAAGAAATAGATACATTATTGACAACGTTCTGCAGTGTAGGGCTTTATAAAAGCAAGCTTTGTGTTGTGTATAAACTTAACTAGCTGACATTTTCAGTGAATATAAATACTTGTATTGTTTCCAGCTTGGTTTACTCAGGCACAAAATAGCAAAAGTGAAGGCTATGGAAAAGCAAATAGTTTCATAGTCAAAAAGAGTAAAAGAGTTTTTCAGCTGTCAAGATATCATTCTGTATTCTTAAGATTTGGAAAGTTATTTTCGTATTACTTTGTATCCATTATTTCAATGCAGAGATAAGATTAAAAAAAAAAAAACTTTACAGGAAAGAAAATGAAAAAACTGAATCATTAACTACAGTGCAAATAAGTTTGTATCAGCAGTGAAGTTAAATAGGCCTGCCTCGTGCTCGTTATCCAACATAAGTTCACAGGGACCTGTATTAGCACGTTCCAAGATTTTCTGACTTGTTTCACCATGAAAAACATTTAAAATCACATTGGAAATTGAGAGAAGCAGCAAAAAGTCCTACCGAAGGCTGTGTAGTGGTTTCATCTTGTATTTTTGTACACTCGTGCTAATAATGAGGTCTGTGAGGGAAAAAGAGTAAGCCTATTATCAGTAGATTTACCAGAGGGTTTGCTATGCCAGGGTCTAGATTTCCATTACAGGCATTACAGAAAGCTTAGAGCAACTGGTCTGGAGCATTAAAAAGCACACTGCAGATGTCTAATTAAAAGCCGTAGGGTTACTTTAATGTAGGGTTACTGAGCTCATTGTGGGGTGGGTGATGTACACTCTCATCAGTCAGGATCAGAAATGTTCTCCACTGTACCAAGAGTATTATTGCTTTGTTTCTTGTCTTTGGGTTTATTTGGTTCCTTCGTAAGTACGGTACAATTTAACTGAGGTTTTTAGTACGATGTGGAGTTGAATAGCAGGGAGTTGCCTGGATGCTGGAGTAGCTGTGGTGTTCTGTTTATTGACTTGCTGTGGGTAGACTGAGATCAAATGAATGATTTAGCGTTCATGAGCACTAAGTTCAGAGAGCCAGTCCTGGCTTCCTCCAGCAGCTTGGAGCAAGGTAGCGTCATGGTAGCCTCACTTCAGATTCTCTCTGTAGATGTGCAGTAAACCTCAAGCCCTCTTTCCTTAGCTCCTGGCAGGGGAGAGAGCGCTTTGTCTTCCATCTCAGAGCTCTTTAGCCCCTATTAAGATTTTTTTCCTTTCCAAAAATCTCTTGATCTTTGATTTTAGTTCCTTTCCCTTGTGAATAATTCCTGCGCCTCTCTTCTGCTTTTTAAATCTTCAGAAGAAAAAGGTGAAACTAATCTTAACATGGTTTCTGTACAATCTGGAAAACATCATCGAAACTTAAGAGTAAAATTCTTCTGTATTCAGCTACAGCTTATAGAAAGCCATTCTTCCCTCTGTTTACAGATGCAGAAAATAGCAAGCTGACAATATATTTCCTATTGTTTGAAGTACCCCCGACCAGTATAGGCCACACACTGAAGTTTAATTTTGGTACAAGCTTTGGCATTCATTTGAGAACGTGTCTTACTTGGCCTCCTCCTTCAAAGAACTTTTCAGGCTATGCTTATTACGCTTAGAAATAGACTGCATAAAGACTTTTTCATACTTCTAACTGATACTCACGTGTTGTACCTGTCAAACTGCAGCAGTAAGAAGGCTGTAGGCTTGTCCAGGGCTTGCAGAGAAAATTGCTTAGTTTCTGTCTTAAGAAAAGCTTGCAGAAAATAGTAGTAAATGGATTCTTTCATTGGCCAAAAAAAAATGTAAGTAGGTGTAGCTTTGTAATGTGTAACCAAGGACTTTGGCTAATATGGCCTTGTAAAAATGTTTGATAGCAATTTCATTACTGCTTTTTGCAGTGTGAAACTGAGGTATCCGTAGCATTGTATTGTATTTAAAGAACAATAAGTTTCATTTCAGCACTTAATGTCAGCACAACCTCTATTCTGCTTCTGGATTACCTTAACTCCCTCAAAGAGGAATGTGTATGGAAAAAGGGTTGTTTAAACATTGGAGTTTTAAGATCAGGCAAGTCCAGGAGTGTGTTCAGAAATGGATATTGTTATTGACAGCAGTATTTCTGCTGTCACATCTTCCCTATTTCTGTTAGGACATAGGAAAAAAAAAAAAGATGGCATATAATAACTTGCCCAATCTGAGTGATTTAATACCATTGGTGGAAGTTTAGTATATTACTGCAAAGTTTTAAACTTTGTCTTTTTAGCTGTAGTTGTCTTTTAAAAGAAACACTTCTCAGTACTCTGGAAAAGCTTTTTTCTTTCCCGCTTCTGTTGCTATCTTCGTTATACCCAAAAATGGTCACATGAATTTTGGTTAAAGTCTGTGATTCATCTGCGGGTAGAAATCAAATGTGGAAAGCTTCCACCAAAGAGGCAAATATTGCAAATATTCAGGGAGAAATGTATGACGGTTCAGGCTTTTAACCTGATTTCTAATGGTCATGGTCTACACGATCAGATGATCAGACAGTGTTTTAAGCAGTCATGTGGATGAATTTTTCCAGAGGGTTCTTAATGGGTATGAATTAGTTTATTACTTAAGAGAAATGGATGAAGGTTTTACAAATTCCATGTGTTAAATGTTTTGTGTTGAAATTTTGAGAGGCATAAAGACTGGTGTTCAAACTTCAGGTATATATGTTATACCAAAGAAGCAAAGCAATGTATAGAATTAAAAGAAGTTAGCTGGCTGTGAACATTTCTGACACAAGTCCAATAGCAATACTAGAATACTGCAGCAAATCTGTTATTTAGACATACCAGTAAATAACGTAGAGATTTTTTTTCTACCTTACAATCTTAAAGATCATGGGTTTTAAAACGACGTTGCACCATTAACAACGTAGCTGTCTGTATGGCATCTGGAAAAATAGGTCTGAGAACTGATTTTTGGCAGCAGGTTATTGTCAAGATTGAACATCAGATCTTTGGTATCCCTGTGGAGTCTTGCACTGTGAGCTCTGTTGAGAGGAACTTCTGGACAGGGTTTGGCGAGACAGATCTATAAAACGATTTTTCAGAAAGCCAAGGGAAGGAGTGTAGCATGCTAGATATAAAAGGTCTAGTTCAAAGCCAGCTGTTGCAGGAGGAGAGGGGTTAGGTGATCTGATCTTTCAATTTCTATTAATAGCTACAAATAACAAGTTGGCATGCTAGCTAACTACAGTAAGCAATACTATGCTACGCACTGGTGCCAGGGGTGCTCTGTAAGCATAATATAAAATGGCAAGAAAAAATTCCCTTCCCAGTTAAGCAGAGGAGCTGGTATTCATTACTTAGGTCACACTAAGTTTGCTCTGAAGCAAAAGGCTACATTACAATCAGGTTGGTTTAATGTGAACTTAAGGTAGCTCATGTTTTTTAATAAACAGAATAACTAAGAACAATGTATGTGGTGGTTTAAACTTTATTTAACTAGATGTCTTGCACAGGAAATACATTTGACCCAGACATAAAAGCAAATATGAAGTAGAGTGGTTACTTATGCTTAACACCCTAAATTAGAGTGAAAATTAAATACCTGAATCATTATGAATAACAAGAAGCTTGTTGTGTGGACCTAGTATCAATTAATACCTGTGGCAGTTGCATTTCTCTCGGTGAGAGTAATTGCTAACAGCAGTATAAAACTTCAGGTAGTTTAATCCTGTTCAACACAACAACTTCACTCTTCATTTTTTGGGAACATTAAAGAAATTATTGTATATTTGCATTGGGAATATGCAAGCTGAGGCATATGCCTCTGCTGTCAAAGTGACAATAAGACTTAGGACTGTCCAGATTTTTTAACTTCATTATCGTAGAAACTTTTGGAAAGTAATACATGCTAATTTCCTTCCTTTAATTACTCTGGAAGGGAAAATAGTGGGCTGATGTGATGACTACCCTCGAGTCTGACCATCTGAAAAGAACAACAGGATGTTCTTTGTTCATGCTGCATGTTTAACTTGTAATTTCTGTTCTACTATGGAAGTTTAACTTGTCGAGCAAGTGAGCTGTGAGGGTTACGCACGGGTACTTGGGGAATAAAGTGAAGAAATTTATTCCAGATCGGAATGATTTGAAAAATTCAAGCTGCCACAAAGTGCTAAATGTGTTCATTTAATTAGATAACTTATGGCGTGTACAGATGTAGCTGGTCTCAAGGCTGGTAACTTACAGAAATTTATTTCAATAAGTAATTCCTATATTGAATAAGATTCAGATGAAATGAGGGGAATTCTATTTTCTTTTCATTCTCATTCATACATGTGGTAAATAGAGAACTGCAGTTGATATTTCGAGTGCTTATGCAAAATTCTGTGGGTTTTACTCAATCTTGAAGGCATTTTTCCGTCAAGTAGTTGCATTTCAGTCATTGTGTAGGCTAAGCTTTGCTTCATCTGCTTTCTCCAGTTTTTTTATTATTTATACTTACTGTTTACACAGCCTAATGGACGGTCTTTCCTTGATGTATCTGAGGATGAAATAATACAGCCTGTCTGTAAAGAAAATACAAAGCAACCTTTGGATGCAGAAAAGAAGAATGAAAAGGTCAGTTATGCACTTGAAAATGGTGAAGTTTAATGCATGTTACTTCAATATCTAATAACTCTATTTGTGGTAGGAAATCCAGTTATTTATCTGAGTTGGGGGGGGCGTGTTTTTAATATGAAGAGTATTAATCTAATGCTCTCTTGGAAAGAGCTAATGTATTTTCTCAGCTTCTGAGATCATGCCTTATCGTGGAGTGTTTGCATCAAGCAAAACAAACCCCCCTGCTAAACACTGATGGCATTGTTTGCAATTTGAAGATGTTAAACCTACAGAAATCAAGTTTGTGTTTAATCTTTGTGGGCTTCTGTGGAGATGCGGCATAATGATAGTATTGTTAAGTGGCTTGTAAATGGCCCAACAATCGAGGGACTACCATTGAAAGGATTAAGAGCATGTGCATACTTATTTCTTTTGTCAGATGTATCCATTAGTGATTAGAGATCTTAATTTCTGATGACAAACACAGGCTTTGAAGTCTGGTGTGAGCTTTCTTGTTGTGCAAATTGAACAGCTGCATTAGAACATCTTTTTAAAGCTTGAGCTGAAGCTGTATGTACTAGGTAGCCATACTAAAGACAATGTTATTTTTTTTTTCCTCTGTGAGAACTGATCTCTTCTAGCTTTGCCATAAATGCTCTCTCTTCTAGGCAACATAGGTATATTTATGATAGGCCCCTGAGCAAAACTTTATTTTGTTTCTTTTGCTAACGTTGTGCACGAAACTTTCTGACTGGCATGGATTTCTGAGAATATTTAATATATTTCCTGGCTTATGCTACAGTGAAGACTAGCTACCAGTTTTGTTCTGGTCTGGTAAACATCGCATTTTTTGTTTTAATTTTTTTACTATTAGGAATGATAAAAACTCACTCTTAAAAACCTTTAAATATGTGCATACGTGTATTTTGACAAAGTAAATTGACTCAAATCATTTGATATATTTGAGGATTAACTAATAAAATTTCCTTCACAAAGTGCTTTTGCTCTAACTATGCTGAGGAGTTCACGAGAAAGAAAACAGTACTTCATTACTGGAATTTGTTTAGCTCAGTCAAGCTCTAATTAACTTACTTGACTACCCTTTTTTTTAGTTAGTTTGTTGGTGAAAAGAAAACTATCAGAAAGTTAATTGTATCATGTCAGTTGGCTATAGTACTCTGCAAGCTTTCATCATTGACAAATAGACTTATAAGGTGAAGCCATTTTACAGAAAATTTCATGCTGCACGCTTCTTTCTCTTCTCCATGAGTCACATATCAGACTGTTCTTTTCAAGAACGGAACAAAATGTGATCCTGAAGGAACAACCACATTTTTATTCTTAACTTTCACTTTACCTTAAGCATGTTTCCAGGCAGGTAAGGTGTTTCAATACTCAACCTGAGCTTTACCTTAAAACTGAATGTTGAAATGTTAAATGAAAGCTGCAGGAGACTGGTACCACCACATGGATTTCTGATGCTCGTTCAACAGATTGTTTTCATATCACTTTGGGGAAGCGCGTTTGCCTCTGGAGTTGATTGTTACCCTTCAATTAAAAACAGCCCCAAGTACTTGCTTTAAGCTGTGGGTAACTCTGCAGACATCTAATTATTTGGTTAAGCCTCTCAGGGCAGCTGTTGTGTTTGTAACGTTATAAGCCTGCTAAGAAGAACGTTAGGGGTCCTGTGTAGGTGTTCGTTCTTTGTATGGCTTGAGGTGGGCGGTAGGAGGTGATGGGTAGGATTTAAGTAGTGCGTGCATGTATACAGATATATAAATACATATAATCTGTGACCTGAAGGGTATGATTTTTTTTGTTGTGCTTAAATATTTGCTTTTGATGAAAAACAGAATTCCATTTGTGTTTCTGTATTTCTTAGCTCCTTCAGCCTTGTGAGTTTCATGCATGTTTTTTTTCAGGGTAGTCATTTAGGTTTTGTCCTCTTGTTCTGCTTTGTGTGGAAAGGAAGCTTTGGGCAATGTCTAGGTTGTGGCTGATTCATAACAGTTCATCATTCTCTTGACACAGAACAGTTCCTTCCCTTTTTTCAATTTCAGTGACTTGCGCAGTACAGGGTTTTTAGTCATTTAGTACATGGGACTCTATTTAAAAAAAAAAACTTCTCTGGATGAGACTGTAGAATCTTAAAACTTTATTGCCAGTTCTTTTTTTAAAAAATACACAAAACTGCCTTGTCCTGGATACTAGAAATAAACAGACCATTAAGAATGCAGAAGAAAGGCTTATTTCTCTATAGTTTGTTCTTGCATGGGGGACCATGTATCTTACAGACATAAATTTTGGCAAGCCTGCCAAGTTCCTCATGTGCTCCTTGGCTGGTGACAGACCCAACACTGGCAGCTTTCTGTGTTGCAGAAGCTGACACTTTGAATGAATAGGGCTTCTGCAAAATGGTTGGCTAGGTTGCTTGAGACACTTTAACATCTTTAACCTTTAGCAGTCAGTTTGTTACCAGGATAATGATGGGTACAGAACTTGGTTTGGCAGGTGTTGAATAAGCTAGATACCTAATTATAGTTCCAGTAACTCAGGTTAGGAAAGCAAATGTATTTTCAGTATTTGTATTCTCAGTTGTTGTTACTAACAAGGACTGTTTTTAAAATCTTAACTTTCAAAACTGTTAAGCTTTGATGTTTTTATCAGAAACGTAATGCTTGATGTCATTATCTCTGTAAAAGTGAATTTCTTAAGAAACTGCAGTTATAACCTGGAGAAGCAGTCATCTTAAACTGCTATCTGAAAGACTTGTGAAGTGTTCTGACGTGTTCTCTTCATGTCAAAGACCAGATGAGTGATGATGTCTTTGTGGATGTGAGATTCTAAGACCTCAGTTTCCGTTCTCAGTGTAGGTGAGACTGGAGGATGAAGGTGCACGATCACTAACCTTGCCTTTGCTTAACTGGCAAGAAGCAAATCATAATCATTTTTTCATGCTGTCTGCTGTCATGCTTAATCCTTTACTTGGAAGGTGCTCTGAGAAATGATTTGGCTTGTTCATGTTCTTAGAACCAATTCTTCTAAGGTAGCTTTTGAAACAGGCCCTTTTCTTTTAGACTGTTCTGAAGTTACCCAGCCAGTATGTGGGTAAAGGTAGTTTCCTGAGCAAGTCTGTGAAATAATTCTGTTTGGATGCTTGCATATTGTGGGTCCCCTAGTACAGCAAGTGGTGAATTAACTGCTCTAGTCAGTTCTGTGTTACAGGTGTGCTGGCACAGCACTGCATACAAGCAGTGGCATTTTTATTAGCTGCACTAACAAGCTATGCTGCTTTCAGGACCTATGTGGAAGCTATGAGATACTTTGGGGGCATGCTAACTCAAAGACACGTACACTGCATACTGTGGTGGACCCATAGGATTTCTGCTATAACTGTGGTGATAACTTATTTGTTACCAGTCCTAGAGAGATTGGTGTATGGTTCTTAGCCATCTAAGATTTGCAAATCATAGTCTGAACTCAGGTAAAAAGCTGGTAATTAACTATTACCCAGTTGCTAGACTTGCTCTAGACATCCAGAAAGACATTCAGTATACTTGAAATACCCCTGTTGGAGTATTCACATACAGAAACACTGAATCAGTGGAAGTTGTGATTTAAAGTGAGTAGATAGCCTTCTTTCTTTAAAAACTTAAATATTTTTTTCATTTAGGTTTATCTAGTAGTTCTTAGACACCTCTTCACTGGATCAAAAAGCTTTTTAGTACTGTATTTTCTTTGTAAAAAGGAGGCAAGTCATTTTGCTATCGCTTTGGCTTATCAAAAGGCTAAACTCAAAGGTTTTTCTACAATATACTCCCTCCAAATATCTAGGGTCATTTTTCTTTTTTTTTATATTATCTGTTTAACATTTTATATTATTACCTGTTGCACCAAAACTGCTTGCAGGGGTAGTCATCTCTGTTCCTATTCATTTATCTTTGCCTGTATAGCCAAGGAACAATGACAGGTGGAATCATTTAAAATAAATAAAAATGCATATTGCTCTAAGCCCAGTTCCTGCTTTGAAGTAATTTTCCGTGCTGGAATTCTTACCAACTTGTTTTTTGTTTGTTTTGTTCCTGTTTGCTTGTAATTTAAGGTATCACTGTCATTCTTTGTTGCTCCATGTACATGTATAACTATACAGATTTTACCAGTGGGATCTGTCTGTCAACCAGTTCATATTTCTCTGTGGTTGTGATGCTATCAGCATTGCTTCTTCCACAAGGATTTGTGTTCTGTAGCATATACTTCTTCACTCCATCTGCCGTTTGTGTCCTGCACAAGGTTTTAATGCCCTTTAACAGTCTTAATTTATGCTTAGGAATAAGTATTGGTTAGTAGGCCTTTAATTTTCAAGGGACTGTCCATACAGAGGGTTGTTAAGAAAAAATCTGTTTTAAGTTTGCTCCTGTTCCTTTGGTTTTGTTTTTTAAATTCTAAGTACATAAAGAGTAATCACCAAATAATTAATAAAATAATGTTTTATTTTTATTCTAGTCAAAGAAAAAAAAGAAATCAAAGGGAGATGCTAAAACGGTTCAAGATGCATCACGTGTAGATGGAAAGGAAGTTGATGAAGGTACTGAACACAAACAAAAAAAATCAATTAGATGTACTTTGATTTAAATGCTATTACTTGTTTGTGACTCATAAACAGAAAACTCATTTTGTCCTAACTCGAGTTGTATATTAGATCTGGAAATCTGATCTGTGAAATAACGTTTAATGATTTTAACTGTATTTCTTACAGTTAAACTTACAGAAACTGAGAATAGTCATGTATAATATAATAACTTACGTTATTCATGTTTGCTTTGGGAAGCAAAGTGCTATTGTATTGCATCCAGGAAAAAACTTACCTTCTGCCAGTTGTTCATTTTCTCCAGCTAATGTTGAAGTTGCCTGCTGGGTCTGATTTTTAAACTGAAGCTTTTTTCAGACTTCAGCTTGATATGAGACAAGGTAAAGCTCTTTCCTGTTTGCACTCTAACTTAATCATGTTTTCATTTTGGGGAACATATTAGGAACCTGGGAAACTAAAATCAGTAACAGAGAAAAGCGACAGCAGCGGAAGCGAGACAAGGTGTTGACTGATGGTGGCTCGGGAGAATCAAATCCCCAAGGGTCAGAAAACACAGCTACTGTATCCATCGAACAGCTGATGCCTACACCGTCACTTCCCGTTGGTCTCAGAAAAAATAAAGGTATGATAGTCAAGAGGTCTGTGAAAGAATTCTAGAAAGATGATGTCTCTTGAATGCCTAAATAGTGACTGTTTTGGAAGCATAGCGGATATATTTGGGGGTGTATCTCTTGAGGAAATTATTTCAAGCCACATAAAGATAATTTTCCTTGTGCAAAACTCCCCCTTTTTTTTGAGACAGTTTTGGGAGAGCTCAGGAGAGGACGTCCTGGAGCAAATGGCTGAGGCAATATCCTCCACACCAGAGCTGTGTCAGCACTGGTATGGTATGTCAGTAGCTGCACAATTGCATGGCTGCGTGTCTCCAGTCCTGTCTTTATGCTCTGCTGATTCTGCCCATTATGTTCCCTGGAAACTTCAAACTCACCCCACAGCACTCTTGCAGGCAGTACCAACTCAATTTTTTGAGTGCTTCCTTGTAGGAAGGTTACACCTACGAGTTCTCTACGCTGATTGTGTTCATTGCTTAACATGCAGACTTTTTCACTGTCTGGTTTATTAGTACATGCGCTAACACAGTTCATGATGGTGGGACACATCTGGCTGAAGTTTGGTAATCAATTATAGCAGCTGAGGTTTCAATAAGGAAATAGGCTTTAGCTCCAATGGCTGCTGCTGTTTCAGGTAGTCTCAGGTTTAAGCAGTGTGTAGGCATAGGAATTCATATTTGCTTGTAGATGAGAAGTGGCTTAAGAAGCTAAAAGAATCTAAAGACACAGTTTAGCTTTCTGGAGTACTTCTAACCTGTTAATATACTCAGCTCTTTAATGAAATGATACTGAGCCTAGCTACTATCTGGTACCTTATGACAACATATTGAAACTTGCAGAACTTAACGATTTGTTGTTTGTTTTTTTTAACTTGACTCTTGTTTGCATCTTGACTGAGTGCTTTGAAATTGGATAAATTGTTTCCCGTTTTCTTTTTTTTCCTACTGTTTGTATGCAAACAGCTTCAAGGAATAGTAATTCCAGCTGTCTGAATACTCTGTGGCTATCCATGACTATTGTAAACTCTCTAGGCAAAGTTCATTATGCAGCATATGTTTTGATGTATCACCTAATATAAGATTAAATTGAAAAGAATCAGCTGTTTCTAATGTTTTCATGGGAAGGTGAAAGTCAGAAATATCTTTGATCATTTCAGAAATGTATAGCTACCCTTAGCTGGAAAAGGACAGCCTCTGTTTTAGATGTCTGCTTGCCGTTCTTGGGAAACTAGCTAGAATTCTTCAGAATCTGCAGCTACTCAGTTTGTAGGCTGTAAATCATCTTTGAGTTCAATTTGTCTATAAGAATCAACATAATGAAAGATAGAGTATTCCTTTTACTCTTAAGTTTCCAGGAGATGGCTTAATTTACTTTGAGGTACTGATTAATGTTAGTGTGTGTGTGATTTTTGTTTTTAAGTACCAGTATTGAATATTCTTAAAGGAATCTTACAGGTGTTGCTGTCTGCAGAAGTTTACTCTAGCTCTGTCTCCTCCTACCTCTTCACTAGGTGATACGCTTCTGAATGTGCAAGTTAGCAGCTCCAAACCTTCCAAAGGGGAGTCATCAATTCCACAAGGTAAAAGGCTTTCATGAGTAGGAATCCTAATTAACTGGAAAAGTGTTCTACAGAAGCGAAAGCACATTGTCAGTGCAGGGTGTTATGTGATTACTAATCTGGAACTCTATTATGCAGCTGGCTCTTTTTGCTATGCAAATGTTATACTTCTAAGTTGCAGTTACTACTCAACAGGTTGAAAACAGTCTCTATTACATCTGTTGGGATGTATAAAATACAAAAAAAAAGGATCTAGTGTCTAAAATTTTCAGGCATATTGCTTGCTGTACAGATCATTACTTGCAGAATGCTAAAGCTTATTCTCAAGCTCCAGTTAAAAATCCCTCAGGCTAGCTTTTCAAATTTACTTTTTTTTGTTAATAAGTTTATTTGCTCAAAGAAAAACAAATATAGATAATTGATTTCAAAGATAGTTGATTATTGTGAAGTTTGCACTCATTGCAGGTTGTGTACCTGTGGGTTATTCAGTTCTTTCAATGCACCTCTGAGGGGTTTACTGTAAAGGCATTCATTTTGAGGACATTATTTGTCATATAATTGTTCAACTATTTGGCTATTTTTAGACTATGCTTGACTGATGAATTGATATCTTTTTGATAAGAGATGGTGATAGAGCAGTGCTTGAAGTGAATTAGTTTGGCACAGTGATATGCAGGTGGTAGTTTCTTATAGCCAGCATTAGTGGCATTTCTTTAAACAAGAGTAGTCACTGCATTTAAGCAAGTCAACAAATGAGTTATTAAAAGCACCCAGGTCCAGAAAATGCATCACTGCCAGTTTTTGAGAGCTTTGATTCACACACTAACTTTCTGGACCACAGCATAGAGAGAAGGAGCCATGTACTTCAGAGATGCATAATGATAGGATAGGAGGCAGTGATTAAGTTGCACTAAGGGAAATTCTGTTTGGGCGTCACCAAGGAAGCTCTTCACATGGTTGCCCAGAGAGGCTTTGAACTCTGAAGTTCTGGTAATCATAAAGACTGAGTAATGTGACACAATTTTTAAGTAAGCTGTGTGGAAGTTAGCAGAAGGTGGAAGTAGGTTGCTTCCAGAGATCCATTCCAACCTTAAGTTTTCAGCGATTCCTATGAAAAGTTTCTGGAAGAGTGGTTTATTAAACAGAATAATCAAGCTTTTGCTCCAGGACTTCAGCTGTCTTCTTGCAAGATTTCCAAAGAGTTGTTCTACCAGCTACACTAACAGTTCCTGTGTTTGCTGGTTTTGTTGTTGCCATCCCCTAAGAGGACATGTTACCCACAGAGGACATAAATTGACGCAGTGTAGCATCTCTAGAGTTGTGAGAGAAAGGATGGTGTTTTTAGGTACAGGGGTTGTTACATTACAGCTGGCTGTGTTTGGAAATAGGATTAATCTAGGAACATGTAGGCGTATCTCAGCAAATCATTTCTCTGCCAGTGAGGCTGCCTTGAATTTGGTATGTTCATGCTGCCTGAGTGGAATTCATTTATGAAATAACAACATTTCATCTGTAGTTTTTGTGGACATATGATTCTGACTTAATTATGTGTCACTTTTTAGCTGAGTATTTATTTAAGTGTAACACTCATGATACGTAGATACTTAATCATTTGTCAAATGCAGCTTTTCTGTTGTTTACAATGTATTAAAAAAAAAAAAAAACGATTTGATATGCAGGGCCCTTTGAGAAAGGCATGTCATATATAGGTCACATTGGGTGTGCCAGGGGATCGTTGGCCTTTGTTTTATGGGGACGTTAAAAGAAAAGAAAATTTATAATGGTCTTTGTCTTGGTGGAGTACTGAGTCCTTTGAAAGTGTATATTAAACTTGCTCTGACTAGTAGTTCCTCAGCAACGTAGACTGCAGATAAAGATTTGTGGTCTCTTACCGTAGTATAATGTAAAATACATTGCTTATGAATTATTTTGAGAGCTTGCCATGGGGTTTTTTGTTTGTTCCCCCCCCCTTCCCAAGTTTGGTCTCTGTAGTTAATGATAGCTATGTGCCTAGTAAATTCCATGTAGCACTTGGGAAGCATTTTCTACATGTCATTTCTTCTACTTAGTGCTTAGAGGACTATTGTATGCCACCATAGTTACAAAACAGAAATTGTTCTCCATTCAATACATAGGGCTCTCCACAAGCCATTGCATCACCATAGACTGACAGAGAAATTGCCTTGTTTTTTAATCTAGAGGCACCGATGAAACAAGATATAAGTCCTATAAAGAAAGGGACACAGGAAGAAGGGTGCAGTTTGGTGCTGTTTTTTCCCCTCACTCTTCAAGTTAGTTGACAGATGGTGTGTATCATCTGAACTGGAAAATCAGCTGAGACAGAGCAGCAGCTCTTCTATATCACCCTGGTGTAGCAAAGCTGTTGTTCATTTGTTCTTTTTTTATTGCTAAGTGTATGCGCGTGTAAGATTTTAATTCTTCATCCAATTAGTATTTTATGTAACGTTTCATTATTCTTATGCTCAAGTTTCTACAGGATTGAGTGAAAGCCATACAGTAAACGGTGGAAGCTGGAATGAGAAGTCTGTAAAAATCTCCTCACAGATTGGTGTAGGGGAGGAGAAATGGACGTCTGTTTCCTCAGCTACAGCTGGGAAGAGGAAGACTGAGACATCGGCTTGGGGCCAAGACGCTGGAGATGCTAATGGGAATGGAAAGGACTGGGGCGTAACCCTGGTGGGCAGGCCCTGGAAAGAGCGTTCTTTGTTCACTCCTATTGGTAAGCTATTTTGAGAAAAATTTGCTTCACTTAAGCATTTCTACATAATTTTTGGTACTGAATCTCTGGAATAGCTTTGTTTATGTGTTCAAAAAAAAATCTTGGAATGGTCTAGTGAAATGTGAACTAAGCATTTTCTGTTTATTGCGAGTTCTGATGGCTTATCGTCTATGTTTCTCATTAGTTTAATGGGGTTTTCAGTTTTCATCTGAAATAAAATGATTTCTGTCAGGGAACCAATTTTTTTTATCACTTTTCTAAAATTCTGAAGGTGTATGTTAAGTCACTGAAGTATATATATTTTTTCTTTTTTGACATTTGTCTTAGAACCCAGGTTATAAGTCTGTTTGGTTGATACATGATCAAATCAGTTGTGTTGTATTGACAGACATTTGTTTAGGCTTCAGGAATGAAGATTGCTCGGCTCTTGTGACAGTCTCTTTTTACTGTTTTTACTCTTTTTAGTGTTTTTACTGTTTTTTTTCTCATAAGATTTTTTTTTAGTTTTTGCCAGTACAATTTTTAGCTGTTTTTGCTTATATTGTCCAGATAAATGATGAAATTTTCATTTGTCTGTACAACAACCTTATTAGTAGATACTGTAATATTGCCCTTTCCATTGTTCAGTCTAAATGATCATGGTCTTTTGTGGAAAGCAATGTTCTGCTATAGTCAGAAATGCTGCTTTTGTCTAGACTGGTTTAATTTGTCCCACTTTTCTTGGATTGTGGTGCCTGAGACTGGACCTGGTATTCCATTGAAAGCTTTTTATTACTGAGAAGAAGCAAGTGTTTTTGTTGTTGTTTCTATTTTTTTATTTTTCCATATTCTCTGCTTTATATTCTGATGTGGTATTTCTTAGCAACTAAACAGCTTGCTCTTGTTTTGTTGCTGAGAACAAGTCACGCATGACCAGACTGATCAGCTTCTGGTTAAGCGACCAGATTGTGGATGAGCAGAGGGTATATTTTTACCATCCATAACTTTAGTAATGTTTTCAATGCTGTCTCTCTCAGCATTTTTCTATCAAAATTAGGATGGTTTGTATCAAAGTTAGGCTGGCTGGAGAGGAGCTTTGTGGGAAGGGCATCCTGGTGGACATGAGCCAGCCAAAGGCCCTGAGCAGAGGACACCATCAATGTTCTGGGCTGCATTAACAGGAGTCAGTAGATTGTGGTAGTGATTATGCCCTCTACTAAGCACTTCTTGGACTGTATCTGGAATACTGTGCCCAGTTTTGGGGCCCCCATACAGAAAGGATGTTGATCAGCTGGAACAAATTCAGCAAAGAGCCTTAGAAATAGTCAGTTGTTGGAGCACTTGCCCTGGAAGGAGAGGCTAAGGGAATGGGGCCTGTCTGGCCTGGGGAACAGAAGACTTCAGGAGAACCTGACAGCAGCCTGCCAGAACCTGTGAGGTGTTCCTGGGAAGGCAGAGGCAGGCTCTTCACAGTGGTGTGTGGTGGGAAGACAACAGACATAAATTGAAACAAGAGGTTCAGACTGGGTATAAACAGGAACTTCTTCACAAGGACAGTCAGGCATCACAAACGCACAACCTTTGTGGGTAACCAGTCTTCATCCTTGGAGACTTCTAAGATTCAACTGGATAAAAAACACTGTGCAGCCTGGTCTGACCTCAGAGCTGACTGTGAGTTGAGGAGAGGAGGATGTATTAGGGACCTCCTGAGGTTCTCTTTGTAGCTCATTATAACTCCTAGTAGTTTCTCCTTATAATCATATAATTGCATTCTAACCAGCTGCTTCTTTTTGACACATTTATGCCACTGGTTATTTTGTCTTGTTTTCTACTTTACACTTCACAGAGTTAAGTATGTTGTAACTTTTAATCAGCATCTCCTATTTGTCAAAAATTGTTCAGAACTCAGTTTTGTTCTTAACATAAAAGCAATTTGCTTGAAGCTAGGTGTCATCTACAGAGCTAACAAATAGGCTTTTTCATAACTCCAGTCTTGTTAATAGGGGGGAAAATACAGCAATATGGGTGTCAAAACTCAATGTACTCACAAAGGAAAAGTTTATATATAGAAGAAAATCTAATATTCTGTATAGAAATAGTGGTAGAGGGAGAAAGATCGTAGTCTGAAAATGATTTCAAGCTAAATGTTCAGACATTCACACCTTTGTCAGTGCTGATTGTCTCATGTAATAAGGCAAACACTGCTCTCAGCTGTATGGAATGTTAACATGGCTGAAACTTCCTCTGTTTTACTGACCCTATTCGTCATTAAATAGCTAACTTTTTCAACATTGCCAGCAGTCTGAAGCTTTGCTTTTTCTTTCTTTTTTTCCCTTCCCCCACAGCTGCTTGGAATGTGGATGCACGGATTAATACCTCTGAACCAAATTCTACTTCTTTCTCTTCTTTTGGATTAACTCCTGGAGTTTCTGGTATGTATGCCCTTCCAAAGATTTTTGGCTCTCTTCTCCTACAACAGGTAGAAACAGACTTGCCAGGTGTTATTTCCATCATTTGTCCTTTGAAAATAGTAGTGGTAACTGTAAACAAGTAGAAGAGCTGTTTTGTGAAAGTCTGCCAAGCTTTTTGCTGTTGTGCTAAAATAATGCAATAAGGTAACTTTGAAATTGACAATCAAAAGCTAAATCAATGAGGTATTTCTGCTTGATTCTGTGTTTAATCTAAACGATTGGCATAGGAAAACAGTTTTTACCCTGAACTTTCAGGGGTTTTGTTGTTTGTTGATTGGAGTTCTTTTTTCCCTTCAAGGATCTGAAGCACTACTTTCAAAATGTGTTATGTAGGCAGGAGTTGAAGTCCTGAGGTTTTCTAGGATGGGTAGGAAAGCTGAACTCCAGGGTCGTCTTGTTTTGAAGGGTGAAATTGCTGTAGAACACAAACCTGGCTTCCTAACAGATCTTGTATGTTAAACTACTGACATAAGTGCTACAGTGATTTATTATTTAATAAAGGGGTCAGGTTTTCTTCTCTTGCTTATTTGCTCCCAATCTAAAGAGCTTGGCATGTCTGTTTTCTTCTAGCAAGTAGCTAGCCAAGTGCTTATGCATTAAGCTATGTTTACTGGTATTGCAGTTTGTGGTCTTCCAACTGTGAAACTAGCATTCATTGTCCTATAGCTCACAAGCGCTTCATTCTCTGTGCGCATCTGTGCCAGTATAACAAAGAAGTTATAAATGCCAAGGTCTAATTCACCAGGCTCTCCAAAGAATAGCTCACTTAATGAAAACTTATCTTAAGGAAAAAAAAAAAGGTAATTGTACAAAAAATGTTAATGAAATTGGATTTCCCGGAGGGATCCACTTGAATTTAAGTTCAGTTGCCAGACTGAAACTTAAGAAAACTTAGTTAATAAAGTGGGAAAGATTGATCTGAGGTTCAACGTGCAATACCATCATTCCAACTTGAATTCAGAGAGAAGCATGAAGACAATGAAGTATATTTATAGTCTTTGATGCACATAAGCCGCATTAGTAAATATTTACTGCTTATTGTAATGGCTAGTTAGTAAAAGATTGAGAATGTGTTAATATTCCTGTCATTTGAGAGATTTTTTTGCAGAGGCATTTATAAATTAGGGAGAACCAGTTAGCTATCTATGGTCCTAGTTAAACTTCTTTTCAGAAATGTCTCATAAAGCAGTATGTTGATTTCTTTCAGTCCCACAAATGAGCTTTTTTGAAGTTTTTTGTGAAATTTTCTCTTTGCTGATGCCTTATTTTTCTTAAAATAATGATGTCTAACACTTTTTACTATCATAGCTGGAATTAGGCTTTACTGTTGTTCATCATGCTGCTTTTATGTTCCTGGAACTTTTTACTTAAACTGGTTGTTGTTATGCTCAAATAATGCAACAAAGTAACTTTTAAAATGATAATCAAAAGTTAAATCAATAAGTTTTCTGCTTGATTGTGTGCTGAGTCTAAATGACGAGCATAAAATTCACTTAGTAGTAAATAATTTAATTGTTATATCTGTGATATAATCAAGTTTCTTTCTAGTAGTCTTCTAAGCTGATAAGTATAAGAGTTTTTACTTACACATGGTGAATAATTTTATCACCCATAAATTTTCATTGTTTTCCAATTAGAGGAGACTGCTGTAAGTCTTGTGGAATGTTGTTAATCTGCATTACCTTTATTTTTTCATATTCTACTGTTAACTTTGTCTTTTTCAGTTCCTTTATTTTCTGAATAAACCTCACTTTGAAGAGCTTGTTAGTTTTGCTGTACTGTGCAGTCTTTAGAACCAGACTTTTTTTTTTCCTTGGGCCATTGCTATTTTGCTTTGAATTTATTACTTAAGAAAACTGAGGAAGCTTGTAACTTACAAGTACAATTTCATTTATTCCCTTGCAGGATCCAATAGTGAGCCAGTTTCTCAGGCTGGTACTTCCGATTTTCAGTGGGATTTAAGTCACGCTCAACCCCCTGTTGATGACGAATGGTCTGGGTTAAGTATGTTCCTCTAAAATGTTCATTAACAAAAATTGCAATTAACATCACTTTAAAGCATAATTATTTGAGCTATTTGCATTAACCAGTTGTGAGCATATGAAGACAAAAACTGAAATGTTTCGCTTCTGTAAAGATAAGTATCAGTTTGAGGAAAGCAGGAAAAAGTATTTTTGGTGAATGATAACAACTGTTTCTTAGGCAAAATACTTGGTACTGAAACACAGAAGTGAAAGCTCATGCATTTTAGTGTAGTTCTGACTTTTAATTATCATGTGTTTTTTTAGCAACAGTCTTAATTTACTACAAATGATAAAAAATCTACTGCAAATCTGCAGAAGTTATGTTGGTATTAGCAGATTGTATCTGAGTAACTGAGTTTGCCTTTACATGCTTGTATCTTACTGAAAACATCACATTAAGACTCCTGCATTCAGTCTTACTTCCTTGTTTAGCAAGTACTAGGGAATTTTGTGTGTATATGAAAAGCATATGCAGGCTAGAGATCAATGAAGTTACTTGGGAGTTGTAGTAATCTTGGTGTTTATTTTCCCCTTTCCCCTCCTTGCTGATTTCAGAATATACTTGTTCTTAGCACAGTCAAAAATCTAAACAAGGGCTGTTAGTAGTGTAATGATGTTACAGACTTACCTACCAGGGAAACTGTACCTGCGAAGAAAGCTTACAGCCTTAAGTCCACTTTTTGAATTGCCTTGTAGTTGATATTCTTACATTTGACTGAATAAAGATGTTTTTTTCTGAAATAAACAGTGTAGTTTCATTAGCTCATTGGCTTAAAAACTTGGTCAACGAAGTGACCAGCAAGGCTGCCATATACATATATATATTACCTTCTAAGAACAATGTCTGATTTAATGACTGCAGGATTAGAATGGACTGATACAGTCATTGACTCCATCATTTTTTGTCATGATCATTCTAATACCAGTTTATATAAAAAATTCTATTGTCTTTTATCTGGCTTTAGAATAAGGGAAGCACATTTTCAGTTAATGGTTTGGAATTGATCAGTTTTCCATTATAAGAGCATAATTTATTCACATTTCTGAGCATAGAATGTCTGTATCTACAGCTTCTGTTAATCAAGTCATTTTTTTCATTAGTGTACCTCCATTACTTGGTATCTATGAGAAGGGGGAAATAGGCTTGAACTTCCCTTAAGTGATATACAGATATACCTTACTGATTTAACAGGTTCAGTGCATGGGAATTAACTGTATGTGCAGATGCTATGAATTTTCTTTTTAGAAGGATAGAATTTTTTTAAAGGAACTAGTGACAGGGCAGTAGATAATAAGCTTATTGAGTGTTACACAGTAGTAATTTTTTTTTCAAATCAGTTGATTCTACTGTATAATGTTTAAAGTACGTAATATATATGTAATATACCATGTAAGTTGAGGTAATATTTTTACAAGAAGGCAAGAGATGAAAAAGTTTTCCAGGTAATCTTAAAATTCTTGTGTACTAGCAAAACACAGTGTTTGCTAGTAAATATAATTGGTTTTATCATTGCTTTTCCTTTGGGCATACATTTTTAAATGTTTAAATTGAATTCTACCATGGTTGGCAGAGCAAGTTTGCACCTTTGCCATCGATTTGGCATAGGCAAAGGGTAAAAAAAAAAAAAAAAAAAAAAAAAAAAAAAAATATTTTTGGTAGTCTTTCACTTTGTGTTTATATCATCTTTTAAAACCTAACACCTTGTGAAATCAACTTGCTGTAAGTTTCTGCTAAACTGTAGGGCTTCCCTTCTAGCATTTTTAACTTTTATATAATTGACACTGTCATTCCCCATCACAGCATAAACACGTCATTGCAAAAGGACAATACTAGCAAAATAGAGTAGGGACTTAAAAGCTTGGGAAAAATATGGTATTAAAGAATGTCTGTGTTACAAGATGACATCTGGCTCAATGAGATTTATATTTCTCAGATATGACACTTGTAAAGGATCCTTACTAAGCATCAGTATTATTCACAGTTCATCCTAATGTCTTCACAAACCAGGAAAAAGACTTGAGATGAAGAACAACCCTTAACTTTGTTGCTCTTTACATAGTTCATAAAAGTATCCCAAAGCAATTGCATGTGGCTAGCTGCTGCTGTGACTAGTTTGTAATCCTATTGCTTTGTAAAATAATTAAAACTGACTCATTACTTACCAAAGTCTTCATCTTATCATTAAGGTATTTACATTTTTCAGAAATACAGGAAACACCTGTTTGTATCTTGGTATCAAAGGTGGCTTTCTGCATAGTAATTATTTTCATTTTTCAACTGTTAAAGAGTACCTGTAAAGTAAGGTGACATTCCTGAAAATCTCTTCAATTTTTGTAGATGGACTTTCTTCTGCTGATCCTAGCTCTGATTGGAATGCCCCTGCAGAAGAGTGGGGAAACTGGGTAGATGAAGAAAAAGTTGTTTCCGTTCCACAACCTGAAGAGGCATTATCTGATGTTCAGAAGGTAAAAGGTGATATTTTCCCCTTTAGCTCCAAGACTTTGCCCTTACTGCTGCTGTTTCTTAAAGTAACTTAAGGGTGACGATTAAGGTAATCTCTCATTTCCTTTATGCTGATAAGAGCAGCAGCATTTTGTTAACGTGTGGTGCTGGATGTTGTTATAGGGGAAAACGGAAGCCTGTTAGCTCCATGTCAGATCTTGTTTCACCATACTGTAAGGTGTTATCTTTTATTGTGTACTAACAGAGGATTTGGATCTCTCCTCATAAACGCTACTCAACAATATTTGTGTGTGCAAAAAGCAACATTTCTGTGTACATTGTCTTGTGTTTTTCATTTCCCAACTCCTGTACTTTGTTTCCAGAGTGTGTGTAAAGAACATAGCCTATCCAAAGTGAACTGAACAGATAAGATTGTGTTCACTTCCTTTTATATGCCATTAAATCCCTGATAGTTAGTATTTTATGTTTAGTTTATAGGAAGCGTGTTTCATTGTCATCTTAAATGTTTAATATCTTTTATTTCCATATTTAAGGCTTCAGATAATGAAAGAGAAAAAGCAGAGCCAATTCTTCAGAGTTCAACAAGTGGGAAGTCCAAGAAAAAGAAGAAGAAAAAGAAGAAGCAGGGTGAAGAAGCTAACTCTCCTTCACAGGTAAATGGAGCAAGATCTGTATTGTCTGAAAATAAATTTATGAGGAATTCACAGAATCAACTTACTTTTGTGACTTAAGCAAAATTATTTAGGGGAAATGTAAAATTCATTTCTTTATTGTAAGGTCCACTACTGTTTTTACAAGTTGAGGTAAATGTATGAAGGATTCCCTTATTAATATTTCCTTTAATTTAAATGATTCTCTGATTGAATATAGAGTAGTTCTGCTGGATTTCTGGAAAACATGAAATATATAGAAAATACTTAACTTTTGAAATACTTTCTTTCAAAGCAAGATTCTGTACCATAGGGATGCTTCTACAGGGACTTCCCTCTGCGTGGGAAGCTCTCTGTTCCTGTTTCGAAAGACAGCTGCCTTGTGTGCATAGCTACCTAGGAGAACAAGAGAAATTGAAACTCCCTTTCTAGGTGTTCTAGAAGTGCAGTTCTACTAGGATATAGTGGTTTTCTAAAGTTCTTCTGTAGTTTATGTGAAATATTAAGTATCTACGACTTTAACTCCACAAGTACAGCTATCCTATGTGAGTCAGATTTGAATGAGATGGATACTGTTTGCAAACTGAGGATGGCTGGAGTTGCATGTGATATTTTTAAATTCTTTTTGAAAAATTACATTGAAAGACATTTGTTGTAAAAAGGGAAAAAAAAAAGGCAAAATCAGATTCCACTTGGCAATTGGAACATATTTGAATAGATGAAAACAAGTACTTTCTAAATAGGAAAAAATCTTTTGACAGCTCATACTCAGAATACATCCTGCTTCTGCCTGTGGTGACAGACATTCATAAAGGAGGAGGAGGAAAGCATTACTTCAGTCATAATTACTTTGGATTTTCTGCTTTTTTTTAATTGTAAAAGATAAAATTACTGTCAAGTAGAGTTGCTTTAATATTGTGTAAGTAGAGATGGTTGATCTGTGTCAATTTGCAACATTTCTTTTGAGGTTAAAAATAAAAAGGATAGTAGGAAGCTTTCCTATGATTTGAAATCTGTGATGTTCTGGTATCTGCAATAACTCTAGACATAAGTCATGATTAGTATGAAATGGTTAACAGCATTTTCATTGTTTTGCATGGATCTTCAAGATAGAATAGTAAGCTTAGTGATTTAACTTGCTAGTTCTTCTTCAAAGTCACTTAAAATTTATATATTTAAACTCTGAAAGTTGAATGTGTTCGTTGATGAGAAGTATAATTTAAACAGTATAATCTAAGTGTTCGCGTCGTGTTTGTTGACTTTAGGCAGCAGAAGCTACCATCAGAGCTAAATGTAAGACAGGATATTTTCTTACCTGGTAGGAGTCAACTGGCTTTGACTGCATTTTTCACAAGGTTTCAGGGAAAATAAGGAAGGAAGGAATGTTTTGAGAAAGTACTTCCAGTTTAAAACTGGAGATTTGTGTTCTACTTACTGTTCACCTTAGTGCTTTAAATAAATTTGACTACTGTAATTCCTCATGTAAAAGGAAAACTGTTCAACATTAGTGCTTAAGGAGTAAAGGTTGAGGCTTGGAAACTTAGGAATTGTTTTCAGTTTGTACATAGATATGTTTATTTTACAGGCATCACTGCAAACTGCACTGAGTTGCAAAATATTGTTAAAGCATAATACATGAAAGAAAGCTATACAAGTTAATACCTGAAACTTCCATGTGTTAAGCAAATATTAGCCAACTACTTTAATCTTTTTTAGGTTTTCTTAGTTATTGGAGATAATTGTGGCAACTAAACTGATGCGCAGGGAGAAACAGTAGAACTTTACTGCACATACAGGCTCCTAATTTTTTCCCCAATTTTGTAGGACACTGAAGAACTGGATAGAGAAGCTGGAGAGGAATTTCAAGAGGATACCTCAAAAGCTCAACCACAGCAGGAAATAGCTTTTTCTCTGAAGACCATAAGTACTAGTGAACCAGCTAAGGTAGGGTTATAAAGCTGTATTTAATAATTTCCATTTAAAAATGCTCAAGATGTACTGAAACATTAGTTTGTAATGTTACAATAGGGATATACTTCAGGTTATGTTTAATTTGAAGGTGATCAAAAGGTTGAATTTTAAATACAGGTCAGTTTTGAGTTTTTAAAAAAGGCTTCCACTCTTAAAAAAAAAAAAAAAAAAAAAGCAGCACTTGCTAAATCATTAATCATCTTCATCATGACCAAGTTTGTGGATTTTTTTTGTTGTTTGAATATATAAATTCTAAAACTTTGAGATCTGGAAACCTAAGAATAAATAGGTAAGAGTGCAAGACTAATATCTTAGCATATCTTACTGTTTCATTGCAACTGAATGAAGAGTTACTGACTTACTATGTTTTGATGTTATTGAACCAATTCACAAACTGACCATTCATTTCAGTTCTCAGCTGAAATAAGTACTATAGAAAATACAGGTTCTCTTTGGTCTTTCTCCAAAATAGGTTCTTTAGATAATGTCCTACAAGCATCGCACTTTGAGAAGTAAAATATTAAATATTTCTAATGGTGTTGATTTTGTTCCATAAAGTATGAACAATATCAGTGAGACAGTACCTCAAAATTGAAGAATTTACTTCAATAACTAAACATTTGTTACATAAAGATAGCAAGGTTATAACAAGGTTGCATAAAGAAAAAAATTCAATGAAAATAATAGAATGGAATCTTCTCTAAGAAGCTACAGGTCACCAAAGTACAGAAAGTGTATATTGAGAACATGCTGTGAAAAACAGATTCAGACATGTTTTAGCTTATTATAAATATTCTGCATCGAAGTATAGCTTTTACTATGATTATTCAGTTTAGATTTACTTCAACTTTTATTCGAGGTTGGTATCAACTATTCTGTTTGATTCACCAGCTCAGATGTAGACCTATACTGTGCATTATTATTTTTTAGACTGGAGCAATCCTTTTGCTGTGAGTTCTAAGTTTGTTGTGTTTGTATAGGTTGTGCCTATACATAGCTGCATTGCAGCCAGTGGCAGTTTTGTGAAACAAGATCAAGTATTGTATTAAACTTGTTGTGGAGGCAAAAGAAAAGAAAAGGAGGAAAAAAAAATAACTGTTATTGACATTCCCTGAAAGTTAGTTGAACTTGGTGAACATAAAGGGCAATTTGTGAATAGTTACATCTGACAATGCAGATAGCTTACCAGTTGTTTTTTCAAGCCTCTTTGCTATCGGGTTTGGCGTTACTGTAATTTCACGTGTACAAAATGTTTTCTGATACTGAATTGGCTGTCCCAAAACATTTTAGAAATGGACTGCAACTGATGCCTGAAAGGGATGACCTAAGTTTCCACGCTAGGTAATTGAGTCTTAAGCAAATGTTCTGAAACATGAAAACAAATATGAGGAAAAAATTAAATTTGAGTGCCTCACCACCCTCTGAGTGAAGACTTTCTTCCGAATCACTAATCTAAATCTGCCCTTTATTTTAGTTTAAAGCCATTCCCCCTTGTCCTATCACTACAGTGCTGGACAGAGTCCCTCCCCAGCTTTTTTTGTAGCCCCCCTTTAGGTACAGGAATTGTATTTTACAATTGTACTAGAATGTATGTTTAAATCTTAATCAAGTTTTTACACGTGGATGGAGAGTGACCCTGTCCTAAAAAAAACTGTGAGTGATGCCAGTAAACTGAATTGGTTACCTTGCACAACTAAGAACTTTCCTGAGTCCTCTTTCTGTTTGAGGCAACGTCGATTTTTGTTGAGGTTAATGTTCATGTGTAGCTAGTTGTTGCCAACAATTAGACAACATTAGAATTGGCAAAGCCTGGAAGTCCTGCGATACGGGAGTTCATTTTATCAGCATAGACAGTATTAAAAAAAATTGTCACACTTGCAGTGTGATGTTAATTATAATGCCAGTAGTTCTCTTATTAAACTTATTTCAGTTGTGTAAGAACACAGGAAAGTTCTCTACCCACAATAGAGAACTTCTACTTTAATTTGTTTTTTCTAATTAAAACTATTAAAACTATTTAATTTCTTGCTCAGTATTATATGGCTTTAAAATGTATATTGCCTTATTGTATGTTTTGACTAAATTTTTGTGAGATGCTTACGTTAGTGATGGCAACAGTAGAAGCTGGTAACTTATAACCTAGGACCTGTGTACATCTGCATCACGGGATGGATGTAGACATCACTGTTAGGTTCTGTTAGTTTCGCATCCTTGCCACTGTAGGACAACTACAGCCATGAATTCTAAATAACATCCGAAAGTTTTGGGTTTGTTTCTTGACTGATGCCTTGTTTTTCCAGTGTACTCTTATCTGAAGCCTTTTGTTAGTAGGTTGCCTGCTATGGGATCATACAGTTCTTTTTTTGTTCTGACTTTCCTACTAATTTTTTTTACTTGCATTACAACTTGTGTTTTACTGTACTTTCATTCTAGTAAGTGCTACATAGTAAGCTACAGTTACAGTTCATCTCTGTAGTGGGAATCTTCAAAATAGAACAGATAATTGGAAGATAGTAAAACTGTCTTTCACCTGGTAGTTCATCCTACAGTAGTTTCCACTGAAATAGTTTTGACTACTCTCACAAATACCTGTTCTAATGTAAGCACAGAATGTGAGCAACTACTAAGTTGAGCACTTGGTAGGAACAACTGCAAATGCTTTCTGAACCATATAAAAGCTTTTTTGAGTTGTAGATTTTGACCTAATCAGTTTGCCATTTTACCTTGAAACAAAATGCATATGTGTCATTGTCTTCCACCTATTCTGAATGCATATTCTAGAATCGTTTTCAGATTTTAGTGACTTTCAGATTGTATTCTCTTTGCATGTTATGTTTGTTAAGGTGAATTAGTTTACATGGCCACTTTGCTTGTATGCAACTAAAAAGTTTTGGCACTAGATGGCAGTCACAGTCTTGTGGCTTTGAATACAATTTTAGCAGGTTTTTTTGGCTTAATTTTTCAGTGCCATCTTCCCAGCACCTGCTAAGTATGGTTCCAAAATAACTGTATAAGAATGTCTTACTGTTATATGATTTAGTGAACTCTTGGAATTTTTTTCCTATTTTTTTCAAATAGCCTGAGGAGGCTCCTTCACTTGCTGTTTCTACTGAGCCATCTGTAATTGTATCAGAGAGCGATTCTGACAAGATCGCTTCCCAAGTGCCACAGATGCTGCAAGAGACAGATGTTTCTAGTCCCAATATTAAGCAAAACAGTGTGCCTCCTCCACAGAGTAAGTATTTTGGTACAATTTTGTCTGAATTCAGCGTGGTGTTTTTTTTTCCATAGAACATGTACAGTCAGAATGCTTTGCCATGTGGTTTGGATGCAGAGTAGCACATCAGATGCTTCTGTATTTCATTGAGGGATCTTATTTAAATGAAAGCTAAATGATAGTATTTTGGCAACTGTCCTTTCACTGTGAGGAAAAACAAGCTTCATGTGCTTGAATGACTGAAAACGTTTGTCCTTGTCAAGACCTTAACAGACATTTGAATGTACTCTTCCCCATCAGGATGGGAGTTCCATGCCATAACTACGTAGCTAATATATCAATTAACTGTTTTTTTGTTCTGGTTCTAAAATAAAAAAGCTTTGGTGACTAATTCCCACCTTGGCAAATGGGAGAATCTCATATTAAACATATAAAATATTTTACCTGACTTACTGCTTTTGGCAGCCAGCATATTTTAAGGCCAATCTATTTTTTCAAATAACATAGTGATTATCTATTAAATTCTGGATACCATGTAACCACGTCTTTATGTAGTTCATTATTTTAAAAAATAATCTTTTGACATATAAGTGTAACTTAGTGGTTAAAAATGGTATAATCTAGTAAAAGTGAAAAAATGTCACATGTGTACACGTATATTATTTCCAGTTAGCCAACCAGCTGATAATGACCTTATTGCAGATGTTATATTAACAAAAATGAATGACTTACTCTATTTATGGTGTAACAAAAATAGGTTGAAATTATCAAACTTTGTTTTAGAGGCACTTCAGGTTAGTCTATTTGGTACAAATAGGTAAACGGGAGGTCTGTAAAAATCGTGCTGGCTGAAGAACAGCTTCATGGTATTATGGAATGTACTCTTTAGGATTTTAAAAGTCAGTTCTGTGTAAACTTCCTCAGTTGTAACTCTGTAGTTATGCTTTGTTTTTAGCAAAGTCTGAAGAAAGCTGGGAATCCCCCAAACAAGTTAAAAAGAAGAAAAAAGCAAGAAGGGAAACGTGAACTTCCTGAGATGGACATGTGTTGCTGAATACTGTCATGAAGATTATGCTGTTTATGCAATAATTTGTGAACATGTACAGAATTTTATATAAGTTTCAAACAATTTTTAAAAACAGAACTGCTGTGAACACAAACATCTTTAAAAAAGGAATCAAAGGAAAGTAACTTTATGATATAGAAAACAGAACATGCTACATTTGAAAGACGTTCTGAAGAGTCTGTTTTTCCAACTTTTGGAGAGAGATCTTAAAATAAAAAAACAAAACTGGTTTTACAACACAGTGCCCTGTTTACAACAGATTATACTCTCATCTACAGCTGCGGATAAAAGGTTGATTTCAAGGAAGGGTTTTCTGTAAAATATTTGTCTGTATAATAATGGGTGTTTCTTGCCTCTCTTTTAAGTGATGCAGTAGAAGCACAGAATGTCAACCATTTGAATTTGTTTCATGCCTAAATCAAAGTGCTTTGATAAAACACGTAATCTGCCATATCTTTACAGTACGTTGGTTAGCAAGTCTGCTAGCTATTACAGGAATCAAGTGCAAATCATTAACCATTTGTACAGTCAGACCTTCATGGTTTATTATATGAAGTTAACACAATAAAACTGCTTTGGGTTAAAAGTTTGAGAATGTGATTTGAAACTTAAGTATGGTTCATGAAGTTATTTTTGATAATGTCTATTACCTTACTTGAATTGCTGAAGATAACAATATATTTTTAAGAATGCAGTAATGTGCATAAAATTGGTTTTTCTGCTTCATTCCCTACAGTTCTTGGTTGATTCAGACTCCCATCTAAAATTGCACCCCTTTAACTTTTAAGCTCATACAGTGAATTGAAATCAAATGTTCCCTTCCCTTAACGCTCTCTAATTTGCCATACCCAATTCTGTTCTGTTCTCTGTCACTAAAACTCCGAAGAAAACAAGGTGAACTTTTTTCACCCAACAAAATATATGGGATTTCAGTGATCTGTTGGAGAACTGGAGTGGCTTCAGACAGCTTTAATTGACATTGTCAAGACCAGTTATCAGGAACACATTTTTTTTACTGCCTTAACCTGTAGTATGTAGAATGTGTCTAGACTTCTGGACAGGAGTTAGTGTTTTTATAAAAAATAAAATAAACATTCATGCAAGTATAGCAGTTGTAAAAAAAAAAAAAAATAAAAATAAAAATAAAATAAAAAATTAAAGAACATTTCCCGCTTGAAACTGTTAATTAAAATGGTGTTTAAGATGTGTTGTCATTTTCAGGCACTGTGTAATTATGTGGTATCAAACTGACAGATGTGTTTGTCTGTAAGGTGCATGCTCAGCCATGTACACTGTAAATAGTCTTTACAAAAAAATTGTTTGATAAGGATGGTAATTAACATCACCTGGTAAAACTGTTAAAGAGCCAACATGTTTTGTAAATGATTTGGTTTTGTGGCACAAACGGAATTGTTAACAGCTGCGGCACATGGTACTGATCAACAATCTTTCACTGTTCTACTGTACGTAAGTGCAATTCAACAGGATTACAGGGCAAGAACAGTTAACGCAGCAAGCTGGCTTTAATTGTACTGAAGATGCACCTTGCTAATGGACAACTTTCCTAATAAATGGATACTAATTTGCACAGGTATTAATCCCTGTATATCAGGAACATGTGACGCTCTAAAATGATGTCAAAATAAATTGAGCATATTGACAGTACTGATTTATTTACGGGGAGGGAATGATGCCTGGGACCGATGCCTGTCAGGCAGGATTCATGTGAGCTAAATTTAGAACCGAAGTACAGTTTTCAAGGAGTATGTTAAGGCAGACACTCAAATGGGATGTTACAAAACAGAGTTATAAGCATGTAAATAATATTTTAATTTTACTTATCCTTTTCTTGGCAAAAGTAAAAGAGTTTTACTTTCAATTCAGGTTTGTAATGTACGTCCAAAATGTGTTTCTAACCTGTATGTTGAGCTATGGGCCTTTCTTGTAGGGGGGGGGGGGGGTGGGAAATGAAGCATTTATGCAATGAGGGTGACTGCCCCCAAGAGTTTTCACTGCATAAATTTATTCTTTTCATCTCTTCGGGATAAAGTTGGTGGTATTTTGGGGTTATTAAGCTGTAGCTATTGGAAAGTTTGTCATTCTGGAAAAAAGAAACTAGCTACCAACACAGGAACCCTGCTGATTAACTGCTACTCCCAAGCAGGAGTGTATAAATACATAGCCTTCCTTTCAAAATGTTACCCATTTTAGCAGCACCTCTTACTGTTTTCTTAATGTGCAGTTTCAATGTCTTAGAAAGCAAACCTTGCTTTATTTGACATTTCATTAAAGAGGTAGTATGGCGTGTTGTCTATAAATAGAAACGTGGTTATCTATGTATTGTCATGTTTCTATGAGTCAAGCAATGGTTATTTTTAATGATACACTGAATCCAGACTTTGGTACTTGGGTAGAGAAAAATGCTATTTAAAGAAATTTAACAGTCTTTTTTTTTTTTCTTTTATTTGTTGTTGAATGCATGGAATGGTTTCATAAATCCGATATGTTGTTTTTTTTTAAATACTCTGGAATTATTTGTATGCGTAATTTAAACTTGTGATGATGTGTAATTGGGTAGTCATGGCATAGTTTTCTTTTGTGGGGAGGGAAAGATGTACAGAATTCATATGTGCGTGTTACGAAGGTAACAACCTGTGCATTGGTTCGGAGGGGGATGAAAACTGTATTTCTGCTGCCCTTTTAGAAGTCTAAAGAAAAAAAGTGCAAGAGAAGAGCACTACTTTAATATTTACTAAGAATGTACATATTAAAAACATTTCAAACTTTATAGAAATACTTCTAGTACTGTTGTGTTGTAACCGAACTGTATCTCGCTGGAAACTGCCTTATTAATGGTTATTAGCCGTGGGATTGGCCTGTGAAATGAGGCTCTTATAACTGCAAATGACATCAGAATACATCATCTGAGCAGACTTTCATCTATTATTAACCATAGTGGTTTTGCTTTTACATGTCTCAAGTTGGTCTCCGGCTAGGATTTGAGTTGTTAAGATGCAAGTCTTTGCAGTGACCGTAACGATAACCACTTCTCCTTGTGAATTTCTTTCTAGTAAATGCTGCAAACCAGTGAAGGACAGGTTGAGTTTTTCCAGGCCGACTCTTAAAGCTTTCAGCATAGTTCTGCTGTAACAGGAAGAAAACAAAATGCAAAATGGAACTACCTTTATAAAGATACTGCTAAAATATTTCTCTGTTAAAATGGATTAGTTTGTGGGTTTGGGACAGAGGGGTGAGGACCAGAAGAGGTTCCATGGCTGATAAGCCATATGTTGTCTTCCCTGTAGGGTTAAGATAGCTGCCACTAGTTGAGGTCTCAAGAACCAAGTAGAAAAATGTGTGTCATCAGATGGGTGGGGGGCACTTGGCGTTTTCTGTACTAGCATCTTGCTAGTAAAGTTTCACAGGTCGTTCTTATTGAAGAAAAACAGCTGAATTCCTAAAAATTGTCTAGTATCTTTATAAGGTCCCTTCCTCTGTTAATGAAACTTGACCTTCCGTTTCTTAGATACCAAGTTAGTTGTACCAAACTGAAGATTTCCAGTTCGTTGAAGATCAGTTTCTTACTGAAACCATGTCGTCTAATTTTGGTGTGTTCTGTGAAGGAACATTTCACAGAAAATTGCATCTGAAACTCTTAATATGAAACTAATGGTTTCAGGATTTCATACGGTGCTGTTAATGGAGCAAACTGGCAAACACCTGCAGTTTAAGCAAGTAAATTTTCTATCCTTCATTCAGTGACCTCTGAAAGTTGCTCAGTATTTTTAAGACAGTTCTGTTTCCTTAGGAATATCACCTCTTCTGCACACACAGTTTTCACGTAGCTGGTTGATACTGCCTTTGAGCTAAGTGAGTTACTTCAAATGTCTGATGAAGCATAAGCCAAGGACTTTGTCACTGAGAGTTTTCTTTTTTTTTTTTTTTTTTGAGGCCACTGACTGAAGCTGCCACCAGACCAGTTCACAAATACCTTTTCCTTCCCAATTTTCCTGTTTCCTTGACCATCTTTATCTATGTAGCTGACCAGTGAAGTCATGCCTTGATCTATACCCACAATTGAAGTTGCACGTGGGAGAACCCTTTTAATGTTTTTACTTATTTGCAATTTGCAGGTTCCAGAGATTAGTTCAGAGCAGACAGCTTAGAGCCCATATGATGATTTAAAAAATAATAATAAAAATAAAACTTGAGAGAAGGAAGCTGACTTATTAAAAAGCAAAACTCATGTTATTTGAACTTGACCTAGAGATTGATGGTGAACTGGTGTTCAAAATTGTTCGTTTTAGAGTTAAACTGCATTTTTTAATAACTCAGGAAAATGAGTAGCTACAGAGGGGTGTGCAAATTTTGACCAAGTATTGCATTATTATGGTTACCTAATGAAATGTTGCATTACTGATCATGTGGTTAAAGGGAAGGAAAAAAAGATCTTGAGATTTCTGCCGGATGTCCAGATAATGAGGCTGGGCAGTTGTGTTACTCCAGCAATTAAGCCACAGATAACGGAGCTGAGCAAGGTCTCTAGGTTCTTCTGGAAAAGCTGGTAGTAGCAGGCTGTCAGCCAGGGGTCAGCAGCTTGTATGGGCACTCTGTCACACTGCTTATATGGGAATTTGGGGGGAGAGGCGCCATGCATGTTCTGTGTTTGCTGATGCTGGTGTCTTCAGATTCCTTATCTCAAATTTTCTCTATGCTATGAAAGGGGCAAGGTTATGGATCTCATACCTTGGCTTCATCTAACCTATTTGCATGACTAAGAATGTTTTTAAGTGTTCTTCTGGAGTGGGCTCAGGATGCTCAGCGCTGGTAGAATGGAGCTGGAAAATCAATACCCTGCTATTTTATGTCCATATATTAGAGAGGTGGTGTTCAAAGTCGTCCAACTCGTGCAGCCTGCTAACATAGCAACTTCTTTATAGTATTCTTAAAACATTTTAGGGTGTCCTGCATTGAATATAAAAATACTTGGTAGGCTGTGACAGAGATACATGATTGAAGGCTTCAGAGTCTGGCATGTCTGTGACTGAGAGGGGCAGATTTTTGTGTATCTGGTGATTGCCATTTTGGATTTCCATAGTAACATCACCTGGGTACTAGATAGGGAAAACTGAGGTCAGAAGCAGTGCACATTACATCAGAAAATAGCTTTTTGCTTGTTCACTTCTAGGTAAAATATCTGTCACACAGCACGTGATTAAGACACAGAAGCACGACAGCGAGTGCTTCGCTCTATTAATAATTCCCTTGCTAATGACCTTGGCTTTGTGCTAGTATGCTGCTGGTGTCGTCCTTCTGTGCTTCCTCAGAGCATCTTACGGGAGCAGGATTTCTTATGTAAGGACTTAACATAGTGCTAACAGCTTCAGAAACCACCGTGCCTTTTCCCTCACCCAAAATGTTTTGGTTCTGCTTCGTGTTGCTGCTGCCTTGAGAACATGATACACTGCAAGGCTTTCAACACCTTAGATTTTACGGTTCCAAGTATTTTTTTTGGCCAGCCCACCTCAAAAACAGTGTTTTGCCAGCTAAACTGTGGGGAGAATTGCTATCTGCAGATCATGTTCTTTATTTATGGTGAATTGGTGGCTCAAAGGGAGCTGTCGACGGGGCATTTCTCCAGCACACTGAGGACATCTTGCTTGGCATGGCCAAAAGTCAGCACCCCATACTGAGAGGGTATTGAGGTGTCACCCATGGTAGTTAAGCAGTCTAAGGGTTCACATAGACTAAAAATCAAAGGAAAAGGGGAAAAAACATGCAGATTTACATTTTCAAAGTACGCTTGGTTTTGAAGACAATCCTGCTGGTGATCAGTTACTTTTATGTTAGAGTGGAAAAGAAAGTCAGGCTCTGAGCAAATGCCAGGTATTTTGGTACTAGAGTGTGAAACAAGGAAGCTGCAGGATGTGTAGTAACAACATTATACAGGTACATACCTACTGACCTGCCCCAACAAGACTGACTTAATTTCAGAGCACTTTCAGCTTCAGAATTGGTTTAAATGTTGTCCAAATGTTCGTCAGCTTGCAAACTGGGAGTATGCTGACGAACACCCCTAATAAAGCTCAAGCTGAGTGCAGCATTTAAAATCCCAAGTCCGTGCACGTCATCTGGGCTCAGGCTGGAAAACAGCATAAATCATGATTAAGTGAGGTGCTGAAATGGTGTAAAATCAGAGGGACTACTCTGTAAAGTGTCACTAACCTGCAGAGATGGGGTTTCCACATGCCATGCCGGAGCCACTCCTGTTCCAAAGGTTTGCATGTAGATGCTTGGTTCTAAAGATGCAATGGGCTGTAATTGTGTGTTATTGCAATTAAACTTTCCAAAGTCAATGGGGAGATCTTCGCAGCATTAGCCCAGTCAGGATTTCCCACAGTTGCCTCAGACTATAATCAAACATGTTCAGATGTGTACGCCTATAAAATGTTATATAGCGGCAGTACAGTAATAAACTTTGTATTGATAATATATGAATGTACCTTTACAAAAATATAATGACGAGAATGAGTGTGAGATGTGCTTTTGAAGTGGTGTTTATGCTGCTCTTGGGGATGAGTTGCCAAATAATGCAATTTGAGTAGGATTATACTGGTATTTATGAGGTCGTTTGGTATACAAAGTAGAGAATGAAATATCAGGCACATTATTTAAAACATCAATCTTACTTCTGGCATGAGGGATCCTAAGAACTTTGATCATTTGGAGGAGCTTGTTATACAGAGAAGCCAGGAATATCTTTGGTTTCTGTAATTGGAAGAACATTAGCAGCCTTGACCTGTCTCTCTTTAGGAGAGACAACATAAAATACACAGCACTAGAGAGCTTCAGTCTCACACCCCACACGCATTGCTGTACTGGTGGCTGTGCTTTATGTTTTACTCTTTTTCCTAGCATATTTTCTGATACAAACAAAAGTTTAATTAGACGTTTAATCCATTTTATAAAACTTTCTGTACCACTAATACTAAAAAAGAAGTGTTTTCCTCGCTTTTGAATTAACAAATCCATATGTGCTGTGTTTCAGGAAGGATATACCATGCCCTGTAATACGTATGGTGTATATGAAAGATGTTACACTGCATGTATAGTACTTGCAGCTTGCCTCTGCATGGGCTGCAAGAAAAGGTGAGTATTGGCTTAACTGCATCCAAATCACCATCAGGTACTCAGCAAGTCAACCATGAAGGGGACTTTTCCTGGGGATCCAGAGCAGATTGCTGAAGGGGGCAAACCTCATTGGCATTTTCACTGTATGAAGCCAACAGCTGCTGGGACACATTCTCCAGGTTTGGCTGGTAAAGGAATCAATCTCCATTGGTGACTCCTTATTAAGCAGTAGATGGGTAAATTGTCAGAGGATGATGCTAAAAGAAAGTCAAACGCTCCTCTTAGCAGAGGGGGAAAATATATATACATCGGTGAGACTGGAAGCTTCTGCATGTGGCTTAATATATGGACTAACAACATGCATCTGGGGAAAAATCTAGGCAGGCTCCAAGAGGTAATGTGGGTAACACAAAAAGACAAAACTGAAAGTGTTTGCTGTGTAAGTTACAGGAAGTAATGAGATACAGTTATGGAAGGTGTGGTGTTTTAGTTTCTCCTGACGTAAAATTAAGTCCTGGTTCTTGATAGGATGGAAGAAGACACTTTATCACTACACTGAGGTCAGTATGAAAAGACCAAATTGTCATGATTTCTGACAGTTCTTAGGTGTTTTATTTTCTTATAACTATGTAAACATAAGACTGATGAGTAAAACTGGGAGGAACATCTATTCTTTTGCATTAATAATAATTAAAAATTGAGTCTTTAAAAGAAGGGGAGAAACCTGCTATCACATAAAGAAAAAGGGAATAAAATTTGGCAGAATTCCCAGTGTTGAGCCATATTCGAAGTCATAAATTAAAAATTAACTAATCTAACTAATGGAACTAAGAGGAAGTAAATACTCTTTATGTACATTAGCTTTTCTTAGAAGGTCTGCCTCTCCCATCAATAAAAGGCTTGTGACCTCTTTGACCGCAAACTCACCATGATATTAAAAACTGTCACTTAGATTTCCTTTGTTTAAGCAATCTGGCAAGCAGCAAGGCACTGTTGGCAATGTAACAACCTATTTATCCAACAGCTAGAATCTCATCCTAATATGCTATATGTCATGCTTCAGAATTGGTTGTTTGCAGTCTATGGATAAAATGTGCCCACCTATACCAGCTGGCTTAATAGTGTGTCCAGCATAACTGCTCAGGCTAAAAGGAAAAAAAAAAAAATAAAGCCCTAAGTGTGGCCTTCCACTGGGTCATCATAGTAAAAGGTCAAGTGTAAACCCTGAGATGTTTGAATTTGAACAGTGAAGAAGAATGAGGGCACAATACCAACGCTGTGTCCATTTAGTAAATAATGTCGTGCCTGATGCCTGCAATTTGTAAGGCTCTTACAACACTGTCTAGATGCAGACTTGAGAGAAGCAATAAATACATGTATGTAATTAAAGGACTGGAAGCAGTGTTTGGTTGGTAGAAATTTAATTCGACAAAAAAGATTTGGAAAAAACTTTGTTGTAGAGTAGAAGTTACTAGACATTAGGTGCTAAAGAGCTTATTTGCCCTGGTAGAGAAAGAGGTGATGCGTTTGAGATGGATACAAGACATCTGGGCTTATCAAGGGGGTTGATAATGGGTTGGAAACAAGCTTCCAAGATCAGTGGGGGTGTCTCCATTTCTTTCTGTCTTTGGATGAAGACTGGTTTCTTCTGTTATAAATTCCAAGTCAATTTAGCTTGATAAGATTTATTTATGGGGTCAATAAAAGGCACGTGAACAGCACTGGGTGCACGAGGAGTCTGGGCACACACACGTTATATCAGGCAGCTGTTTTTTATGCTCCTAGGCTAATACATACATGTATTCATTACTACTTCTAGAAAAGGCAGGGTTATTATAATTAGTTCCCAGAATCCAAACCCTCCCTCTGGCGCGTGCATATCAGTTTCCAGTGGTCCAGCTGGGGCTCTGTTGTGCTGAAGGCTCGTAGTCTTCCTCCCAGGCTTTTTCCTTGTCTTTCTCCTTTGTCCATCTTGGCTGGATGTCAGAGACTTTCGCAGCGTCCCATGCAAGCTTTGTCTTGTAGTCGTCCTTCAGCTTTCCCGGTCTCCTTAATCTCTTGGCTAGATATCAGAGACATGCGTAGTGTCCCATGCAGTAGTCACAATAGTTAGGGGTTATTCTGAAACCCCCCAGATATCAGAGACTCAAGGTTTACCCTTCAAGCCCTCTATTGACACAAATTGCTGAAACATTCCTTACACTTCTCAGCGAGCTCTCAGGAGGTGTGGGTACAAGTTACTGGTTTAAAGACAGGGGCAGCTAGATGAGGCTTGAAGGCTTGTGCAAGAGGAGCCAGCACACACTTCTGGCCACATGTTCTGCAAATGGGAGTAGTCCACGTGTGACAAGCGTACCCACAGAGGTGACTGAAGTACCCCATTGAACTGGGTTGGGACAGCCAAGCATTCTGAGCCAGTGAAGGGGAAAAGTCAAAGCTGTTCTTCTCCACTGGGCATGAGATGGGGCACAAGGTTCACTAGCTCTATTCAGCCAAGAGAAATAAAAATATTAGAGAAGTTCACAGACTTCCCCAAGGTAAAAGGAGAGAAAAATTGATGTTCTTTATTGCTAAAGTACTGACTAACAGCATAAAACCACTGCAGCATGGCAAGGTACAATGTGTAAACATTTCTTTTACATATTATTGTGCTCCATCTTTAGATGTACTTTTCAGACTTTTTTATTTATATTCTTAAATTTTATGTTGTGGTGATTTAACACCGATGGGCAGCTCAGCATCTCCATGCCACTCTCTCGCTCCTCCTCCTCAACAGATCAGTGAGAAAACAGGATAAAAAGAGGTTCATGAGTTGAGATAAGGGCAGGGTGATTGCTCACCAACCACAGAGGCAAAACAGACTCAGCAAAGAGAGATTAACGTAATTTATTGCGTACTCCCAACTGACTGTAGCAGTGAGAAACTAAAAACAAACTAAAACACTTTCCCCCCATTCACCCTCCTCCCCTCGAGCAGCACATGGGAATGGGGAATGGGGGCTGTGGTCAGTCCCTGATGCTTCATCTCTGTTGCTCCCTCACAGTCCCTCTCTGCCCCTGCTCCATGCAGGGTCCTTCCCACGGGATGCAGTCCCTTCCTCAACTGAGCCTGTGGGGGCTGCCCAGAGGCAGCAGCTCTCTAAGCACTGCTCCCACAGGGCTCCATCCCACGGGGTCCATCCCCCAGGAGCAAACTGCTCCAGCACGGGTCCCCCACGGGTGGGCGGCAGCTCCCCCCAGCCCCCTGCTCCTGTGTGGCCTCCTCTCCACAGGCTGCAGCTCTGACCCAGGGCTTGCACCTGCAGGGGCTCTCCATGGGCCGCAGCCTCCTCCAGGCCACATCCACCTGCTCCACCGGGGGCTCCTCCACCCACGGGGGGGCTGCAGCGTGGAGATCTGCTCCATGTGGGACCCATGGGCTGCAGGGGGACAGCCTGCTCCACCAGGGGCCTCTCCGCAGGCCACAGGGGAACTGCTGCTGCGTGCCTGGAGCACCTCCTGCCCTCCTGCAGTGACCTTGGGGGCTGCAGGGCTGCTTCTCACTGCTCTCTCCTTGCTGCTGATGCCCAGCAGGTTTTCTTTTTTTCCCCCTTTCTTCAATCTGTTCTCCCCGAAACACAACCAATGTTGCTCACTAGCTTGGCCCTGGCCAGCAGTGGGTCCCTTTTGGAGCCACATGGAGGTGGCTCTGGTCTGAGCTTGGGAGTCTGCTGGGCTGTGCTCACAGAGCTCAAACCACACCGGGTTGAACCACTTCTTCCTTGGTAGCTGGCATCAGGGGTCTCCCTGCTGGTGGGTGGGTTCTTGTCCACAGACCAGCTGATGGAGAGTCTGAGTCCACACAGGGAGTAGGTGATTACTTCTTTTATACCTTTTCTCATGCCCCACCTTCAGCCCTTTCGAAACAGTTGAATGTGAATCTGGTGCTGGTGATCAGCTGGTGCTCAGCTCATGCTCCAGGCGGTGTCTAGCACCTCCTTATTCTTAAGATTATTTAACTCTTGCATTCCTTTGTTCCCTTTATCTCTGTTTGTGTGAGCCTGCAGTGTCACTGGAGATTTATGGGGGTGGGGGAGACCACCAGGCCTCTGCCTGTCACCGTAGGACTTGCGTCAGCCTATACGGTGCAGTGACATAGCCAGGAATCCTACCCTCTGAGGGCACCCCAAAGCTATCTCCTTCTTTATGGCCATGCCACCCTAGTCCTGCCTTTGCCTATGCAGTGCACTGTTAGTGTGGTATCCTGTTGGTCAAGGTGGGATCCATGTATCTTATACTGGGGGAACATGCTGAAGGAACGATGCACAGTAAGCTAAAAATAGTGTCAAAATGGGCTGAAAATTATCTGTGTTCCCATCCTACATACTAAGACTTACAGGTCTTCCAGAAAGAATAAATGGAGAAACAGAATGGGATAGAAGGTCCTTTAGAGATCTGTCACTGTGAGCCAAAGACTTGTGCAGAAAAATGCCAGAGCTCAACTAATGCTGCTGAGGAACTGGAGCAAGCTATAAGAGATCAATTCTATCTGATGCGTAATTTAACTCCCCAAACAAGGAAATGCCCACACTATGTGCTGCTCTTTTCAGGTCTGGATGAAGCCCTATACCTTTAGGATTTATGAACCTATTGGTACCTGCAGCAGTAATTTTCATCTTGCTCATACCATCTGAATCATTTGCTTGCATTCTAAAATGTAGTAAATGACTTAAACAGCCATTATGCTCTTGTTTTTGTGTTTTGTGGGGACAAGAGATGAAGGTTGTGGTAGGTGCATGTTCTGTTGGTTACAGTGTTAACCCCTGTAGCTTTGTCAAAAGGTAAGTGCATATTCAGTGTGTAACAGGGCTGACCCTTTTCTTGGAGAATTTTTGGGCTCTGGGTTTTCCTGATTTACAAAGGCAACATATCAAAATATTTTAATGATGCATATTTTTTGTGATTCTGTAATTCTGTGATTTTAAAACCAGTGACAGAGAGAGAGAGAGAAACAAAACAAAACAAAACAAAACAAAACAAAACAAAAAACAGGTTAATAAGCTTATAGCCTATTATTCATTTTTTGGTACTGGAAAGGGGAAATTTGGCTAGCTATGTGTAAGTAGTTGTACATCAAGCTGTGTTAGTGTGATGTCTCTCTTACATGTCTCTAAAATGTATAGTGAGTTGCAAGGTGTTGGAGACAAATACTGTTCTCACCTTGAATTGTTTTACTCAAACCAGGAGAATGAATGACCTTTTGAACTCATTTTGAATTGCAGCAGCAGTCCTATTTTATTGCCTGTTGTCTTTTTGTCTTTCTCTGTGAAACAGAGATGGTGTCTGGTATTTATTGGAAGGTGACTTTTTTTTTTTTAAGTGGTGTTTTGTTTTGTTGTTGTTGATGATTTTTTAAACGTTATTGCATTATTTCTGTAGTCCTGGGTACTTGAATCATTTGCAGCCATCCTGAAACACAGGCTCCGGACCTGGCCAAACAAGAACTTGAGCAAAATTGCTCTTTAATACAATCAGCCAATACAATTTCCCAATGTTGTCACTGCCCTGTGCTCAAGGACAATACCTAGACCTTGGTTTCTGGACAATATTTAACCTTTTTCTTATCTTGTCTTAAACTGACAAATACAAAACAATTAACAACCTCTTTGCTCACCTGGGAGCACGGGGCTAATCCTACTGAGCATCATCAGTGCTCCTGAGAGCACTCCCTTCAACCACCCCTCTGTGTATGTGCTGCAGGCAGCACCGGGTGCAGTGTGATTGAATTATTCAAGGCCAATTGAACCATCTCTGTGGACTGCAAGCACAAACAGAAGGTCTGCAGCTTCCACACCACCTGTCCAGAAGCAGATTTGCTCAGGAAAGTATTTAAAAAGTTGGGAGGAGGAGTACCAGCAACTAGTCCTAATGAGTGAAAGAAAAGTGGATTGTTGTGTGTTGGAGCACAGTAAACCTCATGTTGTAACCTGTGTTGCCATGACCCCCACTTTTCCTTCTTTGCATCTGTTTTAATGCAGTTTGCAGCTATGTCCTTGCCACCATGGCTGGTAGCAAGGAGCACGAGATTGGGGTCACTTGGTGGGGTCTCTGCAAGTGCACCCTGTCAGCTACTGACTAGAGCCAAGGACTATCAGTGCATCAAGGCAGGGACTAGGTCTTCCATCTGCAAAGCGTCTAGGATGCTACAGAAATATAAATAGAAAGGAGCAGATTGGGCTTCATCACGTCTCCAAAACCTGCCTACGATTTGTACTTCTCTGGACCCTCTAGAGCTGATTATAAATGGGGAGTGTGATATAAACCCTGATGTTTCCTGATCTTTCCTATCAGGCTATTTGAATGGAAATTTATAACTGCACAGGAAACTGCTTTGAAGTAATTAATGATCACTTTCTCATTCTTCCTTTTTCTTCAGAGGATATCTGGATTACAGCCACTGACGGGAAACCATGAGAACTCGCTGGCTCCAGCCACTGACACCGCAGGCCCACAGCCCCCCCCCCCCCGAATATCCCAGCTCCTCAGGTCCCTTTTGTTTCCCCTTCTTATCAGTCACAAAGTCCAGGGGCCCCTCTCCAAAGCAATGCTGGAGCTCCTCAATGGCCCATCCATTTGTAACTGGAGACTTTGGGTCTTCAGCATTGTCTCTGTTATCCCTTGTCCTCCGGGTTTGTGCCTGGGTGTCCTTGTTTATCACACACCTTTGCTTATTATCCCATTTGCTTTGAAAAGGTCCTTGCTCAGATAACCTTAATGAAGCAAATGCTTTTACCTTCCGCATACTCTCACAAGTCGCATACACAAGATTTTAATCTTTCTAACTTGCATATCTTTACCTGCTGGTATTAAAGACAGAGGTCTGTCAAGGCTGTTGGCAAGACAGAACAGAACACATTGCTTGGGATTTTTCTCTGGTCTCTTGGATTTTATTTTTTATTTTTATCAATTATGGATGTTTCACTTTAATAGATTTTAGGGTCATCTTTGGATATGAATCTTGAAGATACAGTTTTTAGCTTATGCACATAATATAGTCCGAATTATAAAATCAGTGCCAGGTGGCTTTTCTATTTTTGAATAATAATATTTATGAATATTTTTTTTGTTGTTGTTTTTTTTTTTTTTTTTTTTTTTTTTTTTTTGTAAGGACAAGCTAAAAACTGAGGTTATAGAAAGTTCCCACTTAAGGGATTTTTAACTTAATTTACTGCAGTGGTTTTACAAGTAGGGATGAGGCACAGTTAGAAACGTTCCTCTGTGCCAAGTTAGCTTTTATCTGGGAGTTACTGTTCGGTGCAGATGTATGTATGCAATAAAAAAAGGGCCCCAAAGCAACCATATAGGGAAACATCTGAGTACTTTTCAGCGTTATATTTTGATGATAAACTGCGCAATTTGGGAAGCAGCCAAGATAAGATGTCAGCGACTGAATTATTGTCAGGGTCAGGCTAGGCGTGAAAACCTCCTGGTCGCATCTTCTCCGTTATTTCCTCTAGAGAACAAGTCTCAAGAATAAGAATAAGAATAAGAATAAGAATAAGAATAAGAATAAGAATAAGAATAAGAATAAGAATAAGAATAAGAATAAGAATAAGAATAAGAATAAGAATAAGAATAAGAATAAGAATAAGAAGTAAAAGCTGTCTGCTAGGTAGGAAGCTCAGCTTCTACCTGCATGGGGGCTGCAGTTTGAGCACCAGAAGGGGGTCCTTTCTCCTGCTGCAGTTCCCCCACCACCAGTGCACCGACTACAGCCAGCAAAAGCGAGGTTGCTGCCACTTTTGTGCCAGTTAAATCTCCACCACAACGCCAGCCCCTCGATGGCAGCAGCCATGGGAGCGGGTTAGGAGGACGCCGGGCAAACCCCAGCCGCTCCTGCCTTCACAACCCGGAGCCGATGCTGAGATTTTCCCCATCGTCTCCGGCCCTATCTAGCGGGGAAGGAGGGGGATGTTTCGTGCTGGGTGCCCAGCCAGGGGGGTCCCGCCCGCCGGGAGGGGCCGGCCCGGCCCCGCCTCCGCCCCCGCGGAGCGGTGCGGAGCTGCGCGGAGCCCGGAGGAGCCCGGAGGAGCCGCGGAGATGCTGAGCTCGCCCTGGGCACGCTTCTACTCCAACAGCTGCTGCCTCTGCTGCCATGTCCGCACCGGCACCATCATCCTCGGCGTCTGGTACCTGGTAAGAAGGGGTTTGGGGGGGTCCCGACACGGGCAGGCGCGGCTGAGCCCCGGTGAAGGTCCGGCGCTTCCCCGCCGCTCCTTGGCAGGGCTGGCGGTGGGAATCTGCCGACGGCAGGAGAGGAAATCCGTGGGTATTTAAGGGTTAGCAGGGGTCTCGAGCAAAAAGCAGGTTTGGGGGTGAAGATGCGAGAGGCGAGGGTTTGTCCCGGCTCCCCAAACTTCGGAGCAAGGGTTTGCTGCTCACTGCAGCGCTGGGGCCCCATGGATGCGCTGGATCTGCCGAGGCTGCTCGGGCTCTGACCATGCTGCACAGAAAATCTTGTGCTGTGCAAAAAGGGCAGGTGCTCTCGTCACTGCTGCTCCGCGTGTGCCAGATAACTGGTGGTCAGATAACTGGTGGTTGGTGGCATCTGAGCCTGGCTGACAGGGGGCTGGAGGCTTGCAGGAGCCTCTGCCACAGATTAGGAAGACTTCTTTCCTCCACCAGGCTGGAGGAGTGAAGAACTGACCCTTGAGGCACAGCCTTAATGGGTCATCTCCCATCCATCCAGAGGCTGTTGGGCACCTGGTGTTGTTGGACACCCAGTTGTCCAGCCAGGGAAAGAGGAGGAGACGCGCCAAGCCCCCATCTCCTCTCCCATCAGTGACAATCTTTCCTCAACCCCTTGGGTAGCAGGGCAGGAAAAGCAGCTTTCCCAGAGCCAGCCCCATAGTCGTGGGGTTTGCAAATGTGTCACAGCAATAAAAAGAGCCGGTTCGCTGTTTTGGGTTATGTGGATGTGTTGCTTCTCAGCCTGTTTTGTCTTCCCAGTCTCTTGGTGCAAGAAATCCTGATGCCAAGGCCATGCAGAGCTGTTTGCCAAGGGTCACTGCAGACGGAAGCAGATTAGACCCAGGCTTGTTTGCTAACTGCTGAAATTCCCTTCAGAAGGAAGTGAAAAATGCTCGGCCGTCCTCCATTGTAGGGCAGCTCATTAAATAAATTCAATCAGCGTAATTAAAATGCTAGGTTGACAACTATGTCCCAGAAATCACATAAAATATGATGTCCTATAAAATGCATATTTCACCACTGATAAAACGGTGTTTCAGTTCAGCTATTTCTTGCTCCCCATTTAATAGTTAAATGAAATATCCACAGCCTGTGGTATCCAGAATAACCACAGCATTGAAAAAGATGGCCTTTTTGCCCACCTACAACAGAGTTTCAGTGAGTCTGAATATGACCTGAAAGCTTTTGAACATTTCTTCCAGGATTCTTGTTATTTCTTTCTGCCTTCAGCTGAATGAAGGCTCTTTACATCAGCTCCACAAAGACAGGGATACAGATACTTTAGCTTTTCAGTGGACCTAAAAATATTCAAGGAAGAGGGAATTAAGTGCATTAGCTTAGCTTTAGTTACAAAGAAAAGGCTGAGGGCTTTTTTTTTTTAGGCTTTACCTACCATGTTACTAACATTTAAATGCCAGTGCCCCAGTTTCACTTACTACATTTGTGCAAAACCTCTTTAAAAATGTTCTGTTCTAAGTATTGATTTTTTTTTCCTGATTTATACCTCTTCCTATTTTGCTTCCTTCCCTTTTATGCATGTTTCAGGGCAGATTCCTAAAGGACTTCAAACTGACAACAGCTCATAACATGCCAGTTAACTCGTAACACTGCTTTCTACTCTTTCTCATATATCACACATACTTTTGTTTTTAAGGTTGACTATTATGAACAGAAATTTTGCTGCATGTTGATAGTAAATACTAAACCTTTTTGCTAGCTTACCAAGTTAGGAGGTAAATAAAGGCTAGCCGGTTAAGTCAATAAGCCCCTTAAGCCCTTGTTTGTAAGTTCTAGTTTACAAAGTCATAGAAGAAAATATCGTTTTATCTCAGATCAGTTGTGTTCTGATAACATATACATAAAAATTGGTGCTGTCCTGCTGGTGATTTTTCCTCTTCGTTCATTCTGTGTGGCTGTATTACTCCAAACCACAAACAACCTATGAGTGTTACCTCAAATAAAAGTTTGCTTTTTTTTTTTAAAAAAAAAAAACTTTGATTTTTCACCACACCAGTATGTTTTCTCTATACTGTTTGCCATTAATCTTTACAGGAAATTACTTGAGAAATAAAATCCCCCTAGAGAAAGAATAGTTTTCTTTTTGCTTTTTGCATATCTTGCTTCTTGTGAAGTGCAAGTCTTACTAATCCCCTGCCTATGAATATAATGATTCTGTACTGCAGAATGAGTTTCTTAAGAAGAAGAAAAAAAATAGTAGCTTGTAAGCTTGGGGAGGTTTTTTAAGTAACATTTTCACATGTTGAACAGGTTTTCAGTTAGGATAATTTCAGGAGGCAGAATTTCTGACTAAATGTGGAAAAAGCCGTGCGTGTCTCTGTGATGATGTTTTAGCTCTTCGGTTTTAATGTTTTAATTGGATGTTTGGGATCCTCCAAATAGTGGAGAGTGAAGGGAGGTGAATGCAGGTGGGGCTGTGGGGTGATCAGAGCACTTTCCCCTGCAGGTAAAGGGCAGGAACAGTGGTCTCATAAAATATCAATAGCTGGGAAATAAATATTTAACTTTGCTTCATTTTAGAACATAATGGATCTCAGAATGCTAATGTTTCTGCAGCTGTTGAGTTTCGGTAGTTTCTTTCTGGTAGAGCCATAGGCACCACATCTAGACTAATGTAATACAGCATTACATGACATTACACTATAGTATGCACCTTAAAATATACCATCAAAAAGCGTACTTCAAAGTAAAATGTAACTTGTAAAGGGTGGAGCAGCCAAATATCAATCAGAAGAAAATTCCTGACAGCAATATCTAGTAGGGCTCCAGAGTGGCCTGCACTTCAGGAGCTGATGTGCTGCACTGGGGAGAAAAACTTCAGGCATGCTGTAATGTTGAAGATAAATGTAATGTTTATAAACTGGCAATAATATGGCTGGCTGGAGGGTAATATTTATTCAGAAACCTGGGGACCAGTTCAGTTCAGCTGGTTATTGATCTTTGTCTCTCATCCCACTGGCATGGACTTTACACCTCTTTGTGTTATACCAAACACGAAATCTGAGGCCATAAGTAATAAAGCAGAAGACTTTGGGGCACAAAAGTCTTAAAAGTGTCATATATGTAGGGAAAAAAAAAAGAAGGACAATGAGAATGAAAAGCTGGCGTTTTTGTTAGCTCCAAGTGATCCAGTGGGTAGCGGTGAGTCAGAGTAATATCCTCTTTGGTAACAGCACTTGTAAACACAGCATGATGTCTTCCCGAGTAAATGCACTCCCCTTTCTTTATCTAAAAAACAAAGAAGAAACAGCGTCTGATGTGCTGACAGTGCCACAGAAGGGTTTTCCATTAGCTCGACACATGGCAGCAGGGGCTTTGTTTACACCCCGCGGCTCCGTCAGCACCATCTGGGACAGCAGCAATTATTTTCCATTGACTTGCGCGGGGCAAAGATGAAACTTTCATCTTTCTGGAAAAAAATAATCCGGGAGGGGTGGTGGTGGGGGAACGCGAGGAGAAGGAGCTTTGCCTCTGTGGATGCAGGGCAGCCGGGACCCCACAACCACCACGGGAGCTGTCCGGCACGGCCCGTGCTGAAGCTCTGCTCCGTTTCCTCAACCCAGGGCCCTGCGAGGGAGCCTAAAAATAAAAAACTAATGGAAGAGCAAGAGCCTTTTATGACTGCCAGTTATTCAGATTGCTGAGGCATTCTCTGAAGGACATGTGGTACGAACATAAATAGAGCAAGCCTAAGTTTTTAGCCGGGGTGGCTTCGACGTTCAAGCTATTTGTGGAAAGCTCAGGACGGATTGCTAGTCGTGATGTTTCAGTGCTGGATTTTTCTGAGCGGATGGTTGAAAACTTGAACGGTTTCTGTCAGCATTCCAGTTGTTTTTAATGAAGGGATAGAGTCCTAATGGATGAAAAAATGTATTGGTAGTATCCTTTCTATATGGTAAAGCAAAAGAGAAGTACTGCTTACTATAGACTCATTGTGCAATGGATGATCACTCTGCTGAGATCAGTAGAGTGCTCTTGGCCTGATGTCAAAAAGAGATTCAAGGTCTATATTTTGTGACTGGGCCATGCTTATTCCCTTGTCTTTTCCAAGGCCTGTGCAAAACAGCATGTATGGCGATGTGCTTAAATACCCATTAGAAGATTACTGAAATCTTGGCAGGGAGCAGAGATCAGCACTGGTTGTTCATGTAAACAAAATATACCCACACTGAGGTTCTTCTAACATGCTCTGTCCTCACTCCTGTAACCTTTAGACTGTCTAGGACTGCTCACATCACCAAGGAGTTGTAAGTGTGGGTCACCTGAATGGTGTGAAAAAGTCTTTTCAAGGAAGGCAGAAGAAATTTAAGAAAAAAAAAAAAAAAAAAGAAGAAGAAGAAGAAGAAAGAAGTGAAGTTATAATTTTCAAACCTGTGAGAATTGGGAGATTTTGAAAAATGAAAAAAAAAAAAAGAATTGTGAAAATTGTGAAAAGGGGAAAATTGCACCATTAGAAACTCTGAGGTTCAAGGAAACTGGGATCTTTGTTATCTTAGAGCCAGGTTGTGGGAATTTGCATGAATGCAAGTTTGAGGTCTTGTGTTTTACTTAGAAATTTCATAGAATCATAAAATCATTAAGGTTAGAAAAGACCTCCAAGATCAACTGGTCCAACCATCATGCTACCACCAATGTCACCCACTAAACCATGTTCCTAAGCACCACGTTCAACTTCTCCTTGAGCTCCCCCAGGGACGGTGACTCCACCACCTTCCTGGGCAACCTGTTCCAATGCCTGACTGCTCTTTCTGAGAAGAAATTTCTCCTAATGTCCAACCTGAATTTAGATTTCTTTGTTTTTATATAGAATGAAATTGGCTAAGAATACAGTTTCCCCAATTTTATGTGCACACAAATGGTCATACTGAACTCCCTGCTCCTTCAGACCAGCCAGGGATGTCACTTTCCATGTTGTGGCAGTGTGATGTAGCTGGGCTGTTGGGTCGGGTTATCCTGCAGGCACTGCTAGTCCCTCTTCTACCTCCTCTAACAATACAGTACTGGTGGTGATATCTTGCAAAATGGGGCTCGCTGTGGGCTCACCAGGTGATTACACCTCAGTGGCTCAGGCCTGGGCAGTGCATTCACAGGGAAGACATGGGTGGTGCCAGTGACATGGCTAATTCCCGTCCCTTAGCAGGAGATGCGGTGTCAGCAGCAGATGAGGGTTCCCCACCATCGGGTGAAGGGGTCAGCACATAATCTGAAATGACTCGAGCTGCCTGATTCTTGTAGTGGAAATAGCTGCAGTGACTGAATATTTATGCTCCAAGTTCCATGCCTACAAAATTATTGTTATCTTTTTTATTGTTTGTGCTTTCTTTCATAAAATGAGATCTTGGAGGGTGAAAAATATTCCCAAGTAACTCTTGGAGGCTTTCTGCTTTGAAAAAAATAAAATTAAAAAAAAAATGAGTGCTACTTTCAAAGATTTCTACATATCATTGATGTACATGTTGAATACCCAACTGGCACTGGAATCAGAGTGGGATCAGGGTATTTACTTTTAGAGTGATTCAAGTCTATTTCATTATCTTCTTCAAGATGAGCAGGGAATATATTAATGATCCTGCACATAAATGCCTACTCAGGACCTGCATGGTACATTCATAAGAAAATATATGTCTGCATTTTAGATATGATAAAACAAAGAATAAAGATCAGCACTGGTCATTAGACAAACAAGATGCATCTGCTCTGGAGAACCTTCTAAATAACTACATTCTGATTGTAACTTGTATAAAGAAACAGTTTAGAATTATGTAATAGCTAATTGGCAGCTTCATGAAAGGCTTCTGGTGAAGTCCTTAAATAAATTCTTCCCACCATGCACAAACCTAGGCTGGATTCTACTGTGCAGGTCTTTATCCCATTTCCTTATCCCTTCTCAGGCCAATTCATGCCTTGGGACTCCTTCAATTAAAATACTGAATAAAGTGCCATGTGGGAGAAATTGAAATTGTACAATCAACAAGACAAGTTGAAAAGACCCTAAGCATTCACCCATGGGTGGCAGAATTAACGCATGAAGAAGACAGAAAGTTTATCCGAAACAAAAAAAGAAAAGGGTGGATTCATACGTACCTGGTATCTGACACTACCTGTGCTTTCTGTTCTGAGTGAAAATCTCCAGGTTTGCTTGTTTGTTATAATGCATAGAGGAGCTGAAGCCGCATTTTGGCAGTCCTCCCCAGACTTTGTCACGTATCAGCATGTTGATTAATGTTTCTGTTTTAAAAACTTTTTAAAGCATTGGACAACTAAAATTCCTTGTAAGTATCTTTTGGACAGCCCGTGCATTTACTGAACACAAGGATTTCTAAACACTTCTTTAAGCAATAATCACATTGTGTATGCAGGTTTCCTTATATCCCCAGATGCCATGCTGTGATTTTTCACAGAGTCTGAATGATTGCAACTAGAGTTGGTAATCTGCATCAGCTGTCCAAAATAATGACACATTTGTCTTTTCCAATTAACATAGCTATCAATTCAGAAAACGCAAACTTTTGTAAAATGCATTTTTTTTAGTAAGGCTTTCAATAGGGTGATAAATTCACTGAGATTACAAGGAACAGTTTTCTCCTTCCCATGAGAAAACGGACAGTCGAAAGAGGAGCAGAGATTAGATAAATGTTTGTTACTGGAAAGAAACACATTAAGAGTACACTATATTTACTTTCTTTTTAAAGATGGCATTCAAAAATCATGAACATATTTACAGAAAGGAGAGAAGGTATTGCATTAATCAAGTAAAAGGTGTTTAGCAGTTCCGTTGACAGTTAATGTATATTTCCTGTTGAGCCAGACATTAAGCTTTGTAAACTGATCATTGATTAGAGTGACGTCAGTGAAAATGCAATTAGTCTTATATATTCCTGGACATATGGAACGGATGTTGCAAAATAGGCAGGAATTAATCTCCTCTATTGCCTTCTTCCTCTCTCATTTTATTGTGAGGCTCATGACTTGACTATAAAGCTACGGATATTCAAAGTGGCCAAAACCTGAAAATGCATGCAAGTTTCTCTGGTGTAAGGCAGCTGAGCTTGAGGCTTAAAGGCCCATATCTCTGGACAGCAGAACAGGAAGGGAAGAGCAATGCTCATTACTGAAGGTACAAGAGTACTCCTCATCCATCTGAGGCATTGTCTCTGCCAGCAAGGCATCACTAAAGAAATAATTTGGCCTTGAGCCTAGTGCAATGTTCTGGACCTCCTGTGGATCTGCTCTCATTCGTGTGTCTGCAGTCAGCTCCGACTCCTGTGATCTTCGTCCTCTGGCTTAGAGAGCTTTTTAAAGTGCTGTGGCTGCTTTTCACTTCACTTCTGGCTTGTGCTGAGCATGGTCTTGTTCTGTCAGGAGATACTTTAAGTAGTTAATTCAGACAGGACAAATGCTTTTGGCAGAAGCACAGATTTGCAGGAAATTTTTACCTTGCAGAGGTGCATTTTCCAGCTGTGAAACAGCTGGGCCCAGGCAGATTGGATAAATGTGATCAAGTTGTTTACTACTTCAGTAATTATCTGTAGTGTACCATCCTTTGTGGTGTGCCTGCTTCTTTTTTTACACAACTAAATTGCTGCCTGGCTTGCAGAGTGATGTGAGGATGCAGTGTACTACCTGACAGCCCTTTTCCATTGCATGGTCTCTGTGGAAATTGCCTGTGGTGACTACGTAAGAATAATTGATCAAAGCTTTGGTGATTTTTTTGTTAGGTTGTTTGTTAAATAAGCAGGTGCGTGTGGCTTGCTGTCAGAAGCTGGGACACTCCTCTCATGATTGCAGTAGCTCATGCCCAGAGAGGCTGGAGGTCAGTCTGGGCACAGATGTCACCATGAGCTGGCATGGGTAAGGTACTCCAGCTGCTAGCCAGGGCCTGGTGCCTCTGGCAACCCAGCCTTCTTATTTCCAGCTGCTGTGACTGGGTCATCCTCTGTCAAGAGTCCAAATTAAGGTTCAGACTCATGGGAGGTTCCCTAAATCACCCCAATGCTGACATTTGAGCAGGACCACCCTCAACCTTTCACAGTTTTATTTCCAAATCTGTGTTTGGAAGTCAAGGATGACTACAGAAACCAAACAAATCCCAACTGACTATTTGAAACTCTTTTTCTAACAAAGTTTTAATGCATGCCAACTCATTTCTGGCTCTCCACAGCATCCCGAGCCAAGGTGTGTTTTAGTACAAATTGTGAGTTGTTCAGGCAATGTTGTAACCAGAACATTGCTATATGATTAAATTCCCCCCAGGCTGGGCAGAAGACTTCAGCAATCATTTTCAGGACCTTGATCAGATATAGTTTCAACTTTCTTTAAATGCAATGCAAAAGTAACAAAGAATCCACCAATAAATTTGAATGCAAATATCCCATTCCTCTTAACCACAATAGGACTAAGATTAAGCATATAACAAATTAAACTCTATCTCTAGGGAGGCAGAAGTCTCTAGTGTGCATCCTGTACTGCCCGTCCATCTATTTTTTCTTTTGTACATTTAGTCATTACCATATTTCATTAGTGACAGGCCTCTTGTGGTTTGGGTTTTAGGACTGTTTAAAGGCTGGCAGCCAGCAGCAGTTGAGTCATTTGTATAGAAGGGTGCTGATAAATTATGCTGGACTTCCTCTATCAATTTAATCAGCATAGACTTTAAAGTTCAATGCTTAGTGTCATTATAATAATCAAAGTTGAGGTTGCATATAAAGTCTGATTAAAATATTTTATGCACCTTTCTGTTATATGCTGTCTATAATGGGCAATCTGTATTATGCTAATCTGAGCCTTCCTGGATCATTCTTTGAATTCTCATGAGTAATAAGAAAAAAACAAGCAAAAAGAATTGCAGACTCTATGCTGTCTTTTCCACATTGATGAACAACTTAGTTGATACTTCTGGTTTGACTAATGTTCTCCCTATTCCAGTGCAGTGTTTCAGGTAGCAGCCAGAAACATGTGCTTAGAAAGAATTACTTGTGCAGGGAAGACATTTTCGTTTATTCTCCTACTATTTTTAAGTTAGGGCAATAACCTGAAGCGTGAGGGCTTATTTTATTTTATTATTTTTTTAAAATGTCTTGAAATATGACTGAACATGTGCACTTCCTGAATAAACATCTCAACCTTTCTGTATTCCTCCTTCCAGTTTCAGTAGTAATGTCTGTGAATCGATATCACCGGTGAAAGGGATGAAGGATTTCCCTTTAACCCAACTTCACTTGGCCATCTTTGTTTCCCTTCAGGCTGTTACTCTTTTTGTGGGGTGAAAAGCTAGCCAAGTGTGACTGGGTTTCCTTCCTTGAATCGTTCATTATTTCATGCATCACTTGCAGCTTGTCCCTAGCCACATCACTGGAGAGTACATACATTTTAAATAGCATGAAGCAGAAGGCTTACAGAGTGGAAAAAAGAGCGAGAAGTATCTGCTCAGACAGCCAGAACTGTCCTGATCCTTCCTTTCCTAAGAGTTCAGGCCACCGCATGACGTGTGCTCAGATGTGTGCTCAGACGTAGCTCCTGGCTTCTCTCTGCCCTGAGGGGGAAGACGATTGAATTGGTGCCATGAGATCTGTAATGAAACTTGGGCACATACCAACACACTTCTTGTCTTCTCACGTCATTTGCCTGCTTTCCACAGCAGTCAGACAGCTGTAAAAACTTAATTTCTAAAATTGCCTCCTTTTTTCCTCTTCAATCAAAATTCAGAAAAGAAAAACATAAACTTTGCCCAGCGGGGAGAGGATATAAACAGGTAGAAAATTCTGCCTGTAAGGTACTATAGATCATAAACCTTAACTCATCATCAATGCTAAAAAAGAAATTTGTGAAAAGAGCCCCAGATGGCACAAACCTACACCAAAATGTTGTTAAATCCTGAAGACTTTTTTTTTCTATTGTTGGATTCTTGTGTTCTCTTGATAAACAAAAGTTTTCTTGATGATGTCTTTTATGCTAAAAGTAATATGCAACAAAAATGCAAAGAATATGCCCAATGGGATAGTAAAAGTAGATAAAGAGAATTAAGGCTATTTGAGTTAACTTACCTAGACATCTTCCACACATTCTAACCTTCTCTGATGGTAATACTGACTTCAAGTATCCAAGTATTATAAAATATTTACAGACCTGTTGTTAGTTTAGTTTGAAGGAGCAAAAATGTTTTTGTTTCTGTTTTGTTTTTGTTTTTCTCTGGAGAATGAACACCATGGAGTTTTGCTTGAAACTCCCTTCATTTTTATTAAAAATGTTTATAATTTCTTACTAGTGAAATTAAGGTAATCAGTGACTTGCTTCAATAATAATTCTGCAGAGAGCAACAAACTAAAACCTACCAGTTTTGCGTGTTTTTAAATGTACTCTAGAATTGTATTTTGAAGTCTTGGCCAGCAATGCCCTTCCGATGGCCCACTGGTCATAGTCTTTATAGAAACGCACTGTTAGTTGCTGCATGGTCACAACCATTTTAGTTTATAAGCACTGCCTTCTCTTTTACCTGGTAGATCACACTGTGTCGGACAGAGGATGTAGAGTAGACTACAACGGTGTTTTTGGTAACTAGCTGCTCATATCTGTCCCAGCATTATAATTCACTAATACAGATCACAGAAAATTGTGGGGAGTAACATGGGATAATTGCATTTTCCCGAAATCCAACTTTTTGTTATTTTCTACAGCATAAAAACAATCTTAGCTTTGCAGATTTCTGTTTTTATTCCCTTATCTAAACATATGTTCTTATCCCCATATATTAGGGTGGTGTTCACTGCCTTTACAGCCTCTGGAGCTGTAGGGCCCCCAGACAGGGTGCTGGTGCTTCACCAGAGCTGAGTTGCAGGGAATGTGCTGCCCTGGCTCCTCCTGGAGCTCAGCGAGGCTGCGAAAAAGCTCAGAATTAACAGCCTATGGGCATCTTTCACAGCACAGCGTGCAGACTTTTACATGCATGGATTCAGTTAAATTTAATTCTCAATATAAATAAAGCAAGCTTTCTTCTTTTTCCTGTAAATATAAGGAACTCTCTTCACTGCATCAGGAAGTCTTGGGAGAAGTCAAGAATATTTGTAGAGCTGACCCTGGGGGGTTCAATAAAAACATCAGTGTATTTTTAATGCGATGTGCCAATTTAAAGTAAGCTTTATATTTCCTCTTCTAAACTCCTTTATCAGAGCAATTTTATTTCAACTCCTGACTGTAAGCTGGAGGAAGGCAAGGAGAAATTTCATTATTGTCACTCCTGACAATTCTTTTAGTATTTACAGGCATCTGTAAGTCACCAGCTTGAATATTGCTCCCATTGCTTCAGTTAGGTATCAGCAGAAGATCTGCATTAATGGCATGCTCTTTGGAGCTACTGGAGATATTTTTATTTTAGGTAAGCAGGGATAGATACCAAAGCAAACTGCAGCTCTGTGAAGGGTCTGAAATTATAGCAGTACTCATTTTCTTATCACCTGTTGATACAGTGCTGATACTCAGCGATATACCTGCTCTCTCTCCTCTGCATTTCACCTCCATGGGTCACTGCAGATCACTGCTCATCTCTGGAGCAAATGGTGTGGAAGAAAGGACAACTAACTCACTGACGGCAGAGGTCTCAAAGTGTAGCACATTATATAGGTTCTAAACTCTGCATGCTGTCTGGGGTAAACACGAGGTTGGTTCCTTTCATCCTATAACATTGCACGTTCCTTGTAGCTGTGCTGCCTCACATCAAACACAAGCGGCTGGTTCCTTATCCCTGTACAGATGGGAGCAGTACCATGGCTGGTGGTGCTGGTCCTGATCTCAGCACCTGTTGCCTTGCTCCTTGCTACCTGTCTACACGTTCTCTTACACAGTTGTTGCTATTTAAAATCTTCCACTCGTATTTGAAATTGTGTTTAGTTAGAAAAATCCAAGCAATTCTCCAATATTTGGGCTCCATGCCTCCTCTAGAACATTTCCTGTTTTCATTACATATTCTGGGGTCTCTACAAAGCAGAGTACTTCCATTTCCCTACATTGAGCAGAAGGGAGATGTATTTCATCTGTTTGTCAGAGCAGCAAGAATTTTATTTTATTTTATTTTATTTTATTTTATTTTATTTTATTTTATTTTGTTTTCTTTTATTTTGTTTTATTTTGTTTTATTTTATTTTATTTTATTTTATTTTATTTTATTTTATTTTATTTTATTTTATTTTATTTTATTTTATTACAGTGTAGGAGGACAGTTGGACATTTCTAGGACTTCCTGTGGGAACTTTGTCCAGTCTCTTGTTAGGACACCCCAGGTGCCATCCTGTAGGGGCTGAGCCCAGGGCAGAGCTGGAGGCTGGTAACAGGGTCCATCAACAGCCAGTGATGAACCAGGGCTAGTGGCCATCCAGGGAGCCCAACCACAGAATCACAGAATCACAGAATTTCTAGGTTGGAAGAGACCTCAAGATCATCGAGTCCAACCTCTGACCTAACGCTAACAGTCCCCACTAAACCATATCCCTAAGCTCTACATCTAAACGTCTTTTAAAGACTTCCAGGGATGGTGACTCCACCACCTCCCTGGGCAGCCTGTTCCAATGCCTAACAACCCTTTCGGTAAAGAAGTTCTTCCTAACATCCAACCTAAAACTCCCCTGGCGCAACTTTAGCCCATTCCCCCTCATCCTGTCACCAGGCACGTGGGAGAACAGGCCAACCCCCACCTCGCTACAGCCTCCTTTAAGGTATCTGTAGAGAGTGATAAGGTCGCCCCTGACCCAGGAGCAAAAGAGAATGAAACGAGGAATGCAGTTGGAGACGAGCTCCAACATACTTTGGAAGGGGTTCACTAGAGCTAGAAAACAGCTCTCCTGTGGTGTTTCTTAGGCAGGGACTGACAGTCCTGGGCTGAGCTGAAATGGGGTCCTCGGTCATGGGCACACATGGCGGCAGGCCCCAGGTGAGGTCATTAGGGCCAGCAAGGCCTGTTGGTGCCTCTGGGGTTCCCCTCCTATAACTCTGAGTAGAACTACGGCCATAACCAGCAGCAGGACCTCGTGGTCATAGCTCTGACTTGATAGTGGGAACTCTTGAATTTTATGCTCACCACCTAACACCAACCACCCTGCTGCATGATCAACATGTTTCTCTTTCTCAGTCCAAAAAAAGGAGGATGATGTTTCATCAAGGGGGCGCAGCATTTAGTTGCTGACTGAAACATTGCATAATGAAAATGTTTTCTAAGCATTAATTCATTGTTACATCATTTGTTGTTGAAGGAATTTAAAAAAATATATCAAAGAAATCTTGGCTCTATTGAGAGAGCAGTAAAACAACCTTTGCTTTTCCTATAACTGAGATTTCAACTCTTATAAAAACTGCATATGTCAACAGGGATTCACTTTATGCTCTTTTCCTTGATGATGTGTCCTTAGAAGATGCTACATCAGTAAGTTTTTAGGCACATTAAATTTATGCAGTAAAGCATTATTCAAAATTCAATGGTTGCTTCACATTTGAAACAAAAGAAAAACCCTAACAAGGTATCCAACTGTGCGTACTATTTTCTCTTGAGAAAAAGGTTGAGCAAATAAACACTTGGTGTAATTTATTTTTTTTAACTTTTTGTTGCTAACAGCACATTTGGAAGGGGCTTGGAGATCGTTATGAGGATCTCAAGACAAAAACCTGGTAGGTCAGGAAAGTGATGTACTAAAGAGCCTTGGAGAGATGCCCGCTGCCTGCACTAGGCTTTAGATCAGACAAACACATCCTGTGTCTTTATACACAGACTTAACGACTATGCTGACCAACATGTAATCTGAATCTGGATATATCCATATGAAGAAAGTAGACTGCCTAGGTCAGTACTTTATGAATCTTCCTATCTATATCTGTACAAAAGATTAAACTGGCATGCCTTTAAAATAGCAACACTATGCATTTATCGTTTCCGATTGCTTGATTATTTTGAGTACTCTTTTTAAGTAACACTTATTTATTTATTGCTGATAGCTGTCCTCAAGCTTTCCACAGAAGAGTTTAAAGCAGTAACTGGATTGAAATATAAAGTTATATATAATGTTAAAAATTGAGATGATTTATAGAATATTACTTTGAGTCCTGATGGTCATCTGATCTGCCTTGGAAGCCAAGCCAAGCCTTGAAATACAAGCCAAAACTATGGCAACAGCATTCCCAACACAAAGCTACCTAACTGCTCTGAAAAAAATGCAGCAATGAAGATTCCCAAACCCCTCTAGACAATATCCTCTATTGTTCAGCAAGTTGCATAACCTAAATTCCCTTTTCCTGTAATTTAAATTTGTTACTTTACTCATCTCTCAGTGGATCTGAAGGAGTTTATTGCCTCCTTTTCCTTGTCTTTCATATTCAGCATATGAAAGGCTGGGAGTATCTCCCTCCACCTTCTCCTCACTAGACTAAGATCTCCCGGCTTTTTCACTGTCAGTCACACATTCTGGATGTCTGATCACCCTCTGTTCTGTTGTAGGATCCTCTACAGGGTTTTTCTTGGTATGTTTTTGAAGGGCTTTGAACTGTGCCCTTCCTGCAGAGCCCCTGTGGAGGGCATGTAGGAGGTCAATTTGCATCTAATACCCAGGATCTTGCAGCACCTATGGGACAGTGCTGAATCATGTTCAGTTTATTCACTGTCACAGCCAGGACTCCTTTCTGAGGAACTGTTGCCTACTCAGTTATGACTACTCTTGTTCTTCTGTAGTTGTTTGTCACAAATGAGGTGCACTACTCTTATTTGTCTGACTTTTGCCATAGTTGGTCAGCGTCCATACATCTTGGCATTGGCTGAAATGGAAGAAAGACACAATTCACAAATTACTTGAAATACCAGGTATTTGAACAATACTGGAGAACCCCTAGCCAATATATCTTCTGTGAGTCCTTGAGAGCTATTTTTCATTCCAACCATCCAGCTGGTTGTGTGCTCACCTCCCTGCACTTTCAACCTGACCAGGTTTTTCTAGCTCACTACTGGGAATCTCATCATGTCAAAAGGCCTGCTAAGGTGCAAGAAGTTACCTGCTCCTTTTCCCCTGCTCACAAAACCCAATTGCCTGTCAGGGAAGGTGAACAGGATGAGATAACATGGATTGTCCTTGACAAACCCATGGGGATTGTTGCTTATGACCATACAAATTTTAAGTGCCAACAAGGAGACCTGGGTTTATTTTATTCTCAAATTGCACAGCCTAGTCAGAAATTCTTTTTATGACCTTTCTGCTTTGTGAAGGTATAAACTGGATGTGTTCCTTCCCTGTTTTGTAAACTCAATCTGTTCTTAACAATTTTTCTCAAAACATTGTTAACAAATCTGATGTCAGCTAAACACAGCAGAATTTGCCCATCAAAAAGCATTTATCTTACCTAAGAAATTCTCTAGCCTGTTCACATCTTATTATAGCTCTTTTTTTTACATCTTTTTATTGCTATTAGTAACCTGTGATCAGATTGAGATGACTTCAAAGTGTGAACCAGGGCAATAAAAATCCATCTTTCCCAGCATATTCTATTATCAGCATTCTTTTCTTCATTTTTCCTGTTGATCAGTTATCTTCTCGCTTCTGTATAATAATCTTTTAGCCAGACGGTGTTATTTCATGCTGAGCAATCTTCTTCTCTGCAATTAGTCTCCTCATCACTTCAAAGAGATACAAGAATTTTGTTCAGATTTCTTTTAAAGTACAGCTCTTTCCTACCTTTGCATTTCACTCATACCTGGTACCTGACAATCTGCTTCTAAATAATTCCTCAGTCAATCTTATATTCTTACATTTAATTAACTTACTAAGTTTCATAGACCAAGTCTTACTGGGTGTGAACTTCTCCCTGTGCCACGTGCCACAAAATGTGTTCATCAGGCATTGGGCTCATGGTGCTACCTACTCCTGTCCCCCCAAGGCCTCCTGATTTAGCAGCTCACGTGAACCTGCTCGTTACTCACAGCCTTTTCTCAAATTCAGCCTCTTCCAGCAAACAAGCTCTTCTTTGATTATCTAGCACATTAATGGGGCACATCACCAATTCCAGCACTGCCCTGCTAATAATCCTTTGCTGCAGCGCTCATTTGTAGTAATTGCAAAGTTACTGCTTTTAATTGATTTGGAGTTTCTTGACAGAAAAAAAAAATAAATGAAATGGCTGTATTAACATGTTTTGTAATCCAAAAGAACAGAGATAACTTGTCTGATGTTGTGGGAGAGAGTCCGAAGGAAAAGGAGTGATGCACGTTTTGTTTAATTTTCCTGCCACTTGGGAAAGAAATACATCCTGCCCACACAAACCTAGAAGAACTAATTCTGGTGTTAGTGAAATGCTACAGTTTTGCAGCTGGAAAACAGCCAGTGCCTCAGTCAGCAGCAGAGCCTGCAGTGGGACGTCCTGCCCAGAGTTTTATTACGGATTACTCTCACAGTCTGACCCTTCTCCTTTCTTCTTCTTCTCCACAGATCATCAACTCGGTGGTACTGCTGATTCTGCTGAGCGCCCTGACTGACCCTGACCAGTACCACCTCACCAGTGCCGAATTAGGGGGTGAATTTGAATTTATGGATGATGCCAGTGAGTACAGGCTGCCTAAGCACTAACATTTTTTGCTCCAGCATTCAAGTAGCTGTCCTATTGTTTCAGTAATTATTGTCCTTTAATTATTTATTCCTCTTGGTATTTTACAGATGCATTTTTATTGTGAAAGATGTATTTGTGGCACAGTTCAAGCTGGCTGCCCATTAGTAGCCTTACCTGTTCCCTGTGCTGTTTCCTGCCTTGCCAGGGCACAGCCAGCCCCCAGATGCAGACTTTATACCCCAGCACAATGCTGAGAGCCTCAGGGGGGGCTGCAAAATGCAATGAATGCTTGGCCTCTGATGTGGCTGCAAACACGTAAGACCATGTGCTGCTGTTTCTGTAACTTTCTGAATGCAGTCACTCATGTTGTACATTTACACCCCCACGTGCACATGGCATGACTTGCCTCAACCTGTAGTGATAGATGCAGATATAAGTATTAACAGTACAGTCATAGATGTATAAGGATAACACGGGGCTGTTATCTCTCACCAAAGGCCATAGTAATCTTCAATGCCATTTATTTCTCCTGCAAAAGCCTCCTGCCCTTTACAAATGCTTCTTTCTTCCATGGCAGTTTTATTTCCAGGGCAATGATTTGGTGGCGTTTGGTCTGCTTGTTTGTTTTAACTGTTTGAGCAGTATCTAGAAAATTTTCCCTTGTATATGGTTCTGATAAAAAATGTCTACGTAATTGTTTTTCTGCTCACAAGATTGCTACGTTCAACATTTCCCACTGCAATCTGAAATAAGGGCTCCCATCAGTCCCACTGGTGCCTTGCTGCTCAGAGCCACACATCTACAGCGAAAGGTTCCAACTCATTCCTGCTGAAGCCAATAAAAATATCAGCAGGAAAAGGAGTAGCTCCACGCATGAGAAAAATAATTACGACCATGGTGTATCAGAGCTGCTGGGTTATTTGTTAAGGGATGCTTATTTCCACAAGTTCCTTACTGCAAATATGCCTCAAAGGCTTACATTTAGTAACAGGGGGCAATTGCTACTTTATTGTGTCTTCACTGACAAAACACCAACAACTTTGGACTAAAAATCTTTTTATATAACTGGATTTAAGGAAGTAGGGACCGTCATACATACAGATGGGCTCCTAGCTGATTCTGACATATTAAAACTGACTGCCGTGTCCTAATTCTCAGAGATTAACCTTGGTAATGACTGTCTGTCAGTGTGGTTTTATATAGCCGACACCAGAGGCCTGCCAGTGCCCAAGGCTTTAAAATAGTAATTCTGTTTTGTAATGCAATAGCTGTCAGATCAAGTACATTGGGGATTTCCATCTACACTTGAAAATTGTATTTTCTCTATTTTTTATTCAGGTTTCTGAAGTGAGCCCTGAAAGGCTGTAAAAGGATGGCTTGTGGGCCAGGCAACTTCATTTCCATTCGGTAGAGGGAACATTTCTCAAGCAGTTAAATTATGAACGAACATGTGAATTAAGGTCTCCTTTTATTCTTTGACTCCCTCTAGCTTAATGCCTTACCGAGTAAGGCAGCTGAATCAGGCTGCTGACTTTTATAGTCGTTGGAAATAGCTGGCATGAGAGATTTTTTTTTATTTTTATTTTTTTAATATGACTATATTTGTTCAAATCAGAGGAAACATTTTCTTGTGAGGTAAAACATAAAACAAACTTTCACATGTTCTTCCCTTGTCCCAGTTTTGTTTGTCTATTTTTCAGTATATATTTCCTAGGTTAGGAAATATATGCTGAAAATTTCAGCATGTGCTGAAATTCTTAGATGTGAAACCATGCATACAAAATGCAGTAAGATACTTTGACTTTTACACTAATAAATGTCCCAAAGTTGTTATCTGCACTTGCAGCCCAGAAAGCCAACCATGTCCTGGGCTGTATCACAAGCAATGTGGCCAGCAGGGCAAGGGAGGAGATTGTCCCCCTCAGCTCTGCTCTCGTGAGACCCCACCTGGAGCCCTGCGTTCAGCTCTGGGGCCCCAGCACAAGGACATGGACATACTAGAATGAGTCCAGAGAAGGGCCATGAAGATATCAAGGGGCTGGAGCCTCTCCTATGCAGACAGGCTGAGGGAGCTGGGGTTGTTCGGCCTGGAGAAGAGAAGGCCCCGGGCAGAGCTTACAGCGGCCTGCCAGTGCCTAAAGGGGGCTGCAGGACAGCTGGGGAGGGACTCTGTGTCAGGGGGTGTAGGGGTAGGGCAAGGGGGAATGGCTTTAAACTGAAAGAGGGGAGAGTTAGGTTAGGCCTCAGGAGAAATTCTTCACTCAGAGGGTGGTGAGGCCCTGGCACAGGCTGCCCAGAGAAGCTGTGGATGCCCCATCCCTGGAGGTGCTCAAGGCCAGGCTGGATGGGGCTTTGGGCAGCCTGGGTTGGTAGGCGGTGTCCCTGCCCATGGTGGGGGGCTGGAAACGGATTGTCTTTAAGGTCCCTTCCAACCCAAACCATTCTGTGATTCTGTGCTTAAATAATAATGATATTAGTAACTTTTATTCTCTGCTACTTTGGTTGCCCCTATCAATAGCAATCAAAAGAAAAAGAAAAGAAAAACAAACAAACAAAACAAACAAACAAACAAAAGCAGATTTTGTATGTAAAATTGTCACTCCTTTTCCCTCCCTCCTCAAATAGACTTGTTGGTCAAACCTCTGCAAATAGTAGCTGGAAACAAACTTTTCAGCTGAGTCACAGTAGTGGAGGTAAGGCTCACCTGACATTGATGACAGATTTTCCCTTGGCTCCCAAGAAACCAGGATTCTCCCCATATTTGTATTCATATTTCTTTATGACTGTGCTAAGGCCTGCTTTATGGACAATTTTCAGTTTTCTATTCCAGCAGTGTCACAGCTGTCTGTCACACTTAGAGCCAGAGCCAGTCAACTGGGAAAGATTTGAAAATGCCAGTGCAGCACCAGTTCTTATGCAAATCAAATGGCCGCTTACCCTTAACTTCAGGGTTTAGGCTGCAGCACGGTTCCCAGGGCATTGCCAGAGGCTCTGCACCAAGTGGTCGATTAAGCAGAGGAAGTATCTACCTGAGCACTTGGAAAAAGCTGTAGGGCAGAGCTTTTTCTTTCTATTCTAGAAAGGGAAACAAAGGGGGAAAAAGCATCTGCCAGGACTTGCCTTGTGGCAGATGGATGTGCTGGGTGACAGGGGCGTGTGGCTTGGCTGCCGCCCCGAGGTGTGCATCTGGGAACCGGCAGTGCTCTGGGCTTCCTCTTTGCTGGCTGCTCAGCTGAGCCCTTTCAGCCTCATCTTTCTTTCCATTATTTCCTCAGGGCCTGGGGGAGTTTATGAACTAGAAGCTGGACAGGGAAAAATAAGAAAGAAACACGTGAGCTGCTCAGTGCAATGCTTTTGCTGGTAAAAGCATGATGATGCCTGTATGGGAGATGGAAAAGCCCTGTAAGTCACTCTGGCTTCCCAGAGGGTTTCACCTGAGTCTCCTGCTCAACTTTTACAATTGTGCAGGCTATGATATTGATATGTTAAAGCCCAAATGAGCAAGGAGTGTTGCTTGTTCTCATTTACTTCCCTCATGGTGTCACAGGTATGTGTGATCCTTCCTAACCCAGATGACAGCCAGGACTGAAATCCTGCCGATGCCCTCTGGGAACCCATGGGAACTTTGACACCGGTGTCAGCAAATCAGGCCAAAATCAGCTGATATTCCTGTCCAGGATGTGCAGATGGGGTGAGGGGTGTCTGTACAGGGTTGAGTGGAACAGTGGGCAGGCTGGTGGGATGGTCTCCTTGCAGAACGTGACTTGCTCCCCAGGGTGCAAAAAGATTTAATTCAAGTAGATGTATTTTTACAAGGAAACCTATAGATAGCAGACTTGGACTTCAGCTAGGAGAGTACAATGGAGCATGTACCCTTCCTGCCCCTCTGCATCAATATCACTGGTGTAGCATGAGCCCCATGTCACAGGGAGGGGAAAAAACAAGATCCTTGCCCCAGCACAGCGTATTTGGGGCTACATCTTACCCTCTGAAGTAAATGAGCTGGGCTCAAAGGTGCAGAATGATCGTTTCTTCTCTCTTTCCTTCTCACTGACCTCTTTCTTTTTCTGGAAAGAAAATGTCACTGATGCAGGGGTTGGACCCCAGGAGCAATGCTGAGGGCAGGGGCACAGAGCTCCCACAGGCAGGCTGGAGGAGGCAGAGAGGCAGTAATTCTCAGCAGGCTGTAACAAGGCCAGGCTGCCAGATAAATAAGGCTGGGAGGGCAGACAGAACTGCCTGGGGATCGTAGGCTGCTGCTCAGCATCTTCTTGGTTCCTCCAGGGCGGGCAGGGGAGGAGCTGGAGGATGGGAGGTCATGGCCTTGCTGTGGCTCCTCGCTGTCTCCCTGTGAAGTTTTCACAGGCAGAAAGATGTCTCCCCACAAGGCTCAAGAGAGAAAAATCCAACTCGGTTTCTTTAAAACCAAACAGAAAGCTCAAGAAGCCACGTAGAGCAGCAGGCTATGCAAACACCTCGGTGGTGCAGGTATAGCTCATCTAGTGAGTGCCACGGGATGTACAGCGTGGCTGGGGAACAAATCACATGCCTCTGCTGGCGTCTCATTCAGCGCGCTACATATCTGGTTTCACTCTCATTAATTGAAGCCGACACAGCCCAAAAAGCCCAGTGAAGCCTTAAATGAGGAAGGATGAACTTGGGCCAACAAAGGCTTGGCACGGCCATGCACAGCTTGAGTGGCACCAGGGACCAGGCTTGCTGGGCTCTGGCCATGAACCAGAGCTGCCAGGATCACCAGCACAGCCAGGCCCTAACTGCTGCATCTGCTGCAAGCAGCAATGACAGCAGCTTCCCCTTGAGACAGGGAATAGGGACTGGGATTATGAATGAGCAGAATAAATAAGAGCGCAGTGCCTTCAAACTGATGGCTAAAGCGAAAATATCGATCCAAGAGGCTCTTTTTCAAGAGGTTCAATTGAGGCTGGTGGCTACAGGCAGCCGTTCCCACATCTCGCCTTTCTTTCATAATCTTGATTGCACCGGGAGTGCTCAACATCATTGTGATTTCACAGGAGGTATGGGGGGCAGTCAAAATAAAAACCACACAAATAAGAGCATACAAACAGACTGCAGTAACTGCTGTTAGCACAGGGTCATTTTTGTGCATGCTTCTGTGCTGAGGACAGAATACCAACCACCTGCAACAGGTATAGCACAGGCCTTAACTCCTAAAAAGCTGGAATCTGCTCGTGGTAGTGTAGCTCAGGTGTCCAAGATGGATATATGAGATGAGTATCAGGAGAAGAAGGTGCCTCTGAAGATCAATTTGGGTTGAAGGGCAATTTGGGAAGCACTGAGATGTCATTCCCTTCTACATTACAGACGGGGAGCCTGTGTGCCCTCCCCGTGGCGTCCACAAGCCAGCATGTGTGAAGCTTTGGGTAGGAAGCACCATGAGTAAGGAAATGGGGACTCCAGGCCCTTGTCACACTACAGGGGCTTAAAAGTGCCCATGAAAGAGGCTCCATCCATTAAATCAGGAAGCAGCCTGCCGTAGGGTCTCTTCTGCTGCACTGGAGTCCCTGTCCAGATCAGGCCCCTTCAGGGACCTTCCTGCAGGCTCCTGGGCACCTTTGCAGGGCCACATTTGGATGCAGACAGGGAGGTGAGGGACTGTCCCTTGCTGTGGGATGCTCCTCAGAAAGTGCTAGAGTTAGGTGTCATGGCAACGCTGTGGTCAAATGGAGGCATCTTCACACTTCAAACGCCTCCAGAGTCAGGCAGTGATAGGTAGTGAGCAGCCTGAACACAGCATTTCTGTGTCTCAAGTCCCCCAAATACCTCACGGAGGCAGGCAGTTTCCACGCACATGGTAACAGCACTGTGAGCAGCAGGTATCTCACGAATACTCACAGAGCTGGGACCTCTACAAGTCATGTCCTAAATACCTTGCCTCCTCTCTCCTCTTTGTGCTTAGCCTCTGAAGAGCAGTAGCAACGTTCAGTTGTGCTCCCAGACCTACTGTCAGGGCAGGGTCAGAAATACAGCTTCTCACTTCTGGCATCCTAAGGACAGTGATTATATCTAGGGAGGTGTATAGGAAAAGACCAAACATACGTGATTTTTCCCCCCAGGTTCTCCTTCCAGCTGTCTGTGGCTTAGAAACTTCTTAAATCTAATGAAAAGTTAATTGAAAGCTCAGCAGCAATATAAGAACAAAGACAGGAGTCCTGTAAATACTCCAATCAAATCTGTAAAGAATATTTTACTTCCTTTACTACTTCACCTTTACTGACAGTTATACTTCATTAATAAATCCTGTATCTCTGTATTATTCCTGGTTGAAATGAAAGTTCGGAGTACATTATTTCTGTTGTAAGATACCCCTACTTGCCTTGTCTACTTCTGCTTTTAAAAACGTATTTCTTCTTCTCCAAAGTGTTTATAAAGATGTGAGCAATGATACATGGCAGCTGTTACTGCAAAAACAAGCCACAGTATTCATTCTGTCCTTTCTTTTTCTCTTTCTCTCTCTTTTTTATTCTATTTTTTTTTTTTTTTACAGACCCATGGGAGCTTGGTTATTCTTTAGGTTAGTGGCAGAGTAGGTGTGGCCATAATGAGAAGATCCTGATCTCCCCAAGGTTAATTTAAACTTATCTATCTAGTTCAATGCAGACATCCTTTCCAAGGCTGTAAACTTTTGTAGTCTGGGAGGCATGTCTGCAACCATGGGCGAAGATGTGACTGTGGTTCCTGCTGACTCACACAAGACAGATAGCCTTCAGCTGCCTGTCCTGATACCAAAAGCTGTCTCACAGCAGGCAGAGCAGGGTACAGGATGTAAAGGTACCCGAGGGGCTGGTATCAGCCAGGCATCCGGCTCCTGCTGAGCTCCATGTGTCTGGCAAGCTCAGATTTATCTCCAATGGTCACATTTTGATTTCAGCACCAACTCTTTCTGACTACGGACGTCATCGTCACAGGCAAAATAGTCTTCTAGCCATTCTTTCCCGGATGTTTGAAAATCCTTCAGAAAAAAAAAAAAAAAAAAAAAAGGAACAATTCACGGCATCTTCCCAGCCTTATCAGGGCTGCGTAGGCTTGTGCAGTGTAACCACTGCCTTAGCTTCTCATAATTTGGAGATTTCCCACAGGAGCCAGAGATTTCCTCCAGCAATGGCTGCGTGATGCACCTGGCTCATCCCCACCCACCCACGCTTCCCATCCTGCCCTTTGGGATGCTCAGCACTAAGCAGATGGCAAAATAACTGAACCAAGCTCTGATTTTTTCCTGCAATCACTCATTTGTGTTTCTTTTTTTTTCAGATATGTGCATTGCCACAGCAATTTCTCTTCTAATGATTCTGATTTGTGCAATGGCTACGTATGGCGCGTATAAGGTAATTCATTACATTCCGTAAAGATGTGAAGCAAGTGAACTGTACAACTCTGGAAATAAAATGAAGAAAGTTGCTTTCTAACAATTTTGCGTTTATCTGAAAACTGAGGGGGAAAAAAAAAAAAAAACACAAAACAAAACAAGAAAACAAAACAAAGAGGTGGCAGAGCTGGTTGTCTAGATGAGTGCTATGGCACAGCCCCACGCTGGAGGCTGCTCAGATGTGTTTGCTCTCTGTACTTTCAAACAGGAGTAAGCTCTGGGCGAACTGTAAATTCAGGGAAATTAATCTTGATCCTACCAAATTTAATGGATTTTTTTCCATTCCCTCCCACATGAGTGGTTTATCCCAATATTAATCCTATTTATTTGGGGAAAAAAAAAGTCTCATGTGGTTTTTAAATGTCTCAGTATAATGAGCTGCGGGGCTTGCACCACACACACTGCAGCAGCTCAGCAGCCAAGCTGGCTTGGCCAATCTTTTTGGCTGAATGTTGTATTTCTTTTAGCCTATTTTACAAGTTATTTCCTCTTACAGCTTCATGAAATGTAACATTGCATTCTGTCAAATATTCCTTAGGTTTCAGTGCAGAAAGATACATATCCTCCCATTTTAGCTTGTGGTTGATGTGTTTTTATTTTATTTCCTTTCTAGCAACATGCGGCTTGGATCATCCCTTTCTTCTGTTACCAGATCTTTGACTTTGCTCTCAACACATTGGTTGCCATCAGTGTACTCGTCTATCCCAGCACAATTCAGGACTACCTCCGCCAGCTGGTAAATTACCTGACTTTCACAAACCTTTTGGGGCGTTGGGGAGAACCGTGCAAGGTGCCCGGTTCGTCCCTTATTTCTAGCCAGTTGTTTACTGTTGACTTCCTATGCAGTCCTTGAACAGTCATCTCAGTTTGAGCTCGCTCATCTATATTCCACACCCGTGCGAGCTGCATTGCTAACTTACATTGCTTACACTACAGTATCTGTGCAGATACTGTAATTACACAGATACTGGAGTTTTGTGATGCTGTGGAAGCTCTCAGCACCATTTCATTAGGAATGAGGATGATAGTGCAAGAGAGAGATCCTAAGAGATTGCTTTTGGATTCAGAGTTACTGCTTTCATATCCAGTGACTTATTTTTGTTGCTATACCAAGGATGTTTTGTTGCTCCTTTGAATTTATGTGGTGGCTTTAACACCGATTTCTTTAGACAGGAGTTAGATTCAAGGTAGGTTTGTTTTTGCTAGAAAATATTATCAATCTGTCTCATCTTTGGGACAATTAGAGGCTCCCTTCTTGACAGGTTCTACTGTGGCCAAACATCCATAATCAATACTGTGTGAGCTACAGTATGCGACTGCAGCCACCTACAGTGAAGACAAGCAAATCTTTCACCTCTGGTCCTGGGCTGTGTTTGGATGGGTTCAGATGGAGTTGCAGAGCTCTGGGACAACTTAACGCTGTGGCTGTCTCTGAAAACCTGCCTTGAGAACTTGAATGCAGATTAGTTTGGCTGTGAACTTTGTTATGTGGATGGAAAACCACCTAGGGCATTATAAATAACAGGTAATGAGCAACAGCAGGCAGATAAGTGGCTGCACAAATCTCTGGGAAGAGGCAATGTGTCAAGCCAGCGGGATGCATCAGGGGCCTGTTATCCTTCACCTTACTTAACACCCGCCCACAGTCACAGCTGGTGCTGCACTGGAAGAGAAGCAGAGGAACAATTCAAAAGGTACTCAGAGATAAGGGTGGAAAAGAACAAATTAAGGCTGGAGCCCTCCTCTTCACCCTTTTCCTGCAGCTTCTCACCATGGGTCGGTGCCAACTCCCCTCCTGTGGCAGCACGAGGACCAGCTGCAGCTCTGGAGCTCACGCTCCCCATCCCAGGGGGCTCACTGTAACCAGGTTTTGTTTAATCTTGGTCCTTGAGGGAAAATATGAGGGGGAAAGCAGCAGTCTGGGGCTGGGAGCTGCATGCTGAAGAGCTCCTGTTCTTGCTGGTGCCACATTTGGAGCCAGCTCACCAGGAGGGCAAAGGATGGCCAATTCCCTCAAAATGTCTGCTAAGACATCACTGCTTTTGGCCCTTCCATAAACAAAATACAAAGAGCAGACCGTGGAGGACACTGGAAATCGTGTAGCAGAGCTCTTTGTGAGCCACATTCCCATTTTGACCTACATTTCTAACAGCAACTCCAAGGTGTTATCAATAACTCCAGGAAGGACATGTTTTTCCCTCCCGGTCAGTGGAGCCACCATCTGCCTCACACATATATTTGGGTTTTCTTCCATGATGCTTTTCCTGTGGTATGCTGAGGCATGGTGCTGACTTCAAGAAAGCTGGAGATTTAATCTCCTTATAAGAATTTGAGACTCTGTTGAGATGTTTTATTTCTGGCTAGCTCAAATTAGTGAAACCTTCATTAGAAGTTACCGGAGGTAAAAAAATAACTAACGACCTCAGAGAAAAATCTATAACTGCAAAAAGGCCAAAAGACTACTTACAAGTATATTAGAAATGCAAAAGTAAAACTTCTAATGCAAGGAGAGGCCATTTGTTGGGCAGAGGTGATAAATACACTGATGCAAAGAAGGCAGGAGTGTTCACCAGCTATTTCTGCTCTGCATTTGGAAACAAGCAGTAGAACATGTTTATGTAGCTGGGGTTTTGGAAGTACTTTCTATTCGCTGACAGTCAAGAAACATATTAAAGAGTTTTCACTCTGAACACACCGTTTTAAAATGAGCAAGCCCAGATAATGTGCACTCTGGAGTGTTAAAATGTCTGATTGTACAGATCGTTTCTTGCTGTTGTAAATCATCTTCTACGTGGGTAATGAAATTGCACAAGGCTTCATGAGCGCTAAACTGTCTGTGCTCAGAAGGGCAAGGGGGATTTTCAGGATAATTATAGGCTGATTAGCCTGACATTGCTACCAAGCGGAGTAACAGAAATGCTGAGATGAGAGTCAATTGACAAAGGATTAGGACAGAGAAATATGATTAATGACTGCCAGCATGGTTTCACAGCAAATCAGTCCTGCAGGGAAACTCATTTTCTCTCTCTGACAAGATTACGGACTTCGTCAATAAAACTGGGCAGGGGCACAGTAGACCTTTGTAAGACATTTGACTTCGCAGCACGATGCTCAGAACATCAGTGAAGCACTAGATCAATAAAGGATGTAACAAATGCATTAGATCACATTAGATGGCAGATGGACAAGGGTTGTGGTGCCCAAGAGGCCATTCACAAAGGTAGTGCCAGCCTTGGGAGAGCTTCCCTAGGTCACTGTCCAAAGGGACCAAGTCCTCTAGAGGAAGGTTGAGAGCAGGAGCCTAATCTAGTACTGCTGTGACATCCTCTGAAAGAACGTACCCTGCGTTGCCCAAACCAAGCACATCTCTGCATTTCCCAGAGTCAGTACTTGTGGCTTTTCCCAGCAAAATCACTTCTAGTAAAACCTGTGGCTGACACAGAGACTGATGGAGATGTAAATAACATTATGGACAGAACCATTACGCAGAGTGAGCCACATTGATTAAGAAGCTGAGTTCATTCACCAACCTGTGTTACATTGCTAAATGTGAATAAATATTTTAAAAAATAAAATAAAATACAGATGAGCTTATACCATGGCAACTGCAACTAGAATGCAGTGACTTTGTAAGCAGCCTGGGGGGAACTAAGTGACAAAACAAGAGTTCACTTTTTTTTTTTTTCTTTTTTTTTTTTTTCTGCTTGCAAATACTATTCATGAGATTTGTGGGCAGAAGAAAATAGAGCAAAGAATAGTAAGATAGGAGGCTCTCCTTCTCTGTTGATCATGTAGGTTGTGTCTATCTACTTCTGGTGTCTCCGACTTAAAAGTCAAAGTACATGCAGAGAAGCTCCTCTGTAAATCATATAAAAGCTAGATAAATTGTAGTATGATGACAGATAATCAAATTTCCTGCTTAGTTTGTCAAGGAAGGAGACCAAGAGGTGACGCCATCATGGTTTTTGTATACATAGCATCTAGGTTTAAAGGCTGTTTAAATTAGATGAGAGGCGTAATGATAATGAGTAGCTAAAAGTTATTCCAGGTAAAGTTCACTAAGAAGTGAGATGTTTCTATTATACCATTTACAGCCTTGTAATCTTCCTTGTCTGGGCTGTGGTCCCTAGAAGAAGTAGCTCAGCAGGAATCCCTGGGACCCCCACACAGGAGCCCACATCAGCTGGCAAAAAGTTGTCACGTTTGGTTCAGAGCAAATACGCTCTAAGGAGGAAAAAAGAGATGCAATGGGTGAAATTCGGGTCTGCTGGTATCTGATATTCAGAGATGCTGAGATGCTCTTGCAATGTAAAGGATTTAGGGGCAGAACAAGATGAAACTAAAAATGAACTTCTCCAGTTTTTAACAATAATATCACCAATGTAGCCAGACAGCCCAGGTACTGCTATGCAGGCTTGCGCCCATGGACGTGTTCCCTTACCTTTAAATGATGTTCATGGTAGATATGATAAATACCACATTAAGAACAAGATTGCAGTTAATACCCGTGTCCCCACAGGTGAGATATGAGTCATGCCAATTGGGTGTGATTGCTCCTGATGATTTATAAATCAGCCCTAGGGACATCTTGCCCTCATTCCCTTTGCAGGGGGCCTGCCAAGCAAGGCAGAAAGTAAGGGAGTGAATTGTGTTTCTTCCTGGCGTTCTCAGTTTTTGTGCTTCTAAAACTGCTTTAAATATGGGGGTTGGTGTTTTAGGGAGAACAGCTCCATAAGGGAAATGAAAAATCCCAAACATTCTTCAAATTCATTATTGAATATCTGGAAGAGCATATACCTCAGGTAATGGAATGTATTTGGCAGTCACAGAAGAATATGATTTCCTTACCAAAAGGCCAAAACCCTGTATTTTTAATGACTTCTACTTCTCTATGCTAGTACCTGGAATTATTTTATCTATTCAGTTTGGTGCAGATCTAGCAGATTTAAGTCTACCAACGGTGAGTTGCAAGCTGCTATAAAACCCTCTAAGTACTTTTAGGCAAATAGGATTCTATCAATAGGATAGGCAGAGCCCTAGCTAAAAGTGTTGCAACTCCAAAACACTGAGCATGGTGTTCACAAGCTGTTTTGTAACGTCAGCCTACGCTGACTGCTTCTTTCATAGTTGCTAAGTGTCTTTAGAAACTTTGCATTGCCATTTAGTACCCAGCTGCACACAGATGTGTCCCTAAAATCCCATACACTGCAAGAGCATCTCAGCACAAAGGGTCATGTAAAGTAAGTAGATGTTACAAATCTGTCATTTGAAACGTTGCAGGGAGATGACGTGTCATAAAACTTTCTGAAGGTTATGTTGAACGTCTTGGTCATTATCACTGTCACTAGGAAAAAAAAAATCTTCACATAGAGCAAATGTTGCATGTATAAAAAAAATCTTCTTGGTTCTTGGAGCAGCAGGGGTCTGAAGTAGTTTGACCTAAAACGCATTTGATTTCTTTACCCCAAATAACACTTTGATGTATGTGCTTTCTAAAACCTTAAAATTAAACACTTCATCTTCTGTCATCTGATAACAGTATACATAATGAATTGAACCAGAGGTGCAGAACAGGCTAGTCTGCAACTGAGTTACGCAATACTGTTTTTTTTTTTTTTTTTTTGTCAAAGTACAGAGCTTTCTCAGGTCATCTAAAGAAAATTTCTAAGTATATTAAATAGCTGCGATGCTGCTGTCTACCAGCTCGTTGTGCCAGTCGCGCTGTGCCAGTCCTAGAGGTGAGGTCTAGAGAATGTAAAAGATTAAAACTAAAAAACGGATTCCTATAAACTAAAGCTTAAAAAGCGAATATTCTTTCTGACATTTTAATGACATTTCATAATTCCAAAGAAGTACAATTAACTTCCTAGCAGGGTTTTAAAAATTCTACAGAGGCATTCCTGTTTTATTTCAATTCTGTAAGATCTAATTTCAGAGTATTGTAACTGTTGAACAAGAACCCACACCATCATATGAAGTGGATTATTTTGTGGTCCCAGAGGAAGGAAAGCATGGGTGGTTGTACAAGAGGGAACAAGAAGGAGCTTCAGGCTTGGGCTTTCTGTTGTTGTGCATTTGTACAATGTCAATACTATATACTTACCATGCAAGATTAAGATTCTTTTGAAGTCTCTAATAGAGCTTTGCTACATATAAGCAGTAATTATTTTTAATTGAAAATTTAAGGGCATATTACCATGCATGCAGTGCACTCAGTGTCCACGACAAGGTTATGAATGACACTTTAATTAAGACTTCAGCATGCCAGTGCCACACCACTACAAGTACTTCTTGTCTGTGCATGAAATTTCACAACATCTTCCCGCAAAATCCCTCCTGCATTTCCAGTGACGGGCTGGATTTTTTCCCACCCAGCCATATTTCTGTCTGAGCCTCATCAGACCTTGCACAACATTTGACGCTGAGCTTTTCCCAGAAGTTATGGCACTCGTGCGTTTGCCAAACCTTTGGCCTGACCCTGGTGCTCAGGACCATCCCTGCGGCAGGCTTTCAGCTCCTGGTTTCCCCCATGGGTGACAAACCCCTTGCACGGGAACAGAATTTGTCTCTTCCCACTTTGTACAGCCACATCAGTGTTTGAGCTCATTACTTTTTGCATCAGCAGAGGGCAATGGGTGTTTGGTTCATTTGAGCCACTCTTGGCACTTGGTTACGGTGGGAATGAAGGAGACTTTCCCAGCACAGACCAACTCCGCAGCAGTACCTGCAATGGGCAGCCAAGACACTTCCCGTAATTTTTTCCTGCTTCTCTGCAAAATGAAGGTTTCATAAACTGTTTTTCCTACTGCACTGAGGGTGTTTGTAGTTGTGAGTCAAGATCAGGCGGCTCGTTGGCCAGCCTGGGCAAGCCAGCATTAAATATCTTCTGGCTGGCAGGTGCAACCAGCCTGGTTACCAAACAAAGTGAACTTCTTCCACATTGACCCACAGCCCTGGGCCATCCATCACAGCTTCAGAAGCCTTTTGTCCCACACAGCAAGCAGGGAAGCCCCAGGAGGGGCCTGCTTTGGTTTTCACACAGCATGCTAAGATCTCCCAGGCACCACTTGGTGGGGACAGCCACCACATGGAGCTTGCTCCCACCTCACATCTCTCTAGGAAGGAAACTCCAAAACCTGAGTGCGGAGGACAGAAACCACAGAATGTGCTCCTCACGTACTCTCCCAGCTTGTTGCTTTCAGTGCTGATGAGGCCCTTTCACTTGAAGTACTGCTGACGTAAGGGATGTGCTGCTCCCAGACTTGGCCAGGTCTCTTGGCTCCAACAGATGTTCCTGCTCTTCAAGGTTGCAGGAACTTCCTTGGTCATTTTCCCACTCTCCTCTTGCCCCCATGCAAATCCCAGTTGCTTTGATGTTTGGAAACAGGCCATCAGGCCATCCAACAAACCAAAGCCCCAGCATAGTGTTGTCTAGTCTTTGACTAGCGATTGGTTCTCCAAAACCAAGCTAGGAAGTTCCTATTACACTCATGAATTGGTTTGACTAGTTTTTAATGGTAGATCAGTGCTAAAAGATAACCTATTTGGGCAGTTTTACTGGGATTGACCCTAACTAACTGGGCTTTCTAACCAAGCCGATGGCCTCACTCCTGCAAGCAGTAGGGCTGTGGTCGTAGTACTTAAATGTTCTGTATATAAGGGGTTTGATTTTGCTTTGCAATGCATCTTTTCTTGGCATACACTCCTGCTTTCTTGGTCTCTGAGTGACCGTATCCACTATATTTAGCAATAACCTTGTGTGAAAAAAAAAAAAAAAAAAAAAGAAGTAACTCGTTAAATTATAGCAAGTTGGTTTCCTACAAAAGCTGTGCGTCGACAAAGAAGATAACACGATAAAAACCTCAGCCATGAAATTCAGTACATTAACAGAAACGTTGCTGTCAAGAAGCGGAAAATGTGCTTATGTAACCGTTATCTGCATCGGCTACAGCTGCAGCTGATGTTAACCACCCCGAACAGTTCATGGAAGCACTACATTAAGAGCTGTTCTCGCCAGCGGCTGTCCAAAAGGAGAATTTCCTGAAGCACTGCTCAGACTTCTGGTGTAAGGGGCATCAAGGGGTTACGCTGGGTTTTCACCATTGTTGCCAAGAGTACAGTTGTAGCTTGGGCTGTTTAATTGTCCTGACAGGGATTCAGAGCTGGCCTGCTTAAGTAATTAGACCTGTAAGGAAAAAGGGGGTTGTGCGTGGAAGGAGCTAATGCATGCTGTTATAGTGGGCTGCTGCTGCTGCAGTGGAGCTATCGTGTGTGGAGAGCGGCTCTGTCTGCAAAGAATGGTTTCTTCCATCTGGAACAGGAACCCTGGTGCTGCCATGTTTCAAAACAATTCATTTTAAAGGGTGTTTTTTAAGCGATACTAGATATAGCAAAACATTTTTAGAGGTTGTTTTCAAGCCACTGATGCTGAAGTGTCCCACAATCCTAAATCGCTGCTCTAAGAAGATGAACGTTGTCACCTCGATTTCACATACAAGAAAACAGAAGGGCCTGGAGCACATTCAGATTCAGTCATGACTTTGCTCCCCTGGAAGGCCCAAGCCTTGGGGAACAGCAGCACTAACAAGTGGCCCTGGGAGAACTAGTCCACATGTAGCCAAAAGAAGATGGATTTGAATACAGCCAATGTCTTTTAATCAAATATTTAGGTGAAAGGATCGTGCTGTCTGGACTTTTCCTCTTTGATTCTTGGAAGGAGCTACCACTGGTCATTGGCAGCCATGGCTAGAGTACTGTATCTTGTAAGATAGCGACCACTTCACAGGACCAGAATTTTCCTGCCTTTGCCCAAGAAGGCACGTTTCCTGCTGCAAAGCCCCCGGAGGGATGCCCCTTGTCAATCTGTGTCTGTTACAAAACCAGCATGCACAAAGGGAAAGAAAACCCACCACACATATAGAGCAAAAGCAAACCCCTCGGCCCTCTGGGGAACATTTGGCAGGCTGAGCCTTTGTAGCACATGTTCCAGACAAATTTACTGAAATTGGTTATTGGTGCAGAGAGCTCCCAATTTAGTAGATCACAGCAAGTTTTTTAAGCTATTAATTATAGACTGCACTAATTGAGTGGCTCTTAAATGACTCGTGAGATTAACTTACAGTGTTTTGCTTATTTTTGCTTGTGCAGCCCAGCAATTTTCCCTACAAGGAAGAGATCATGTCTGTGAACCCCACATGTCTGGTTGTGATTATACTCCTTTTCATAAGCATCATTTTGGCTTTTAAGGTAAGTCCATTACTTGTATACCATCTACTTCTGGTCATGGGTGAAATGCTCCCTCTGGGAGTCCTGGCCCCAGAATACACATAGGGAGCTACTGACCAGGCAGTCTGACAGCTGCACAAAGCAAAGTGGTAGGTATTGTGGAAAAAAACAAAACCAAAAACAAACACCCCCTGAGAAGTGTAGGGACAAGAGCAAAGGTCTTCTTGTACATTGTAGCTGGGAAATAGAGGATTGTCGTGGTTTAACCTGGCCGGCAGCTTAACACCACACAGCTGTTCGCTCACCCTCCCCCCTCCCTCTCTGGGATGGGGGAGAGAAACGGAAAGTGAAGCCAGTGAGTTGAGATAAAGACAGTTTAATAAGACAGGAAAATAATAATAATAACCAAAATAATAACAATAATAATAGCAATGATGATAATAGTACTACTACTAATAATGTGTACAAACAAGTGATGCACAATGCAATTGCTCACCACTCGCTGACCGATGCCCAGCCTAACCCCGAGCAGTCCGGCCCCCTCCCCCCGGCTAGCCACCCCTATATATTGTTTAGCATGATGTCAGATGGTATGGAATACCCCTTTGGCTAGTTTGGGTCACCTGTCCTGGGTCTGTCCCCTCCCAGCTCTTGCTGCACCCCCATCCTGCCCGTTGGCAGGACAGAGCAAGAAGCTGAGATGTCCTTGGCTTGGTGTAAGCACTGCTCTGCAACAATTAAAGCATCGGGGTGTTATCAGCACTCTTCTCATCCTAAGCCAAAACATAGCATTCTACCAGCTACTAGGAAGAAAATTAACTCTGTTCTAACTGAAACCAGGACAAGGATAAAGGTAAATAAGTTTTTACAACAAAACCCCATGCTGTCCATTCACAAAAGATCTGGGGAAGGGAATGAAGATCTAGCGACAACATTTTTTGCAACGTCACCCAGAATAGGGAAGCAATTAGCTGAGAAGGCTTTGTAGAAAGGTCTCATGGCCCTGAGTTACTGAGCAATAAAACAGTAGAGAAACCCAATGGTGATATATTCTAAGTGATGGGCACAGAGAAAATACAATCCTGTTTCACAGACACTGCAGACAACTCTGAACTAAGCATGAGCACCTGAAAAGGAGTCTTGTAGATGTAATAGCACAGGTCCATGGAAGTACTAGTTTACTTCTCAGTTCTGGTCAAACAATTAAATCAAATAATAAGAATATTAGATTTTAATAAAATATCGTATATATAAAACCTGAAATAAAGAAATAAATAGGAAAAAATAAAAGAAAGAAAAAAAGAAGTCTAAGGGTTTCTGTGCCATTTCTGATGTCTGCCACACACTGGCATCTTGAAGCACACATTCACTTCTGGGTGTCCTATCTCAAAAAGAATGCTGTAGCGCTACAGAACAGGCAGGCACAGAAGGAAAGTGATCTGAAGGATGGAAGAGCTCTCATACAAGGAGAAGTTAAATAGATCCAAGCAGACCCTCCTGGGAGTGCCAGCACAGAAGACTGTCACATGGAGCAGAAAAAGGAAACGGGGAGTAATTATTTAATTGCTGTTGGTTTGGTGTCAGAATAGCTCTTGCTCTTCCTCTGCAGAGCAGCTACACATTAGGTTAGAGGCATCCTGAAGAGCCAGGACAGGATGTTGCTTCTATACAGCACAAACAGGGAAGGTTATTGTGACCAAAAAAAGGTGGATTAGGTTATTAGATTATAGAAGCTGTTTCTAAATTGGAAGGAAAAGATAAGATATTTTAAGGTGCAGTTGGAAGTGATACTCTTTTTTTTTTTTTTTTTTTTTTTTGATTTAGAAATATAATTTAGCCTTCTGGCTTTGTCCATTTATATGTTCACAGCAACAGAGGTTTGTGGTGTTTTTGTTTTCACCTTTGAATATAATAAATGTGTAGGTCTGCCAGGTGACACAAGCAACATGCTTTTTAAATCTCTTGGATGCAAGCATCACCTTGCTTTTATCCCAGGCAGGTCAGGTGTTTCATTGAAAAAGTATGACAAAGATGTCTCAAGTTTATAAAATAAATGGAACAAAAATTGGAGTGGCAAAAAATACTTACTACATAAAAAAAGAAATCTCAGAAATTAATAGTGCAAAATAATAATTCTATTTTAAAGCTGCTATCCATACTTTTCCAAGAATATATGTGACTAGTTAGATTGAAGTATTAGTTAATGTTCCATTCTTGTATTCATTCGAGTTCTTTACAGCCAGGGTTATTACAGACTATTGCTTTTCTTAATGTTCATTCTAGCAACACATTATTGTGCAAATGAGTCACAAAAATATGACTCACACAGAAACACATGCTAAATTCCAGTTAGCGTTTTAATTTGGATTTCTTGTGTTTCCAGAAGAGCTGCTATGCAGATTTTTGGAGTCTGCTACATGAAAAGAAAGCTGGACGCTATGACATGCATCACACTTTATCACTGATAGACTTAACAGATGGCACCAGGTTTATATACCAAAAAGGTGCTGTGCATAAAAATATGCCTGAGCTCCCTCTCCCTCTGGAATAGAGAGAAACCAAAACATTGTAGCCTAGGAAAAGCTACAGTAGGAAAAGCTGCGTTCATCTGGTCGGAAACATGAAACAGAATCACATAATTTGTCAGAAACATTTGGCATCAGGACCCTTTTATTGTGGGTGCAGCTACATGCAAATGAAAACACTATTGAGCAGAAATTGAAATACGGATGTGTCAGACAGAGGTACTGTGCTTTGTACATGAGACTGTGAAAAGCAGGGGACAAAGGAGGGCAGTAAGAATGAATGAAAGCCAACCACACACCAGCACTTGTCTTTATAGCCCTCAGGATGCACTTGGATCCCAAGCAGCTAATAGATATTTCAGGTGGATGGATGGATGCATGGACAGATACTTCATGCCAAGTGAGAGTCTTTTTCAGAGTAGACCAAAATGTGTTATATCGCTTACCCTGTTTGTCTAGAAGCTGAACCAGAGCTACATACCATGAAACATAGGTGTTTCCTATCTGGCTGAGGAAGGACACCCAGCAGCATAACTGAATGTACTCAGCACTTCAAATGGCACAAAGTCAACGTGGTGGCTTTTGAATCGTGCCCTTCTCCGCAGCTGCTTTGGGGAACGGAGCCTTGCTTTCCTCTGGCCAGCCCCAACTGCTGTCACAGATACTCTGAGGTTGAGGCCTCAGAACAGGAACAGGACCATTTCTGGTGGTGCTCAGCAGATGGGATAAGGTGGTGCTCACCCCGTTTTGTGCTCACCAGGACAGACCCAGTGTCTCAGCCCAGCGGATGCTCCCAGCAGGGCTAAGCCATAGGAGCCTTCTTATACTCACAAGATGCACATTCAAATGTGCTGGTAAGATGGATTTAATTGCAGATTTGATCAGTACAGCAGCCCAGTGTGCCCCCTCCTGCAGCACTATGTGTGAAATACACGTAGCCAACCGCTCTGGCGTTAGCATTGCTCTGAAGTCTTCATATATATTGCAGCTTGAGCAGAAATCTCGTGCAGCTAAACATCTGTATGGGAAAAAAAAAAAAAAAAAAAAAAAAAAAAAACAAAAAAAAAAACACTGTCAGAGACAGATTTATAAAGTTTTGACAGTTTCAGTTCCTTTTGAGCTAGTGTCATTTGTCACCATACAAATGGAGGGACTGAAAGCTGGCAGGAAGAGGTGCGGTGCCTGTTTCCCTGCTCAGCCCTTTTGGCATCCTCATCCTCCAAGTGGTGGTGGCATCACCGTGCTCCTCTGGAACGGGGGCTGCTGCCCCAAAAGGAGTCTGTCAGCAGCCTGTGTTGTGCTGTGCGAAAATACCCCTCAGGGTGCATTGGGCTTTTACAAAGGGCCGACTATCGGACTATCGCCAACTCTAAGGTGTGTGCTGACTGGAGGCCTCTTCACCCCAGGGGGCTGGAGCAGGCCACCCCTCTGAGAAACAGCTCATGTATCCAGGTGGGCTGGGAGGCAGAGAGGCTGTGTGTGCACATCGTGGGGTTAAATGGGGTGTATTCAGCACACGTAGCAGAAGGAGAGAATTCAAAGATAAATCAGGTAGCTTCTCCCTGGCAAGGCTGCGTTATCTGAAATGGGGCTTCCCTTGCTTTGGATTTGAACAGAAGGAGCATAAAGACTGGTTTGCAAACAGGTGGCCTTGCTGTGCACAGGTTTCTTATGAAGATGGGCTGTGTCTCCAAAAAAGTGTCCTGCATTCAGTACTCTTCTCTGTACACGCTCACACCTTTCTCAGTGCCTGGCATCTGAGTGTCAAAAGCTACTCAGCTACTTATTACCATTTATTATTAACAACAGTGTCACTGTTACTCAATTCTGGGAAAAAGAAAAAAAAAAAAAGCTGTAGTTCTTCATTTACACGCCTCTACACCACTGGTTCCAGTAACCTGTGTCAGGTTCACATAGCCCACGGCTCGGGGTGCAGAGCCAGCCTGCCCTGCCCTTAGCACTCAGCTCGCTCCAGACTTCTGTCATCCTCCCCATTTGGTAGTAGAAAGTATTGTCAAAGCCCGTGACACCTCCACGTCATCCAGGATCTGTCATTAAGAAGAGGAAGAAAACTTACTGGATTTCAGCCAGCTTGGCTTGGGTAGAAAAAAAAAACTCTTCCTGATCTGCAGGCAAGCAATCTGTGAGTCATGTGGTGTCCAGAGAAACACAGCTCCTGTGTGACAGCTCTGGGGAGGGAGGAAGCACAGGGCAGCTGAAGAGGATAAGAGGCTTTTGGAAGGTCATCAGTGCAAGTGAGTCACAAAAATATGACTCACTCCGAGAGATACACATGCAAATCCAATCAGCGCTGGCAGTTCAATTTGCACACAGTAGGTTTGTGGAAGGACTGCTATGCAGAGCCTGCTGAGTAAAAATATAATCTGGGTGCTATCAAATCATGTTGTTCACCTCATCGCTGTCGTGTGTGGCTGTGTGGGAAGCAGAAAGCTCCACAGGGAGCTGCTTAGTCCCACCGGCCTTGTCCGTGGCATGCTGAGGATCTGAGTCCTGCTCCTCCACGTGTTCTTGCCTCCTGTCTTCCATCCAGCCACTTTGCTCCTTGCTGCTGGCCAGACTGGAACCTCTCCTGCTGGCAGAGGAGATGTGAGCGTTTTGCCTAACCAGTTATAAAAGTGCAGACTCCTAGCTCTTTGCCAGGCAGACTCCTAGCTCTTTGCTATCTGGAGCCAAGTGAGCTCCAGGAAAAAAAACACTGAGAAGTTTATGGTCCTGCGGTAGGAATATTGCTGCAATAACTATTTATTTTTTATATACTGAAAAAAAAAAAAAAAAGAGTATTTGCAATAAGGATTAAAGGATAGAAGTAATTTCAGATTTCAGTAAAAACTTGTACACTGGCAGTTTTCTCTGGTCAGGCAAGAATAGGAAGACCACAGACTATTCCGGTCATATGGAATATGTTGATTTAATCTCAGATGAAGTGAAAAGGAGTATTGAAACCATGCATGTGATGAATGGAGTCATCACATAGTCACCAGCTAGGCTTCCAACCACAGGACACGGAGGGGTTCCTGTAATTTTCTTGATGATATTTCAGTCACCAGCTTGCTTGTGCTCTTTCTACTGGGGTTTGCTTCAGCTTTCTGAAGATCACTGCCACTCTGTGATAATACTTAAACAGCCTTACCATGGAGGAATCTAGAATGGGTTTCTGTTTATTTTTTCTATTGTACCTGAGGCATTCTGCATCTGCAACACCTTCTCTGTTCTGTCATGATCTGACTTGTATGCTCATTTTACATTGTAAACCTCACCCCTGCCGGTGTGCAACATCCTATGCAGAGCAGCAAGGTGTCTGACTGAACTCACATCTCTCTGTATTTAGAGAGGCATGAGAAGGAAAGCTTGCATATATGACCTGCTCATTTAAGTAAAAGAGGGGTTAAAAGGTATCGGATCTCTTACAGAATCCCTGCACAAACTTATAGTCACTGCAGCAAGCAAAGTGACTGTCCCACGGTTCTCCCAGGCTCATATTCATATTTATATTAGTATTTCCTTTTTTTAAAAAAAAATACCCTGGTTTGTGTACAGAGCCCTGAAGAGCATGAATCACTCCGCACTACTCTGCCTGCTCTTTCTACTCCTTTGTTCCTTGGTATCACAAGACTGAGGCAAGCACACAATTTACAGGGTGTCGTGGAAAGGTTCCTTTATGTTATGGCCTTTCATAAAGGCACAGAACAAAAAGACAGGAGGCTGAAATTTCTCTAGCAAAAGAAAGTTTGATAATCATGTATTTTTTTTCCTAGTAATTAGCTTGTTTATTTGTTTTCATGGAGCTTGAAGTATTTATGCTCCCCTTCTGTTCTCAATGTCAAGCCAAAGCTCTCAACCAGTCCACGTTCAAGAATTTGCACAAACCTATGGCAGGAAATTTTGTATGGCTTATCTGCTGCACATAATGATAACTGCCTTCTCTTTGCAGGGTTACTTGATAAGCTGCGTGTGGAACTGTTACCGATACATTAACGGCAGGAACAACTCGGATGTGTTGGTGTACATTACCACCAATGACACTGCGGTAAGGGCGTTAGACCACAGAGAAAATGTTTGTCTAATATTGTGCTAATATCTCTATTTTCTATTAATTTCTGATTCCTTATTTAGCCATCTTCATTTCTTTGAGGGTCCTCATCTGCTGGTTATGTTTAGACTTGAGTTTTACTGACTTGGGGTGCTGTTGTTGCAAAAAGTACTGGTTTTATTTTATGCACAGTCTGCTAAAGAATCTGTGTTAGGCATAAACTACAGCTGATCTCATGGGCCCAGGAATGCCCCCAGCCCTGAACTCTCCAGCTGTGTGATAATCTCATGTTAAGAAGTGAGATGGCAAAGCCCCCACAGTTGTGTGGGATGAAATGGGTCATTTAGCCTGGAAGGCCACACCGTGGGACGCCACAGCTGGAACTGTGATCAGTTCAGGGACTGATTAGGACCCAGGGATGCCATGCTCTACACCTGCTGTGAAATGTGAATTTAGCTTTAGAAGCTGTGATTTAGGGCAGTCATCACTCAGTGTAGTGCTTTGCACCATCACAGAGAGGATCTAAAAAGCAACACAGGTTCAGTGATTCATCTCCCAGCGCACAAAGGTTTTGTAAAGTGAGACAACGAAACAAAAAGCAACATGAGAGAAGTGAATAAACAGATTTTAACCACAAAGGATGGGATATGTCAGTTCACTTTATAGTATCCTAGTACTGACATGCATACATGCAGGGTGCTACAGCTAAGCAAAGTCTTGCTGGTTGTAGAAGGCACTGAATGAATGCATCCCCTGGAAAGAGCCAGTTCTGCTTGCAGTGACGTCTGTGGAGCTGACCCACACTGAGGGCAGTGTGTCAGATCACTCCATGGGTGACACCACTGGTTTATGGAACGAGTTTATGTAAATTTTATCTTTACGTAATTTATATAACTGAATGACAGCTGCATGATCGTGGTTCTTGGGATCATCTAAAATTTCAGGACTGCCTTCCTCAGGTTTTCCAGAAGTGTGGGTGTTCTCCACATGCTGAGACATTAGATCAACAACTTTAAACCATGAGAATGAGGGACTCCTGTGTGGATTCAAGGGCTAGAAAACTGCTTTCATGTGAAAGCTGTAATTCTCACATGATCACTTGTGCTCAGCATCTGTAGTTCTAAGAGAAGCATAGGAAGTTTTACAGGCTATGATCAGAACTGGTAATCAGGAAATTTAAGTATAAAAATACGGGTTTATTGAAAGCTAAGACATATATGTATATTTCTTCACATACTTTATTTACAGGAATCTACTTTGAGTAAAAGCAGGAGTTTTATGTGAAATAATTTTGATAGCTCTTTTGTTCAGCCTGTAGGTCATTGTAACCCATCTTCAACCATTGCTAACTACACAAACCACAGCACTGGCAGGCTCAGCAGTGGGAGAATGTCAGCTGAGCTATCAAGGAAACTAAATTTACCAAGGCTTTTTAAATCCTGTGTTAAAAACACATGCTCCACTGCTTCCTTTACAAAGCAGAAGACTTTGGTTTTCACACATGCATGGCTATGTACTTTTGTGTTCACTATAAAATTATGTGTTTAATTACCAAAGTAATCTAAGCTGCCTCCTCATCTTTAAATTTCTTGTGAGTGTTTCTGTGGGGAAAGGAAGCCCATTTACCCTGTTTTACATATGGCATATGCTTGCATTGAGTTCAGTTTAACTTTGCTTATCTTGATCTTACAAGACAGCTACAGCACAGGCAGGTTTTGAGAAAGGCTGCGTGTCCCTGGCTAGTGCCCTGACCATTGGGCTTGTCTTCCTTCCCCAGTCTTTACATTCTCTTCATGTGAACATAGCCAGAATCTGTTGCTTTCAGCTACAACGTACATGTTGTTCATTCCTTGTAAGTTCAATGGAATGATGTTAGGTCAGGTCCTGTAGAAAGTGCTGTGTGGGAATTTCTCCACTAACCATCTTCTTCACCACAAAATTCTGGTTCAGGAGTACAGAAAGGCCCAGGAGCAATGCCACTGGAGAAGAGTTTCTCAGGCCCTGCCAGAGAGGCAGGAAGGGAGAGTCACTAACAGCCTGGTTTTTGAACTCATTACTTGGGATGGAGGCAAGCCTCATGCAAAGCCATTTCTGACGGCTTCTCTCCAACAAGGATGAGTTCCTTTACCTCCAGGTGATGCAGTAACTCTCCACCTCTTGCACATCTTTCCCTGACAAACTCCATGGACGCCTGCCAGTGCCCTGCACTTAGGGATGTGATGGAGGAGCTGATGTACTACTGAGCAGCCCTTCTTTCTTATGCTCAGTGTTAAGCTTCAGCAAGGAACAACAGAGTTTGTAGAGTTAAATATTCATCCTCTTCCATTTTGAAACAAAAGATTGTTTTTCCTTCCCTTCACCCCCCAATCTGAGGACTGAAAAAGTTTTTTTTTCTTTTGATGCATAGGCTGAAAGAGATCATCAAAAATCCTTTTTCACATAATTTTTAAAAAGTGAACTCAACACAATTGGAAAAAAATGGTTTGAAAACAAAGTGTGGAAGAATAGGGCTTAGAAAGTTGAGTGCTGAGGACCTTTGAGAGTTTAGGATTCTTGAAGAAGCCTCATAAAAATTTGAAATGTTTTGATAGGTCACTGCTGTCTGCTGAATTGTATAACATTCCCTCAACACTCAAGTGTATTTATGTATGAAACGATGGGTTTGATGATAGGAAACTTCTTTTGGCAAGGCCCTTTACCCCAACGTGCTTTTCAATTACAAACTACAAGTTTCTGAAAAAATGTGGGTCAATCTCTGCCCTCTACTTCAAAAGAAATGTATAACTTTTAGAATCAAACCTGTTTCCTGAATTCCAGCAGAGCCGTAGGTCCTAGCTGTAGGGCAGATTCTTGTATTCGGGGATTTTTTTTTTTTATACATACTTGTCACTAGCACTAGCTAAAAGAATAGCAATCCATACAAATGGAAGTAAAAATCTGAACTTAAGTATGGGACTAGGCATAATAGCTACATTTTAATGTAACAAGGTTTAAATATGTCCTGATATTTCTAAAATCTAGAGATCAGGTGCCAGCTATTATTTCCTAATATCCCCTGTGCTATATACAAAGTATAAGTAACGCCTCTTATCTTTATGCTGCACCCAAGATTATTTTTAAAGTTATTAAGTTTTCAATTGCTAGACATGGCATTACCAAAAATATTTGGTACTTCATACAGACCAACTGTATGAGGTTCAACAGGACCAAGTGCCAAATCCTGCACTTGGGGCACAACAACCCCATCCAACACTCCAGGCTAGGGTAGAATGGCTGGAAAGATGTGCAGAGGAAAAGGATCTGGGGGTGTTGGTCAGTATCTGGCTGAATATGAGCCAGGAGTGTGCTCAGGTGGCCAAGAAAGCCAACAACATCCTGGCTTGTGCCAGGAATAGTGTGGCCACTAGGACTAGGGAAGTGATTGTCCCTTTGTACTCGGCTCTGGTGAGGCCGCACCTCGAGTACTGTGTTCAGTTTTGGGACCCTCAGCACAAGAAGGACATTGAGGTGCTGGGGCATGTCCAAAGAAGGACAAGAAAGCTGGTGAAGGGTCTAGAGAACAAGTCTTTTGAGGAGCAGCTGAGGGAACTGGGGTTGTTTAGTTTGGAGAAAAAGAGGCTCAGGGGAGACCTTACCGTATTTTAAAATTACTTTAAAGGAGGTTGTAGTGAGGTGGCGTTCAGGCTCTTCTCCCAAGCACCGACTGATAACATGAGGAGAATTGGACTCAAGTTGAGACAGGGGAGGCTTAGCTTGGGTATTAGGAGAAATTTTTTCACTGCAAGGATTGTGTGGCATTGAAACAGGCTGCCCAGGGAAGTGGTTGAGTCACCGTCCCTGGAGGTCTTCAAGAAAAGTGTAGATGTAGAACTTAGTGGCATGGTTTAGTGGTGGATTTCAGTACTAGGTTAAAGGTTGGACCAAATAATCTTAGAGGTCTCTTCCAACCTGAACAATTCTATGATTCTATTTAATATGGAGTTTAGATATAGACTGGAGTATGGGTTTGTTTACTGTGAAATTTAAAAGATCTGGCTTATGTGTTAGCATGATTAGAAATTCAAAATCTCCCTGCAGTTACATAAATACATGTATATTCAATGAAGCTAAGAAATTTACTGCTACAAACATTATATTACTTTGTCTTACAACTAATTTGGTTGAGCTGTCTTTGAAAAATATGTTAAAATTGACATGTACCTTATTTCTATTGTTATTTGCACTCAGGAAAAATAAGTGTCAGTAAGAGATCAATAACAAATCATCAGCAAAGTCATCCTTGCATTCAAAATTCAATGCACCAACAGGATTTATCCTGAAAATGGAAAAAAAATGGATAAACCCATGTTCTCTAATAACTACAATTACAGAAAATTAAATTGCCATAGAAAATCGCTTGAATTACATTTGTGTTATGATTGCTTGATGACTGCTGTGTGCCACATTTCGAAGGGACACCCATGCCTGTTGCAAGAGAAGACACGTCAGCTATTATATTTATTCTTATTTATTCTCTGGTCTATTAAAATCTTCGCAAAATCAAATTCTTCAATGTTCTATTGGCAGATAAATATGAATTTACTTATAGCTTCATAAAGATAATTATTTTCCCTCTTCTGATGTTTGAACAGGGAGTTGCCTGTTCTACTGGCTTGAAAATATATCTAAATTCCAATTTAAATGGAAATGTAAAATTAATGCCTGAGATTTTATTGAGAAAAACAATCAAATCCATCCTAGCTGGGATATCATGACACAAGAGGTAAAAAGGGTCCATAGTTACTTTCTGACTGCACCAGCTGTGAACCCTACTGAGATGATTGGATTACGGGTCCCGTTCTTACAAAAGGAGGAAACATCTTTATTATAAAGCAACAGTATTTTGTTCAAAAGAGTAAGAATCTGTGATTTTATTTAAGTGGCTCTCCAATCCAGCAAGTTGTTCTGAAAATAATAACCGGATTATCTTTTGTTTTACTGCATTTCTTAATTTACCAGTGGCAAAACGCATAAGCACACCTGCATATCGCATCCAAACGTGGTTAGAAGAATGGACAATTCCTTAGGCACAGTAGCGTGGGCTTGTTTCTTGTTACTTACTTGCTCCTTGGCTCTGTGCATTTGGAAGTGGGTCTCACAATGAGTTACTCCATTTCTATCTAAGAGCAAGCCCATCAAGAATCTGAATTCATGTTGAGAGTGTATAGGTCTCAACAGCAATACTCCTTCATCTTCTTGGCTGGCCTTATCGTGGAAAGCTACAGGTGTTACCTTCCAAGAGACAAGCTTTTGGCTTGTCTGCCCTCCCACAGAAGTGCTCTGCCAGTCCTGGTCACCAGCACTCCCATGCATATGCTGTATTTTCTTCTCTCACAATCCTCCAGAGATCCCCATTGCAGGAATACTTTATTTTTTAAAATATTCAGTTGTCTCCCTCTCTTCCTACTTATTGTCTAATTCTCGCTCCACTAAAAAACATAAGAATAACTTCAGTGTGGACTAGTTTGGTGGGAAAATTCACAGTGCAGAAATTTCCAGTTAGTTCTCCCTGATCAAACTGTTTCTTAATAAATAACACTCATAGATCTGAACTGTAAGTAACCTGATAGCTATAGTTATTAGCTACCAGATAATCTGATTTTTGTCACTCAGTGTAAGTGGTTTAAGCCGTAATTTTTGCAAGCGTGCCATCTGGAACAAACGAGCGTCCTCCCTGCTGCTGGCTGTAAATGGGATGCTCACATTACCCCTGTGAGGTGAGACATCCTCCTTCTGTGGCCTTCTAAGTTCAACACCAGAGCTGTGTACCCAGCTTGGCTCCACGAACAGTGTGTGTTATGGGGTGGGGGCACCAGCTGGTGCCGGGCTGGGGAACAGCCAGGACCCCAGCCAAAGGGAAGACATGAACCTCTTATGTGCCAGGGGTTGGTAATGGCAGGACCTGGAGATCCAGCTGTGTACCTTAGTCACAGCAGCCTCAGGGTTGCTCGAGAATATGTTATCATCTCACCCCCCTAAGCTTTATTCCAGTACTGTAAGAGATTTTGGCATGGCAGTAAGGTGGCTCCCACGCAACGAACCATAATAACCTGAAGGTTGCTTTTTCTACTTTCCCAATCTGGGATTGCTTTTTCCTGCCAACTGCTTCGAGCACTCCATGGATGAAGATCAGTTTTCTACACTGATTTAAACTGTGACTGCAGTGCCATGGAAATGACTGTCCAACTTGGAAAAACTGCCAAGTTATGAGTGTGGAGGATTACCCAAAGTTAGACATTTTGTTCTCCATAGGAGGAATGACTCCTTTGTGCTCTTGGACAACTGGGGAATTTCATTATTTTATTTTTAACGCTCACCATAGCCAATCAGTGGAAGCCAATCTGGTCATGCTGCCAGCGAGGATAAAATGTAAAGCCGTAAATCTCTCCACAAATTGGGATTTAGATTCTTATGTACTTTATCAAATTGCTTTAAGGATCCTATCTGACATACATTTATCTGCAACGGTTAATAAGTTACTTGGTAAGTTATTCATTTTTGGTTTTGTCTTCAGCACAGATACATTCCTTTTGTGGACATGACATCAACCAAGTAGTCTGAAATTAATCTGCCAACACTATCCTTTTGTTTGTTCTCCCTTTCCCAGAGCAACAGGGACCCATTTGAGAAGTGCAGAGTTAGGTCTTTCATTCCTGCTGGATGATTCCTCTGAGCAGAGGCAGGAATATTCTTTGGAGAGGTTGGAAGAGCCATTCTTTGTGTTACTGTTCTGCATGTTTGTGTTACTTATCCTGCATGTGTGGAAGGTGATTAGTTTGCGTACAGAAGGAGAGAAGGATCCTTAGACTCTTTCCAATTAAACAGACAGAAGTGTGAGGTGGAGCCCAGAGGCGGACAAACTGTGCCCAAGAGTTCTTGTTTCTGATAGGCTCTTTGGAGCCTGTGATTTCCAAATACTGAGCCAGTTTTGAGTGAGTACGTGTTTGAGTTCAAGGTGCCTTTGAGAAAATTCCTGCTTTAAAGGTATTTTCCATAATGCAGCATAAAATTCCTAGAAACTTGGCAATGCTCACCAAGGAGTTGGTCTTGCACGGTGGTTTGTATGCATACCGTTATGGCTGGGCCACTACATCAGAGGCATCTTTTTCCACTGAGTAGTAACCATGAGCATACTTTGAAGTGAGCACACACCACAAATGAATACCGCTGCTGTGACTCACTCTCTGAGCCCTTCTCAGAGCCTTCAGCTGCATGCAGGCAGAGGAGCTCCCACCTTCCCTGGTGGAAACTGTCTGATAAAGCCTGCAAGAGGGAAAGCAGGTAAAAAAACAGGAGGCAGAGAAAAGGAAGAAGAAGCAGAGGCAGGAAAAAAACACACAATATATAAACAGAACTACTGAGCACTTGAAATAAAGGTGGTAATTAGCTACGTGTAATAGTCGGCATGAGATCTGGAAGTATCATTTAAGGGCTGGATCTGTTTCTCTTCAGAATGGCTCTTATACGCTCGAATTGTGCGTTCCCACAGCAAAGTCTTTAATCAGAGAATCTTCAAAGGGCTCAAGTCCCACGTGGATGCCAGCATTCACGTCTCTCTCATGTGTGCGTGCGCTTCCTCTTCTAATTGATTCCGAATTGCAGGAAAGTATCCTAACAGTCTGCTTCTGCCAACAAACAGCTATACAGCTGCTCCAGCACTTCACTTTCTACCTGCAGTGAAGTCTCATCCTTTGTCAGTTGTCCTTTAATCTTAATGAGGAGATTGTGTTGCTTTTTCTATTTCAACCTTTCCCATCTTTTTATCATCTATATGCAGCTCTTTCTTCCACTGCTTCCTTGTTTATGCAAGGATTTTCTCTTAAATTCCAGCATTCCCTGAGGTTGAAATTGGTTCATGCTGCCTGCTTGCTCTGTTTCTTAGGGCTACTTGCTAATCACACTTTTTGTTACAGGTCTCACCTATTACTGGCTGATGTTAGAAGCCAGCTGTGCTGCTCAGACAGGCTATTAATGGTGTCAATTTTGGTGCAAATGCCCTTTAAAGATTAAAAATAAGGCTTCCAGAACATTTTCAATTGTCATTACAGTCATTACACTTACACTTACATTTACATTTACATTTACTTAGAAGTCGAATTACAAATCAAAATGCATGTTTATCTATTTTCCCCAGTGTAATTTAAAAATAAATTAATAAATAGATATCTGCTGTTTGCAACTCAAATACTGGAATTACTCTAACACATGAAAATCAGTAAGATGTTTGATACAGAAAGAGATAAATCTGTTTTCACTGTTCATAATTAAATTTGAAAAGACATAACATAGAGATGTTTAATTTGAATCTTTCAAATCTTTTTCAATTCACTAATTAGGAGTGTTGCAATGTAGGAAAAAATACAGAGTGTTTATAAAGTTGCAGAGTTTCTTTACAGACCCTTTTTTTTTCCTAACAGGCTCAATTCATTACCATCTGGCGGCTGCTGTTTTGTGGGCTTGAAAAAATGAGTTGACGTCCTAGATATAATTCTGAGGATATGTATCAGTGCGGCTAAAGCCGATGACAGCTTAAATCCTTATTGCCAAGGATATACGGGTGTACAAGCTGAGCCCTGTGTGAGTTTTCCAGGAGAGGCTTGAGTTTTAGTTGCACTGTGCGATGAAGCAGGGGGGAAGCCTGAATCCACCCCAGCAGTATTGTTCAGACCGGGAAGTGCAGCAGGAGGCAAGATGCCAAGACAACAGCAGTTAACTCTGATGTGGCTCTCTAGCCACTGGCCCATGCTGGAAGCCCTGCTCCTCTGCTAAGCTGCCTTTCATCTTTAAAGCTAGCTCAGCCTTTGCATCACACCCCCTTGCACGGTGCGAGTCAGGTCATAGCCAAGTGGAGGAGCAGCTCTTTGCACGTCCCAGATATTTTAGCCCCGAGCCTCTGTGCCAAAACTCACCCATCACCTTAACCTATGTAGATACAGAAATAACATCCTCTGAAACTTGGGTGGGAGGGAGCTGCCGTCGCCGGCAGTTCAGTAGGTGGCATTGTTCTCCTAGAGATTGCGCTGAGGCGACGCTCAGCACCGTATCACGGAGGAGTACACGCAGCTGCGGCTGTTTTGCCGAGGGTGTGACACCAATCCAGAAGGCTGACTTCCTGCAGTTGTTAGCTTCTGGTGATTTCTGGACCGTTCTTCCAGTCTGCCTTCGTTTTCCGTAAAGGCGATAGCTTCCAGTAGAGCAACTGCTTTCTTCCCAAGCCTCCCTCAGGACTCTTTATGGACGTAGGACTTCCTCCACTGCAGCCTGCCCTGGGCTGCACAGCGCTTACGGTCTCAGTCCTTTGTCTTATGAGCAGTGAGAAAAGCAAGGTCTGCTTTAATTGAACTCCGTGACAAACCCTCCTTAACTCTGGAAAGAACAAGGCTGAGCTGTCAGTCGTGTGCCAAATTTAGATGTGAAAAAAATCATGAGAGCTTCTGTTTGACAGGTGCTTTACAAATGTGATTTACTAACATTAACAGATTTCCACATAAACATACAGCTTTTCCCTCAAGCTGTCAGTTCATCACCTTTCATGACACCAGTGCTTTGTAGTTTTAACACAGCATTACAATAATTCTGTTATAAACAAGGGAAACATTCAGCTTTCACTAGGAAGTGCCTACATGCACTGTGCAATATATAAATATATATATATACATATTAATAAAAATAGTAATTAGTGAAAAATAATTGTGGAAGACAGAAGTAGGCATCTCAAAGTCCCATGTCTTACTGCCCCCAGATGTTATGATGAGATTTCTACCCCAAACTTTACAATTGGCCCATCTCTCTGTTGTGGTGCCAAAGACCAGTGTTCAATCACCCCACGTCCCTGGGCAGATAGGGAGGGAAACATGGTCCACCTGGTGAGATGGAGATAAAATGGAAGCCTTTCCAGCAGTATCTGTAATGCAAGAATATCTCCCACGAGATCACCATGCCTATTAAACAATTTGGCTGCCCTGTGTGAGCTATTTATAGGTTCCCATCTTCTTAACTCTTGAGTGGAAGCAAAATGTAATCATAAGAGGAGACAAGGTTGGAGATGCATGTTAGTAATTAAAAAGTCCATCAAAAGATTAGTGTGCTCTCACAGCCTCTGCACTCAGGACGACACACCAACCATTTGGTACACAGAGTTGTAATATGCTTCTCCAAGTCATCAGTACTGGTGACATGCAGTCAAGTACCCCTTAGGAATCATAAATTCATCCAGCAAATGCTCATTTTGAAAGCATGAAGGATGTGCTCTGTCCGCACAAGATCATGATGCACGGCAGGAGGTGCAGCAGAAGAGAGCTGGCCAATATGTAGGAAAGGCTTTTGTGGCCTGAGGTGAACTATCACTCCGTGCCTTTGAATGGGGAGGGTAATTACACCATTATTCTGGATGACTTTTATGAGGTTGCACACAATGAAAAAAAGACAATAGTTTCCTCAATCCAATTTTCTTCCCACGCAAGAGCAATCACAATCTGTCCCTAAATTTTGCTGTGTCCTAGTAATATATACATTTATTCATCTATCTGTAGCGCTGGAAACATTGTGCTGCTTCATTACCGAAATCCATAAACTCATGTAAAGTAGCAAAACAGTGTCTTAGAGAGCTGGTGGCTTCGAGTAAATAAGCAGTTTTGGGAAAGGAAAAAAAATAATAAATAAACACCACAAAACAACATACCAGCTCTAACTCTGTACAGATGACTTTTCAGCATTGAGGCCTACTTTTTGTCTGAATGGGATTATGAATTATCTCAGAGCTATTCTGCTTCCAGTTAGTCCATCTGTAATCATTCTAGTGTGGTTTCTAATGGAAATGCACACATATAAACATACAAACTTCCTGTCCATGTCGAGAGGAAGGTTTCCTGGGATTTATTTAACAAATAACGAATCATGAAATGCTTAAACAAATCGTAATTAACTAGCACATTTGGGGCAAACTTTTCAAGCAAATGCAGCTGTAAATAAAGCAAAGAAAAACATTTCCCATTTGATATTAAATATTATTTGGCTCTGGCATAAAGCTCTGGCCCTATATCCAGGGCTTTTTAAACTGGGGATAGGAGAAGGAGAAGAAGGCAGATGGGAAGCTTTTTTGTAAACATTGCTCTCGTAACTTTTTTAAAAACAGTTCCTTTGATTGCACTCATGTGACCAGGGCAGCCATTTACACTGTAAAGAGGCACCTTTAAAGCAGATATTTCTAAGCAGCAGAGAAAAAGAATTGCTTCCACAGGGCTGTTGATCTCATCTGGAAGAACACAGCTAACATGGGTCAAGTGGGAGAAAGTGCCTGGTCCTGTCTTGAGCACGGAGAAAGCTTCATTCAGGTGGAGGTCAGCTCCCTCCTCAGCACCCCTCCTGCTTCTCTAACTTGCCTGGTCTTGACCTTGCCAGCCATGACCTGTCCATATATGCCTGCACTGCTCCGTCTTCATTTTTTACTGTTACCTCTTGCACTTCTCTTCCTTCAATATCCACCACTAATTGCTGTGGTCTGCATGGACCTCTCACCTCATCCAGCAGAGCTGTCCATACACAGCTGCAGCTAAAAATGCTAAGCCCTACTTCTTTCTCCAGTGCTTACCCTGTATGAAACATTTAATAACTGCTTCTTGCCTTAGAATTATCCGTATTTTTCGTATTTTTCCTGGTTCTCCACTCTGAGGAAAAAGCTCTTCACCAGAAGGCTGCCAGTCTTTTCATACAGTCAATGTAAAGTGTGTTTTCATGCTCATGGGTTAAAAGGCTTTTCTGTGAATTCTTAGCGGATTTAGTTTTAATACTTCCTGATTCAGTCAATCTCTCTCTCTTGACAACCTCAGTGTGTGTAATCCATTGTTCCTCCAGGCCAAATTGTCCATCCAGTTATATTTTCACCCCAATCTGCTAGGTATGCTAATAATCACCCTAAAAGCTCATGTTACCTCGTTTTAATTTTACATTTTCTTCTGTCATACTCAAAAACAAAGCAAGGAGACAAACAAAAAGCACACATTGCCAATTTGACAGGAAAACATTGCAAAGAGAGAATCATTCTCATCCTTTTCTGTGTGCAGAGTGAAGCGATAGGAAATGCAGAATCTGCTTTCCCCAGGTGACCTTCATAATATTTGTCTCCAACACGAGGAGAGGGCTGTTGGGATTGTCTTGAACCGGACAGGTCATGTCAGCAGCCTTCCCCTCAGAGCTGTTTGTAGGCTGTCTGCTCGCTTCACTGCAGCTGAACATGGTTTAGGTTGCGGTTAATGGCTTCTCACGGCACCACAGCTGTGCAAGGAAATCCCTCTCCCCTTGGCCGGGTGAATGACAGGAGAGCAGAGACGTGAGCATGGAGTTAGACAATGTGATTGCACACCGTGAAACCCACTGTGGACCACAGAACAGTAACACCTGTACATTCATCAATGCCCTGCCTCCGTCGGTACAAGTAGGTGCTGGGTCTCAAGCTGGGATTACTGAGATGAAAGGAACCCAGAGCAGAGGATTTTTGCAACTAGGCTTGTGTGGCTGGAGGCTTCATATTGCAATCAAGCTGTCCCTGAACCTGATGTATCAGCCCTGTGCGACATCAAGGAGAAATTTTATCCTGAATTTGGAAAGGAAGAGGAAAAAAAAAAAGGCTAGCCGCAGTAGGAAGGAAGACCTTCAGTAACTCTTTATTTCAGCCCGTGGCTGTGCCAGCACTCCTCCCGTCAGCACACCGGCACTGCATGTTGGGCACAAGTTCCCGGACGAGGAAATTCCTGTGGTTCAGCACTTTTACCCATGACTTGGTCCAGCAACACTCTGGTGATTCCTGCCTTGGCTCTGCCATACTCTCCATCATTTTGTGGTTACTCTCCCTCCCTTTTTAAGTAAACAGAGAGAAAGGCCTGTACCCATTGACACTCTGTACATCAGCTGCGTGAGAGAAAAGCTCCTTTTGCCCTCTTTTTCCTCTCTGTGTATGTGCATGGGCCTCCTGTAGGGATTCTTGTTAATGGTCTGGGTGTCTGGGATGCAAATGTCACTTCTGCAGGAGACTGAGAAGTGCTGCACACATAGCTGTGGTGGAGAGTGTGGGGTAAACATTTCCAGGCATAGGTCAAATATCTAGCAAATATACATTTAGTTTGTAAGTATTTCCACAATTTAGTCCATGTTTCATACAGTCATATGCAAGTTTCACCCAAGAGAGTTTTAAATCTGTCTTTAGGTCTGGAACACTTTTCAGGATGTTTCAAATAATGTGCCTGTTTTACAAATGTGAAATCCTTCTGCAACCAAGTCAAACAAATTGCTAAAACTCAAAATGTCAGAGACAGGACCAGGACTGAATTGCAGTAGTGATGACCCTAATCCTACTCAACCATTGTCATCTGTCCCTCTTTATATATTGTGTATTGATGTAGTGTGGACTCATTTGGTGTGAAAATCTGGAGCTTTTATTGAAAAAACTCTCAGGTGGTGTTTGCTGCGACCCTCTGCAACGTGTTCACATTGCTCCATGAACTCTCACAGTAAAGCTGGAAGTTGCTGCACCATGGAAATGCTCTCCCAGGTTATAGAGAGCTGGAAGATGATCACTTGTTTATGAAGTGCTAGAGTTCAAGCACGTATTCCTCCCAAATTCATGAAGTGATACACTGTGTTTCAGAGCACAGTTGAAATACAGAGCATTCATAAGGCTGATCCCAGAACAAGCCCCTCACTTCAAGAAGCTGGGATGGGTCTTGTTCATGGCTGAAGAGTTCTCAAATGCTAGGCAGCAGCTTGATCCTCTATATTTCATACATAAAAAAATGAATTTAAATTATTTTACAGTAAATCTGTGTGTTTTTTTTTTGTTTGTTTGGTTGGTTGGTTGGTTTACAATTTTTTTATACAACGTGATTGATGCTTAGGACTTTTTTTTTTCCCCTTTTTTATTTTTTTCCGAATCTATTCTATAATTTATAATCCTGGCTTTACAGACAGGAGATTGAAGGGCTGATGCATCTCCAAGCTGAAGACTGAGAGAACATCTTGAATGCTGACTACCACCATCAGCACTTACCATAGACATTTTTAATCTATAGCTTTTTTGGGCATTATCAAGTACATTTCTGTGCTAGGAATTGTCATAAAAATGAAGTGTTTCAGTGCTGTCTCTAACAATGTTTGTTTCTAACAAGACATCAACAAGGTATTTTGCCATGGGAACTCACAAAAGCCTCACATAGCTGCTGCCAGCCAAAATATTGTTCAAACCAGAAGCTGTTTTGTGACAATTGTATGATTCCACTCAGTGAAGAGTACAAATGGCTGTGGGAAAATGTTATTCAAAGCTCCCTCTGAAGACCCAGCAAGACTGCTGTTAAGTTCAGTGAGTTATGGGTCAGATCCTCAAGAATGCAGAAATAATCAATTCATCAAATATTTAAGTTTACTCACACAGGACTAAGTACATTTTGTCCTGTAGAAATGTACTAGACACCAAACATATCTAAGATCTCGAGTTCAAACAGGAATACATGCAGCAATATGAGAGAACTTGCACATATCATGAAGAAAGAAAAATTTCTGCTAGAAATTCAGCTAAATGGGGAAACAGCTGGAAAAATATAGAAGGATTATTGAAACAATGCAATTCCCTCCCCCCCCCCCCCCCCCAAGAAAACAAAACAAAACAAAACAAAACAAAACAAACCTTTGGGCCAAGATTAATTTTGAACTATTTGAATATACAAGTATTTGCCTGTGTTTCTTTTTAGGCATATTTCTAAGCAATAACTTTATGAACTTCCACTCAAAAACAGATTAACCAGGATGTAAAAAATAAGAAATGACATATGCTTATACTAACTGAATATGTTATAGCCAGTGGGAAACTTCTATGGTAATTATTTCTTCCGGAGAAGGTCATTCTTTATCTTGCACTTTAAAATAGAGAGAAGCTTATGTAATACAATTATCCAAATAAGTTGGATGACACCAGCTAAGTCAGGACCAGGATTTCTTATGGGTCAGTTCTGGATTATTTCTGTGTATTATACAAGACTGCTTATCACAAAATGATTAAATGGTATTGGGAGCAAAGCCCAGCATCCAGGACTCTCTGTCCCACTTAAGCACTAACTGTGGGGTTATGGAGCCACACTTTCTCTTATTTTCTTTCCTTCCCGATGGATTATTGCACACTTGGCCTTGCTATGACAACAGAAGGGTGGAAAATGGCCTTCCAGCCTACCTGATAACCTTCTGTCTGAGGCATTCATACAAGAGATGGGCACTTTGGGTTTGAACTGTCTTGGTTTGGGAGCCCCTAGACTACTGATCTCACAGTCTCTGGGCAATGCTTTTTATCACTAAACATTATACAAACAGCAAGTAATGTCAGCTCCTTTTTTTGGATGCATATTAAAGGATGATATTACAATCATTCATGGTTTTTAGATACCATTATAAGGATTGTGAAAGAATTTAGGTACTTCTGTCCTGTGGATTTTAGGCATCCTGTAGGACTGGACCCTAATTTTCCAAACGTGCTAGCTGGTCTAGCCATAAAACCCCAGAATTTTGCTTCACAGAAATCACTGGGTTCCATAAAATGGGGGCCCTTTGTCTTTACTCTTTGTAATAACTTTCAAGTGACAATCTCAAACGCTCTGTGAGCATTAGTTCCAGAGCATCCAGGGGAACAAACGTGCATTTTTCTCAATTCACAACAAACAAACAAGGAAATGCTCTAATGTAGTGCCCAGGAAGCAAAATGCTTCAGTTGTTTTAGTGCATATTCTGCCTTGAGGATACCATGGACCTAAAATATTTTTGACATTCAGTAATTATTCTAGACTGCATCCATTCTATTTAGGTTCTCAGATAAAACTGAGTAGTGAGTTTCTGCCTACTTTTCCAGCTTCTGAATTCACCCTTTGGCTCAGTGACTGGTTTCCATTTTAAGTCTCTAGAGAACTTAATGTTTTTCCAGAATAATTAAGCAGTTTTATGTCCAAGGAACTTATCTGCTTCCATTAAACCATGTTGAGATTTAAAATTAAGACGATAGATGAGAAAAATACCATCATCCAGATTTTCATCTCAGCCACTTTGGTATAAATTCATCCATAAAAATTCTAATGGAATTCTCTTTTTCTTGAGATTTTTGTAGGTGGTTAACTGTTTTAACATAAAACAGTTAAAAGCTGAGATAATTCAGCTCTTATCTTTCTCCCTTTGTCCAAAATATACTTAACTGAAAGGACAGAAAAAAAATTAAGGGAAGTAATGGCCTGAAACTATTCCTGTCAAAAACAATGAAAAGGTACTCTTACAGGCAGAGTTGCAAAATTTGTAATTGTAGTGTTTTAAGAGTTATTAAAATTGTCTTGGAAGCTGAATGGTGACTATTTATACTTACAGTTGACAACTGATTAAGTAACAGTAAAAAAAAACACACATTGACTGAAAGAAAACCAGTCCATATTTTCTATGTCTAACTCAAACACTGCTAAACAAAGGTAGTAATTTTGAATACTGCTTATTCTGCACTCATTGTTTTTTACAGCTCACAATTCTGTTCCTGTCAAGGAAATGGATGATGAGGATACTCCAATATTTAAACACAAAAATGAGTGGGGAGTAAGCCTGTAAACTCATCACTGATGGAAATATTCACCAGCAATAATAACCCTTGACAGTAATAAAGTGACCCTAGACCTTACAGAAATTTGAAAACACACTTTAACCTTTTACCGTAGACAATTTATTGTGAAACTAATGGACCTCTTTGTTGACCTCCCCGATTCATACCTCATGCACCTTGAATTTTCCAACAGAAGTCCATATGCCTTAGCATATCATCAATGGCTTCTCCAAAATGTCTCCTCTAGGCATTCCTATCTTCTTGTGGAACTGTTGGGAAGTCAGAAAGCATTTTCTGAGGCTCCTTGGGGTCACTGACTTGATAATTTTGGGGTCCATGGAGCAAAGCAGAGCATTCACCTCCCCAGAGCATGGTAAGAGCCTCACGAGGAGGCTCTTCTCCTACCTGAAGGATTTCGTTTCACACAAGAGTGAAGGCAGCCAAGAAGCTCACTCGTATCAGCAAATCCTTCAGGAGACCTGTTGCAAATGACAGTAACCACAGTGCTGAAGTAGTAAGACTGATGTAACCACAGTAGTTTTAGGATTCATTGATCTAAAAGAGAGAGGATCAGAGCACAGGGAGAGGTACTGTTCTTTATTAATCAACAGGTAAACTTGGGAAATGGACAGCTTTTTGGATTGAGTCTGCTGTCATTTCACGTTATGCCTGATGAAATGGACTCTAAACGTGAAAGAAATAGACAACAGTTTGGGGCTGAGCATTACGAGAATGTGAAAAGAAAGCTAAATCATCACAAAGTGAACTTAATTCATTTTAGGTTATCAGTGGATTAGATTTAATTACTAATTATATTGTTTTATATACAACTAATGAATGTGTTTCAATATGTTTGAGAAACTAGTGCTTTTTTCAGAAACACGAGGATTTTACTAGAGATCCTAGAAAACTATTAAACTAATTACCAGCACCAAGTATAGGACCTCAGTTTTAATGTTCTTCACAGTTTAAATGCTCCAGCAAAGTGATTTATTGAGGTTACATTGTAACTTATATTTATGATTTTTTTATCACAACATTTATATGAAGTTCTATATGCTGTTCTGATTCCACTAGATAAGTATTCTGCCTTAAGTTGTTTACGCTTAATTGTTGACACCATTTATTAAATACTTATTAAATGCTTTCTAAGACAGAGCTTTTTAGATTTTGTCATGGATGCATGCATCATATATTACATTTACAAGCTCAAACGTATGGTATTCATAAGGAGCAACAACTCCAACAATTTCCTTTTCTAAATGATGAAACTTTTTTGATTAAGGGCTGAAGATGCGAAGGTATCTGTTTTGTAATCCAACAAACGTGCACAAATGTACTTGAACACACAGTGTATGTTTGTAAACTCACATAAGGACAACGTGAATCACCCTTGGAACCATCCTACAAAGGACTGATCCAAAGCCTATTTAAATCTATAGAAAGATTGCCACTGACTTTATTGTGTTGTGGCTGAGGTCCAAAATAGATGAACATGGATGTTTCTTCACAGAAAATATATTATCAACTTCTTTAAAAACTGGTGAAATCCTCTTATGGCAAAACTCCCATCAATTTTAATGGTGTCAGGGTTTTCCCTGTGCATGTTTAGACATTCAGCTTCATGTGCCCTTTAATGACCAAGAAGTGATGCTGATATAGTTGGAAATTCCGTTGTGAATAATTGATTTTCAGCTGCATAAAGTACCTCTGCCAACGCACCACAGCTGATATTTTTACACGCTATTGATAGATTTTAGGGAATGCACACTCATTTTTCATTTAGACATCCATTTCACTCTCAGTCCCTGCTGGGATTCACAGACCAAGTGCTCTTTCACCTTTTCACATGCAAGCTACTTAATGTCAGTGCTGGTGACTTAAAAAAATGGCATGGTAGCTAGCATGCTGGCTTAAAGAAGTAGAAACTTTGGTTCAAATCCCTCTCCCCTGTGTGGCCTGAACTTGCGCCTCCCATGCCCTAGGAAGCTGTCAGGCCTCCCATGAATGGGGATGATATATGATTAAAGCTGTCCTAATTTCTATCAGATGTTTAAGTATTTACTGAAGAGCTTACGGTAATGGATGTCTTCCCTCTCACAGCTGAGAGCCCCTAAAGCACAAAACTGGAGATTTATTTAGACGTTGGTAATTTGTTCTCAATTTTCTTTCCTTCTGCCCACCCCAAAATAACTCTTAGCTCTTCCAGTGAGACCTCAGAAAGAGAGGTCTGGGGGACATTCCTCACTCTGGTTTAGCAGCCTGAGCACTCCTCCAGGAGACATGGTTTAAGCACTGTAGACAGAGGACAGCTGTGGAATAAGCAGCTACTGTCACCATCATATTGAAGAAATTCAGGTACCAGCAAGCAGTGGCCTTTGGCTGAAATCAATCTGTCACTGGAGTCAATAAGAATGAGAAGAAATATTTTCCTTCATTATGAAAACCGACACATAAATTGAAAAGGAGGAACTTTAAACTAATACTGTTTCATTTTCTAACTAATCAGCTCCTGATGACTCTTTTTTTGTTATTTTTTAGCACAAGGCCTTTTTTCCATTTTTTTTCCCCTGTAATTTTTATCAGCTGGCTTCTCTTTAGAAAATATAACCTTTTTTTTTTTTTTTTTTTTTTTCTTTCCTGCAGGTGCTGTTGCCACCATATGATGATCCTGTGAACGGAGCTGCTAAAGATCCACCACCACCTTATGTGTCAGCATAAGTGAGAGCGTGCTGTGTACCTAGGGAGGATAGCTTTACTTTTCAGACACTGGAGCAATAGTTTGATAATTTCACTTCCAGGATATAACCTTTATGGGTTATACGTTGCTGTTTTGCTGACATATTGAAACCTAAATTGTATGATTAAGATTCTGTAGATAGTTTTAATAATTTGCTGCAACCACAGTAGTGTGCTGAACTAGTTTCAGAACAATTCTGGGTAGCGATAAGGTTACAGTAGTTGCTGAGTAGCTTTGTCCACCACGCCTGACATGCAGTGCTACAGGATGGAGAACGTGGCATTCTCAATCATGCTCAGAGTGTGATGCCCTTTTTTTTTTTTTTTTAATTTATAAAACTTCCAAAGCATTACAAATGTGTTTCTCAGATGCCCACTTCGACCTTCAGAATACAGACCAAGTCCAAGAAGTGACATTCAGCTTCATTCCTGTTCTGCGAAAATCTATGAGTAAGCATGCTTACTCATATGAAAAGTGATGATTGCAAGAAGGATGAAAGTTATGTACTATTCTCATCAACCTGGCTAGTGAGAAACCAATTTAATGGGGAAAAATAAGTATGGAAATTCAGAGTGGACAAAAGCACTCTGTGATGTGTAACAAGCCAGAACCTGTGGTCTACAAGGACTCAGTCCCAGCCTGTAACCATTCTAATGGTCAAAAAAAAAAACAAAACAACAACTTCTTACCAACTTCTGGTAATTTTCTTTTCCTGCCCGTACGCCGTTTTCCTCTCCAGAAACTTCTCAAGTAGCATTTTGAGGTCAAAAACTGCCTGTTTTTAAAGTCCCATGGTTAGGTGGCAAAGCTGCATCTTTCACACTCGATATGCAAATGTTTTCCCATTGGAATGTGCCTGTAAATATCGCAGTGTTTTGCTGGGTGTGAAGTAAATTATGCAGATTCCAAGATATATGTTCCCAGCCTGTGGGAAACTTATGCATGCACCTTCCTGGAGCATTAGCAGATACCTTTAGCGTGTTTCGTATACATCAGCGTGAGGATTTCAGATTCCGTTTATAACCAAACTGGTTATGCTGAGAATCTTCCTCATGGGACTCATCCATCCACGAATGCTTGCGTGAGGTATTTTTTTTTCTTCCCCAGAGAAGTGCCTCCTGCACACGTAACTTTTTGTTGCTGATGAAGATTCTACTTTTAACTGAAAAGGACGAGGAAATATAATGTCTATCTCTACCTCTCACTGCTCCCCCCCTGTGGTGCCTCCTCTGCATTTGGGGTGATTAAGCAGGCTGAAGCAAGGCTGATGCCACTGCACAGAGGAAAATTGTAGTGCAGAGCTGAGGGATGGTTCAGAGGGGCACCAGAAGCACCCAAGGGGCCATCCCTCCTGTGGCTAGCTGGCACGTGAGCCCACACCCTTCCCAGGGAGGATGCCTGTTCTCACCTGCATTGCATTGGCTCTATCCTGCAGTCCGAAGAAGAGTGGAGCTTTTCCTGCCTTTTTCTGGAAAAGACCTTTTCAGGGGAACACAGGACCGACAACATCTTTTCACAGAGGTTCTCACCGTGACCTGTCCTTGCAGAGGCCATGGGAGGAAGGGTAACACGCTCTTTCTGCCTGTCTTTTCCCCACCCCTGGAAAAAGCAGGTCCCAATCTGCCTCTTGGCATCTTACTTTGTGGTTCATTCACTCTGAGATCAAACTAAGCAATGCTTTTGACTGAACTAACCCTGAAGTCCATCCATTGATCCCTGTCACAGTCCTACTGCTTCCTTCAGAATAAGTCCATGTATAATGATCTCATTGCAGTTGTCTTCGGGAATTAATCTGAATTTAGGGGGTTGGGCTGGTGGGGCTTCTGAGCTTCGTTTTCTTTCATTCTTGACAGATTTGTGAAGGATTTTAAATAGTCATCTGTTTGAGAAAAGCTGGTTGTAAATACATCGCATCTGTGTATACAAACTTCTCTACAATAAAGGGTGTTTCCTCAAAACTGTGGAAATCTTTTTTTGCTGGTCTCCCAAGCACAAACCTACATTGATTCCTTTCCAGTCAATCTGACACGGCAGGATTTTCTCTGTAAATCAAGTCAGCAGCAGTTTTTCATCCAACTTTCCATCCATATTGTGTAAGAGGAGAAAAGAATAGTAAAATTATCAGATAATTTATTGTACAATAAAAACAAGAAATAATTGAAGTTTCTATTTTGTTGTCCAGAACTGCAGACAGTTTCCCAGGTCTGATGAAGGTCTGATGAAGTGTGTGATGCAGAACAGGGATATACTGAGCTCTACTGAAAGCTATGGCTTCTTTTTTTCCACCTCATTACAAGGGATAACGTTGTGCTAATTCACATGAAATTTCTGTAGACTTTAGCTTGTCCAACTAAGAAGAATTCTCTACGCATACCATACGTGCATAAGTGTGACTGCATGTGTGCTCCTGCCAGTTCTCCTTGTGTCTTGGAGCTGGGCCAGTTTGAGTTAAAGGAGGCAGGGTTGTGGAGGGGGCAGATAATGCAACCTATGTTCAGCTCTGCTGATGTACCAGAGGACCCGTGGGTGAAGACGAGTTGCCCTGCTCTCAAGGAGGCCAGATTCTCTGGGTCAAATGAAAAGAAAGAACCCCAGAGTAAGTTTTTTTTTGTCCTCAGTTGTTGAATTCGTTCTCCATTTCTGTGTCTGATCCTGGGGAATTCACACTACAGCTTTTCTGTAATTCATTTTTATTACTCAGTCATCTGTGACACACAAAGCCATTAAAAACCTGGCTTGTTAAGTTGTTGGGAGCTTTGGGGACTGCTTGCCTTTCTCACTATTCCTTGCAGTTTTCCATGTCTCCTAGCTATTAGGAGTGTGTACTTAGTCAAATTCACTCCTGTTTTCTTATCTTAAACTCTGTCATGGCAGTTTATACTAAAAATATCTGGTAACTTGAGGAGTGGAAAGAAAATATTTTCAGGTATGTTCATACGGAACGTCATAAATATGGAGTCAAAGTCAGCAAATAGCAATCTAAACCTTGACGGTACAAGAAATGTAAGTAGATATTTTGCTGAGATTTTGTGGTTTTTTTTGGTGGTGGTGGTGGTGGTGGTGGTGGTTGTTTTTTGATGTTTGTTTGTTTGTTTGTTTTGATATTAGTTGTAAGGCATTTTAGGTTTCACCAAGCCAACACATGCTAAAGCACAAATCCCATTTCTCTCATCTGTGCCCGATGCTCTTATTCATGATGGAAGCTTCCCTTTCTCAAATACACATTCATGCATCACACTGCAGAAAGTAAAGAGGCATCAAGAAGAGATCTATTATGCATGTAGCATGGCTGGCTACTTGGCTTAGAGGAGAAGCTTGCTAGCTAGCAGCGTGGCACTTGTAAGTACATGAAATTTCCTAAAACAATTATTAACTATTATTTTAGTTGCTAGTCTGTCTGTATTTCTTTGGGAAAGCCCCTGGTCTCTAAAAACAGCCCAGACTTGATATTTTACCAAAGGCCACATCAGATGAATTCATGGCCAAGAAAAGCTTGGCAAGGAAGTGGAAGGAAAAATAATGTACGTCCTTTAAGCAACACAGAGAGACAGGTGTCATTGCGTTGAGAGGTTCACCGCTACAAAACCGGTTGGCTTATGTGCTCTCTTTCTCCCATTTTATGATCAGGAGGAAATATTGCTTCTGTAACATGTTACATTAGCTGTAATGCCAGGTGTGATTCAGATTTTCATCACTGGAGTGGATGATGCCTTGATTCTTACCAAACTGTCTGGTTTGACAGGACTCTGAGCATATAGTGGCTGCTTTTTCCAGAGCTAACTCATATCCTTGCCATTTATATGTCTATACTGGGTATACTAGGTGCAGAATTTGCTATCAGGTACCACAAAAAGGTATTTCATGAAAAATTTTGGTGCCTGTGGCTATGGAGATGTTCCAGCACTATCTCAGTTCCCAGCTCTGAGAAACCCCAAACAGCAGCCATAGCTATCTAAAGGGAGGCTTGGCTCTGATAAATCGGGATTAGAGTTCTTTCAGGGAAGGACTCTGGTATTTGTAAATGATGGCTCCACACCCATGGATTTGACCCAAAATGGTTCTGCAACGTGGCCAGTTTTTCAGCTGAATAGCTCAGCAGGGTGTGGAAGCCAGATCTGTGACCTTCTGCCTGCATCCTCCGTCTACCTCCAGCAGGATACGAAGCAACAGGAGTGAAAACCCCCTTGTCACTCTGCCAGCAGATATCAAGTCATTTCAAAGCAAAAAGGCAGTCCTTCAAATATACCCTAGACAATGATCTACTGTGGTAGCTTATTTTAAATGAAGAGTTTATGTGAAATTCAAAACAGTAAATCATTTTATTTTCTTTCAGTTTATTCAAACCTTGCTGATAGAAGGGCTTTCAGACAGTCGTGAAACATCTTTGTCCTCTGTAGCCAAAGCTGGGCTTAAGCAGTTGGCCTGAGCTGGGGACACCGGGTCACTTGGAAGGCAGAATAAACAGCAAGGAGATGAATCAGGCATGTAGCAGGGCTGGCTACTTGGCTTCATGGAGAAGCTTGCTAGCCAGCAGGGAGAGGAGCTGGGAAGCTACTCTAAGAGAGGGAGCTGCAGCATAGTAGAGGCTTTGCAGCCATTCCAGGTCTTCTGCTTGCTCTTCCAGGTCAGCATGACCAGGAATATCAGGGACGAGCAACGTGCAGCTTTTTAGCCCCGAATTTGGGCACCATTCCAGTAGCTAAGTGCATCCTGCTAATAACTCTTAACACGATTCTGCTTTCATGTAGACTATTTCTGAGTATACAAATACTTTTTTTTTTTGGGGGGGGTGGGGGAGTGGGGCAGAGGTGAGAGATTTTTTTGAGCTTTCTTTTACTTCATCATCAGGAACTCTGGGGAGTTGATTGCCTGCAATTTTGAAATTGGTTCCCCCTCCAAAGTGCCCCATTTCAAGTCCATTAACGACAGCAGGGGAGAGGAGGTGATTGGAGCCAGAGATCCAAAACTGGTAGACTCTTAGCATCAAATCCTCTTAGCACATTCAGTGTCAGGATGAGCTCTCAAATACCGACACTGTCCTAATAAGACAGCTGTGTTCTACTTTATGGATAGCAGATCTTTTGGGCTCCTCCCTGAGCCAGGGGCAAGCACAAACAGATGCCTCATCTCTTATGGAGAAAAGGTTGCTGGCCAGACAACTACTTTTACAGTTACATTTTGCATATCACCCATACACCAGTCTAAGACAGGTGGGACACTGGGAAATTGATGCTATTTGTGTTAATGGGGTCATTCTCAGCAGTAACAGGTGCACCCACCTGAGGACAAGAAGGGCAATAAAAGTACTGGAACAAAGGTGAGAGCTGGCAATTAGTTGCCCATATTTATCATTTGCGCGTTCCTGAATTCTTCTCCTCACCAAATCATTAGAAAATTGGAATTGGTTTCATTTCCTTCATTGCACTGGAGCCAAAGATGAAATTAACTTTATCAGTTGCACAGGCCAGCTTAAATTTCCTGCTATTGTGTGATCCTGCTTCTTTGCTTTTCATAAAGAAAAAGCAACTAAAGCAGCTCAAAATGCTTTTACTGAAGCAAACTAGTTGATACAGCAGTTTGTTGTTCTTTTTCCCCCCAAATAAAGAAGTCTTCTTTTTCTAATGGAAATGTTTTCCTTTTAATTAGAGAGAAAGTATCTGTGGCCAAAATTTCATCTTATGAAAGCTGGTTGGTTTGCACTTTAAAAGTATATCTTCTATGTGTTATTTGTTGTTGTTTTGTTGTTGTTGTTTGTTTGTTTTGTTTTGTTTTGTTTTCTCCCATTTTATTTTGGTTTGCTTTGTTCTGTTTTACCTTGTGAATTACCAACAACAACAAACAAAATAAGCCCATAGCACAGCACAATATATAATAGATGGTTATCTTCTGGTTGCTTTTTCCTCACTTTGCAATTCCATTTTTCAACCTGGATATAAAGCTCTGATCCAGCATTTTGCAAAAATAAAGTACAATAAAATTGATGCATCATTATGCTGAACAGACACTATGAGTACCCCAGGGATCTAGAAAAGTAGACCCAGAGAAACATGGAGCTCAGAAAAAGAAAAACGTGACTGTTACCACTGGGCAGCCACATTTAGGTAAGTGCTATATCTAGTCCATAGAGCCACTTTGTCTGTGGCCACTTGTGAGAGGTTACTGGGGCAGCAGAGCCCACAGGTGTTGAGCTGGGACCAGTTTATCTTGCACAAGTACCCTGAGGATGGCACACAAATGCTGGTGTCTGAGAAAAGCAGGGAGGTGAATGTGTCTGAGGAAGTAAAGCTTCACCTTCACCAGGTGGAATCACAAGGTGGGAGGGTTTTGAGATACGATCCTTGATCATGTGTTTGTGATGCACGTGTACATCCAACACACAATGTCTTTTCTGGACATTTTTTAGTTCATAGCTAGCATTTCTGCATTATGCTTGACACAGATAACAAAGTCTGTAATTCATTCTACTTTGCTTTTGAAGCAGAATGAGTTTATTCATTTTATTGTGAGTCTGTGACTTTTCTCTTTGGGTTGGATTGGATTTGGGTTGGATTCTGTTTACTACCCAACAAGGTGTACAACAACTACAAGCTATAAAGAGGTTACTACAGATCTTCTCATAGCTTTTATTTCACTGTAATTTTGCTCTGCTGCCTTTTTCTGTGAAATTCCATCCTACATTTGGATAGATTTTCCAGGTATTTGGGGGTAGGGAGGTTGAGGACTTTTTTTTACATCACTTGGAAAACATAACATTATTTAAGATATGCTATAGCTACAACTGTATAGTAGTATTTCCAAGAAAACTTTCATCTTCTGTGCTTTCACCACAACAAAGTTTTCTTTCTCTTCAGTCTTTAAAAGCACAGTGGTCCTGTGCATAGCCAAAACATTGGCAAATGCCACCATTGCCAGTGGTGGTACTCAAAAAGTATGTTTTGGAGAGTTCCTGAATTGGAATTTTTAGTCTTCAGGTACAATAGGAGATTCATCATACATAACTATAACCTAGAGGGGCTGAACACAATCCTTGGGGATTTTTTCAGGTCATCTCCTACCTAAATTTGTCTATAATTTTGTGATCTAGTGCACAAAATAAATAAATAAATAAACAAACAAACAAATAAATAAATAAATAAAAAGAAAATTAAATTAAAAAAAATTGAACACAGAACTGCTTGTGGAAACAGACATTGTCAAACTACCCACACTATTTTTTTTCCTTTTTTATTTTTTTTTGTTTTTCTTCCCCCCCGCCCCCCCCTTTTTTTTTAATGGGTTATGAAATGGATCAATATGGGTTTGAGTGCAAACATTATACACTTGGGCATTTCTTAGACACTTTACTTGATACGCTATAATATTTTGACCAGGGAACTAGAACGATATAGCAACAGCATTGCACATATGCAATAGATTGCAAAACAGCTGATAAATCTCAGCTGTAAGTAAGCAAAGAATTCTCAGCGAGTGAGTGTTTCAAGAGAAATTCTGCAGGGATCAGTTTTTGACTCCACCGTGTTTAAAATTCTTAATCTGTGACTTTAAAGAGAATACATCATCAATAAAAAGACCAGATTATATTTTCCCTATATCTTAAGCCTTAAGTAGTTGAAGCAGAATGTTTAAAAAAAAAATAATAGAATGGGTTAGCAAAGAGCTGAAGGAGCCACTAGAAAATATGCCATCAAGCGAAAAACTCAGGAAATGCAATGTCTTTAATAACTCAGATTTAAGAGGTGATTTAAGGACACCATATAAGTAGGGGACATAGGGGACAAAACTTTAATAAGCGAGTCTTAAATGTAACCAACAAAAGTGTAACAGAACCCAATGGCAGAAACCTGCAGATAGAAAAATCAGACTAGACACAAGCTGGCTTTCTGCTATCCTACACCTTATCCTTCATATTTGATAATGTTTGGTAAGGACTTTTTTTACTTGTTAGCAATTTTTTTTTTTTTGAGTAATAAAGGAATGTTCTTGCAAAGCAATTCATAAATTAATTCAGGAATGAACTAATGCAGGGAAATTTGGTCTCTTTTGGTGTGTAGGAGGTTTAAGCAAGAACTTGGATGTTTTATTCCAAAACTGATGTCTAGACGTGTTCAGTGGCTGCGTACCCTTACAAATATTTAAATTTGCTGGATGTTTTGCTGTTCCCTTGCTGTCTGCAGTGCTGCATGGTGCGCTGGGTTTTCTGCAGGCTGTGGAGCCAGCATTCACCTCCTGCCTAAGCCTCAAGGGGATCCAGATAAGGAAAAAGGACTGATAATTGTGTTTAACTCACCACTGGTTTGGACAGGGACAAATGTACAAGCTCCTGTATAAGCTCCCCAAAGCCATTCAGCCACCTGAGTCCCACGTGTGCTCTTCCAACACACCCAGCACAAAGAAATCTGCTCCCCACAAAATGCAAAAGTGGCTTCTAGTTCATTACACAGCACAGCCCAAGGTGCAAGTGGAACTTGGCTATTGCTAAAAATTGCTTTTTACATGGAGGCTTGGACCTTCCGCCCTGGAAACACATCTGGAAAGTGAGCAAAGGGTGACAAGTGCAAGGACTCTCAGAGAGCAGGGTAGACCTCTGGTCCTCTTCTGGCAAGGAGTACAGGACCAGCCCGGGCAGCTGACACCTTTCTTCTTCTCTCCTCTTACCATGGAACAGGTTTGGTAGCACCTGTTTCCTCATGCACTCTATAAAGCACCAAGTTATCCAGTGGCTGTTGCCACAAACCTATGTGTTGCAGGGCCAAAGTTTCAGGAGTAAAATCTGTCTTAAGATGATGATTGTTTTTAAGAAATCACCAAAACATCTGAACACATTTATCTTGAAGACTGAGCAATCTCTTTTGAATCTAAGTTCAGTACAAGCTTTGATGCCTCCTGGATGAGGCCCTGTGGACATACCTTCATCTTCTCAAGATGGTTGACAAATCACACTTAGCTGGGGATCAGCATCATAGCAGTACCACAGCTGCAAGATGTTTTCAGTCTGCAGCGTTTAATTGACACCAGAGTGATTCATAATAGCCATAGTTCTCTGTATCAATTAATGTGCCTTACCATAACAGCCTTTTAACAAAATATATTTCTGTTAGGTCACTTAGAGACAGGTAAGCTACTCTAGTCATATTTTTTGTATTAACGTTTAAAAAAAAAAAAACACTACTCTTTGCGCGTGTGAGTACTATATTTTTCTTGACACCTGTTACAAGACAGTCTGCTTCATTTTCATATTCTATGATAACAGAATATTATATGGTTTAATATTGTCAATTAATTTTATTAAAGATGAAATCAGGGCAAATCTCAATGACAATGGCAATAACAGATCAGCCAGGCTGGTATTTCTGCTGCAAACGATGCCACAAAAGCACCCAGGGGTAAGGCTGGATTGGCAACTCTTTATTTGCTTGGCACCTAAATCATCACAATTTAAATGTTGTTGACATTTTCTTTTTCTCATCTTGGAACTACAAAGATCTATACAAACACCGCTAAGAGCCAGATGGCTTCAATTCTGCCAAGGTTGTAGTTTGGATGAAACTCAGGTGCCTGTTTCGAGCATAACACAAGTACTACCTAATATTCCCAAAGAACCTTATTATTTTGCTTACGGTTCAGAAACTGCTGTAAACAGGTGAAAAAAAAAAAAAAAAAAAAAAGTTGGATTTTTTTCATTGTGCAGGGAGCAACTTAGAGGTAGCAACTTGCATGTTTTCTGGATCATGTTGTAGCCCAAGTTTGGCTTCTTGTGTATGGTGATCTCAATTTTGTCTAAGAGCTGAGTAAGCAAATACTCAATTTGTCTCTGAAGAAGACTTTTTTTTTTTTAATGGCTGAATTTAAGCATAGCATGGCTTGAGTTACCTAGGGAAATGTTGCAAATGCAATTTTACTGTGCACATGTTGAAAGTTACAGCAAAAGTAAAGTGTGTGAATATAGTTGGCAGAGTGGCAGTCCTGGGGCAATGTTTCAGCCAGTTAAAGTAGGTGAGCACTTTCTACAGTTGAATACAATTTTCCTGAGGATAATGAGGAAAGGACTTAGCCTACATATGACAAATATTTGCTTTTCAAGTGCCAGCTGCAAGAGTTCTCACTTTCTTCCATAACATTTGAGGGAAACAAATGGATTTTCCAGGAGAAATTCAGTAGGAAAAACTTTGGTGACTACGATATCTGAGCTTCAAGAAACAAAACTTTTGCCTTTTGCCCAGTTCTCTGAGCCACTGCAGGAGACTTCAGTCGCTTGCATTTGCCATCTGTGGCACCTAGAAAGACAGAAGCTTCAGACTGCTATGGTGGGGAGAGATAGGAAAGAAGAAAAACCAAAGTGTTTAATGTCTGGCCAGTGGGTTACTTGCCTTTCTCAGATGATTTAAGAATGTGAAGTGATTCTTAGAACTACGTACAGAGCCAGACAAGATCCTAATCCTCAAGCACCTGGACCTAAAACACAGCAAAATCAACACAGAAGTGTGGGAGAGAAGTAAATGCATGTTCTCTACAAATTCATACTCCTTCACACACATTGATCCATGTCACTCTCCCTAGTTTTAAATATATATAAAATGAAGTTGATAGAACAGAACCATGTATCACTGACCCATTGCTAACTCTCAGATGAGTCTTTTTGACCAAAAGTGTGAAATAAACATTGTCAATACATCTGTTTGAATCTGTACTGAATTTGTTGTTAACCAGCAGCACATTCCTGGAATTATGGGAAGCATCAGCTGAATGGAAAGGACCCATGTAAGGAAACAGTATGAATTTTCAAAAAACATCTTTCATCCTTTCTTTTTAGAGACTACATAATGTACAAATAAGAATCACACAAGCATCAAGGAGAAAGCTACCTGTGGATGCTCAAAAAAAACCACCAGATGCTCAAAACAGCAAAGAAGTTAAGTACACACCATAGCAAAATGATTTATTTTTTTTGAATGATGAAATTTAGCATGTTATTTAACTACACCTTCAAGATAACCGATTCAATATAGCCTTGAACCCTATATCCTTGTCTTCTATTTTGACAACTACTGGCTAATGTACCTGCTCTACATGACAGAGGTTATAATTTTAACAGCCATGTAAACCTAAAAACAAAACAAAACAAAACAAAACAAAAAACAAACCCAAACCTGCCTTGTCTTTATTTAGGAAAAGTAGTAGAGAAGGGAAAGGATGAATACCGTTTTACTTTTGAGCTGTTGTAGAAATTTGAAAATCCCACTGTAACTAACAGGAACTTATGTTGCATGTTTTTTAAGATACTAATTACCAGCAGAGCCAGCATTTCAGGAATCAGGGCAGACCACTTAATTTCAGTGAGCACTGGTCCCAGGAAAGAATATCTCTTCTAATTATATAATTAAGCCTGGTGCTTCCATTGATGGACTTCAGTTTGCATATGCATTGTGAACTGTGCTTGATTAATTGCAGTGCAGCATGGCTTATAAACCCTGTTAGCTACTCATACATATACATTACAACATTTCCAGTCACAGGACTGTCAGGAATAAACTTTTGAAGTGACTTAAAAAATCTGCTTTGATTTCACTACAGATTAATACGGATACTCAGTAGCACAACAGCTTTATTAGCTCACTTATGAGCATTTTGGACCTTGCATGTCAATAAATAAACCACTGAATTCCTCTGCTGACAAAATCCATAGACTTTTTTTTTTTTTTTGCACTGACAACCATTTTAATGTATTTATTTCAACCTTTTTACCAAGGTCTAAATATTTTCTTGTTTGTGATAGAAAGTATCAAAACCGTTATCTAGTTATTTGAGAACTAGATATCTTGCTAAAAACTTTGCTGTTTATAAATATTATATTATAGCCAACATAGCCAACAGCAGGATAATAAGCAGGAATGGCAGCAAAGGAGACATGAACTCTAAAACACATTCACATCAAGGGGAGCAGACCATCTCCATCCAAATAACACTACAGTTTTCATACCAAATTTTCTTAACAATCCTAAAGAGTCAGGAATGGTGCCCAAGGAAAAGCAATCCTTACCTAGGATGCACTTAATTTCAACAAATGCAATCTTAGCTTTTATTCTGACCCAAGTAGTACTAAAGATCTTAGAGGACAAAATAAATAAATAAGCAATGATTAATTAAAAATGTTGCAAAACATGGGCTAGTGATAAATGCAAGACTGGTTTCTCAACATTAGGCTGTGCTCATCTAACCTGCTTTTTTTTTTTTTTTTTTGGCAAAGGAAACCTAGTAGACCTAATCTGTCTGCAGTTCAGAAAAGCATTCCCACAGGGGAAATTACTAGTTTAAATAGGAACTAGGAGAAGGACTGTGAGCTAAGTATGGACCTAGTTAATGACAATAGGAAAATGGGATGCAAGAGTGTTCAGAGGGGGAAGGTAAAGAAGAGTTATTAGTGATATCTAGAAGATCAGTTTAAAAATCGTGTTAACATTCAACATTTTCACTTGTGAAATTGGCAGTTAAAAGTGGAAGTTTTCTAATAAAACATGAGAGAGTCAATAGACCTTTCAAATGGAATGGAAAAGGAGGATCTCGTTTGGAAAGGACTGAATGATCTTAAGAAAGAAAGAACTAATAGAGAGATGAAATGCCATGGTATAAAATGAAAGATCATATATTAGCTAGGATTTATCCACTGGAAAACAGGTGCAGCTGCATATATTAAGGATACAAGGATGACCATCTGCCAGCAGTGGTAATGCAGCCAATTAAAATGATAATGAAATCCTAGACCACATCAGGCAAAGTACTTCCAGTAAATAGAAGTGTTGTGGTGAGAATTCATGTGGTGTATCGTGTTCGGTTCTGTCACACACGTTCACAGGAACCAGCTCAGCTCATGCACAGTGACATCTTGCTTGTTTAGTGAGACAAGGAGAAAGGCTGAGAGAGAAAATGATTGCTGTCACTACATAAGCTAGCTAGGAAAACCTTGGAGAAGAAAAAAGAGCTGTTCAGGATGAAAGACAACATTGGTACTGGAAAATAAGTATTAAATGGTCGTGCATACTTTTAGGCTAGACATCCATAGAAAGTGTCCAACTATCAGAAAGAGAAAGGTCTGGAAGAGTCCTGTAACAGCCAACACAAAACTAGTTCCCTACTGTTTTTAATAATTCCCTATTCATCTGCTTTTAAGATGGAACTTACTTTCTGGAATGATTTACATTATGTCATGGCATGTGATAACTAGAAAGCAGACTACATCACTGGGAGTTTCTTCCAGACGGAGAACTATCCTTACAGATACTGAGAGAAGCCAGGAAAGGGAAGAGAAGACTCAGAAAGCCTGTAATATCTCATTGGCAATCTTCAAGCAGCTTAATAATTGCTGCAGATCAAAGCATAACTTAATAAGAGCTTTTTTTCCATGTTTTTCTAACATTGTACCTGCCAGCTTTGCTCTGCCTATCTTCCAAAAAGTTGACAGACTGAGCAATGTCTCTCCCAAAAAAAGAAGTAACACAAGTGGGAGTGGAGGGCAGTAGCTCAAGAAAAGACAAGTAGTGAAGAGACAGTGAGAATCTGCAATGTGGAAATACAGAGAATTTTGGATACCTTATTAAATAAATGAAATAGTTGATCAACAAAGATCAAATGAAAATCTAGAGAATAAAATGCCTTTTTATATGGAGCAGGGACCACAGAGACATTCTTGGTCATGGCAGAGGGAAAAATAAGGGATAAGGGTTGCAAAAAGTCTCTGATTCTGGGAGTGGGATGTTGCAGTATCAGCCCTTGAAACAGAGAGACACAAAGCACAAGAGCTGTTTGAGGAGCTGGGATGGGGAGATGCAAGAAGTCTCTGGTGTATGCCGTGAGCCTGACTACACACGTGGTGGAAGGTGTGACCTGCACAACCCCAACAGAGGCCATGTAACTGCCCCGTGCCAGGCTCATTCATCGAGCTGCTTGTCCAGCAAAGGTTCTCCTGTCTTCTAAGCTCTCTCTTACAGAACAAATCGATGCCTTAGCATGCAGACTCACTGCTTTCATACCCCTGCCCATCTTCTCCAGCTGTGATACCTTGTGTGTGTTCAATCTGCCAAGAGCAGCAGGCTGCACAGCGTCTGCAAATAGCTAGTGCTGGGATTTCTTCTGTGCAAATTGGAGCTGAAGCTGCCAAGCTGAGCCTCTGCATGCTCAAGTCATCTTCTCATCACGACTCTTGCTCTCCTGCTTCGTGTCTTTCTCTGGCAACCTGGTAAATCAAGCCACAGCACAATAAAATCTTTGGGATACAGATTGTGTATTTTGAGCCTACAGAGCATTAATTGGCACTCTGGCTGGGGCCTCTTCCTATGCTGCATTACAAAGGATGAAACAGAACATGCAAACTGTTCTGCACCTGGCTTGACTGAGTTTGTTGTAATGTCTATCCACAGGACTGTTAGTTTAGCTGTCTTTTTATTTTTGCTTTTGCCTTTCTTCTAGCTACAGGAAAGATTCAGGAGACAGTGCTCAGCAGGAAAGATGGGGTGAATCTGGCTCCTCTCGGTTTGAGATATGCTCATCATTTACACCTCCCTTTCCGGGGATTAGATTTCGTATGCAGTTATTGTGTGTGCCTTGCCAAACTCACCAAAATTAGCCCAGCTGATTTCCAAAGTTTGTTCACCTCCCGAGCAGCACTGGGAGGTACAACCCGTCTCTCTTTGACCTGCCTGGCGCCCCACGCAGCGTACATTCTTGTAACGTGGATTTGCAGGGCTGAGAGGTTTCAGAGCTTCTTGTTGGAAGCGGTGAACCCAGTTCATCTTTGTTGTGCTTGCTTTCGCTGTTTTCGCTTGTTTGTTAACCTGAAAAAAATAAAAATAAAAATAAAAGAAGTAACAGTTGCTTTGGAACAAAGCTGGATTTTTTGTTCTTCACGCATAATAAAGCTGTGTTGATGTAAAACCCATGCTTTGCTGTTTCCACCTGGACTCCTGGCCGTGCAGCTGCAGAAACAGCAAAGCAGTGCCCGTTCCCTGTTCCCGACCCCATTACCCCACCACCTCCCGCATCATTTCCCCCGACGGGGCTGCCACCAGCTCGCGGCGGAGACACGGCATGATTCACCAGGGACTGTTTGCCTTGGCCCCGGAGGCCCTCCGTGCGGGGAATGGGATTTCCATTCCCCAGCTTTTCCCTCGGTAGGCGTCCCTGGAAAGGAGCACGGCCCCGGCTCTCCTCTGCCGCCGGCTTCGCGTCCCCCTTGCTGCGGGGAGAGCCCCCGGGACGGGGCAGGGACAGGTCTGAGAGAGGAGGAGGACGGAGGGAGGGGGACGGGGACGAGGTGCAGGGGGGGCTCGGGGCTGAGATTTCAACCGGTGGGGAAGGACGGAGGGAGGGAGAGGGGCCGGCAGCCCGTGTCCGTGAGGGGACGGGCGGCGGGGAGCGGGTCCCGGGCTCCTGTGAGGACCGCGTCCCTTCGGGTGCAGGCTGAGGACAGCGGCTCCCCGGCCCCCCGCGGCTGCCTCCCGGAGAAAAGGCGGCCGGGGCGGGTCGGGCAGCGAGCCTGGTTCCTCCCGAGGGGCCACCCCTCCGCCGCACACCGCTCGGGGCTGCCCGGGGCCGTGGCGAGGAGGAGGAGGCGCTGCCCTGCTCGCAGCCGCCCCGAGGAGCGGCCCCGGCAGCCCCCCCAGGTAAGGGCGGAGGGGCCGGGACCCCCGGGGTGGGCAGAGGGAGGGCGAGGAGAGGGGTCCCGGCTGGGGAGGGAGCGGGCAGCGGGGTCCTGCCGGGGGGATTCGCCCGGTTTTAAGCTCGGTGAGGAATTGGGGACGCTTTACCTGGAAGGGCTGATGAAGGAGAGATCTCGCAGGTGGCCCCCCCGGCTTCCCCCAGGACGGGGCTCGGCCTCCGGGGTGGGGAAGGGGCGAGGGGCAGCGTGCTGAGGAGGGTCGTGTGCCTGCTCCGGGAACCCGGCCTAGGTGGTGCTCCTAATCCTATAAAAAATCGCTGGGGCACCCCTACTGACCACCCAGTCCTGCTTCCGAGCACAGTACTCGCAGGGTTTGACCGACCCGTGCCATTACGCTCAGCAGCGGGGTGGAGTTGGCTCAGAAGGAAGATTGCAACCCCCTGGTTAATCTAAGGCTTCCTAAATGCCTGGGGCTGCTTTCTGGGCCATCACTCAGTGATCCTGAGTGAGATCCGAAAAGGGGGCATGCTGCTTTAGGTGTTACAGCTGTGCTGCTGTCAGGAAGCTGGTGACTTCATAAGAAATTACCATACTGAGTCCCATCAAGAGCTTAATAAACTACACGTTTGTCTTTTTCACAAAATCCTGAAACTTTTGATACAAAATAATGTGTGAATGGTATGCTATTCTTATATCAGCCTTAAGCACCAGCTTTCTCAGCTTTTTCTCATGTACTATACACCAATATCATTATAGGAATATCCATCAAATTAAAGTTGATTTATTTTACATCTTTAGGAAACACAGCACTCAATCACATATGGCTAAGATCCTAAATCCTGCAGATGATATTCACATAGTTTATGTGAGTCTTTCCATTGACTTCTCTGGGATTTCTCACAAACAAACCCCGCACACAGACACACTCTAGTGCTTTTGAGCTGGGACCCAGCTGTAATTGTAAATATCCTTCAGTCAGTCTGTGCAAACTAGGGAAAGGCTAATCAGCTCTAAATGCTCTCCCATGACTTATAAACTATCTCCATGGGAAGGTAAAGCGCTAACCACTGCTATTTAATTATGATCCGCACATCATTAACAAGCTCTCTTAATACAGTGTACTCATTGTGGGGTTGTGCTTTCTTTATGAGTAAGGGGTTTTATATCCCCAAATTATTGTTTTGCATTGCTGCTGGTACTGGGGTCAGTGTGGGTTTGTGAGTGTGTTTTAGAGCTACTGGATATTTTTTGTAAAGAAAAACTTTCTGTTTGCAATTAGGAGCAGTCCATTATGGTTTGTGACTGTACTTCACGGAGGCAAAACTAAGCAGCCCACATACGTATTATATGTCATGTAATATATGCTTGCCTATAATTTCCTTCTCTGAGTTGTAAAAGTGAAATTTCTCAGCTTTGCCATGCTACTCTTCCGCAAACTTAGTGGAAACTCTGATGTCTCGATCCCATTCAGTACCAGAAAGTGCAAATAATCCTGCCCCTAAAGAACAAGATAATGAAAAGGTCTGTTGTCCAACTGGCAACCGAAGAAAACTGTAACATGGAGATTGATGCTGTCATAAAGCAAGAATTCCCACTGCTAAGGCTTGCCGTCTGACCACTGGAAACTATGCAGAGTAAACCATACTATGGGTGCACTGTTCTACAACATCGCTCTTAACTTTTACATGGCAAGCCTCTGAAATGATTGAAATGATTGCCAGCTTCTGCTCCAAGCAGGGGTTGAACCTGATGACCTCCAGAGGTCCCTTCTTACCTCAGTTTGTCTGTGATTCCGTAGTTATTAGTTCTACCACAGTTTTAGCAGGAAGTCTATATGTGGTTTAGATGAATGAGTTAAAAATAAGATCTCTGAATGTTCCTTATTTTGTTAGTAGAAAATTAAATTATACCTGTAGCACATGTACTCTAAGCCCTTTAGATAATCAAGTCCATTGTGCGGAAGTCCTAATACGATATTTATACTTCACAACAAAATGTAACACATACTTAGTATATTGCTCTTTGCTTTTTCTGATAAGCTGTGTGTTCTGGTGTGTATACTCATCATATGTGTGTGTTTCTGCCCTCCATGCTTGAACAGGCAAGCTGTTCTCCCCCCATCCACAGCACTTCTCTGCCTGCTGCCAGAATGTGGCTGCCCTTATACATTCTATATTCTGTAGCATCTTCAGCCACGCTGCATATGGGAACTCAAGCACAGTGCAGGGTTTGTGGCAGTAGCTGGCTGACCACCTCATGTCATTCACCTCCCTTCTAGGGACTGCTCTGGAACGTGGTATGGGTCTTCCCATTTCTGTTTTGAGATGCAAGTTTATTCCCGTGCTGTGTTTTATTTTATTAACTCGGGACATAACCTGGGTGTGAGCATTTGCAGCAGCAGTCAGAATAATTAGGCACACAACTTCTGGTTCTGAACCCACTGAAAACTTGGGTTGCTCTTACTGTCTGGACACTCGTTAGCTTAGATTGGCAAGGGACTCTTTAGTGTTGCTGAGTCAGCAATTAGTTTTATTCTGTGGCGGCTTGCAGTGCTGTTATGGAAGGTCTTTGCATGTGGGTTGTCTGTCTCAGAATACAAGCGAATCACTAATTGGCTGATAGATAATGGTTTTCCCAAGTTCTTCTCATGCTCCTGACAGCACAAATGGCCAAAGTTAGCCCCTTAGAAGGAGCTGCTGAATGTGTTAACGAGGGAGTGCTGCTCTCCCACTCTCCAGGACTTGGTGCTGTTCTAGGTAGGTTCATGCACTCTTCTGCAGGTAGTGCCTGCCATCAGGACTGGGGAACAGAAGAGGAATTTACAGATGTGGAGCTCCTGCAACCTTGTTCCCTCTCAGTGGCTCAACTGTTTCAGTAACTTGTGGTTGACAGCCATGGTTTTAGGGAAGTCGTAGCCATGCTGTTCTCCTGAGCCTAATGAAGACCTGTGTGTGCAATAAGGACTCATAAAAGATCCATTTCATCTGGGGGAACAGCATTATGTAGAGTGCTCCTTTGTAAGGACGAAGGCAGGATGGTGCTCCTTGCTGACGTGCTAAATATCCTCCTGATTGTGTCTGGCTCCAACCCACAACACCTGCATAGCTAGGGACAGATATTTTCCAGTGCAGGGCTCTGAGGAACTCCACAGCTATTTTTCAGAACTGAAAAGTGCCTGCATCAGCAATCTGGTCCAGAAAGATGGAGGAAATTATTAATACGCTGTGTCCTGACACCCATGCCACACACAGTGATTTCAGTGAGTAATGGACCAGTAATGCATGTGCTGGCTTGTGGTAGTGGAATACCCTGGAACACGTTCTAACTGATAGTTAACGGGGCCCTAAAGTGCCTGCAGTCCTAGTTTTTATCTTTATTATTATTATTTTAATTTCTGAGGTGGTAGAAATGAGGTATTTTGTGTCTTGCATGCAATAGGGGCTGATTGGTTTTCCAAGTAACTCGCAGTGCTTGTTGACCCGATTTTATTGACTTACGTTGATTGGTTGCAGGTTCTTTAACTTCAGGAAAAGCTTTTGGATTTAACCACAGTTTGCTCTTATCTTAAAAATGGGTGGATGATAAGGAGTGCTGAAAGGACTTCAGAATGTTCTTGCTTTTATGCATTTGTGATCTTTATAACAAGAATACTGAAGTCAGATATGCAGGCAGCTTTATGGAGGTAAATGTCTGTCTTTTAACTACCAGAAAAGGAAAGCTGAAGGCAGCCTGTAGCAGTCATAACTGCTGTCGGTGGTGCTTTTTTTGTCCTTTTCCTTCCCATATATGATGAGAAACTATATAGGGTTCAAGAGAGAAGATGTTATCCACAGTTACTAAGGGTGTTGAAGTCCCACATAACTGCAGCAAATTGCCCCTTCTGTGCAGAGTTGATTTCGGTAGCAGCTGGAGAGTGGGTGGGGCAGGGGCTTGTGGGGTTAGAGGGTCTGATTTAGCCTCGGAAAGGAACTTGTCCCACACAAGAAGGAAGGAGACCACCCAGAAGAGTGGGAGGCTTGAACTGGAACATCTTACTATCCAGGTTTCCTGATTTCTTTTTGGACACAATCTGCCCAGCGAGGACCTGAATGAAAAAGCAGTGGCCTTCAAAGCCAATGGAAAGTTTTCCTCCTAATTCTTGTGTGAAAGAAATTTCCCTATAATGGAGTAAGAGATGGAGGAACTCGGACTTTAGCACGAGTCACAGAGCATCTCTCCTCCCTTGACATTGTCTATGAGTTATCACAGGAAAGAGGACAGATCTTAAAAACATGCACCGTGCGATGGAGAAGCTCATTGATTTATCACCACTGGCTCTGAATATCCAGTAGAGCCTCTACTCAAAACGCAGCCATTAATCCCTTGTGACAAGACTTCCATGGAAACATATTTTAAAGGATAGAAACAGGCATGTGGTGTTTGAATATTTTCCAATGGAGGAAGTATGTATTTTAAAGATGAAGTCACAATTTCATTTTTTTCAATATTCTTACACTGTAATTCGTGAAAGTTGAAAATGCATTAGAGAGCTTAAAAAATAATCTGGTGCTCAGCCTGGGTGAGCTGTGTCTTGCCCCACCTCCTCCTGGTGCCTTTGGCTTTCGAGGTGTTTGGGATGGTTGTCATACACCAGATTGGTTTTGGTCTGCCCCGTTGAGCTGTCTCCTGATAGCACAGTCATGAATACTCCTGCTGTAGCAGCTGGAATTGAAGGGCTTGAAACATATTTTCCAGAGAGCCACTGAAATTTGGTGTTTGTAACTTTGGGAACACGCTCTTAGCTTGGTAGAGCAAGGGTTAGCCAGCAATGTGATGCTACAGAGAGCTGTGCCAGCAGCCTGGCTTAGCCTGCTGGGAAAATGAGGTGTTAAATACCAAGTGTGGTACAATAAACACTATCCAGCTTCACCAGTGAAGACAGCAGACCTTGCAGAAGACCCAGAAAATAAACAGAGAACCGTGGGAGGGCTGTACACATGGAAGCTGTGTGACCACAGTGCAGGCTGGTCGTGCGAAAACACAAGCAGCAGTGGGCACAAATATGTACCTGGAACTAGAGCAAAGCACCCAAGTCTAGAGTGCCATCACCTCAGGGAAGAGGTCCAGAAGTTTTCAGTTCAGATTCAAGGTGGCAGGAGAAGAGCACAGGCTTGGATCGGTGGTGCCTTCTATCACATATACTTATATACTCTCACGTATACTTTATATAGTATACTTTACACACATATCCTATATAGCTTTTGGATATGGGAACTCATTGGTTTTTCCTCATTGAAAATTGATGCAATTTCCCTTTGATTTTTATTTTAAATTATCCTTGTACATCAAAACTTGGAGATGAGGCTAATAAATCTCTCCTCTTTTAAGCACTGTACACTAAACAGTAGTGTAAAATGCTTGTGAGAGTACAAGTACTTTGATAATAGGGCATTTATTGTTGGAACTGTAAGTAGGCTTATTTTCCAATTATCAGACTGGTAAAAGTATTGAGATCTAAGGAGCTGTGTTTTCTGAAGTAAAATGAAACACTATGAAGCAGGAGAAGCTATGCTAAGCTTGAATAAAAAGATCTCCAGAAAACTAGGTACTGTTATTCAGTTCCTCCATCTCTTTAGTACCCTTTACTTGTCACCACTGACTTGTAAAATCGTGCAGAATTGAACCTTTTTTTTTTTTTCATACATCTCATAATTCAGTGAAAGCTAATGAATGATCACTTAGGAATTTTGGTTTGTCTGGTCAGCTAATCGTATGATATTTGCATGCTTTATAAACATTTTCCTAGTAGAATTCAAATATTTAGAACCACAGCAAACACTTGGTTTTTCTGATTTCTGAAGTTGCTTGTGGGCAGAGTTGATCCTAGTGAAGTTGTCACCAAATATAAAAGATTGCTGTGAAGGTATAAACTATGGTAAGGGGCAGATTGTAGGAGAGTTAGGTTGGAGGTACTTTGCAGAGCTGGGGGGGTGGTCCTTAATTCTTTGTCACAGTTTTCTTTGGTCACAGGACAGTTCAGTGATGCTCTCTGAAGGTGCTCCACCACAGCACTCTTGGTTCTCTGCTAATGCACCATCAGGAACAGGTGAAATGGCTTCACTTACAGAACTGGTGTGTCCTTGAGGTTCATTTACCTACTGGTCCTAACCAGCAGGCCAGAAGAAAGGATCTTGCAGATCCCCGTGTTTGTTGCTGATGCATCACCTTGAGAAGTGAGAAGACGACCTAGGAGCAGCTTTCAGCAGTAACAACTGTTGCATCCAGCAAAATATGGTCCCGTTTTCAGCAGTGCATGCTGTTTACAGAGTCCATCTGTTTCTGACTAGAGCACTGGAACTGCTCTACCCATAATACCATCCAGCTGTCCATGCTGCTGGGGCTCCAAAATCTTACTGCTTAGTGGCAACTATTTACATAAACTCTGCCCTATTTTGAATATTCTTAAATCATATGTTACTGAGTGATATTAAACATGTAAACGTGGTTGGGCAAAAGCCCCGTTCATTTTGCCCTATGGCATGTACATACCAGAACATTGTGTTCGTATTTGGGGGTGCCAAGTAGGAAACACAAAAGGAAAAATAGATTGGTACACAGAAAATAGTACCATGTGTATACAGTTGTGTGGGACAGACTTAAGAAAAATTGATAAAAACGTCTTTATTAGAAAGAAAATATTTCCATATAATTTTGTATTCTACTAGTGGGTGCCTCATGGTGGTGAAAAAATGTAATTCTCTTGCTGAAGCTGGGCATTGAGTTGTCTTCTGTTATAGATCTGTGGCTCTGTGTAACTATGCTTTTCAGGCTTAGGACCCTATTAAAATTGTTTTCATTATTTTAGTTATTTAGCCAAAAATTTGCACTGCTTGTGAGGTTGCCACTGCTTCAGGTAAAACAGTCCTGTTTTTGTTGTGAAATTGGGTAGCTTTATCCATCTCTTGCATCATCTTTTGACCAAGGTTCATCATATTGCCTGTTCCAAGGCTGAGCTTAGCTCCTGCGAAATGCTCTTTTCACAACACATACCAATCAAGATTAAAAAATTAAAACCAAAATAGTTTTGGGGGAAGGTAGAAGGAATAGACATCTGAAAATGTCACCTGCAAGGGGCATGGCCAGAAGATGGGTCTTTAGCATCTCAGCTTTCTGCTTGTGGACAGTCAGCCTTGGCTTTTGATGGTGCCTTAAGAAGCTCCTGGACATGAATCATCTCTTACTAGAGGGATTTTGCTGGTTAATTTGCTCTTTGGTTTGAAAAAAATCTTCTTAACTTGGGGAAAGCTCATTGCTAATCTTCAGAAGTCATCTTCTTGAGTAAACAAGGTTCATTCTGCACTTTTACCTTCATGCTAACAATCAAGAACAGACTTTTGAAAGAGAAGCATGAGCTGTTTCCAGTTCACATTCACAGTTACTGTTTCTGGAGTATATTAATTTCTCTTGTCTTATTCTCCAAAATTTTCTGAAGCAAGTATCTGTCAGACCACAAGAACCATTAAACATCTGAAAAAATGCACACTACATGGACTGCTGAGTAGAATAATGAAAATTTATTTGAGTCCTCATATCCATTTGTGCTAACAAGCTCACTGAAAGAAAGTTTCTTTCTTGTTTTAAAAATAATTGATTTTTGCAGATACATCTAGGAGTTGATAGATTTACAATTTTAGCTACAAACTTCAACTAACAATACACAAGAAGACTATGCAGGGTCTGCTGACTGCTACTTTATTATATAGATCTTCTTCCTTGAAGGTGTAGGCATACCAGTATATCTACGTGTTGGTGTGCGATGGGTTGGAAGCAACACAACTGGGTGGTTGACGTGGTTGTAGTGTATCTTTTCATGTAATCACAGAGCTCATCTCCTTCTCTCCTTTATTGCAGTTTTGCATCCTGGAATGTCCCTCTACTTCTTGAAAATGCAGAAAACGGTTGCATGCTTCTTCTTGCTGTTTGGGCACATGCTGCTTTCCACTGGCTCTATCATGGCAAAAGATCTCCCCGGAGGACATTTCACCCGAAGGGATGTTAACTCACAATCTCTACTAGGTAAGTTACAAAAAGAACAAACCAAAGCAAAATAACAACCACCACTAAAAGCCATCTCAAGTATAAAAATAATAAAGATAAAAGGCATGAGCATTGGCCAAACCTTGGCTGAGTTAGTTTGTAACAGTTTTCAGGCAGGAATATGAGTTGACCTAGCAGCTTTTGAAAGAAGGTGTTTACTTTTGCGATATTAGAACTACTTTATATATAAGTGCCATGAAATAAATATTTGCTACAGGACTCATACTGGAAAAAAAAAAAAAAAAAGCCTTGTTCTCAGTGTTTAGAGAAAATATGTTTGGTGCATGGAGGTTTTGTCAAAGCTGTTTTTTTTTAGTTTTTTTGTTTGTTTGTTTGTTTGTTTTTTAATCATGCAAGCAACCTTTAGCTTTTTATATGTGCTTTGAGTAAGGGTTCCTGAGCTAAAATCATTAGCTATTGAAATGGGGCTTCTCGTTACATTACCTGATGTTAATTGTTTCATTCTGTCAAGTTGATGTTATTTATAATGAGTAGCTCATTTTTACTGTTTTGCCATAAATCTGAGGACAGAATTTGGCAGTCAGCTTGTGTCTGTCATATTTTATAACATAGGTTCATCTCTCTCATTGATCGTTGCCAGTTCCCTTTTTTACTGTCTCTCTCAGAAGTAATAGATGTGGTCTTGAGATGCTTGGGGTTCAGCAGCTGGAGGCTGAAAACCACAGCTCTAGAGACCTAGTCCATCCGAAGGCATGGATGTGGAACAGCAAGGAGAAACACTCCCATTCAAGCGTTATTCAACAAGACTTTTAACCTTTCTAAGATCTTAAAGTCTAAAATGAGATTAAATAGTAGTCTCTCCTGAAACTTTAGAGTCTCCAGCAAACATGTTATTATTTCAATAAATGAACCGTCTCCCTACAAAATAAATGCAATAGTAAGGTGCAATGTGGAGAAACTAACAGGTGTCATGTTTCTCAGCTTGCCTTTTTTTTTTCTGTTTTTTTTTTTTTTTTTAATTCTTTTATAGTCTCTTTTCCATATTTTAAATGATAGAAAATCCATTAAAAGTATTAGCACCAGATATGAAGTCAAAATGTACAGATTAAATTATTTCTTTCTTATTTCAAAAGCCGAGAAATTCTGTGGGCCCTGCATTTGGAAATTCCCGTATTCCTCTTCAGTTTGGCATGTGCAGGATGCAAACAGTATTGGCAGCTCTGGCTGAAAGAACCTTTTTGAGACATTAAATGATGCAAGAAACTTGGGATACTCTCTGGTCCAGCCCATAAAACTACGTGGCAGTTTGGAGTCAGCCTCTTGGACCTTGCATTCTATTACAATAAATTAGGTCACCTGCTTCAAATTCTGCAGTTGCATATGAGCAGTGGCACAGTTAAAACGTGTCTCTCTGCAAAGAACAGAATGTGTAAAATGCATGCCATTCTGCTCGAAAGCTGCACTGTTCTTTAAATGACATGAGAAAGAGCTGGGCCAAATCGTGATCTCAGTGGCATCAATTTTATTGACTTAATAAAATCACTCAGACTTAGAGCAATTTAACAGGGATTAGAAGCTGTTCCATTCTATATAATATATATGTTACAAATAGTGGCAATGACAGTTGCTGCTGTTGTGGAAAGACTTGGTTGGCAGGCAAAAATGAGCAAAGAACCAACAGATATATGGAAAAGCAATACAAGTTAAGCAGTTTTTGTTGGGTGGAGGTCTCTGTTCCTAGGACAAAAATGAAGGATTATGTGTTGTTAGTATTCGTAGCATCAAAATAATTTTATTCTTTTTTTTTTTTCCTCTATTTTACCAATTTTTAAAACAAAAGTGCACTGCCGTGACAGGTATTTACTGGTAAAATACTAGCAGTGGCTATGTGCAAAAGAAAAATTCCTTGCTGCAGGAAACTGGCAATATAAATAAGCAAAATGGAACAAATGAAAAATCCTGTGGTATTATCCAAATAGAGATACAAATACTTTGGGATCCAGCTTCAGGGAGATTTAGTTTTTTGGCAGCCATACACTCATCCTTCATTGATTTTTTAATTATCTTGTTAGCACTAATAGAGTATAGGAAGGAAATTCTAAGGAAGCTTTCAGAAGGAATGAGCTATGTCTTTTCTGTGTTTTTCTTATCCCCAGTCTTTCTGCTAAACCTCAGTGTGTGTTGTTTTCATTTCGTAGAACTTTGCTTAGCTTCTGATTGTTTAGAATTATTACTATCGTTAATAATTTCCATTAAAATCTGATATCTTGTGTGCAATTGAACACAAAGCTTTTGGAAATCAGTGTGGCCTTTGAGAGCCAAACTGCTTTGAGTGGATTTGACTTTTTGCACTTCTCTTTCCTTAAACCCTGAAACAAACTCCTGGGTATTTAAAACCTGTCAACTATGCTGATTTGGTTGACTCCATGAACATTTTCCTAAATCATCCTTGAAGCATATTAGTTGTGGAACGTGAGTAGTTTGTTTAGAGGTAGAAAATATTTGTCTATTTCTCATATTCACGGAACATGTATTACATTGTTGGAAAGTAATGTGTTAATGTAGGTATATTTATGTTTCGAGTGGAGTGGTCTCCTGAAAGACCACGTGAAATAACAGAAAGAGATGGGATGGCCTGTGGAAATCTTTTTTTCTGAAGCAGAGGGCAGTCCCCTCTCCCTTTAAATGACAAACAAACTAAAATTTACCTTCTCTTTCCTCTTATCAATAATCTGATCCTGAGTATTGGATCTTTTGGCTTATCCTGATACCTCAAAGGAAATTAATCTTTTTGCTTCAGAATCTTCTCTTTTAAGGGTTTTACAAGAGCTCTGAAGAGTTTTTACTTAGCTGTCTGACGAAATCATTGTTCCTGCTGAGTGCAGCTGTTTTGTTAGATTACACACAGATCAGTGAAAGCACAGTTTGCCAAGTTAGTGTTGCTTTTTGGATACTAAAGAAAAGCAGTGATGGAAATATAGTTGGCTACATGTTTTTAAATATAAAATTAAGTCTATTATGTTGGCTAATTTCCTTCAGGTATAACTGAGATGGACTTCTGCACTTAAATGGATAGACTGGCCAAGCTCTGTATCAGTTGCCCAGAGAGGTGATCTCAGTACTGGGATTTCAAGGCTGTGGTCCAAAATCCACAGCACCTTTCAGCAGGTTCCAGGTTCAGAAGTTGCACATACCCAGTCCTTGCAAGATGCAGCCTTTTTTTTGTGCTTGATGTTGTGCATTAGGGGAAGATGAGGAAGGGGAGAAACATAGTACTGTGTTTTAGGCATTTATTGTAAAACAAAGCAAAACAAAATTTCAAAACTGTGTAAAGCCCACAAGTTTTTGGGGGGTTGGCTTTTTTTGTGTGTGAGCTCTGTTCTTGTAAATTGGGCCTATATTTCATGTCACATCAGGGGCATATTTCTTTGGAGAGCTTTGAAGTCGATGCATGGGAATAATTGAATAAGCTGTGGATTAATATTATAAGCAATGACATTCCATCTGTTCCTTAGGAATATAAAATGTGCACCTATCTGTTTTTGAAAATAACAACTTAAGTGAATGAAAAAAATAATCTAGGGAGCATTTCTTTAGATTTTACATGATAGTAGAAGAAAGAAACTACAAGAGATTTACTATACTGCATGAAATTGAAACAAAGGGAGGGGAAAGGAGGCCAAGAGGGAAATGTTCTTGGCCCTTGTTCAGTAGAAACTGCGGCTAAACTCAAGTGTCCTTGTCTGTGTTGAATTATATTTTGCAGCAAAATATATAATGATTTATCTCTTGGTTGTATGTATAGGGTTCCACTAATAAAATGAGGGGAAGTAATTTGAAGTAAACATGGCTGACTGAATTTATGAATCACTGCTAGTCTCTTAAAATTATTCCAAACATTCTTATATCCAGCTCAGTTCATAAGCTTGTTTGTGTGTAACTTCAGGGTTCGAGAGCATTATCCAGTTAACTTTTCTGGGTTAAATTTTAGCCACAAGGGAGAAGGAAAAATACATGATGGAAGTGTGTACAGTCTGTAAGACTTCTGTGGAGTACAGAAAAGATTTCTGTGTAGTTTTGATTGAGTTTATTGGACATTTATACCCTCAGTGCTGGCCAGAGGTCTCTAAATCCTGCTAATGTGGACTGCTGAACCACGTGATAGCAGCTGTAAGAATCTCATTCACAGCCTTAACATATTCGTGTAATTTCTTCACATAAATGCAACCCTGCCAAGTTCTTTGGTCCTCAAAGACATTAAGCAGGGTCATTGCAACTGAAGTCTGCTTTGCAGTTGAAGCTAGGATTGTGCCATGATAACTGTAGCATGTTTGTGACATGCTATGATGATATTATATCTGGGAAGATCAAAACTATTCCTGGTTATAGATAAAGGCAGGAAGAGGTTGTGAATTACATCTTCTGAATTATCACATATTTAGTTAAAATGTAATTGAAATCATTTTCTAATTAAAAGGTAACTAAACTTTTATAAGGATATAAGGTAATCAAATACACGCAGGTCAGATTCTTGCTAACCAAATCATAAAATTGCCATTTAAATATAGGTATGTTATTTGTAAAGTGAGAGCAAAGCATTTTATAGTCTGCAAAATCACTTGTTTCTTCCTTCTGAGTAGCGTAGGTACAATAAGTGTGCTGGAGTGGAGTATTAACAATTGCTTGCTTTACTTTCCAGCAGCTGGGAGGTCTGCTGAGGCTTCAAACTTCAGCTTTCATCTTAACATCTCAGCTGTCAGCCTCTTCCCAGCAATATCTGGTATCTGTTATCTACCTGGTCTGAAGCAGCAGCAGGAGTTTCACTTGCCCAGACCCCTCCACTCTTTTAGGCTCCTGTGTTTTGTTGGCAGTGAAAGGCCCTCTCCTCTCCCTGTGGCTCTCAGGCTTTGTGGTCTGCCTTGTGGCTGTGCCTCCCAAAACCCAAATAGGAGTCTGGGGAAGCAACAAGAGAGTGGTGACCATATCCCTGCCCAGGCAGTTGTTCTTGTGGAATTTGTTAGCCCTAAAACAGCCCAACTAATGAGCCTTGTGGGCTAGCTGGGGCTGTAACAAGCTTCAGGGATTTGTGTCCTGAGTCCGCTCATGTGCAGCCAGCTGTTAGGGAGATCAGAAAGCCCGGGTGCTGATTCGTGTTAGCAATTCTTAGCCACATAACAATGTTGTGCTTGCCAACTGTTGTGTTTGGATTTCACAGTTAATTTTTAAGTCATAAAATAGCATTTAATTTTCAGCCATTTACAGAGCAATTCAGTAATTAATTTTGTATGTGATATTAGATTTCTAATAGCACAAGGAATTTTCAATTTTTTCTGCAATAATTATGTATTGCATAAGTATAATGTGTAAGATTCCCTCTGTATAATTATTACCTCAAAGCCTTTGTGTTTCTCACTTTTTTTTTATCTCCTTCATTCTTCCTGTCATCTCTTTTTGTTTCATTTTCTTATGCTCTTATCTTTTTTCCATTTTTTCCCTTTTCCCTTTTTTCTTCTCCTTTTTTTTTTTTTTTTTTTTTTAAGTGATTTTTAAGTTTTCCACATGGAGGAAAGAATATCTGTTGCTACAGAAAAAAAACTGAGTCATGTACCAAGCTGCAAATGCTCTTTGTATTTCTGAAATTTTGTTACAACCCCCACAAGTTACTGTGAAAAGCCACTTCTGTTTGAAAAAAGAGTTTGTCCTGACAGTAATTTGCAGAGTAAAATTACAAACTCCATTTTATTATGTATATTCTCAAAGAGCTCAAAGCCTCCTTTGCATATTTTATCTGGAAGGGAGATCAGGCCAAATAAAGAACTCAGAATGTTCAAAAGTGTGGTGTTTTTGGCTTCAGTGTGAGTACTTCAGCTTAATAATTAAAACAAATAAAGAAACACAACAAAGCCCACATATGTACAAAATTAACTTGAAAATCCTGGAAACAGCATTTGCATAACCTAAGGGATAGCTCATTTTATAGGCGTGTGTGGGTAACCAGACGGTATTGTGGCTGAAGAGGGGGATTTGTTCTTAAAAATGCTTTGAAAGCTGGAGAGGACCTTATTTAAGTACTGCTGAAGTGGTAGGACTAATGGTTTGCCAGTGGGTATGATGCCCTATGTATTTTTGGGGGTAGTGGGAGATGCTATACGGCAGTGTCCCATGGTGCTGTTTCTGAAGCTATTCTGGAAGAGCCTAGTACTTAAACTGTTACCAATGGATAGAAATATGTGGTTTCGAGTCAGCTGATCAATGAGTAATGTCGAGGTTGCTAACAGCTTTCCATATAAACAAAGACACAAGTGGCTTAAAAAAAGTATGGATAGGAGTTTTTAAAACATTATGCTAATGTCCTGAAAGGAGGACAGCACAAACTCATTAGTCAACTCTTTTCACTGAATTTTCGACACTGCTACTAACAGCTATTTACTTGTTCTGTCTGTTCCTTCCGTAGTAATTTCTGTGTCCCTTGAGTGGCATCCAAGGTAGCTGAGCCAAGACAGAAGTTTCAGATCTTCAAGGAGAAAGATATGAAGATCTCCTATAAAGCCACCTTTTTTGTGTTGGTTATGACAGATTTTTTGTTTCACAGATGTGCAGGAAACAATGGTCACAGGCAGAGTAAATGCCTCCAGGTTGTCTGGGAGAACTGGGTTAAAAGTGGCATTACCTCTGTGTACCACAAGGCTTCTCCATCATGTCTCAGAAGATAAATTCCTCATCTTTTATGTGTACGAGCTACACACAGCTGAGAGTATACAACATTTGATTCTGGTTGGATGCAGATACTGTTAGGATTGACATAGGGATACCAAGGTATTTCATTTCTCTGTCCTGGTGTTCCCCTACTGCAAGGGAAAGCAACCCCAGTTCTCTGTCCCTGGTCCTTCTGGCTATGACATCAGGGAACCAACAGTTTCCATCTCAGAAACTATAAAATCTGGAAGAAGAACTGAGAAACTTGAGAACATCCCTACAACATACTTTATTTTCATACCAGAGACAGCACCAGTCTCAGTTAAGAAATTGGGATAAATTAGGAGTCAGTTTGGGACCTGAGTTAGAGAGACTTCACACTGATAATGACCTCGTTACTCTGGAAAAGATGACAGGGAAGTAACAGAAAAAGTGAGGTGAAATGAGAGCAAAGTAACGCACCCTTCTCCTGTGACTGGTAGTGGAGCACTTGCATGTGGAAGGAAATAGAAATGTGTGGATAAGAGCCTACTGCCGTACCGTTGTCCCAGAAGTTTTGGAAGTTCCGAAAAAAATTTTGTCAGAGGCAACAAAGAGATTTCTGGAGGCTATGTTCCATTTAGAGAGTGTTCCCAGATGAAGAAATTTGTAAGGAGGAGTGGGCGAGCTGCCAAACTCATAATGAATCTTTGGGTTGGGGCCAGAGGCCAGTGAGTTTGGGAAACATCTCAGAGCAAGGATGGGGCCAGGGAGTATGGGGGCAGGTCTTGGACCCGTGGTCTGTCCCACAGCTGGGAAGAGGTGGAGTCACCTGCAGGACCAAGTGCAGCACATACGTGTGCCAGGTAAGGGGTACCAAGCAGTCCCCAACACCTACTTCAGGATGTAGGAATGGTTGTATCTGAAATCCACCAAAACACCCTTTTCCCCATCTTTCAATTAGAATGAGAAAAGAGGTGGAAGTAAGCTTGCAGAAGGTATCTCACTAGAGCCAAGAAGTGCTTGGAATTATTGCTATTTTTCATTTATTCCTGGCAACAGCCACAAAATGTGTTTTCCAAACAGGAACAATGTCGCATTTACTGCTGTGTGCTTCATGCTTGAGTTTTGCTAAGGAAGCTACTGCACTTTCCTAGAAGGTGTATGTAGAGCCTTTCTTCCCATTAGAGTGTCTTACTCCTGGTATATGTGTGAAAGAATTGCAAATTTGAGTATAGTGCGCTTGCTCAATTGTAACAACGAGACAGTCAAACCTTCTGATTGAACTGAGAAATCTTTTGGAAATATCTGTACCTGTCAAACCCTGTCAAATTAACTTTCCGGCTGGATACTCAGCCAGGGAAAACCACAATTCTGGAACTTTAAGAAGAAATAATCGATACCATCAGGTTCACACATTTTGCAACAAATTTGGTACCAAGGTTTGTAAAGAAAGAAATTGTAAAGAAAAGAAAAGCAAGTAAGGTTGAGGGAAAATGAAATAATAAAATGACAAAGAAAGAAATGAAATTTAGAAAGAAATTTTATAATGTGCTAGCTGGGAGAACAGACTTCTCCTGATATTTAATTGAGTGAAGACTTTGGTTCTGTTATTCAGATAAAGATAAAAATCTAAAAATAAACCTTGTTGTTACTGGCAATCTCACACAACATGTAATTTTTTGTATCTACATCAAAGTGAGCTAAGAAACACAAGCTATTGAACCTTAAAGTTGTCACTAATGCATTGCTTGCTCAGGCAATAATTTGTCTATGATCTCATTTTTTCTTAGCTGATCTCATCCTTCCTTTTGCTTAAATTGTCTTAGTCTATAGCAAAAGTCTTCATGGAACTAGTATTTACTTGTTATAAATTGCATTTTCAGTGTCTAAATGTCTTAACACTGGTGTAGTATTTACCAAATAGAGTAATTAAGGAATTGTAAAAATGTAGGACAACAACAGAAAATAAATAACTTCATTCTAAACAATCTTTTCAAGGCAGACAGCTTGCAAAAACTGTTGAAAAAAAATATCATCTAAAACTTGGAGCCTTTGAGTGTGTTCAGCTTGAATAACCCAAAATGGAAATGTTTGAGGATACCGATAAATTAAATAATGCCAAGGGACATTTTTGGGCATTGGGACTCCACCATTATTATTGTTAAATTGCTAGAGCTGTCTCTGGCCTGTGTTGATTAGCACTCCCCAAGCAACTTCTGTGCATGATGCAGAGGACATGGGGGGCAGGGATTATTCCCGGTAGGCTGTTTGCATGTCGCCTCTGTTTTAGTCGGAAGGTGAATTTAATGCTGTGAATGTGGACCAGCTGACCTCTGAGCTATCGATTACTGAAAGTAACTTCATAAAACTTTAGAAATGTGAGATACTCCTTTAAGGTGTATTTTATGCATCTATCTAACTGGATCCCAGCTGGATTCTTCCAGGGAGAGCCAAAATCTCCTTGTGTTGTTCATTTTGCAGAGGTGGCATCACAGTAACTGTCATTTCTAGAGAAACTGGGTATCGAGCACAGAAGGACAACATGTTCACTCTTGACCTGACCTTTCCTTTCCTGGTTTTGTCTTTCCTTGTCTTTCCTTGCCTTAGGATAATATGTCTCACATTTTGAGGCTTCTTTTTTTAACTTCTGTGTTGGCAATACAAAAACTGTGCTGACTTAGATATAGGTTTCTGGATGAGTAGCTCTTCTCAATGAATGTGTCACTTCTCATAAGAATTGTAGAAGGGAGTTGCTTTGTGGTTTGAAGACGTTTGCCAAACTTCTGAGAAAGTTCTCTGTTTAAACATAAGAGCTGGTAGGAGGAAGAGATTACAGTTTGCAGGGCAAGTGCAAAACCATGGAGCTGCTAAAAAGGCGTCATTGAAAGTTTATCTGAGGGGATGAGTGTTCAGATCTGTTAGCCATTACTGATTGCCACTCCTCAAAATACCACCCAGCTGGAGTTCTGCTTACTAAAAGAGTTATACTTAATATTTCATGGAACCCAGCTCAGCTCAATCAACATTAATAATTACAAGTTTATTAAAAATCTCCAGAAGACAAAGACTTTAAATATATATATATATTTGAAATGTTTGGCATTTCTATAGATAGATTTTTTTCTATTGAAAGTGGTTTTGAAATATACTATATTACATCCTTCTGCATTACTAATTTAGCACAATGGGGGGTATTTCTGGTAGTACTATTTACTAATGCTCTCCAGGTTTCTTCCCATTTCCATTCATTCCTGACTTCAAAATAAGGAACTGAGTCTCTTCAGACTGAGATCTGAATCTATACATTCAAATTAAAATCCACCCTGAAATTCAAAAGAATTCAACAGCAAGGCTTGTGTTTTGAAATAGCAGTCACTTTGCCCTTCTCCGTCCTTTGTCAATGCCTTCATAGGCACACACACATTCTTGGCCTTCTTTCTGAATCTTTCTTTCCCCTTGCCCTGCTCCCACAAGTCTTATCTTGGTGTTATCTTTGTATTATAACTGTGCTGGAATATCCCATATTAGTAAAAATAATAATTAGATATGCCATTGATCGAATAAGTTGGAAAACAGTTAATGTGTCAGGATATATGTGTTCCATCAGAACTCGGATTTTTATTTTTCTGCTCAGCTTGGCTTGCATTCAACACTCTCTGATTTTGAAAGAATAAGCAACTCGAGCATATTCCTACACTTCTGAATAAAGCCACACTGTAGACTGCAGAGAAATAAATCCAGGCAGTCATTTTTATGTCATCAAAGACCATTTTCATTCTGTGCCCACAAATGTTCTTGGTAATCTATGAAAGAGGCTTCTGAGTTAACAAGTGAGAATAGGCATCTTTCTCACCCCTTTCGTTGGCAGCAATGCATGGTTAGCATTCATCAGCAGTCACAATTGAGCTCGTGTAAAGGCTTGTGGAGAGGCAGATGTTGTTCCAATTGAGTCTTTGATTGGCCCACTTGTACTTGTGCTGTGTGACACGGCCTTTAATTATACAATCAAATAACTACTTTTTCCACAGGGCATCTGCCTCACTCAGAGCACAAGATGGGTAAGAGTGTTCTGGGAATTGAATTGGATTTGGCAGGGAGGGATGCTCCTGGTTAAGGGCACCTCAGCTTAGTAAGGTGAGGATGCTACTGCAGTTTGGTGAGCTTTCTTGCTACCTGTAGTCTTTCTATTAAACCTCAATTCATTTCATATCACCAGCATCCCAGGAAGACTTTTAAAGTCCTATTAAATTTCTACCCTACCCAGCCTCCAGTGGCAAGGCTCATAGCTCGTGTCCCTCTGCTTCCCACAAGCCTGCCATGTGCTGGTTTTCTGTATAGGAAAAGCCAGTGAACAGCCAGTCCTTGTCCATTCCCACCCTATAACTCACATACGTCAGCAACAGATGCTGAGTAGAAGCCAGAGGGTGTACCCAGGGCCTTGGGAAGCTCGTGGCATGCCCAGAAGGGGCAGCCTTTGCTTCTGCTGTTACCCATGATAGCTTTGTCTGTCTGTCTGTGCCGTTGTCATAGACATACCCTGTGGTATTCCAGCTTCAGTGGCTCTTGGAAAAAAAGGCTGTGTTGATGACTGAAACAGAAAATTTCAGGAAGTGTACGAGCGGTGTTTTTTTCCAAGTCGAACGCCATTGTAGAAAACTGGATTTTGTCTCTGGTGCAGCCACAGAATTTCAGTGTGATGCTGAGCTAGTCCAATAGACTCGACTTTTCCCAGATGGCCATTAATTATGTGTTTGAAATCATGGGGTTTGATTTGCAGAAGTGCTGAGCACTCACAGCTGCAGTTGACGTCATTGAGAGCTGTACTTTGTACATGCAAAGCGCTCTTTAGTGCCAAGTTCCCTGAAAAATCAGCCCCTCCACGTCTTGGATCAGTCACTCTAATTAACAGATGCTTTTGACCTGGATTTCTCTGTGTCTGTTTCTTTGTTTCTAATGAAGAACTAATACCACCTTGTGTCATTGGAGTGCTGTCCCGTTAGGATTTCTCAGTTCTTAGGCCCTACAACAGCCATCATCAACGTGCAGCCCACTACAGTAATAACTATGTAATTCAGAGAGAGTTTCCATCTTGCATGGGGTATGAGGCCAAAGTCTCAACAGTGCCCATTCTGAGCACTGATCTCATGAAAAAAAAAACCAACTGATCAAATAACAGGCGGCTACTGTTATTCACCAGAGACCAAATTCAGATCGCCCAAGTAGCTTTAGTTCTGGCATCTCCTATTTTTCCTGTATTTTGCCAACACTTATCAGGGTATTTGTTTAGACAGCATGTTTGACATTTCAGGTCAAGCTAATCTGATCTGCATTTCAGAATCCTTGTAAAGAATTGTTGTTTTCATTTTGCCCTCTAGAAAATACTTGTAACAGAAAACGTCTGGATCTTGTCTTCATCATTGACAGTTCTCGCAGCGTACGTCCTTACGACTTCGAAAAAGTGAAGGAGTTCATTTTAACCATCTTGCAGTTCCTGGACATCAGTCCCGATGCCACCCGAGTGGGCCTGATTCAGTACGGCAGCACTGTCAAACATGAGTTCTCTCTGAAGACGTTCAGGAGGAAGCAGGAGATTGAGAGAGCAGTCAGGAGAATGATGCACCTAGCGACTGGCACCATGACTGGGCTGGCTATTCAGTACGCCGTCAACATCGCGTTTTCAGAGTCTGAAGGGGCTCGACCTCTGAGCCAGAACGTGCCTCGCATTATCATGATAGTGACAGATGGGCGACCGCAAGACCCAGTGGCAGAGATTGCTGCGAAAGCTCGCAACTCAGGAATCCTGATTTTTGCCATTGGAGTGGGAAGAGTGGACATGAACACGCTGAAGTCCATTGGGAGTGAACCGCATGAAGAGCACGTATTTCTGGTTGCTAATTTCAGTCAGATTGAAACACTGACCTCCGCCTTCCAGACAAAACTTTGTGGTAAGTCTTTTAAATGTAGGTTTGAATGCACAGATGAAAGTAAAACACGGAGAAAAAAAAAAAAAAAGTCATGCATTGTCATTTTTTTTTCCTGTGGAACCTATTCTGTTAGAATATATTTGCTGAAAAAAGGGAGGGTATCTAGACAGATAGAACAACAATCATACATATGGGGAAAAGATAATTCTACTTCAAGTGCCATAAAATGTGATGTAATTCCTAATGGTCATAAGCAGAGAGGCAAACACACATACCATGATTTTCCTATTCGTTGCATAACAGCAGTTAGTTTACAATCCTCTGCTATTTGAGCATTAGATAAGTTGTTTAATCTATCGATTTTAAGTGTGATTTCACTTAGTATTGAAAATTCAAGCTGATAAATGTCTTTTGGTTATTAAAAATATATATATATATAAATAAATAATAATAAAAAACTGGGGAGTTCATGCTATTCCTCTTCTAGAGCTTACATATATACAAACAGTTATCTCTGAGCATGCCTTGTCACTAAAAGTGAGAGACAGAAATATGATAGCATTTTTATTCCACCCATTTTAAATACAGAAAGTTAGGAAAAGCCTTTGTCATGATATTATTCATTCATACCATAAAGTAAATAATATTTTAATAGGTATTAATTTACAATAGAGAAATCACTTCCATCAGTAATTCCATGATACACAATTACCTTTTACAAATATTTTGGCATGTATAATTAATTTTATTCCAATCTGTGTACTTAATATAATGGCATGAAACCGAGGCATTTTCAGCAGAGGCCAGGGAAAGAATGCATGGTGAGACTGAATGCTCACTCATCTCTTATGACGCTTTTGCCAGGAAAGAACTGAGGCTTATTGTCAGGATAGGCTGGAGAATTTTCCTTACTTGGTCTTTTCCAAAACTGTTTCAAAGAGCAATAGAGCTCCAGATGAACTGCATCAGCACAGAACAACATCACAGACATTCATCAGATAATAGATTTTTTCCTGTTTCTTCCTTGCCGTGGTATTAGCTGGCATAGTAAAATACATTTAAAAACCAAGAAAGAGTAAACTAAGCATGAGAGTTTCAATGGAATGAACAGCAAATGCTACAAAACTCCATTTTATGGGATTTTTAATAGCATTTTAGAAATGAATCCAGTACAAGTACTACTTAATCTTTGTCTGACTAGGCCGTACCCAGTAAATGTATTAAAGTTTTATAGTTCATCTTTAATCCAAATACACATGATCCTCAATAAAACCATCCCCCTGCAGATGGAGGAGTATGGAGGTGACAAGGATTGCTGCTGCCTCCTTTACTCAGTGAATGCCTCCACGTTTCAGGAGCTGAAGGTGAGATCCAAAAAAAAAAAAAAAAAAAAAAAAAACACCAAAAAAAAAAATACACTTAAAAACCCAGGCCAGATTCAACACAGAACTTAATGTGCTAGCATCCTGTGGATTTCATCTTAAGGAACTAAACATCAGATAGGATCCTTAATGTCTGGTTGAGCGTGGGCTGTGAAGCAGCATTCATCTGTCTAAATTTGAAGGGAGAATCTAAGCATCTCATAGTGTGGAGCACCTAGGTTCCTCCTGGGAAATGGGGTTAGCTTTTAAAAGTTCTCCCTGCTGTGGACCTAGAGGGATTATCATTGTAGCTGAGTCAAACATCTGGATACCTTGCTTCTTTCCTAGAGCCATCAAGGCACCCCTCTCTGGTCAAGTCTCCCGGCACGCAGTCTCCTAGGCTTTGTGCCTTGGGAAGAGAACTTGACTCCTGATTAGTCTTTGGGTCTAGATCACCCTTGTGTCTGTGGGAATGTGCCTTCATGGTTCCCATGAAGATAAGAGAAGAATTTGTCCAAGTGATGAAGCTCAGTGGATAAAATAAAAAGTAAACTGAATTAACCACTGTTTCCCCATGGATAGCAAAGATGTCCCAGACCTTAGCCATCAAATTCTTAGAAGAATCCATTTCAGCTGACAGGGTTTCATGCCCTGCTAAGTCAGACTGCAGTTGCTGCCTCTGGCTCCTAAAGATTCAGTGGTGTCAGACGCAGCAGTTGAGGCCTGGGGCCCAGGGGCCTCTTTTTATTACCTTGCAGGAAGGTAAAGGAGAAGGAAGCAGTATCTTGGGAAATCAGAGGCATGGGGAATGAGACAAAAGTTGGAAACTCAGAAGGGAAACAGAAGAAGGGACAGAATCCAGGAATGGAGATGGAGAATGAATAAAAGAAGAGTGTGAAAGAGACAGAAGTCAGGCTGGAGCCATCAGGAGCAAACAGGCCTTATTATTCTCCTGAAAAGCAGATAGTGTTGTTATCCCCATTTCACACTGGAGGAATGGAGGCACAGAAACATGGCTAAAACTGTCAGGATCATCCACTGGCTTTAAATCTTTGACTTAGTACGTTCAGTGGTCTGATTTTCTGCAGCATTTAGCATTTTAACATAATGGGATATATGCTTCGGATATACCCTTCACTCACAGCTGAGAGAGATCCCAGCAGCTCTGTTTTTACATGGATAAAATACTTGAGGAGTTTTGTTATGGCAGGATATGAAGAATTCACAAAAGCTGTTTGGGAGATTTGGCAATTGTGGTGGTTTGTTTATTAGTAATAAATGTATAACTCTGCCAACCATTCTAAAGAGTGGATACATAGCATGTATCTCAAAAAACACTTTTTTTTTTTTCATACATTCCACACGTTATTTTTTAGACTTCTGTTGTAGCTGCTATATTGCCATTGAATATCTATTCCATAAATTTTGATGTTTGTCAACCTAGCACAATAAGGGGCACATCAATCCCTGTTATTGAGCAGAATATATTATTTTCCTCACATTGTTCTCTGAGAAGTAATTCACCTGCTCATTATAGGAATGACATACGAGCAGTGCTCTAGTGGAAGGAAAACAGCAATGAGATTTAGTAATTCCCCCAAAAGTGCTGATATGGGGAAAAATAGTTAAGTAATGAATTTGACAGAATAAGCTCGCTATTCTTTTTATTTTTTCTTCTTCTTCCTAAGTCTGTTGCATTTTATTACTTGCTATTAGAGACATAACATACAAACAGATAAAAAAAATAGAGTCAGAAAGAGTTATACTCTAGCATGTAGCTGAGCTCAGCTCCTCCTTACTGAGTCTTGGAGATGCTTTACCTCGTCATAGTCATACATTGCCCATATGCTCCTCAAAATTAATAACTAAGCAAGCAAGATTCTTCATTAAGCTGTTTTCCAGTCATTATTCTTTAGGATTGTGCTGTGGGGTTATTTTCTTAATTCAGGAAATTAAATGTTCTCCAGAACAGTTTGTACTTAAATTACAGTTATTTTCTAACTTTGAATGTGGTAGGTTTGTTTCATTGTTTTCAGGGAACCACCAAGTAATCAGTGTTTCCAGATACTGTTTTGTAACTTTTTTGCTTGTTTATATCTCCATTCCACATGTAATTTCATGTCCAAAAACATGCCACCAACATCAGCTAGACAGCTAATATATAAATTCCTATTTTTATTAGGACTAGGCATATAGTACTATTTGGCAAACCTACACTCAAATGTAAGCTTAAGCCTCCATTTTTGTGTTGACTGTTGAAATTTAATTTGAAATTTTTAAGTAGCTTTTGAAAACATATATTATTTAGTTGTGACAAGCAATTAATAACCTCTTACTTTTTTCTTTCAGTTCCCCATATGTGCAGTATAGTTGAGCATCGCTGTGATCACTTCTGCATAAACACCCCTGGCTCCTATGAATGCAGATGTAAACAAGGATACATCCTGAATGCTGACCAGAAAACTTGCAGCAGTATGTTCTCTTTTTAACTTTTCTCTTTCATGCTCCCAAAAAGCACTTAACATTCCATGCTCTTTGAGCTGTGCTCATAAAAAAGGACTGAGCTCAGTGTGTAATTAATGCTAATCATGGCAAAGAGTCTAAAAATGTGAAGTTGTACCTTTTTTTTTTTTTGTAAATGAAATTTTCATAAGCCTTTATGAAATACATCAAGCTAATTTTTATACATGACTCTGCAGAAGTAAACTGTAACTACATGAGGTTGCTTTTGAAATTTATTGGTGCAATAAGGTCAAGAATGAAACAGCCAAAGAAAAAAGTTTCATCATCCCACATGAAGTGAGTCAAACTAATTTAGTAACCTGTCTTAATAGCAACCAATACTGAGTGGTACAGAAAGGTGGAATAAACCCCATCCTAGAGAACTGGGAAATAACTTGACATTCTGGAAAATTCTTCCTAACTTCTGCTTGAAGTCTAGCCTTAAGACCTTTAAAAAAAATAGTTTCAAAAGTCTTGCTTATGCTCTCATTTCCTTCTTTAAAAAGATCAAGTTTTTTTGAGTTTAAGTAATTGGCTTTAACTATAGTTTATAGTAACAAACTGTACTTCAGTTTAATTCTGATCTTTGTAAGCAGTATTTCTTTTCTCCATTTTGACTTGCTTCCTAGTAATTAACAGCAGACTACATAAGATGGGTGTGCCAAATTTATTTCTGTACGCACCATTATTTTAAAGCAATTGTGGGATACTGTGTTTTACCACTTGGGGAAAATGCACTTGCTAAAAATGCAGTTTCTTACCCCACAACACTCCATGGATTCAAGCCAAAATTGCCAAACTGATTTTAGCCAGAAGAATAATTTTGGAAAATGTTTTTTTTTTTTCAAAAAGCTGAAGGAAACGGTCATGGTAAGAGCATAGTGTGTCTCCATCATAATAGATAATTCAGAAGTGAGGTGAAGGATGCAGGCTCAAATCCTGTTCTTGTGTTTGGAACTCACATGTTCAGCATCTTAAATAATCAGCTAGTTTGTGATTCTTTTTTTTCTTTTTTTTTTTTCCTCCCTTGTTTAGTGTTGTATTTTACATCAAATACTTAATGACAACTGAAACAATGGGAGTATGTCAGTATCTGGGAGGACTCTGCTGCTTGAAGATTAGAGTCCTTACTTCTGCAACAGGACACAGTTTCAGCCAGAGCCTTGGCAAATAGAAATGAGGACAAAAGGATGTCAGCACTGGAGTGATGTGGGCATTTTTGTCAGTGTGTGGGAGTGTGTTCAGACCCCTTGAGCCCAATAGGAAACTGCTTTTGAATTGTTCACCTCCCATGCTGTTGAGCTATGGGATGAGCTAGATTTAAGAATCTTTGTTTTCATTGCCTTTCGCACCAGCATCCCTTTGTCATATGAATGCGAATTATAGAGGAATGTTTATTATTAAATTTAACACTTTATTCCAGGTTTTTTTTTTCCTCAAGAAGAAAAAAAAAATCAATCTGAAATGTATTCTAATTATTTATTACTTGGCTTAGCAGCTAAGCCAAGGCAAGAACAGTGACAAGAACAACTCTTAACACAGCCTATTCTCTATGCTTCTGCACATTTCTTGTAGCTCTCCCCAAAAAAGGGTGGTCAGAATCCCAAATGAGGCCTTCAACTGTAATCACATTTCAGTAATATTCCCTAATCTCTTCTTTCCATTATTTCCCTTTTGAAATTCTTCTCATTTTAAACTTTTGTATCCTGTAAACCTTTCTTTTAAACCTTCCTCCTGCCTTTGATTTTCTTGTACCAAAGAATTTTTAAGGAAAAATTCTTCTGCTTTCAGTTTTCTTAAATTTATTTTAAATACAAATTTTCTCTTTTTCTGAATTTTCTCTTATGCATTTTTCCCATCCTCACCCCTAACATCACTTTGGACAATTGAATTTCAAGAATAATACTGGGAAAAAAAATAAAAAATCTATTAGATTTAAATAATGGAGAAAAACTGAGAGAATTTAAATTGCAGATATAAAAAAGTGTTTCTTTATTGTGTCTTCTGGTTTGTTGTGTTATATTTCCACAGTTTTTATCAGCCAGTAGTTCAGCTTTTTGTTCACTGCACTGCTTCATGTTACAGATTAATTTCCAAGACAGTTTTGGAATTGTGCATGGTTTTCCTACTGGTGACCCATGCACAGTAGCCCTTGATGTGTTACTTTGTACAGTTTTTCAAATTCTATTGTTTCATTACTCTACTTTTTTTTTTATTATTTTCTTCTTTTAAATTACAACTCAGTCTTACATTAGTTTTCTCTGGCTACCTATCACACATGATAGGATAAGATATCCTATCATGTATGGTAGGATATCACGTACTTGTTCTGAGTAGGTTTGAGTTTCCTAAATGTAGAAAGGATGAGTCATTCAATGTGTTTGTAGCCTACTTCTAATGGATATTTTTCCATGTCACCAAACTGTAAGCTAATTTTAGCAATAGTACTGGAAATCTAATATTGAGAGCCATCAAACTGACCATAAATGTTCTAGGATGCTGCAGATCATTGGTAAAGGAGGGAGATGATATGGTAACAGTCTACCAAGGTCAGACCATTATTTCTGAAAAGTCCCCAGAGAGGTAACAGCATTCATGAGCAAAGGGGAATGAAGATGGACAAACTGGACAGCTTATTTCTGGAGGGAATCTGGAGAATGCTGATAGAAAAACTCCCAGTCTGTGACCATTTTAGTGACTTTCATTGGCTGCATTGGATTTTTTACCCATGCAAAGAGGCAGCATGTTCCTCACTGGACCTCTAAGTAAAATAAATCTTCATTATGTTTATGTTTAGTGCAGTACATGGTCAACATACAACAGATGTATTTATCTAACTTCTGGATGCACTTGTCAACTTGTTCATGAACAAATAGTTTCCTTACATATACATGTTATCACTTGCTAAATTAAGCAGTACATAAAAGATGAATGTTATGGCACTAAAGATATACTCCTTTCATTTTTCTGAACCTTTTTTTTTTTTTTTAATGTTGTGAAAGTACAGCATATCAGTATTCAGTTCTTAAAAGCCCTTAACCAAATGCCTTAAATCAGCAATGAATTAGCAAGTTTGCTTCAGGCTGGAAAAGGGTGCATTTGTCTTTTGAATGGATGGTAGTTTTGTTCCATAATGCATTTCAGTGTTGCACTGAAGGAGAAAAAAAAATGCTATCTTGGTGATTTGTTGCCTTCCATATGAAAATAAAAATAAATAAATAAATAAATAAATAAATAAATATATGAAGCAACTCAACCATCTTCCAAAACAAAGACAGGAAAAAAAAGTATTCCTTTGTTCAACTTAAAATATGCTTTATTTATGTCATTTAGCTGGCTTTGCATCCATGCAAAGGATGGAAATCATTAACATGGCTTTATATCCATGCAAAGGATGAAAACCTACTATTGCTCCTTTTACCACTCTCATCTAAATTGTCTAGAGAAGAGTGGTTGTGTCAGATAATGGCTGTTCTTTACTCGTTACACTGTTTGTGTTATTTAATCTCTTTCATTCTTCTTTAGATATACTCAAATCTTATACTAATACACAAAGTAGTACAAAAGAGCAAATGTGGCTGAAAAAATTATTGGTAGAGTTTATCTTGGAACAAGAGAGTTAAACGACTGTTTATGCTGTTCATCATGCCGCATGATATGAAGCAGAGCACTATAAAAGAAATTTCATATTTGCTTGGCTAGTTTCCTTAAATGTGTTCCAAAAGCCTTTTTTTGCAGCTGTAAATGATAATTATGTGTTGAGCAGTCTCCGGGCCTGATCCTGAACAACTCAAAGTACTCTGTTTTTCAGAGGTTTCACTGACGAAATTTGGGGTTCTCAGAAAGCTTCAGTCTATTGTTAAGAAAGCCAAATGTGCTTCGTTAGACCAGGAACTGAACTGACCTCATTTGCTGTAGAAATTTTTCCCAAGAGATTTTTTGCTTGGGAGGGGTAACTTGCTATGGTATGTTGCAGAAAACTGAAAAATGATAAAACTCGGAAATGAAAGGCTTTTGGTGCCCTTTTTTCTTTTTCTTTCCCTTTCTATCCTCATCATAATTTATTAGGGTTGACTGTACACAAATTAAAAAAAAAAAAAAAAAAGGCACAAATACAAAAAATGTTTTATTAAAAAAAAAAAAAAAAAAGAAGAAAAAAAAGTACACCATTAAATTTTTCAGAGAAATATTCAGTCAAGCAAATCCACTAGGCACCGGTGTCCCAGTAACTGTTGTTGCCTTCAGCTGAAGGACTGAACTCCTCAGATTTGAGTTGTTGTTGCTGTTATAAAAGTTTCACTATGTGATAGAATATCAGCATGTTCTGTGTTAAAATGAGCTCAACTCTGAAGAGCTGTTCATAGATTCCTCAAATTTATTTCCAATATGTAGTCTACCTGTACAGTATAGAAGGGCAAAGAACTTCATATCTGCGCAATTATGTCTTGTAGCTCAGGACCTTTGTGCTGTGGAGAAACATGCCTGTGAGCAGATTTGTGTGAACACGCCTGGGTCTTACGTCTGTCAGTGTTATGAAGGGTATGAACTTGATGCAAATGGAAAGAACTGCATTGGTGAGTATGAGTTTAGCATTTGACACAAACCAAAGGAAAATTAAATGTAAATTAATGTCCAGTTTGGCCATAAATAACGATGGGAAAGCTGTCTTCTTCTACATGAGGGGTAGGAAAAATACATATTGGCATGTATGTAGGCCTTTACTCATAAAAATGGTGACTGGGAAAAACTGTTCCAACTAATTTCACACAGAAAAATAACATCGCTATCTTGAAACTAAGCATCTAGTGTTTTATTTTAGATCCATGCAGGTGGCCAGCATGGTACTGGCATGTTATATGTGGCCATTCAAAAACAAACAAAAGCAGACAAACTTGGTAGTTCCTTTTCAGACAGAAATCAGACAAAGAAAACATGGGAGTGGACAATTTATTACAATTTCTCACTTGGTTTTGTGGTTATGCCAAGAGAACTTTCAAACTCTTTGAAAAGATGGCTTTAAGGAATGGTTGGTCCCCATTAAAAGAACCCACCCAATATGTGTCTTTAACTTTTACTATGGGTAGTACAGAAGCAAACATCAGGTCTAAGACAGCTCAAAACTGCAAGCATGGAAACACAGTACAACAATTTTTGGACAAAAACATACTTCCCTTTCTATTAACATATAAGTATCTCACTTTTTACTTCTCCATTTATACACAGTAAATATTTTTAAGATGATTCTGGTACACTAGGCTATTACCCTTCCTATAAATGTTTAATCCCACACTACATTTCAGGAAAATGTTGTCTTCTGGAATTCACCACAAACATAATATAACCTGCCTCTTATTACCTTCACAGTTACTATATTGTAGAATAATCCTATTTTGAGGTGCAAAATAGATGACAGTTTATGGAACTGAGCATTCTGCTTATAGTTTCTCATGGGACACACAAATGAGGTTTTGAGTTTTTTTAGACTTGGAATAATAAATGCATTTTTAAAGAACAGTGACACTGTACTTCTCTCCAGAAATGTTTACCATACATGTAGCCTCTTGATCCTCATAGGAGTGTTTACAATCCTTAACGTAATTTAGGATCAGCATAATTTGGGCACTAACATATCCCTTTAAGAACCTGCTTTCCGAAATTGAATTGTTTTGAAAATGTAGCTAAAGATGGTTACTTAAGCAAGAAGGCGTTTTAGATGATATAGCCCAAATTTCTACATCTAACACTCCACAGAATTTCATCCAGTAACCTTAACCTAATCCTCATGACCTTCACAGTCAGACTTTGGTCTGCTATTGATATGGTTGTATCCAGAAAGAGAAAAACCATGACTTCTCTTAGCAGGTTTTTGCATCCCTAATTCTTTTTTACCATATATTTAATCTGAGATATTCATACCTAGTGTCATCAGCTGTTACTGCTATTTTGTTACATTCTCCTCCTCATTTCTGAAGGGCTAATTTCTCTAGTTAAGAATCAAAGGCAATGCTAATTGCTTTATTGACACACCTGTCAGCTGGTTACCTGGATGGCAATAATTAAATAAAAGCTCACAACCAGCAGCTTACAATGCATTAATTTAACGTAACTATTGAATAGTGAAGTAGCCTGAGTGTTTGCAACACACTGGTTATGAACAGATTTTCAGATTAAACAATACTTGAAGCTATCTATTCAGTGATAATTATGAGCGCTACCATTTTGCCTTTTTAAACAGCTTTTCATGTTAACTGTCTGCCTTTCATATGAACAAAATCCTGCCAGTTATAAGTTTGGTGGCATTGAGCCCTTCTTTCAACATTATGCTGCCAAACACACAGCCCTCTCAATCTTGGTCCCGCTCTCCCCATCTTCTTGGTGTTGCTGGCCATGGTGCCTTCTCTTCCCTGGCACTGGTGCTGAGCTGCCTCCATACTGCTGCAGCTGTTGGGCGTGGGCTCTTTTCTCCTGGCAGTGATTTGGCTGCTGGCACCTGTCTGCAATCCTGGTACTGCTGCATTTTTTGGCTGTTTTCTGCTTTTTAACAAGTCTTCCATAAGCCTTCTCTTCTCCTACCCCACACTGTTTTTCATTCTCCTTATGCCTTTACTTATTCTGCCACGTTTTCTTCCTAGGCTTTCTTCTACCCTTCTCCTTAATTTAATCATTTCTCCTAAAAAAAAAAAAAAAAAAAAGAAAAAATATATAAATATCATAGTAGTAAACCAGCAATATTAGAGAAAGGTAACCTGTGCTGGTCACAGATCTGAGAGGGAAACATGAGCACCTAGGGTGTGAAACTGGTAACTAGATGTAAAAGATACCTCTCATCACTTAGCAACTAATTCCAAGGAAGAAAAACATGGTGGAACAAACAGGGAGATGACAACTGAATTCATTGCTTGCTTGCTTAAAAATATCATTAATTCAGAATTAATTAGAAGAGTTTCATATTGAAATAGGCATGGGCTAAAATTTAAAGTTCACATTCTGGTGTCTATCCTATGACTCTTGTGACAATAAGGAAGTATAAAAATAATAATACTTAACATAAATGAAGAAAATATTATTTTGCTTTGGTCTTATACAGATGTTATGTATTTTCTGCAGGATTGCAGTGCTTCAGTATAAGAAATGTAGATTTATCATTCTTTTCAGTCGTTTCAGGAAGATTTAAGTCCTCCAGCAACTTACTTGCTGATTGACATGCTGTTGACAACTTTCCCATCTAAGAAAGTACCACCAAAATGAAACGTGAAGCTGAAAGTGAAATTAAATTGTAGGTAGATTACTAATGCCAGTCTGCAAGGATAAGCCTGCATGGAATAAGGGACTGGGGGAGGGAGTGGAAATAAATAATACATATCTCCAAAAGCAACTGTCAAGAGAATATTCTGACTTCCTAACTGTCAGTGGAAAAGTGCTATTTAAATTGATATGCTCATTATTGGTAGAGGGCAACAGACCTACTTCTATGAGTAAGAGGTTCCCAGAATTAATATACGTGAAGCAAAGCAAGCCTGGTAAAATCAGTGTCTTGTATGAATTATTTATTTTGAGGTATTTCTTTTTTTTTTTTCCTTTTGTGTCCACAGTACTTTACCAGCTGCATAGGCCTAAGAAGGCACAGTCCTTCCCCAGAAGAGATTGTCATCTGAAAGTGCTTGGGGTGATAGTTACTCAGATGTTGATAGTAAAGCATTCTAAGACCTGTCGAACCATTCAGTTGTCTCTCAACTTCCTAATAATTAGTTGGGCAGTTACAGATGTTGTGGTAGAAGTGCATGTTCATTAGGGTTTAAATGTAGAGAAGGTGACTTTATGGAGGGATTTAAATAGGCTGTTTCCCAGGTATGATACTGTATAGAAAGAAATTGTATATTCTTTGACTTATTTATTACGGTGTATTTAAAAACACTTGAAAATGTGCATGTGGTTAGAACTAATTTAAGGGGAAAGCTGACTAATTATATGACACGTTATATCCTTGAAAAATATATTCAGCAAATACATTTTTATATGAAGCTATTCAGTGTGGAAACAGGAAAGTACTTGCCAGGAAAATGGTCTCACATGGTAGACAGTAAGTAATCTAATTTGACTTCATTCAACACATTCATTCCTAAGAATAAATCTTTCTAAAAAAGCTCTTTCAAGGTCACTAAATGGATTATCGGCTTCCCTGACCAGACTTTGACTAAATAGCTTAGCACACCTGAGTGTGCATTATTTGCAAAGGGAAGGCTATTAAAGAAAAAAAAAATGTTTTAATTAAAACAAACTTACAACCTCTTAAAAACAGTTTGGGAGTATCCACAATATAGAGCAATAAAAAAAAAAAAAGTTGGCAAAGATGGGGAAGCTGTCTCATTAAATGTCTGTAAAGCTGGGCACATTGCTGTCTTCTGCAGAATGAATTAGGTAAACTTGTCTAACGTGGGCCTGGAAGCTTTTGGGGGTTAGAACACCTGCCTTGTGACTTGTCTTTGATTTCTTCTAGGGCTTTCTGTGTAAAGAAACAGATCAAACTGCAAAGAAATAAAATGATATAATTTATTTCACTCCTTTAGCACTTTTAAATGGGCTCGTCTTAGTAAACTCTGAAGTGTTATATTATTACCTTTTTGGCAATCTATCTTGCAAATACAGATTTGTGTAATAGGTGACCAGACTTATGAAATACGTGACTAGACTAACTATGATGTTTGATTTCTCTCACACAAAAGGCATTATATAAGCAAAATATCAGTGGTGAAAATCAGCTGAAGCTGTCAGATTTCGTAGCTGCACTTGATTTCTACAGGATGATTCTGGAGCAAGGTAGAGGGGATAAATGTACCATGACAGCCTTCAGTGTAGGAGGTATTGCCATAGGTTTCCTATGCATTTGGGCTTCTGGAACAAGTAATGATAACTAATACAGCTGAGGGAATTAAGGAAAAGCAGAATGGTTCCAGGACTGGACTGGGAGAGACAGAAGACAAAACTAAATCAAATAAATTTTGCTTTGTCCTGGTCTCTGAACAGAGTTGCTGACTGAGTCGTGGTTTCCAGATCAGAGAAAACACATTCAGAAGGTTACTGAAAATAAGTGAGTTGATAAACGTTCACAGGATAGGAGAAACAATCTGGGACTCAAATGAATGTGATGTACCAACTAGTAATTACACTGCTTTTTGCAGAAAGGTTCTTCAGGAGAAAAATTATGTCAGCTTTCCCTTTTTTTCTTGTAACTGCTGTGTGTAATCTCTATGTGTAATAGTTCTAATTTTGTTTTTCTGATTATATATGTTGCTCTTGTTCTTTTGCAGTTGTAGACTACTGTGCTGTGGATAACCAGGGTTGCCAACATGAATGTGTTAACACTGAGGACTCCTATTACTGTAGATGCTACCCAGGGTTCATTTTAAATCCAGACAAAAGAACTTGCAGAAGTAAGTAGCGATAAGCTTTAATTATGCACAGTATGTACTCTTTCTGTCCAGTTCTCAGCAGTAATTCTCCCACTGTGCCTGGGAACACTGAATAATATGTTAGGTATAGAAAATGTTGGAGTGCCCTTGAATCCAAAGGTCATAAAAGCAATGAGAGTTGTTTTGGGAGATAGTTTGGATTTTAGGGAGACAGAAAGTAGGTAGAAGGGCCCCTTCTATAAACAGGAAGCATTTAACATGAGACCAGGCTCCTTTTTCAATAGTAAAAGCCAAAAGCTTTGTCTTGCATATTCTCTTTAATTATCCAGATATTTCATTTAGAATATCATCCCTCTAGCTGGATAAACAAATTGGTTTGTACATGACAATTTATAATCATCTTGGTTTGTAAGACAACCTGAAATTAAACAGAGTGAGTAGTTCCACAATCAGAGGAAACACTGCAGCCTATTTTGCTATGGATTTTCCTCAATAGAGAGTTCTTTGATACTTGTGCCAAAGCTCTGGGAAGATCAGTAACCTCTATAAAGTTTCGATGTTTCCACCAGCTTATAATAACTTCAGAGGTTTCCTTGTTTGTCAAACTTGATTGACACTGAACTAACAAGTTCAAAAGTTACCAGAGCTGGGGGGGATATAAAGCGGAAGAGAACTAACAGACCAGAAAATACTCTTGCTAAAGCTTCCCTTAATTGGGAAAATAAGCTAAAACCTCTGTAGTATGTAATGTCATAACTCACTTCAGGAAATGTGAAGGGAAAACTTTAATGTATGCTCCTGGTTACCTTCTTTCATAAATGCAGACCTTGGTAATGAAACTTTAGTGTTACAGCTGTAAGCAGACAAAACCCTTTAGTTTTTAGGTGAGTGAAACTGCTGATGCCATTGATGAATATAGTCCATATTGTCTAATAAAGTGAACAAACATTATTTCTGTAGCACTGCATTTCTGTGTTTTTTAAAGGCTTGGGGGCATTTCAACATTTATTGAAAGAGATGAAGTTAACCTATTGACTACAGTGCATATTATGCTTGTTATGTCACTTAATTTTAACATTTAGAAAGAAAGCATCTAATTCAGACTGCACATCTGACCTTATGATCCAGGGAAAGAGACATACCCCCAAGCAGTTCTTCTTGCTGAACTTCAGAAGACTTCTGTTTGTCCAGTTGTGAAGTTTATCAAGGTTCCTCTTTACTGCTGTTTACTTTCAGACAATGTCCCTAATTTAACCTCACCCACAGACTTGCTGAAAGTATACGGATGGAGTATTGCAATGGATGGCTACAAACCATTCAGAAAGCATAGGCTAGGAATGAGAGGCAGGAGGCTAGCCCTCTATGTTAAGGGAGTGTTTTGATTGTCTACAGCTGAAAAATGGTAATGACAGGGTTGAGTGTTAATGGGTAAGAATCAAAGGGAAGGCCAATGAGCCAGATGTCATAGTGGGAGTCTGCTCTAAACTGCCCAACCAAGCTGAAGAGGCAGACACAATGTTCTATAAGCAACTTGGAGGATTCTCTTAGTTGCTTGTGCTTGTTACTGTGGGGAGCTTCAACTTCTCGGAAGTCTTCTTGAAATCCAACGCAGCAGAGAGGAAGCAGTCTTAAGAGTGTGTGGAAGATAACTTCCTGACATGGTTGGCAGTGAGCCAACAAGCACCCCGCTGGATCTTTTGCTTGTTAACTGAGAAGGACTTGTTGGTGATGTGAAGGTTGGAGGCCATCCTGAGCTTATATCCAAGATGATCATGAATTAGTAGAGTTTTCAATTCTTGCAAAAGTAAGGAAGAAGGTTAGCAGAACTGCCACCCTGGGCTTCCAGAAGGCAGACTTTGGCCTTTTAAGGCAGTCCTGAAGGGCAAAGGAGTCCAAGAAGGCTGGACACTCTTCAAGAAGGTAATGTTGAAAGCACAGGAGCAGGCTGTCCCCACATGCTGAAAGATGTGCTGGTACAGAAGAAAATTTTCTGGCCGAAGAGAGCTGTGGCTAGAGCTCAGGAAGAAAAAGAGGGTTTATGACCTTTGGAAGAAGGGGCGGGCCACTCAGGAGGACTACAACGATATCATGAGGCTGTGCAGGGAGAAAACTAGAAGAGCCAAAGCCCAGTTTGAGCTCAGTCTGGCTACTGCTGTTAAAGACAATAAAAAGGTTGTTATAAACATATAAACAAGAAAAGGGAGGACTCAGAAGAACTTCCATTCTTTACTGGGTATGGAAGGTGAAACATAGTGACAAGAGATGTGGGAAAGGCTGAGGTACTTAATGCCTTCTTCTGCAAGACCAGTTGTTCTCTGGGTACCCAGCTCCCTGAGCTGGTAGGTGGGGACAGGGAGCAGAATGAAGTTCTCATCATCCAGGAAGAAATTGTTAGTAACCTGCTGAACCGTGTAGACATAGACAAGTCAATGGGACCAGATGGGATCCACCTGAGGGTACGGAGGGAGCTGGTGGGAGTGCTCACCAAGCTGCTTTCCATCATTTATCAGCAGTCCTGGATATCAGGGGAGGTCCCAGTCAACTGGGGGCTAGCAAATGTAATGTCCATCTACAAAAAGGGTTGGAAGGAGGATCCAGGAAAATACAGGCCTGTCAGTCTACCCCTGGTGGCAGAGAAGCTCCTGGAGCAGATTATCCTGAATGCCATCACAGCACTACCAGGGCAACTAGGAGATCAGGGCCAGTCAGCGTGGGTCTATCAAAGGCAGGTCCTGCTTAACAAATCTGATCTCTCTCTACAGCAATGTGACATGCTCAGCGGATGAGGGAAAAGCTGTGGTCTTTCTGGCTGGATTTCAGTAAGGCTAGATTTCAGTAAGGCTTTAGATACCATTTTCTACAGCTCAAACACTTGCTAAGCCACTTTACCTTACACTTGACATCTTCTGAGCCTTGCTAATAAAATAAATCATAAAGAAAAGAACAGGGCAGATTTTGATGCTAACGAAGTTGAGACATGAGAGCTCTTCAGAGCAGAAGTGTGTTCTAGTTCCCATATGTTATGAATCACACTGCCTTTGAGTTCACATAAACAACATGAAGGAACAAACTTCAGAACACTGGATTTAAAATGTTTGTAAATTAAAACTTTTAGCATACATTTCTACATGTTTGGCTTATGTACTGAATCTCAGTGACAGTTGCCAGCTAGCCAAGACTCACACCCATGCCAGACCAGATCACTGTATCAGTAAGCAGGCCTGGGCCAAGGGCTCCAGTTTCCAAGATCTTGTGATTATCAAAGAACTGTGGCTTTCTGCTCAAGAACAGAAAGCAAGCTTCAATGCTCAAGGCTACAAAAAAGAAAAAAAAAAGGTTTGAAAATGTAAATGTTATCAGTACAGTCTTACATGTCTTACATGTAAGACAGTCTTGCATGTCTTACAAATTTTCTCTGGGAATTACTCCAAATTTCTCAGAATGAAATAAAAGGAAAATGGCTCATTAGGGGAATCCTGCCAACACCAGCAGAGTTCTCTACGTGTGGCAGAAAGAGAAGAGGGCAGTAAATTTAGATCGTCAGTGAGGAAGGTAGAGGTAATTCCCAGATGCTGAGTTAACTGTTAAGAGGACTTTTGCCCCTATTGCTGCTTGGTCTATTATTAGTGAAGGTTTTCATCACATATAAAGGCCCGATTGCATTAGGTTACCACATATACTAGAAAAGAACAGTTCCTGCTTCAGGAAGTTAATTATCTCTTGCAATAATAATTAACCACTGAATTTTGGTTTTCAGGTTGTTTAATGAAGTGTTCAAAAGTGCCGGATGTTATTAAAAATGTAACTTATTTGATTTCTGACGCATCTATCTATTTTTAGTGGTGAAGAAGGATTAAGACTGTTCTTTACCTACAATAAATTAGTTAAGTCCACCTATATAAAGCTAAGTGATGGCCAGTGATGGATCGCATCTAAGTGAATGTCAGGTTCTTTGACTTAATTCATAGTGGTTAGCGCTACAGGGTAAATATCCCAGTGCTTACTGCAGAATTATTTTCCCTTCTAAGGTACTTTATACAAAAGTAGCAGCTGTTTCTAGAGTTTGCTCATCTTTCCTTTGATGAGCATTTTAAATGGAAGAGCCATGTAGCAAGCGCTCAAGGCTTTTAAAAACACTGATGCTCTTGATGACCTGGTTGTCCCGCTTTGATCTAATGAATAGCATTCAGAAGCTTGGTTGTGTTTTTACTACAGATCATATCAAACTTGCTCTGAGTAAAATAAATAGGCAATTTTGATGCGGCAGTGTATAGCTGTGAAATGCTGAGAAATATTTAAGGTTCTAACTTCTGTACTGCACGTAGTACATGTCTTCTCCAAGAATTCATTAAGAATACATATCAGGTCTACCTTAGTATAACAGATTATTTGTCAGAAAGGTAAATCTTATTTTCACAGTTTGAAACAATATGGTAAAAGTTCTAAATGGTACACAAGGAAAAAAAATAAAGAAAAGAAAATGGCGTAATTTTTTTTTCTAGCTTATATCTGAGGAATTATATTTCTCACTGACGCAATTTTTTCCATTTAGGACCAGACTATTGTGCTCTTCAGGACCATGGCTGTGAACAGGAATGTGTTAATACAGATGATTCCTATTTTTGTCAATGCCAAGAAGGGTTTAGACTTAATCCAGATAAGAAAACATGCAAAAGTGAGTAATCCTTTGGACATAATGAAGTTCATCTGCTTTTATTTCTTAAACCAGCTGTGAATGGTTTCCTTTCTGAAAGGATGAAATTTTTCTCTATTATAAAGGTTGAAACAAATCTTTCTTTATAAACTTGAATTTTAACTGACACTGTCATACTGGAAAAATATATAGTTTGCTGTTTCATAGACTAGGTTGTATATTACACATTTTTTAAGAGATTCAGGAAAACTTAAGGCATAATACAGAAACCACAGTGGCTTAAAACCAAAAAGTTTGTTTCTTATTTTATGACTTTCTGACATTGTCCTTTAGTTGCACATTTTTTTTTTCTTTTTTAATTTTTACCTTGCTTTGCTGCTAAGTTGCGTTAGCCAAGGACACATGTATTTCATTAGCTTTGAGAAAGTAATGGATTGGTAATGTAGTTATGAGAAGCAACTTAAAATCACACATGAAACCCATACAGTTTCCTTCAAACTGTATCAACAACCTCAGCAATGTTAGGGTTCCAAACCAGTTGTACCTATTATTTCCTTCACAAAGCCTTTTGTGTTACAGCTCTTCCTGAGTTGGGGTCCAGAAACTCAGCAAGTTTTCAGTGTAATGCTGTTAATAAAGAACTATCTTGACCTGGTGACTCAGTTCTAGTGGGGGATGAATTGTGCTGATACTTTATGAGTAGGAATATTGATTAGAGCAACATAATTATATTTCTAGACCCTCATAAAATTTATCTGTTTTTACAACTATGTCTTCTTTCAGTCTTAAAGATGTTTTCTCATCAAGCATCATTATGTACACAGTGCTGTTTTTACAGCAATCCATACTACCCTGGCTTTTATTATCTGTATCGTACTTTAATACATTCAGGGTTTTATAGAATGGATGTACCTTGGTGAGCATAGGAGTAAAAGAACTATATTGCCTGGAATACTTATTGCCAAGGATTTAATTAAGAATTAAAGAGAAATCATAACTCTCATTTCGGATATTTTTCCTTAACCTTAGGGGACTCTGGATTTGGCTGTAAATCTGGTGACATTTTCAGGATTGAAGCTCCCATTCCAAAACTTGTTATATCTCATGTGAGATAAACTTGTAAAGTAAAGTAGAACATTTGCATATATGCCCTCTTTATAAATCAGGAAGAATACTGGTGACCAGCACCAGGCATTCCTCCTCCACCATGCACCATGGTTCATAAATTGTCATGACTACAGGAGTTGGGGTATGGAGTCAAAGTGCAGTCTTGCTAGCCAAGTATTTGCAGTCAACTCACAGATCCACAGCTCACTATCAGATGTGCAGTTTCAAAAGCTGTCCAAAGCATAGAATCTGGTACCATTTAACAAAAGTGAGTTTTTCTAAGCTGTTTGACTTCAGAAACCCTCACAACTGGCTTGAATTCTTTAGTGTTTTTCTCTCTACAGAAGTAAACTTCTGTGCTTTTGGTCAGCATGACTGTGAACATGAATGCGTTAATATGGAAGAGTCACTTGTGTGCAAATGTCATCCTGGATACACCCTACAACATGATGGCAATACGTGCAGAAATTAGTATCTCATGAACAGCAGCAACTAGTTACTGCAGTGGGGTGAGGTGTGAACAGAATGAGAAAATGCTCCTGAGTCCCTTCTGAGATCTTTTTGAGCTATGTAAACCTATGTTTCTGTAAAGTCAACCCCAAGCCAGCCCTAGTGAAGTCATGCTATAGCAAGATCCCAGATTGAATATGGAACTAAAACATCATCTTCTCCAATACAAATAACTGGGAAAAGGTGTTCAGCCATGTTGTCAAACACAACGGCAGAGCTTACTCTGGAACATCTGTATCATTACTATGTGCTATTTAACTGCAGCACACTTAAAACTAATGTATGCTGATATGTGGAGATGTGCAGAAATCTCCCCCTGCTATATGTTTGCACTTTCATCAATCTGTTTAATAAAGTGTCCTCTGCGAACAAGAATGCTACTAAAGGAGGGACCAGTGTTGCACCAGAAGACACCAACAGTACTGCCTAGTTGCTGTCGCCTAGTTTTCAGAATATACTGTTGTTGTTTTTTTTTCCAGAGAACCATTTTTCTCATAATCTAAAATATTGGTATCATTTTTGCCTGATGTACTTATGATAAATTTTGCCAAAGGAACACTCTGTCACTGAAATCAAAAATAGTTTATAGGCTAGGGAGTAATTATTTTTAAATAAACTATGTGTGATAAAGCCATATTTAAAGACACTTGGATGTGTTGCAAGAACTTTTTAACAATTATGTTTTAGGCTATCACAAGCTGAATATCTAAAAATAAATATTTCCCAAGACACTATTTAAAAAAAAAAAATACAGACCTTTCCCCTTTTCCCTCCCCTTCCCTTCCTTTAAAAAAAAAAAAAAAAAAAAAAAAAAAAGTAATGAAGCAAATATGATGAACAAATTTACAGTTATATTATTTCTTATAGCCTGGAAATTAGCTGCTTTGTGAGTACTCCACTGCTTGAGAGCATGTGTTAAAAGATTCTGCGCTAGAACCCAAAGTATTTAAATGTTAAAATTCACATTATTGTGGATATTTGTATTGTAAAAGATGGTGCCAAGATGCTACAGATGCATTTTTTCACAAACTCTTTTTTTTATTATTATTATTTTCTCCTTTTTTCCACATTTTTTTGTGCTCTGAGAAGTTACACAAGCCTCTTCATGGTGATGTAAACCCTTGGAATAAGGAGACCGTTCCAGCTGGAACTTGCTTCAGCTAGTAAAAACGTACACCTCAGCTTCACTTGTCCAAGCCAATGTTACCTCTCCTTATATATAATGGTAAATCTGGACTGACTCCTGCAAACTCTTTGCCTAGTTAAATAAACTAATAAACAGCAATATTTAAAACTAAGTAATTTTATGTTAAGTATAGGATTTTTTTTTAAATATAGACAGCTACAGACGTGCCTGTTCACATCTGTAAATGATTTGCAAATAGAGACATGAGACTCTGTTTGTGTCTGAGGAAACTCCACTACTTTTGATCAAGTTAAGCTAAAGTGATTTGGGCCTATATAACTAAAAATAGCCATTAGCAAGACGTGAATAAAATGTTATGAGAAAGTTCAGTATAAAGCTTTTTTCCTAAACTGTGCTTTTTCTATACTTACAGTGTCAGCAGATTACATAGTACATTTGCAAGCGCACGTATCTCACTCTAAAGCTTTGCTGTCTGTTCAGTGGACCAGTTTCATACAAAAGTCGATAAATATTCCATTTTATCTGACTTGGAATCAGAATAGAAATAGGAAAACAAAGTAAATGGAACAAGTTAAGACACTCCCATACTCATGATTTGTATCTTTTCTCCACTAGGCTTGAACTGCGGTAACCTGTTGGCAGGATAGTGTTAATTCGTGATTGCTCATTTGCTGAAAAAGAATTTACTGTTTATGAAATAACCTGGAAGCTATAATTTCTTTTACAAGAGTTACTAGTATTCCTACTTCTCTCTGAGAAAATTTTACGGTGAACAAAAGAGTCCTGCCTTTTAAACAAAGAAAGCATGATCCTGTGGGTAATACACGGCAGGACACTGCCTCCATTTCCCTTCATGACATTTGGCAAGCACTTTATCATGTTTGTTGTCTGCTGTGTGGGGTTGTTTTATTAATTTAACTTAGGTTTTGTTAATTAACTCAGGTTGTTCAAATAGGTGGGAATGCTGCATAAATAAAAAGCTGTACTGATCTTTTCCCCTTGCTCTGCCAAGGCATTGTGCACAAACTACAATGTCATAATGTATGTACCTAAAACTCCAATGTGCTTTCTTCAATTATTAACACAAATCAATAGGAGTGGACCACTGTGCTGAAAGCAATCATGGCTGCGAGCATCTGTGCCTAAATACTGATGATTCCTACGTCTGTCAGTGCTTTGAAGGATTTGTCATTAATGAGGACCTAAAAACCTGCACACGTAAGTCTTCTGAGAACATACTTTATCTCAGCTCACCTGGGAAAGGTTTCTGTTTTCATACAGGGAAGAGGACACACCTTCAGGGGAGGGAAGTGATACAATCTAGAGGGACATCAACAGTCTCAAGAGGTGGGCCTCTGTCAACCTCATGAAGTTCAACAAGGCCAAGCACAAGATCCGACACCTGGGTCAGGGTAATCCCAAACTTGAACACAGACTGGCTGATGAGCTAAGATAGCAGCCCTGTGGAGAAGGATATGGGAGTACTGGTGGATGAAAAGATCAACGTGAGCTGGGAATGTGTGCTTGCAGCCTAGAAGGCCAACCATATCCTGGGCAGTGTAGCAGCAGGACAAGGGGTAACAGTTTTAAAACTAAAAGAGGTTAGATATAGATTAGACCTTAGCAAGAAATTCTTCATTCAGAGGGTGGTGAGGCCCTGGCACAGGCTGCCCAGAGAAGCTGTGGGTGCCCCATCCCTGGAGGTGCTCAAGGCCAGGCTGGATGGGGCTTTGGGCAATCTGGTGTAGTGGGAGGTGTCCCTGCCCATGGTAGGGCTGTTGGAATTAGATGAGCTTTAAGGCGCCTTCCAACCCAACCCATTCCGTGATTCTATGATTCCATTTATTCTCACAGACTGAATTTCAAAAACACCTTAATAATGTTTTGAAAGCAGAGACAGAGAGAAAAAGGACTTGGAAAAAGGCACTTGTCAACATTACTGTAAATTCTAGTGTTTTCAGCAAGTTTTGGAAGAAACACCCCCAGTGGTTGAGGACAGTTTTCCAGTCACATGACACGTGTCTGACTGACATTTTAAGATTTGTGTTCCCCAGGCAAACTGCATCATCTGATCTGGGGCAGAAGTGTGAATCCCATAGAGCTTTACTGCTCACATGGGAGCCCTTAATAAGCAAACAAAAGTTGTCCTGACAGCTCTCCACCCTTTATAAATCTAGTGATCACTGAGAATCATTGCAGTTTCACAAATGGCCATATTGCCTCCTTCACTGGAAAAAAATACATAAAAAGAAAAAAAAAATATATTAAAAGGGCCAGGAAGAAAGGAATGTGATTATATTTTGCCTGGTTACTTTTCCTGGACCCGCCGTCTTTGATGAGAGAGTTTTGGCCACCTTTTCTGCAGATTGCAGAGGTACATTGTTTTTCAAGCTTGTTGAATGTTGGAGTAGCTCCAGACTTAGCTCCTTTACTTGCGCTTGGGCAAAACAGTTTTAACAGAAATCAAAATGATACAAAAATAATCTTGGATACAAAGATAATCTTGGGAAAAGTGAGGCAAATCTGCAAAGGCAAACTGCCTTTGTCTTTAACCTTATCTTTGTCTCTGTACTATCCTTTTTAGCCCCACTCAATGGCAGATTTTGCTTCTGTCACTGCAAGAATCAAAAAAGGGACAGTAATGCAAAATTAGTACTCTTGTATATACTATAGAGGTTGGGGTGTGCTAGAAACAATTTATCTGAAAATTCATCTAAACCCCTGGAAATTCAGAAACAGCCAAACTATGTTTTTAATAGTTTTATCAACTTGCAAATGGAAAAACCCTTTTCCTTTGTAGTAAAAAGAGGTGTTTTATTTCACTCAGTCATTTTCCTCCAGGCTGTAGTTTGAGACTCATCAGCAGCATTAAAACTGTGCTGTGGTTTCTGGAATCCCGCCATGCTATAAAACTGAGAGATTTTGAATGGTGGTTCTTCTTGCCAGTGTATCCCTCCCCTCGTATTTATTTAGGAATAAGATTTGTCCTATTCCTGAGCTCCAGATGAGTTGCTGAGACACTGTGGGCTTTTTAGACTCCCATGAAAATAGTTTTGGCACTTCGGATGTCTTGAATGAGTGGCTGAGTGGGATTAGCATTTAACATATACCACTCCTAATGGAAAAACATCAGGGACATGACAACACTGGTGTCATATATAGAGGCACAGTTATCTTAAGACAGCTAGGAGATCACCTGAGTGGTAGACAGATTTCTGCTTTGACAGCTTAGTACAAAACAATGAGTGGCACCGTGTGTGTCACCTATAAAGAGTGAGTGCTGCCTGTGGATTCCTGTGGGTATTGTGTCTTTGTACTACGTAGAAGAAAGACTCAGGAAATTTGAGATGAAAAAATGGACCACATTGATTGATTGTTCTTGTCATTTTCAATTCTTTGCAAAAACTTGGATAGCCTAAGCTAAAGACCACTAAGGTCCCAGAGAGGTTTTCTGCTTGCTGCCACAGCAGCTAGGTCAGGCACACAAGCAAGTCTGGGGAATGCCACGTTTACATCAGATCATTTAGAAACCATCTTTAAAGAGTGTCCACAAGGTAGCTTTTCTGTCTTTTCCACTGTCTTTTATAAAATCATTGTTAAAGTGCTGTTTTATCTTTTTTTCCTAAAATTCAGCTTGTGAGTACTGAGACATGGACTCTCTTGAGTTATGCTAAACATTCTCAACTCTGCTTACAGTAGGCAAGGCAAAGTGTACTGCAAAGCCTTCTTAAATTATATTAAAGCTGTATGTATATTATCGGATAAGGAACAGAATTGTTGCTTAAGTGATTCAATGAGTGTATATTTACTTGCTTATATGCAATGCAAATACTAAGAATGAAAATAATCCTTTAATTAATTATTAATTAATTTTTTAAAATAACTTTCATTGCTCCTGCAGGAGTTGACTATTGTGCTCTGAGTGATCATGGCTGTGAACATTTGTGTATAAATGGTGACAGATCTTATACTTGTCAGTGTTTTGAAGGATACAGGCTTCGGAATGATGGGAAAACATGTAAACGTAAGTTATTATTCAGCAAGTCAGTGCTAGATTTTTATTTCACACATAGAAAAAAATCTGTAGGGTAGGATTTGATTGCCTAAATATGTCTTTCATTTGTGTCATTTTAAATGCGCCAGTATCACAAAAGTTCACAGTTACCCTTTTGGTGTCCTATTTGCCAGCAATATGTCAGTATCTTGGATACTCTAGGGCATCTAAAGGGGCACTGGGTAGAAACTTTTAGGCACCTGACTGACTCTCTGAATGCCTGGGACATACAGAAAGTAGCTCTGATGCTGGTCTGTCTTGGATCCAAAATTATTTTACCCCAACTTACATCCTTATATCAGACAACTGTAATTTTCTTCTCAAATCGAGGCAAAAAATATATAGCATTTCAAAAGATTTCTACAGCACAAAGAAGCCTGCAATACTAATGGAATGTTCATTTTTCCCCAACGTGGTATAAGGGTCATTGCAAAAGAGATATCATAATTGCATTATACATTTGGCTACGTTACGCAGTTCTGAAGAGTGACAGATATAAAAAGGAATTGAAAATTTCTCTCCAGTATAAGAGCACACACTAAGGGATCAAAGAAGAATTGTGGATAAGTCCTTGGAAAACACAGAGGCATGAAATACTTCATAACTCTAAACCAAATCATATCCAACGATCTCATCAACATCTGCTGTTAAAAAACATTTACAAAAAAAAATAAAAATTAAAAGTCATCCAGACACTAACATGACAAATGAAAATCTCCATATTACCAGTTTGTATTACACATACCACATCAACAACCTACTTTGTTAGTCCATGCAAACAGAGACAAATTTTGCCTGTCTCAAAAAGTACTGACACCTTAACCTTGCAAAAAGCTAAAAGCAAGTGCAATTTTGTCTTCATGCAATAGTCTTGTCAAGAAAATAAAGGGTGGGGAGAAGAAAGTGTAAGTAAGAAAGATGTTAGTTTATCCAATGTTAATAAATAGACAATTTCATTTTATTTTGAAATATAAGTTGTAACTAAATCACCTATCAGGAAAGCCCACTGAACATCAGTTTACCCAACTATAGCTGGCAATTTTCAAGAATGCCACAGCAGGATTATACAGTTGGTCTTTCTCATTACATTTAAACACTACATAAACTGAGCTTTTGTAATTCTTGTTTTCAGAAAAATTACAAACACCATCTGAACTTAACCACAGGGAAAGACAGCATAACTACTTCAGGTTTGAGCAGGTTTATTACTGAAGATAAAATGATGGTGATGGAAAGATATGTTTCTCACCAGAAAGTTTACTTGAAATGTGGATGTGGGATTTAGGTGCCTTTGGAAATCTCTGTGGGTTACTAATCTTCATGCTGGGGACACATGAAATTATACAAACTCTGGAACCAAAATAGCGAACTTTTTCCTAGTAATAAGGTTATAAAATTGTACAACAAAGAGGTACCTTTAGAAATTGACAGCAGGTACTATAAATGATTTGCAGAATTGAGTCAGGAATACCAGCAAGAACAAAAATATTCAGTAACTGAACATCCTGTCCTTAACTAATACAATTCTTCATCTTTTAAATTACTCTCAGGTAAAAATGTCTGCAAATCAGTCAACCATGGCTGTGAGCATGTTTGTGTTAGTGCTGACAATTCCTACACCTGCAAGTGTCGTGAGGGATACATACTGAGAGAAGATGGGAAGACATGCAGAAGTGAGTAACCAATATACTAACCAATATATTGAACATTTTTGCATGTGCATTAGGCAAGTAAAGAAAGGAGTTTATCACTTCTCACTAGAAAACATCATTTTGATACCTACATTTTTAACATGTTTTCATTCAAAACTATATTTATATCTGAATCATTCCCAGGACAGGACATCTGCAAATCAGTCAGCCATGGCTGTGAGCATATTTGTGTTAACAAAGATGACTCTTATGCTTGTGAGTGTCATGAGGGCTTCCTACTGAGAGAAGATGGGAAAACATGCAGAAGTAAGTACTCTGGTAATTACTGGTAGACTCCTTTCTACAGAACGTAGATCTCTGGAAGTGTTTTAACGAAAAGCACTTTTGTAGTTTATTCATGATGCACTATTGTTATACCTGCCAGAAGCTTGTAAAAGACTCAGTGGACAGAAATAATGTATTTTAGTAGCTAAACTGATATGACTGTAGACAAAAAAGACCCATAATTTTTCAGGTACCAAGAGTTAGAAGTGTTAGCTGCCTAAATTTTTGTCCATTTCTTCCAGTGATCTCAGTAGACCTAATAAAAGCTATTACTTCTCCCTGCATAATATATTCATTGTAGATGTGCTTTAACCAAAAACCGTCAACTATTCTCAGATAAAGACATTTGCAGCTCAGTTGCCCATGGCTGTGAACATGTTTGTGTTAATGCTGATGAGTCATACATCTGCCAGTGTTATGAGGGATTTGCATTAAGGGAAGATGGAAAAACATGTAGAAGTAAGTATCCTTATCTTTAATAGAAATTTTCCTTAAAATCTGTGCATTTGTAGACACGTTTTAAAGTCTGGCACCATTCTTTATTTTCCAGATAAAGATGTTTGCAATTCTGTTGACCATGGCTGTGAGCACGTTTGTGTGAACACTGATAATTCATACATTTGCCAGTGCTATGAGGGTTTTGTATTGAGGGAAGATGAGAAAACATGTAAAAGTAAGTTACTTGATGTTAATGTATTTTTTACACTCAGGGGTATACTGGAGAAGCAAGTTGTGCTAGAGGTAGGTCTTAATTTTAATTTTACCTGACAAAAAGGAGGATAAATTCTTTATTTTACTAGGAGTTTTTTACTGTTAGCATTTATATTTTTGGAAATGTACTCATTTATTAAACTGTAGTAAATAAAATCTAAATTATTCCTAGATAAGGACATCTGCAGATCAGTCAATCATGGCTGTGAACATCTTTGTGTTAATAATGACGACTCATACACTTGCCAATGTCATGACGGATTTGTACTGAGGCAAGATGGGAAAACATGCCGAAGTAAGTAGCTTATGAATAAAAGGAGAAATTTCATTTCCCTTTTACTTGGAAATTATTCTGTGATTCATAGTGATCAGAGCAGAATACTGTCCTCTATAGATCATAAGATTTTTAGGAATTAATATAGCTTTGAACTAAAGCTATATTTCAGAAAATCAGCCAGTTTTAAGTCTGAATGTGGCTTTTAAAATGTGAACCTAATTTCTGGACTATGCCAAAATTTAATCTTGAGCATAGGATGTTGCTACATTTTACTTTGATGAGTTGAACTTCTAATTGCCACTGTGTTGTTCTGTGTATACTCATGTGGACCATAATTTAACCTGTTCCTTAGCTTAACCTCTTATCATGGTCTTTAGTACATGATAAGCAGATGAAACTCCTTCAAGCTCTTTATATGTTTTCCAATCTTTTCATAAATCTCTTCTTGCTTTCCTAAAGCCTTTTTTATGTATCAGCATCCTTGCGGGGACACCACAGTGGTACAAAGTCTTACAATACAAGGTACAGTAGGGTCCAGGGTATAAGAACTATATCCCTGATTCTTTTTTGAATCTACCCTTTTTTTTTTTATGACCAAAGATAGCATTAGTCTCTGACCATACAGCTCTGCTAAAGCTCATGTGTAGCCAGTTATCTACCACGATCATAGCCATATAAGACTCTCAGTCATACAAGTGTCCCACATCCCGTGGGAAGTATGGCCTTCATTCTTTTTTTTTCTGAATATGTTAAGTCTAATTCTGGCTATTTAAAAATATATACGGCTTGTTGTTACTGAGCCTGCAGAAAGATTCCTGTCTCTTTATATCAGCAGCTGCTCTATTTTTATTTGCAATTGCTTCAACTTTGGAATAACCTACAAACTTTGTCAGTGATTATTTTACATTTTCTTTAAGATTGTTCATTAAAATGTTAAATAGCACAGAGGAGGGCAAATTCTTAGAAAAAAAGCCACTTGACGATTCCCCATTTACAATTTATCCTGAAGACCTCCCTAGCCACTGTTATAATAATAATTTATATTATTTAATTAATTTAATTTAATTAATAATTAGTATTATAATTATTATTATAATTATTATTACCCATATAATGTTGATTTTCTAGTTATTTTTGTTTTGTTTTCTTAATCAAATTAAATACCAAGGCTGATACTGTCCTGGATTCTCCATTGTATGAGTAACCTGAGCTTTACAAAACAGTCTCATAGTCAATTTTAAAAGATACTTATTTACTTTTCCCACATCTATTTTTCCATAATACCAACTTGACTAATTTTCTTTCTTTGATTTTCTCTAAATCAAGGTCAACATTATCTTTTCCATTGTTTTAATGCAGATCAGTGTCAAGCTGACAGGCTTACAGTGAATTAGTTACCCTTTTCAAATGCTGTGTGTGTATGCACAGGGAATGGAAACTCCTCGGTGTTTTGGGGTATTCCCTGGAGTTCTGGGAGGTAATGAAAAAATAATGCTAGGCATCCAAAGTGGTGTTCAGCCAGCTCTGTTACACCTCTTGGCAAGTGATCTGGAGTTACTACTGTTTCTTCAGTAGGTGCTGTGTGACTTACTACTCAGCTCACGAAACATCATTCAAACAATATTATCAGTAGCCTATTTCATAAGTCCCAGTTTGGATATACTAAATATTTTTTACCTTTTCTGCATTAAGATTGACAGTTTTATTATTTCTGTCTACTAATTAACAATATCCTGTTAAATTTGTTTTCTTTTGTTTTCAAATAACCTTTAAATAGCTTACTCATACTACCCTTCATTATGTTGGTCATGCACTCTCTTTTCCTTTATCTTATTATTTCCATGTTCTTCTTTTAATTTCACAGGTTTTCATTTTCAGTAAATAATGTGAATTTTCCTTTCATTCATTATTCATATCTTATAGCTGTTTTCTGTTTCAATTTCTAACGGAGGTTGGTTTCTAACTACCCTAGTACTTTTGTTTTGATGATGTGACTAAGTTTTTTTTGGAGGTGTCTAGTTAAGGTTATCTAAAATAACCTTAAATGGTGCAGTCATCATTACTTTTTTTTTTTTTCTTCCATCACAAAATCCTTTGGCTCATAATTGCTTTCAGCTATGTAAAATTTATCCTTCTGAAGTAATAGCTGTTTGTTGCTGGCTTGTATTTCATTCTGTTTGAAAACAACAAATATTGCACACAGCTGTGCATAAGCTGATGCTAACTGATGCTAATTTTGACTTCCATAAACATTTCTTCTTTACCTGCTAGAACAGGATCTAGTCTAGATTATGTCTTGAATGTTGTTGAGTTAGAAGATTGTCCTCTGTAGTATTTTGGGGAATTTTTGTATTGGCAGCATGAAACCTCCACGTAATGTGCCTCAGACTGAAGTTCTTGTGAAAACATAAATGTCTTCTCTACACATTGAACTTACTTGCTCTGCTAATTGCTAAGAACCAAGAGAAGCCAGCTGATGTAATCTGGATTTTGGCAAAGCTTTCAATACAGTTTTTCACATTATCCTTCTGGACAATATATCCAGCATACAGCTAGACAAATAAATAATACAATGGGTGAACAGTTGGCTGAAGGTTCAGTCTCAAAAGGTGATAGTGAATGGGGTTACATCAAACTGGCAGCCAGTCACTAGCGAGGCTCCACTGGGCTGCGTTTTAGGGCCAGTTCTCTTCATTGTGTTTCTAAGTGATCTGGATATAGGATTTGAATGCATACTAACATTGCAGATGACACCACATTAGCAGGAGATTGTGGTGGGCTAGGCAATCGCCAACCACATGAAATGTAATAGTTAAGTGCTGGATTCTGCACCTGGGATAGGGCAACCCTACCTATATGTACAGATTGTGAGATGAGAGGCTGGAGAGCAGCCCTGAGGAAAGGGATCTGAGGGGTTTTGGTCAACAGCAAGTTGAACGTGAGCCAGCAGTGTGCCCCAGCAGCAAAAAGGGCCAACCATACCTTGGGAAGCATCAAGCATGGCAATGCTAGCCAGTCGAGGAAAGGGATTGTCTCTTTTTGATCTGCACTGATGTGGCCCCACCTCAATTACTGCATGCAGTTTTGGGTGCCACAATGTAAGAAGGACATAAAACTATTAGAAAGTGGCCAAAGGAGGACAATAAAAAGGGTGAGGGGTCTAGAGGGCAAGACGTGCAAGGAGCGGCTGAGGTCCCTTGGTTTGCTCAGCCCCGAGCAGAGCAGGCTGAGGGGAGGCCTCATGGCGGCCTGCAGCTCCCTCACGAGGGGAGCGGAGGGACAGGCGCTGAGCTCTGCTCTCTGGGGACAGCGACAGGACCCGAGGGAACGGCATGGAGCTGGGACAGGGGAGGGTCAGGCTGGGGGTTAGGGAAAGGGTCTGCACCCAGAGGGGGGTCGAGCACTGGGACAGGCTCCCCAGGGCAGTGTGCATGGCACTGAGCCTGCTGGAGGTCAAGAAGAGTTTGGACAATGCTCTCAGACACATGGCCTGATTTTTGCGTTGTCCTGTGTGAAGCCAGGAGTTGGACCCAGTGATCGATGTGGTTCCCTTTCAATTTAGGATATTTTATGGTTCTATCATTCTGACCAATCTGAACTTTGCTGTCAGAGGTATCCACTATTATATTTCCTATGTAAAGGTAGTTCTGCATTAGCAACTGGGAATATATATATATTTGTTCTTGTTCTTGTTCTTGTTGTTGTTGCAGTGAAAAAGCAACAGGGAATGCTGATAGATGGCTTGACTTCCTCCTGTACTTTCTCCTCCTCTATCCTTCTTGAAGAGGTTATGACCAACTGGTTTTAACACTGCACTCATACAAATTCCCCTATCAGCTTTCAGCATTTTATTTATCCTCTTAAATGAGTAGTTCCTAGTCTCCTGGATTTTGCTTATGCAGTTTTTTGGCATTGATGTAAGAGTCCCAAAGAATTGTTTTGCTTTGTGTCCTGTGGTGTTTTGCTTAATTTTCTTTTCACTAGCATGAATTTATGCTAAATGACTATGCTAAATTACTCCTTCCTTTTTCTCTTACTGCTGTCAGTGTAGCATCCTCCTCCTTAATCTGGTCAGATTAATCCTAAAATAATTCATTGCCAGTGGGAGACCATCCAAACTGTGCAGTTCTTTCTGCTCAGATAGTAAAGAACTCATGCCTCATGTGAGCTAAACTGCCAATCATTCAACTAGCCAGAAATTTGCTTTCAGCATGCATGCTTCCATATTTCTTTGCTCATGGGATTACCCCTACAGTCTTTATATTTATGTACATATATATAGAAAAAGTTTAACTAGCAAATCACATTAAATATTATCTGACTATTGCTAGGCAAGGATATTTGCAAATCAGTCAACCATGGCTGTGAACATGCCTGTGTTAATGCTGGTGATACATTTATTTGTAAGTGTCGGGAGGGATTCCTGCTACGAGAAGATGGAAAAACGTGCAGAAGTAAGTAGTCTGATATTTATCAGCATACTTTTTATCTGCAGTTCATGCTTGTGTGGAAACATATTAACTAGCAAGAGCTGTCATCTGTTCTCAGATAAAGATCTTTGCAAAGCAATCGACCATGGCTGTGAACATGTTTGTGTTAATACTGATGATTCCTATATCTGCAAATGCCGTGATGGGTTCCTGCTGAGAGAAGATGGGAAAACCTGCAAAAGTAAGTAGCACGATAACTTAATTTGATGAATTACACATATAATCAAGACCCCTGCTGATACATGTTAACTACCAACTCTCTTGTTTGCAGACAAGGATGTTTGCAATTCAATCAACCATGGCTGTGAACAAGTTTGTGTGAATACTGAAGATTCCTACATCTGCAGATGTCATGAAAATTTTGTACTGAAGGAAGACGGAAGGACATGTAGATGTGAGTAGCCTGAGTCATAAGAGTATGTTTTATTTTCTTGAGGCATTTAAGTGTTGTGCCTGTGAGTGTTTCCACATGTGTATGTTTATTAGTGATTTCTAACTACTTAAGCTACTTATTAAAGATGTTATCTCTCCCTAAAGAATCACATCTAACAAACTCCATCCATTCTCCTCAGATAAAGATGTTTGCAAATCAGTTGACCATGGCTGTGAACATATTTGTGTTAATACTGATGATTCCTATATCTGTGAGTGCCACGAGGACTTCGTACTGAAGGAAGATGGGAAAACTTGTAAAAGTAAGTTGTTTAATCTTCATTATGTATTTTCTGATCCATTCATGAAGCATATCATGTAGTGTGTTCTTTGTGTCTTTAACATGCAATTAACTTCATAAAATAGCATACAATCAGCTTCATGGAAAAGAGCTTTGTCATGGAAGATTATTGCTCTAATTTTTATATTTTGTGAAAGTTATTTACCTGAATAACTGTGCTAAATATTATTTTCATTATTCCCAGGTAAAAATATCTGCAAAACAGTCAACCATGGTTGTGACCATGTTTGTGTTCCAACTGGTGATTCATACATGTGTCAGTGCCACAAAGGGTTTATACTGAGGAGAGACAGGAAAACATGCAGGAGTGAGTAGCTGGAACTTTTATGGGGAATGTGTTCTTTCAGTCATAAAAGTGATGACAGCCTAAATTTTTCTCAAAATTGTTTTATGCCAGTTTTGCTTTTGAGAGCAGATTTAATAATGAAATTCTCTTAACAATTCTCAGATAAAGACCTGTGTAAGTCCATTGACCATGGCTGTGAACATGTGTGCATTAATAATAATAATAATTCATACAGCTGTCAGTGCCATGAGGGTTTTGTCCTGCGGCAAGATGGAAAAACATGTCGAAGTAAGTAACTGAATAAGTCTATCAGACACTCTTCTCCAGCATTACTACATAAAAAACTGAAAGAAGTCCTACTTCTTTGTCATATGTTCTTCAAATGATGTTTGAAATGTTTGAATTTATAAATATGTTAAATAGAATACATATAAATATTTCAATTTTTCGTAGGCAAAGATGTCTGCAAATCAGTTGCCCATGGTTGTGAACATATTTGTGTTAATAATGATGATTCATACATCTGCAAATGTCAGGATGGATATGTACTGAAAGAAGATCAGAAAACATGCAGAAGTAGGTACATTTTATTCAGAAAGACTTTGTTTCTTTGATTTTTAAAATTTCTTGACCTCACTTCAAATGCCTCACTTCAAAACTGATGTATTGTTTGAAAGTCCAAACCATATGTGAGTGTGATGGAATGTCTTGAACAATTTAGCTTGATGTTCTTGTAAGCAAAAAAATAACAGAATGAATGGTTGTTTTAATACAGTATCAAATACAATAATAATCCCTTCCAAACATCAGGAAAAAAGTCAGAACAAAATCTTATTATCAAGGAATGTGTACTTTAAACAGATTCATATACTGTGGAGCTTTTATCTTTATATACTAAATTGTAAAATATCATTAATTCTATTTTCTTATCTTCTAACATGACACCCTTGGAACATGATATGCATTTATCTCATCACCCTTCTAATTTCTGGAGGAGAAACTCATCTACTGGAGCTCAGTAAAAATATTTATTCTGCAAAAATGGATGCATTACTTGAGGAGAGTATTATTACCAAAAGAATGGTAACATGTTCATGGCTGATCTCAATCATAATTAAAACAGTTCACCATGAACTGTTGCCCTTTCTTGACATATGCAGTGATACTGAGGTGGTTCTGATATTCAGTGCATTTCCATTGCTTTAGTAAGTGACACATTTTTTCCTCAGATGACTGCAGAAAGGAATTCTTGGACACCAGTTCTAAAAAGGAGCTATTGTCCAGGAAGAAACTTCCAAATGTTAAAACTGAAAATTCCATATCCCTGATGACTTGCTAACAGACAGCTTCAGTAATTGCTGCAGTCAAAGCAGGGTGCTTACAGCTGCTTTGATTTTTGCAAGTGCACTTGACCAAGTATGAGAACTCCAAGTTTGTCAGTATCTCCTGGATTGTCTCGCAGCTTCAGCGGGTAAAACAGAAAACATTAATTTCAGCAATAAATAAGGCTTCTAATTACAAGATTTTAAGAGAGTTACAAGCAAAACAATGTATACAAACCATTCTGATCCAACATTATCAGCTAGTCACCCTTCTAGCATTTACTGTCTCCCCTATAATTTTTTAGCTGTTTGCCAGTAGAGGCTTAAATTTGAGCTATAAAAACACAGGCATCGTCTGAATTTTTCCCTAGACATGAACCTCATCCCAAGCTGTACCTCAGCTTGGGATGTACCTCATCCCTTCTCTTTCAGCCTTCCCCAGCTCTTCAGCTCTTACCTCATTCTTTCCTGCAACTCTAAACACAACTTCTAAATTTTCAACTTATATGCAAGTATAGCTTCAGCAACTCATCTCTTTGTACCACCTTTGTGTTTTTGCTACTTCTGCAGTACGAATACAGCTTCAGTGATTCTCTTCCATTTATTTCAGTGTTGGTCATCTACACAAAGGTAAAGTTAGCCTACAGGCCCATCCCTAGAAGAAAATGGTCAAAACTGTTTCTATATCCTAGCTATGTTCTTCAGTTACAGTTTTCCCCACTTAACAATCATTCTTAAAATTTGCTTAAAAATCTAATTTACTGCAAAGTTTTAAACATTTGAAGTATTATTAAGAGTCATAGTATTCTACAAAGCAGCACATATTGATAGATATTCATCGTGATTATATTTTTATTATAAACTACAGTCATGGGCACACTCTTACCTTTTGATATGAACTGTATACAACATCTCTAGAATCACTGGCAAGATTGTCTGAGCCAGGATCAAGGTACTCTATATGATACCTGAGTTCATATAGTCCGTATGTGTCTAGGTCCTATTTTCAGCTTTGTCGACTTGTTCATGATCTAAACACTGCTGCTTATTTCATAGGATGCACCGAAGGCCCAGTTGACCTGGTGTTTGTGATTGATGGATCGAAAAGTCTCGGAGAGGATAATTTTGAAATTGTGAAACAATTTGTCTCAGGAATATTGGATACGCTTGAGATTTCACCCAAAGCAGCTCGAGTTGGTTTGCTTCAGTATTCCAGTGAAGTCCGCACAGAATTTACATTAAGGCAGTTCAACTCAGCCAAAGACATGAAGAAAGCTGTATCACAAATGAAATATATGGGGCGAGGTTCCATGACAGGACTGGCTCTGAAGCAAATGTTTCAGAGGAGCTTCACAGAAACAGAAGGCGCCAGACCATTTTCAGCAAATGTCCCTCGAATCGCTATTGTATTTACGGATGGACGAGCCCAAGATGAAGTCTCTGGGTGGGCTGCTAGAGCAAAGCAAACTGGTGAGTGGAAGTGTCTTTGATTCTTTCTTCAAGGCAAATATTGTGATAAAGAGAATGTAGAATCATAGAGAATCAGAGAGTAGTGATAGTATAGTGATAGCATTGAGCATCACTTGCTTTGTATATTTTATTATTGTTGTTGTTATTATTTTTCTTCCTTTTCTGTCCTATTAAACTATCTTATCTCAACCCACAAACTTTTACTTTTTTCCTCCCAGTTCTCTCCCCCATACTCCACTGTGTGTGCCAAACATCTGTGTGGTACCTAGCTGCCTGCTGGATTAAACCACAATGATGCTGCACATATTTTTTCTGGTTTTGTTTTATTGTCTTGATATGACAGTCATGGTGATGTATGAGTAGTGTAGCCCTGGTCAGGACTGGACTTCTTTGTGCGAAGAAAAGGATATGAATAGAGTATGCGCTAGCATGGCTGCTGCTACAATGAAATATAAACCAAGTGCTTTTAAAAAATTAAAAAGAAAGATTTATACACTAAATAGTGAGGTCTGGGTAAGTAAGTGGAGAATTTACAGGACTGAAGGAAAATAGTACTAAGCCAACCTTGCTTACTTACTGAATGAAACCCCAGCTCCAGACTGTTTATACTGATATTTGTAGCACTACAAGCCAAATCCATCCCTTGTGTAATTGCAGTGTAGGCAATGTAGTAATGTTGAACATAAAATTGGCCTTGAATGCTTTATCACTGATATCTCCAAGTCTTTAAAAAGCAACAGACTTCAGCATGACTGGTTCATTCATTAAATTGAATAAGCTTCTGGTGAATGTTTTGCTTTCCTGGCTGAAGTGCAATTGTAGGCAGATTCATGACAAAAAGTAAGGAGATGCTCGAGCAAAATACTGAAGAGTTGGAAAATGCATATTTTATGATGTTATCAGGCCCAGGATTCTTCATCAATAAGGCTAAAGTTACAATTCAGTGAGTATGTAGCTGTTACTCTTCAGTGATAATAGAGAGTCACCAAACCTTCTTATCTTAAATTTTATCTGAAACCTAACAGCTGAGAAGTCACTGTTTGCTCTTGGATCTTGCAAAAGAGCTTGAAGTACTATGAAGCTAATTGCTGTATCATGAATCAGAAAATCAATACTAGCTGTGGACAATTTCTATGCCAGAAATAATGTAGAGAAATGTTGTGTCAAGTGATAGGTTTGCAAGAATAAAGAAATCTGTGGTTAGTTGCTGAAAAAGGGGATATTGAAGAACACCATGTTTTCTACTCGTTGCTTGTCTTTCCGATTAGAGGGCTGTGAACCACTTCCTCCTGCCCAGCTATCAAAGTGAAGACTATAAATCCTCTTTTCTTTTCTCCCTACCACGTCTGCAGGGGAGATGCCTGTATGAAGCATCCCTGCTGTGAGGGCCTTTCTCTCCTAGACCCTCAGGATTCCTTTCCCATGTTCTTAGCCTCATGGGTTTGGGTACCTTTGCTGTGCCTCCCAACCCATCCCTTAGAATGAAAGCATCTAGTATCGTTTTGCTCTGAGGATTCCAGTGAAAAAACAATTTATATATTTTTAAAAAATTACTGGCGTCTTTCAAGAGTCTGACCCATTTGCTGACAGATAACAGGTTTCCCCACCAGCTCAGCAAGTGCCTTTATCACACGCACTCTGCCTGCACAGACACACACAGACCAGGAACTCTCAGTACAACTGGGAGGCTGACTTGTATGATTCACAGAACCACAGAGTGGTTGAGGTTGGAAAGGACTTCTGGAGGTCATCCCGTCCAACCCCAGAGCCAGCTGCCCAGGACCATGTCCTGATTGTTTTTGAAAATCTCCTAGGAGGCAGACCCCTCTGTTGACAACCTGTGCCTATTCTCCATCACCTGCAGAGTGCAAAACTGTTTCCTGATGGTCAGAGGGAAGCTCTGAAGTTCCCGTGTTTCATTTTGTGCCCATGCCCTCTTCTCTTGTCGCTAGAACCACTGAAAAGAGCCTGGCCCCATCTTCTTTGCATCCTCCCTTTGGATATTTAGAGGCATTGATGAGATCTCCCCCAAGCTTTCTCTTCTGTAGGCTGACCAGTCCCAGTTTGCTCAGCGTTTTTGTATAAGAGATGTGCCAGCGCCTTCATCTTCTTGGCCCTTTGTTAGACTCTCTCCAGCATGCCCAGGTCTCTGTTGTACCAGGGAGCCCAGAACTGGACACAGTGCTTCAGGTGTGGCCTCATATTCCTCTAGATAGGAATATGGCCCTTGGGTGAGTCAGCCAGCCCTGCCAGTTTTGTGTTCTCTGCAAACCTGCTGAAGGTATGCGCTGCCTTATCATCCAGCTCCTTAATGAAGATGTTGAATAGGGCCTAGTGTTGACCCCTGAGGTATACCACTAGTTAGTGGTGTCCATCTAATTCTCTTGGATGTTCTCTTTATGGGTTCGTTTACTGTTAGCAGTGGCCAACCAACCCTCATCTCTTTATCTTAAAAAACATCTACCTGTTAAATGACAGCAGAGCAATTTCTGCACATCTTTTAAATAACTGGAGCATATTAAGCCTGTTCAAACACATTTTTGAAGATATACAGCATATAATATATACATTTCTTGTGCTCTCCCGCTCTCTCTCTAAAATGACTAATGCTCACGTTTTCCTTTCATGGAGGAGCAGGGGTTTAGAAATGCCGATGTAATAATTATATGCACTTTCTTTTGAACCTAGGTATAATTATCTATGCCATTGGAATAGGAAAAGCAATTGAGGAAGAACTGCTGGAAATTGCTTCTCAGCCATCATATAAGCATCTCTTCTATGCTGAGGATTTCACAGCTTTGGAGGACATAAGTGAAGAGCTGAAAGTCCAAATCTGTGAAGGTAACAGTATTCCACTTTGAGCTAAAAGAGGAATGAATGCTTATAGATCTATTTTGCAGGCCTGAAGTAACAAGTAGTTTTATTCATGGTGACCTCTGTCATAGTAGGTCATTGGTGTCAGACCTTGCAAGGCTCAAGGTAATTCTTCTGCTCTTTAAAACGTGAGGAATATATACGCCTAATCTATCACCAGGTAAAGGTATAGAATAATTTCATTTTCTCTATTTTCATAATGCTTGTATAAAATGTATGCTTCTGTGCTTAGAAGGATCAATTGCTTTCTTTTTGTTACACTGAAGTCAGCCATGCACTGAACCCCACCCTGCCGAAGCAGCATGATCTAGTTCATTAGGAATGTGGGAAAATAATAATGGATTTATAGAGCCTAATGAGACTTGTAAATTGCTCTTAAGATCAGTAGCAAAAGAAAAAAAAAAAAAAAAACAACAACAACAAAAAACAAACTCAGCAAAACAAATTATCAAGATCTGTTGTGCATATTTATAGAACATTAAAAACAGTTCACTGAATATATATTCAAAGCTATGAAGAGTGGATCTCAGTTGCACGTAAGCTCCAAGTTTTGCTTCACAAATGTGGAAGATTTGCTGCAGAAAGCACCCTTCCTCATTCTGGCACAAAGAGCCTCAATCTAAACATTCCCAGCTGACGTTTTGCAAGGTACAGGGGGAATGTGAGCTGGGATGGAAGCTGTTCAGCTAGAGGAAGGACAGTATGTTTCTCCCACTCACACGTTCCCAGGACTCAGCATTATTAAGAACATTCAAATTTATACCTGAAGCAAAGTCCAGAAGCATCACTGTTAATAAAATTGAGCACAACACTAGAATTGTACAGGATGGTTTAATTTTCAGTACTTCTGTTTGTTTTTTTGTTTTTTGTTTTTTTCTTGAAATTAAATGCAAACAGGTTTTACTTTGTTCTTTAGCTTTATTGTGTAAAATTCACTGGCAAGCAGTGGTGCGTTTCTTCCTCACACAGATGTCAGGGAAGAATCTGAAAAAAAGAATGTGAGAACATTTCCTAGTTTGTATATTTTGTGCTTCTCATCATCATATGAATCTTCTAGCTCCATCTTTCTGAAATTCAAAATACTGTGATAGCATAAACCCAAGTCTGTTCATTAACCTTCTTACCAGGCAGATAATCTACTGATGACAGCATGTCATCTTAAAAGCTTGGGGAGACGCCAAGGCCAAAATTAGCTGGCAACTGGTATAATAATTCTCACTCATTAGCAAACCCCAGAGCTCAGTGATGGAAATGCATCCTTCAGGTACCCACAGCAGTGTTTAGCAGCCGTTTTTTTAAAATATATTTGCCATCAGATGAAAAATAAGTAAATTCTGCCCCTCTGTGGCAGTTTCTAAACTGCACCTTTAGTAACTGGTTAGAGGTGGTGCCTCACAGCTTCTGTCTTCCTCCTCTCTCACCTCTAGGCAGTGCCTCAGCTGTTTGTTTGTTTTCCTGGACACTCCAGGAATTTGCTCATCAGCTGTTGCTCATCAACTCATACCACCAGAAATTCTGCCTCCATGCCTCTTACACAAGCTGAAAGTTTATTTTTCCTTTCAGTTTTTCCTCTCAGCCTACTTTTTTTTCCCCTCCTTTCCAACCGCAGTAATTTCATTTTGACTCTAGCCTTGGTCCTCAGCTGACGACTTTAAGGCACCAGCCTGAGGGCAGGGATGAGCTCTCTGAACTTCGTGCAGCTCAGATGTGGACTCCACTGACAAAGCCTCTTATCCCCAGTCCCAGCTGTGGATGTGCTGCATGTGTACAAGTTAAAAACAGAAGTCATCCAAACCTCTTTAGGGATAAGGCTTTTTCCTTTTATTCTGCAAGAAAACCATCAGCTCTGTCAACAGTTGCTGATTACTATTAATTATTCTTGATGACTAGTAATTTGGAAAAAAAAAAAAAAGTGCTTTTCTCTTATGCTTCTTACTAAGAGGAACTCACTTGGAGGGTTCTCATTCATTGCCTTTGTTAATATTAATTTCTCAAGCACTAACAAGGCTACAGCGATGTCATACTTAATAGGCACTCATCACGATGGCCTCCACCCTTGTTCTGAGCACGTGCGTTACGAGAGCCTTTAATTACACGGCTACATGTATTTTTGTCACAAGGCCCCCCCCAGCCCCGATCAGATGGCACCTGTTGGTTAACACTCTGTTCTTCCAAATTGCAGATCGTTATCGCTGCTGCAAATAGTCAGACACTGCCTTTGAAGATACATCCTCGGAGGCTTTTTTCTAACGTAATATTTAGATTTTGTTCCAAAACAGAGCATTAAAAACAAACACCTAACTTTAGCGTGGCTTCCCCAGCAAATTTGAGTATTTATGCTGACTGCACTGACTTTATCAAAGAACTTAGAAAGAAACTAGCAGCCTCTGTACTTGTCTGATTTGACAGAGGTGGCGAGATCAGAAATGTTTGGGTCCAAACCAGTCTCTGAAGCTTGAATGGGAGTTTCTGAAGTGCTCAACTACCCTCCCAAACTGGAAGTCCTCCTGCCCCACCAACATATCTCTCAGTCTTGTTTCTTCTCTATCCCTTGCATGTGAATCCTCAACTCTATGTCAGCCCAGTGGCGAGATCTCAAACTTTTCACGTCAGTCCTTCTACCCTTCCTAGATAGTCTCATTAGCCTACAGATCTTCAAGCACTTCTAGAGGGATTTCACAGCATTGAAGGGGTTGGAAGAGACCTCCAGAGATCATCAGGTCCAGCCCCCCTGCCAAAGCAGGTTCCCTAGAGCAGGCTGCCCAGGTAGGCGTCCAGATGGGCCTTGAATATCTCCAGAGAAGACCTGCCTGGGCAGCCTGTCCCAGAGCTCCATCACCCTCACCGTGAAGTTCTTCCTCACATTGGTGCCAAGCTTCCTGCGATCCATAAAATTGCACAGAGCCTCTTCAGCTCCGGCCGTAGTCGGCAGGATTCGAACCTGCGCGGGGAAACCCCAATGGATTTCTAGTCCATCGCCTTAACCACTCGGCCACGACTACACACAATTTACTACTCAGTGTCAACTACTCAAGGCTCACCTTACCTGTTTTGTCCCACCTACAGGGGGAATTTCACCATCCTCGTTCCTAGGTGCTTATTATTTTACAAGACACCTCACCTAGTTTGTTTCCTCCTTCCTTTGTGATCTCATCCCACACCTCTCTGGACTCAGATCTAAGCTCTGAGTGTTTCCTCCACCAACAGGCCCCCAGTCATGCTTTCTGATGTACCTAAGTGCTGTAGTTCTGCCTGCTGAACTCTGGTCTTGCTCCACCACTCATCTCTGTTGATGCCCTGTTCCTTGTGCTCAGCATTCAGCCCTACCCCAGCTGCGTCATCTGCTTCCCAGTGTGACTTAGTACATCTGCACATTGTGTATCCATTAAAATTCACAATTAATTGAAAGCAAAGTATTAATTTTCTAGAAGAGAACTCACTCCTAAGAATCAAAAGCTGTCTCTCCATTACCCTCTAGCGGCAGGAAGCAGGTAGTGTGCAGAACAACCCTTGAGATGGTTATACCTGTAGATGTAAAATAAGGGGTTTTGAAATACATTTCCATTTCTCTAAAGACACCCTTTGACTAAAAATTGGGTATATGGAGTCTGAAATAAATTCCTACAGTCTAAAGTCTATGCTTGATGAGCTATAAGCTTGTACTTCTGCTAATAACTGTAGTGTATTAAAGAAATTCAATTACACCCTTCATACCAAACACTTCCAAACTCCCTGATCTACATTTCCCATTATGGAGAAAACCAAAGGAGAATGAGACATCTTCCTTCTGCAAGCAGTTTTTTTTCTTACTCAGTTCACCCCAAAAGGGCCCATATATGACAGTGAAACACACAAGAATTTTCACTAAAGGACACAAATTGCTGGAATTTCAAATTGCTTTACACCATCATAAAGTATTTGTAAAGCACTTCCAGTTTTGGAGGAGCTCTGGTGGTCAAGATGAAGGGTCAGTCCTGGTATGTATCACACCGGACTTCTTCCAACGTGCATAAGTGTGATGTAGTCTCAATGTATGGTGAGAGAGAGATGAGAAACATCTCCATTTCTGGGGAATTTTTATTTCTTCTTTTGTGACCTCTCTTCTTTCTGCCAGCCATGAAAAATTCAGCTCACCAGCAAGATCCGTCATCTGGAAGGCTTCGTAAGACTGGTCCCCAGTCTTCAGGTTGGCTGTTTTGACTCAAGTGCACTGCTGTCTCCCGTTAGCTGCCTTCTCCATGGCTGCTTCTGCAGAGAACCCTAACAGTTCACCTACAGGGGAATTGTTCACTCATTTCCCACCCTAACCCCCTTAAAATCTACCCTCTTTTCTGCAGTTCACATCTGCTTTTAGTACAGAAAATTTGAGACCCACCGTAACAGAGGCATGGCTGCATGCTCCCTTTTTACACCATCCAAATGAATTTCTTCTTCAAGGGGAAACTTGTATTCCAACACTCTGCTTGATTTTTAAAGCATGTTCAGCTTTCAATCACTTCTGTTTCTCACAGGAACCTTCACAACTCCCTTTCCGTTCTGCAACCCACACCTTAAATCATGTATACAGTAAATACAGCCTAACAGCTTGGTTCCTTCACCTCGTTGTATCGCTAGTCCTCTCCATGAATGATCCTCACTGCAGTCAGTGAGATTACTCACTAATTAAGGAGAACTCTGTGCATGTGAGTAGCAAAAATTATGCATAATTACATGCAGTGGGTTTCATTTTTAGACTTTTGGGGGGGGTTTCCTGCAGGACCTGAATCATCCACAATAACCATCACAGATGTCCTTGCCTGCCCCAATCTTGCAATACACCATAAGTATCATTTTGAAGACAGTCACACTCACTCCACAAGAACAACAGGTAATTAGGTTACCTTTGTTTAGATAATCCAGACTGCTCTTTCATTATCTAGGCTAAGACGTGCTGTGTACTATTTACCAGTATACAAACTCTGCCCCATAGCATTCCTTTGGATGTTGACCTGTTTTCAGAACAGGGAGCTGTATTAAACCTGCTCTACATGTAAAATTTTTTGTCTTTCTCTCCCTCAGCCCATTGGATTTATTCAGCATTTAAGTCTATGCTTGCCTATTTCTGTTTTTCAGCAAAAGACAAAGACCAATGCAAATGTGAAAACCTTGTGACATTCCAGAACTACGCAACCAGTGAAGTAAGAAAACTCACACAGCGATATATCCTTTTTTGTATGTAAATCAAGAGGGATGGGTTAAAAGAAATTATAACTAGCAAGCATAAGCTGCCTTCATGGCACAGATCACTCTACTGAAATGAAAAGCTGAACCACTTCGTAGACATTGTTAATCTCCAAGAAGCAAGGCTCCTAAGACTTGAAATCTGTTTCTCCTTCATAGAAGGGATCAAATTATTAATATGGATCTTTTAATAATCTGTAACAATTACCACCTTCAGGATCAGCAAAGAAAGCACTGGTTAAAGTCAAGACCAATACTCTGCTTTGGTTTACTTCTTCAGATGTTAACAGCATTTAGTAACAACAGGAACCATGAGATATTTCCCTTCATAGCTGCTAGGTGAAGCACCAGAGGCAGGAAGGTGCGTAAGGTAAGATTCCCAGTGAAGAGGAAGCAGAGGACATGGGGTCTAATTATTTTTGCATGAACAAATATGCACACAGAAAAAGAAGTGTAGATTGATAGATTCAAATTCCCAAAATTAAGCTTCACTACGAGGTTGCAATGCTACGCTGAAATGCTGAAACTGCCTAACTTGCCTGCCAAGAACTCCACTATCAGGTGTGTGAGATAAGTGCTGCTCTTAAGCCAGCTCAGCCATCAATCACAGAAGTATTTGTCCCATGTCCCATAATTTCCACCAGTAGTGTTCTTCGCAAGTCTGTCAGATTCCCCAAAATACAGATTTCAGCAACTGATAAGACAATCAAATCACAAAGTGCTCTACGGTATGTTTGTCCACCAAGCCCGATTTAGTAGGTTCTCTAGTACCCCTACCAGCTCCAGCCTTACGTTCAGCTATTTTGTGTATCTCACCAGCCAGCCCCACTGTTATTTCCCATCTTCCCAAGAAGAACCCTTCAGTGGCAAGGCATCACATTTTGCTCATTTCATTAGTTTTAAATCATTCCTTGCAAAGCAGAATTATTTCATAAAGGGGGGAAGGGTTGTGAATCTGTCACAGTGGCCAGGTAAACACCACACCTTCCCCTTCCCCCAATTCCCACTAGGACAGGGAAGAGGAAAGGAGGAATTAAAGCAAGAAAACTTGCAAGTCATCATAAAAAAATTGTTCAAGAAGTGGAAGGACCGAGAAAACAAGTAATGCAAAGGCAATTGCTTACCACCTCCCGTGAACAGACTGATACCCAGCCATTTCCTCAGCAAAAGGTGACTAACCTTCCTAAACCCTCCTAATTTCCAATTTTATTCCATGCTATGTGATGTCATGCTCCACAATACCTGACTGATCAGACAGCTGATGTTATTTTTTAATACTGCATATAATCATTAGTTCTTTCCTTAACTTTTGCCTACTGGAAGAAATGACGAAGAGAATGGAAGACTTGGAAAACAGGCTAAAATACTGACCAAAGCATCAAGTGTACACTACACTGTATATTTATACATACAAAGTTGGGAGAGCTATTTTGTTAAATCAGTTTAAAGTAAAGTAACAAACCCATGTCTCAAGTTAAGTAAGAGTGTTTTGGACTCCTGCATCTGTAATACGGTGTGTTCTGTCTTGCATTGATTGCAGATAAGAAATTTTTTTAAAAAGTTTTATATATAAACAATTTAGTAACTAGCAAAAAATCTAATTCAGTAGAACTAAACTGAAATAAGCTATGCAAAACATTAAAATGCTGTTATTTTTGATGTGAAACCTCCACGTTTTGAAGTATTTTTAAGGTATGAATTTATTTGGGTTGCTTTTCTGTTACTTCCCTCCTCCACTCGCTCTGCTCCTATTTTGAGCACGCTGTGTGCCTACATGTAGCTGTGTGTACGTGCATGTGTAGGAACAGAACAGTAGGATGGCATTCGCAGCAGTTAGATTTCATACATTCTTTCCAACAAGTGCAGACTACTGAAATCAGTTGGAAATATTTATATTGTCTGTGTTGAAAATGTGATGAATGTAAATGAACAAAGCAAGGAGACTGCTGGCTCTCTTCTGCTACACTTTTCATTGACAGCAGTACCCGAGCCATTTCTTGAACTGACCTAAATCTGGGGTTTAATAGGTACAGGCACCAGCAATTCCTTCTTTGCTTTGACACATTGTTTTGCCTCTTTACTGTCTGCAACCTGAAGTACACAACTTTATCTGTTCTGCTACAAAACCAAAGTAGTTGCAGCAAAATTAGATTAAATCATTGCAGACAAACTAATAAGTATGCACGTGTACAAAGCAACAAGCTTTAAAAGGTATTCTACGTTTTAGCATTCTTTGGCAAATAGAATGCAAGTTTTGTGACACTGCTGGTACATACTGACTGTTGTTAAGTGTTCCTTTCACTGAATGTCAGGAAAGTGCCAACACCCCATTTATTAGTCACTAGTACTAAGGAACATCATGCAACTGTGATCTCACACAAAAAAAAAGGATAAATGCAGAAAATGCCAACATCCTCAACAGTAACATATGTATATATTTTCTCTTGGAATGAATACACAGTAATTTGCATTAGTAGTTTGACTGATAAGGTGAAAAAATACTAAAATTTATTCACACTTTCTAGTAAAGCCATAGGGATTCCCCAGCAACGTCCCAAATTTGCTACTGTGCCTCACATGACGACTTGTTTTCCCATTAGCACCCCAAAATCCAAAGCCTAAGGGAGTCACAGCCTGTTGGGATCTGACACCGTGCTTACTGTGGTCAACTCCTACTCCACTTACCTTCTGAAGAGCCCCAACTCATACAGAAAGCAACAGGCAAGTTTTGTCCCGCCAATGTTACTTCTAACAGAACAAAAAACACGGTGGTGATAAAGAATCTTCGTTTATATAGTTTGTTCCCTAAAACCAAAAACGTATAATACAATACAAGTTTTTCTTAAAACAGATCTGTGACCAGTTTTATTGTAGAAAGAACACCATTACAGCATTTACTTCTCACTGGTTTGTTCTGGCATGCTTCTAATGATGTCAGAGTCACCTGTAAAACAAAAATACATCGTTACAAGAAGACCTACAGAAAGATCCATTTCCAGAAATAAGCAAAAAAAGAAAAGTAAAGATTCTACAAACAAAATGTAGAAACAATGTGGACACAGTATTTATAAAAAAAGTAATGCTGATGGTTGATAAAAGTATTTTTAACTGCATTTTTGCTAATTTATATGCAGTATGGTTATGATAATTATATACTTGTCACTAGCATTTACAAAGCCAGTACTAGAGAAACAATCTAGTCCTGGAGGACACAATGCACAGCTTTAATATAGCGAATGTCTAGCCTCCCCTGATCACAAGAATATCAGGACAGCGAGAATATTCGCATTGCACTACACAGCAGGAAGTTTCAGGTGCAGTTCTTTATCTTACAGTTAGCTTAACGTAAAGCTCTTAATATATGTCAGCCAAAAAAATAAACCTAAATGCAGTGTTTTTAAAAACAAGGTTTTACCTATTATTTTTATACAAACAAGCTAACTAAAGGTTTCTAAAAAAACAGTGAACTCAAACTGATGTCACTTGGGGAACATTTGATCAAAGTTAAAAATCATTAAATCCGTATGTATGCATTCAATTAAGATACCTTCTATTGTTCTGTTTGACCAAGAGTTAATTAGATTCTTCTCTAGAAGGCTCAGGAAATAAGATAGGAAGTCCCCTAATTAGCAGACTCTACAAGGAACTTGAACAACTCTGAACAAAGAGTGCTACCAAGCCATAGCAATTACACACCAATTTACAGTTTTATCACTTAATATGATTTTCAGCTCTGGTACCGGACTAGTATCCACTTGCACGTTGCTTTTTCTTTTATAGTTCACCCTGGGAAGCAAGACAACTCATAACCCAGCAATTTGTTTTGCCGAGATCCTTTGTCTTGGATTAACAAAGTTCAAACCCAATTGATACAGAGAGCAGGTGACACAAGCTCATGTCCTAGCAGTGGTCTTAGACACGTCACATTAAGTTGCTTCCCAGCCACTGAAAGAAACCTCATTACAGTGACAGGTAAGCTCCCAAGGTTTAACAGTGAACAGAGCTATGTGCAAATGTAAGGAAGAGCAACTAAGTTCTAAGAACCTAGGACTCTATAAACAGAATACTGGGCAGAAGAAATTGAGAATGAAGCCCAATGGAAGTTACAACAAAGCTACATCACACCTGCATGTTACATACTAGTGAGTAGCAGTGCTTGGAGAACGAAGGAACCACTGATACACACCCGTCTGGGTCATTATACAGCAGCAGACACGTACCTGGGTCAATGATGGCCAGCGTGCACACTCTGTAGTATTTGCCACAGGCTGTACCCAACTCAATGTTGTTGCCGCTGTAATGGTGGACACCGGTCTTTGCGAGCATAGCGTAGTACTCGATCTCTGATTTTCTGAGATTCAAAAACTTGGTATTAAAGCACTGACAAACAATTCTGATCAACCATAATACACCAGAAGCAGGGCTAACTCCAACTGCACTTAAACCCTACAGTTTTCCTTCCCTCCCAGAAAAAATCATCTTCTTGCAAGCAAATGTAACAGTGCCCTATGTTAATTCTGCATCTACACTTTCTTTAACCTGTCAGATACTCCTTAATGACAAAAAAGGGCCCCAAAAATTCAACAAGGAACATGTCAGGAGATGGAAACCACTAAAGACTTTGTTCTCAAAAGAATTATTTCTATGGCCAGAAGCTTAAAGTTATAACTTAACTTTTTTTTTTATGCTTCAAATATATTTTATGTCAGTGTCAACTACCAGTTTTTTCCTACCTGTAAAATTATTTCCCAATATATTACTTTGAAAAAGCAGGGACTGGGTCACACCACACTTTCAGTGAATGCTATCACGGTGTGTAAAAACTTACAGTATATTCTCTAATGTGAACTCCTGGTATTAGAAACCTAAAAAACAGCTGGGAAGAATTTTAATGCGTCCAGACCTGAAATTTGTATACACCAAACAACCCACCATGTTTAATTCATAGCAGCAAGGAACAGGCCAACAAGCTACTCTGTATTACCAATTCACATGAAGCACATGCTGTATTTATACAAAGCACTTGCCTTAGTTTAAAAAAAGTAATAATTCACACATCTGCTTACCTCAAAGCCGGGCAGTTGTTGGCGAGGATGACAAGCTTGGCTTTGCCCTGCCGGATCATTTTCAGAGTCTGTTTGTAGCCTAGCACATATTTACCACTTTTCATAACCAGCTGAAGCCTAGAGTTTATGGACTCCAGGGACTTTTTCTGAAGCCAAAAAAAAAAAAAAAAAAAAAGAAAGCTTTATCATATGCTACTTTGCCTTTCACAAAATGGCATAAGACTTAAGGTGAAGAAATTTCAACTACCAGCAATCTTTTCATGATATATTATTTGGAACGTGGAATAAAGAGCCAGCACAGTATATGACTGTGGGTAAGAAGGATGCTGATACTATGTTTGCCCAACTTTATCGAAGTACCTCTTACCAGTTACACAGGAAAAAAGTGTTACTGGTGCTGCCTACGTTAATCAACTGCATCGTGGTGTAAGCAACGTGCCTTAGCAAAGCTCAGCCAAGTTGAATCGATATCCATACCACCTCCAGCTTGCAAAGCTGAGCTAGGCTGGGCGTGTGGCACTTCCCAGGGCACGTGTTGACAGCATTAAGCAGACAGGCAAAGCCAAGCAACCACATGCTAAACGAGCAGCCCCCCCAACGCGAAAACGTGGTGCTCATGCAACAGCGAGTGCCACGACCTAAGAAGAATCCCATATTTGCTGGAATAGACTTGAAATCATAGCAAAAAAAAGGCAGAAACGCAAAGTTTGAGCTCCGCCGCCCTACCACCCACACCAGGACCACAGCACCAGCTCCCCTTTCCTCCCCCTACCACAGGGGCCCTGTGAGCAACCTGGGATGCCCTGAAGAAGGGGGGGGGGCGAGCCGAGCCCACAAGAACCGGCCTCAGGCCGTGCCCCTCAGAAGCCCCCAGAGTCCCCTCAGAAACCCCCGAAGTCCCCTCAGAACCCCCCCGGGTCCCCTCAGAGGCCCGGCCGCCTCCTCACGCGGCCACGCGGCGGCCGGCCGCCACTCACCGTCTTCTTGGCGGCCACCATGTCGCTGGCTGGCGTCGGCTGGGGGGGGAACTGGAACACACAGAGGCCGACCGGGGGTCGGGTTAGCGCCCGTTAGCGGCCCCCCGAGCCCCCCCGCGCCGCCCGGCCCCGGCCCCACTCACCGCTGAGGCGCCGCCAAGATGGCCGCCGCGAGCCAAAGGAAGGAGCCGCGGCACGCGCCGCCTCTCCCCGCCGCGCCAACTCTCGCGAGAGGCGCGAACGCCCAACAGCCCCGCCCCGGGCCCGCCCCGGGCCCGCCCCGGCCCCGCCCTTCGGCTGTCAATCATCCCCCCGCGCGGCTCCCATTGGCTTAGCGCGGTCAGGGGGCGGGGAGAGGGGGAGGGGACGTGAGGGGGATACTCTGGGAAATGGCGGCCGCGCCTCAGCGGCCCATGGTGGAGGTTGTGCACGCTCGCTCTCCTCATCGTGTCCCTCATCCCCAGCGCCTTACGGTGCCCTGTGCATCACGGAGCGGTTTTAAACGCCTGGTTTTTCCCCTCGCAGCCTCTGGGAGGCTTCAGGCGCCGCTCAAGGAGGCACAGTGCAGAGGAGAGGCCTAGGCGGCCTGCCTTTCCCCATGAGGAAGGGGAAGGGACAGTGTGGGCTTTGGAAACAACTGTCTTTGAAAATACCTTTCTGAGCACATGCTACTGGAGAATACAGCTGGGATGTGAGAAAGTTACAGCTGTCACAGTGTTGTCTGTAGGTTCGTGCCCAGTACAACCTGCCAATAAGCACACAGAGTCAGAATCCACACGAAGGTCTTTTACTTAAAAAGCTTTGGGACTACAGTAGGTCCCGTGGTGCTGCCTGGCACGGGAAGATCATAGAATCATAGAATCATTAGGGTTGGAAAAGACCTCCAAGATCATCTGGTCCAACCATCACCCTACCACCAATGTCACCCACTGAACCATGTCCCCAAGCACCACGTCCAACCTCTCCTTGAACACCCCCAAGGGACAGTGACTCCATGATAGATTATCACCCCACAGATTTCCTTCTTCCTTACATTTCAAATACCAGCAAGCCACCGTGCACTGTAGCACCAAAAATATTTAAACAAGACCATCAGTTTTATAAGATGTTCCAGAGTAGCATAGAAAGTGGGGAGAAGCGGGCAGCACGGGTTCAGGTGATGCCTGCTTGGACACTGTGGGGACTGAAGTGAGGTTGGGATCTGGGGTGTTATTTTGGGGTGTTCCCCTGTGAAACCCTGCATCAGCTGAGAGGCCCAGTTGGTCCCAGAGGGCTGGCCCAGGATGCTCAGGGATGAGTCCAAGTCTCTGTACTCTCCACAGCATTTTGTCTAGGAGCAGATGCTTACTTTCTCTGTCCACAGTCAGACACCACCTTTGCCAGTATTCACTGCATCTCAACAGCACCCTAAGGACTGATGGTATACTGGAGAAGGCATCCATCATCACGGATCTTTGGCAACTCTGCATGTAGTCAGTCAGCCCAACCTATCGCTGCTGCAGAGGTGATACTAGCTACACTACCTCTAAATCTACAGACCAGCTGAATCGTGCCTCATCCACATTCAACCCTCTTCAAAATTATACCGTTCGCTGATAGGAACATCAGGACAGGGAAGTCTGCTTGCAGTACAGTAGCTCTTCTGCTGGTATGACTTCATACACCTAGGACATACTGCATCATGTTCGTCTCAACGTATATGTTTTATGGTGAAATTACAAAACTAGCATAAAATCATTTATAGATTTGCCTAGATTGGCATAAGCATGGGAGAGCACTGTATTTGTTGGCTTTTGGAAGTTTGATGCCTTTGTCAATGTGGGTTATGTAGCAACATACTGAAAAGCAAAGCCAAAACATACTGGAATCAGTTACAGTAGGATGCTTATGTGAATATACTTTATTTTGATTAAGAAAGGAATTAATTTCTGGAAATATATTGAATGCTTTTCTACTGGCATGAATGCCTTCACACAAGTTTTTTTTTTTTTTTTTTTTTTTTGGTTTATAGTCACACAGCTTATCAAATATTTACAAAAATAAAACCTTTTCAGTGGGAAGCAGCCTTTGGTCAAAATGCACACAATCATCCCAATCCTGTGTAGAAACTAGGTGACAACTTCAATTTTTAGCAGACCAGTTTAAGAACCTAGATAAAAATCCAACCTGCTAACATTAAGATGAAAATGAAATAAAGGTATATAAGGGGAAAAAATCACCAAATTCAGCTGACCTTAAATTTAACAACAGAAACTCAAATATTGGTCTACCACTAATTGAAAAGTCCTATGGGAATAATTTCTTGATTATGCACATATAAATAGTATATGTACTATTTAGGTCATAATAAAAAAAAAAAAAAAAAAAAAAACATTTTGATGGCTTCCCATAATCCAATTTCACTTTTTGAAACAAGTTCATTTTTAGCCCTTTACAGAGCATAATTAAATTAATCTTGAAGTATATTTCTAACTTTTATTTGGCAGCTGTGTCTCATTCTTTTGTCGTTCCTCTAATTCTTTGTGTCCCAACACTCAGGTGCACTGCTGTTATTCCTACAGCCAAGTTGTGCCTTCTCTTAATTCTTTAAATTTTTACCTAGTTGTCTGTGGTCATCTCAAATATTCTTCTTGCAATTTGAAATTACTCACAAGAGAGTGTAAAACTCAGTGGGCCTAGTGAATTCCTCAGTGCAGTTCTGTTTGAGTATGCCAAGTCTTAATGTTATCTCGCAAAATTTGGGAGTCCTGCACAGCTCCTGAAGAGGGAGCTGTTTGTAAGGGTACTCTCTGCAACCTCAGCTCAAATAAGGAGAAAATGTAGTACTTACCTTAAAAGCGTGTAAACTAGTTCTTTCCAGTGATATGTTTTTACAGAAAACAAACAAAGAAATGCCTTTCTGAAAGAACTTTCTGTCAGAAACCAGTCACTGGGACCCAAACTGTGACACTAATTCTGGATATGTGGGGAAATAGAGTCAGAAATAGGCCTTTGCACTTGTCCCTCACACCCCAAATCTCCCTTCTGTGGTCGTGCAGGCATCTTCTGAGAGTCTGTGGTTCATAAAACGTCTCTCATAAAGGCAAAGGGCTGTCTCAAGTCAGATGAAGTCTGAAGTCTAGTAGTAAGAGAAGGCTTTGGCCCCTTCAAAATTCCTTAAACAATATTACATGGCCACTAAAAATCAGTCAGCAGCTCGAATGCATGTGCACTTACGCTGCACTGCTCTGGAATCAAAACATGGGGAAGGCACTGAGGCTGCGTTTGGCACACAGACCAAGTGCTGTTCCCTCTGCAAGGGGTGCTGTGCTTCCCTCCATGATTAGGCCACGTTACAGCAGAAATAAAAGAAGGTGACAGAAGTAGCAGATGCCACCATTTCCAACAACAACAAGTTTTGAGGTGAAGAGAACCAGGGAGCAGCTGCCAACGTCAGGAAAAACATCATTACTTCTCCCATCAAGGTCTTCCTGCCCTAAAGGAGCCATCACAGACACATCCAACCCTCCTGCTTGCCCCAGTGGCCAAGCTGGGCCAGAAAGATCAACTTCTTCAGGGCTGAAGCTGGTCTTTTTTTATGGTGAGGGTGACAGAGCACTGGAATAGGCTGCCCAGGGGCGTTGCAGAGTCTCCTTCTCTGGAGACTTTCAAAACCCGCCTGGACGTGTTCCTGTGTGACCTGATCTAGGTGTTCCTGCTCCAGCAGGAGGATTGGACAAGATGATCTTTCAAGGTTCCTTCCAATCCCTAATTCTCTGTGATTCTGTGGTTCTGTGAGGTCTCTCACCACCTTCCTCTTGTGTGTATGTAATCAGGTTCTGTAAGAAGACACCAGTTAAAGGTATTTGGAGGCATAAATTAGGAGCATGAAAGACATAGGAGAGAAGTTGCTGGTGGAACACTGGCATAGATAAAAAAATGAAGAGGAGCTTCATCATTCGTGACCAAGAGGAAAATGCAACAAACTCAGCATGTGAGAAATCCTAAGTGATCTAGAAGATGAAAAATGTGCAAGATCATTAAAAAAAAAAAAAAAAAAAAAAAAAAAAAAAAAAAAAAAAAAAAAAAAAAAAAACACGACTAATTTCCTTTGAGTCTGGACACGCGATCACAAATTACTGAGTCATGGTGGGATTGACAGTCTAATTGTCCTGCTTTGGCTGGGATCATAATTTCATAATACATCAGCTTCAGTAGAGATGGCAGCTAAAGGAGTTCCCACCCTGAGCCTTTTTTTTTTTTTTTTTCCAGAGTTGTTTTTTACTTGAGCCAGTGATTCATTTCATAATGCCATCTCAGCTATACTGACACAGGCCATGGGATGACAGGTCCTGCTGTGGGTGGGAATGAGCTGGGACCTGGGGAGGGGAGAGGCGAAAGGCAAGGCAAGAAGCTCCTTAGGCTGCATCACCGACGGCCAAAACTATGGCACAAGCAGAATGTGTACAGGCTTGAGGAAAGCCAGGCAAGTAAACAGCTTTTGCTTCACAGTGGGGGCTGGCTAGGATCATGGATGTGGTCTCTTGCAAGTTCAGCTGCAAGCAGTAAGTACTGGTCGTACTCTGCAAAGGCACATGCATTTCTGCAGAGAAATCCCAAAGCAACTTTCTCCCCACGCTGTAGAACTTAGACATTGTCCCTTCAAATGCAACAGTAATAACACCATCGTTGGCTTACTAACAGAGGAGTCTCCCTCCCTGATCACCTAAAAATGACATGTAATCCTATGACAGTAAGAAGAAAAGAAAAGTGCACTAATTATGTATGCTATTGCAGACGATGTATGATCAAGTGGGAGGAAGTAATGGAAAGAACTTACGTGAATGAAGAAAGATAGATACTGAAGTCTGAAAAACAAGTGGTACATGGATACTATTTAGCATAGCCTGGGATGGATCATTCTGTTAAATCCTCTGAACTCTGTTTTTTATAAAGCTGAACCAACAGCGCTGCTGATCTTTAGAGAAAGCGTGCATCTCCCTAACAGCCTGGGACTCGTGTGGCCTCTGCGGACATTCAGCACAGAGGAAGGACTGAAGCTGTACCCCTGCTTGCCCCCGTTCCCTGAACTTGAGCTGGGAATGGGTAGAGCTCACAACTTGCTGCTTGTCAGAGCTGCTGGGTGACTGATGGGATTGACCTTTTACCAGCAGAGAACTGGGAAATTTTGTGTGATGCAATTCAGGGGTGGGCTTTGAAGTCATAACCTCTTCTAAACCCACCGCAAGGCTGAGGCTGTGTATCTTTAGCTGTGCTTCAAGTGCCAGAAGTCACATTCCAGCCCTGAAAGACAAGATCCAATTCGAAAAAGGAGATTTTGAAAAGCTAGGCCCACCCCTTTATTTCACCAATATGACCAACACATACTATTTTGATAGGATACAATATATAATTTCATAATAATGTATACAATAAAAATGCAACATACGCAAAACCATAATCCTTTCTTATACTTCAGTCCCATTAAATTATCTGCACAATTATGTAACAACTTTGTGTGAACACCTGCATCCATTATTTTCTCTTTTTGCACTTGTCAGGGCTATTAAAAGTGACAGACTGTGTTCTCTGACAATAATCACATTTACAGCAAATGCAAACATGTTCATCCAATTTTCACAGGGTTGTGCACTGAACTATCCCCTTCATTGTCAGGCAAACAAACACAGCCCTTCGTTTCAGACCATTGGGAATTTGGAACCCAAGTAATGTACAGGTCTCTTGAATCAGCATTCAAGTCTATTTCCAGGAAGGAAGGAAGGAAGGAAGGAAGGAAGGAAGGAAATGAGCATTCAGTAAATAAAAAGATGCTAAGCAGTGCATGCATGTGTGTGTACACGTGTATAGATAAATACATATATAAATATATTCATATATATATATGTATAGCTATCTTGGAGTGCCAGTACAAAAAGATATTTACCCTTTCTAAGGGCCAAAGTGTTCAGAAATCCAGAGATACAGATTTCTAAAAATAGTAGGTAGTCTGATAAGAAGACCTTCAGATTCTCTTTTTTCCTAGAAAGCACAAGGTACATCTTAGAAGCTAAGTTTCGAGGTCATTGCCATCCCAGGCAAAATAAAAAGCTGTGTTTCAGAAGGCAGTTTCCTGCAGGTCACAAATCATCATCACAGAGCAGCTGTAAATGGAGCTACACAGATGTGCCTCAGTGGAAAATTTGGCCTGAATTGTCTAGCACAATAAACTCTAGGATATTTTATTCTGTAAAGAATAGCCAAAGAATTGAGAAAAGGAGTCATAGTTTAAAAAATAATACTCCATATTAATATCACATTTTGAAAAGTCTACTGTGATATGGTAAGTCCCAGGCTGTGGGTATATATTTTCAGGGATCAGAAAGTAGACATAAATTTACTAGTTGGAGTAGGACTCTTGTCCAAAATATTCCAAATTATGAACAGCCACTGATCTCCAGAACGAGTTAAAGGAGTTTGACCATGTAGCACTGATCTGTGGAACTTAAAGATTGCCAGAACCTTACAAAGGTTGCTTATGGAAGTGTATTTTTACCTGAGTAAATAGGACATCAGGTATTCCTTGCTTTGCCTCTGGAGATACGGCTATCACTGAACGCTCACAGTTTACCTTTTATTTTAATTTCCCTGTATATATTTCAGAATAAAATAAAATGTTTTCCTTTATAAAAATGACTCATTCAAGATGATTGTTTAGTTTGTGTAGTGCTAATGGTAATTTTCTGGCTATTTGGCTACTGCCCTCCTTTAGGGAAGCACCAGGGTGGTTCAGGTTAGAGATGGCAGGAAACCTGTGGAGAGGCGCCCTGTCCAGGGGAGAGCTGTGAAGCATTTCCATCTGCCAACATCATGCTGGGTCACTCGCAGTGATATTTTTGGGACTGCCCAGAGGCTGTGGGGTCTCCTCCTTGGAGCCCTTCAGCAGCCGCCTGGATGTGGTGCTGGGCACCCTGCTCTGGGTGTCCCTGCTTGGGCACGGGTGGCACCGGGTGGCTCCAGAGGGCCCTGACAGCCTCAGCATCTCTGGGATCATTGATTCACAGATCAGCACGGTCTCTAAGTCTGTCTGATATCCTTATCAAGACCCTGGACCCTCCTACCTGGCAGATGGGTCCCCATATTTGTCTGCTAGCCCGGCTCAAAGTGTGCCAGCAAGTTTTAGAGACGCAGGATTAAATTCACCAGACCTCCAGCTGCTGTCACTCAGAAAAAATCGCTAAGGGAAGGAATCCCTGCGCTTAAACCTCTCTGCTATCCCCAGCATTTCATCCACAGTCCCTAGAGGAACTGCTGCAAGCCCACAAGTCCCAGCCACCTCCTCACCCCCCCGGCTCCATCTCCCTGCTCTGCCCAGCGGCAATTTCAGCCCCTCCTCGCCCTGTCCCCCCCCCCTGCCCCAGCACCCAGCCCCAGCACCGCCCGCCCCCTTGGAGCTGGGAAGAGGCTCCAGCGCCATGGGCTGCTCCAGCAGCGCCCGCAGCCGGCCCCAAGAGCACCCCACTGGCACCGGGGAGCCTCTGCGGGGTGAGCTGGGCTGGGGAAGAAGGTGGGGGGCAATAGGGGCAAGGGGCATGGGGGTGTCGGTCTCTGGGGCACAGGATGCTCACCGTTTCCCACAGGTGCTGCAGAAAACCCGAGGGGCTCTTAAGAGCTCAAGAGCCCCTCAGGTTTTCCATAACACCTTACAAAAATTCCATAATCCCTCACAGATCCCATGTTTGGGATCTCTCCCACCCCCCTTATAATAATAAGGAGGTTGGGGAGCTCTCACTGTAAGAACCCAAACGCTGCAGATAGCGATGCCGAGCTCTCCAAAAGGGTACGTCCTGGGGATGCACACAGGTTGTTTGCTTTTCATTTTGCTGCGTTTCTTTCCCGTATTCTCGAGTTTATCCTTCTGTTGCTGTTCTTCTGGCTGCAGCATCCAAGTTTTCTGTGTGTATTTATTTTCTGTTTCTTGCCTCGCAATATTATGGTTTGTTGTGATTGCAGGGGTGCTAGCAGGTTGCATGGGGTGAGTGCTGTGTGTGCCACTATAGAGACAGCATACAGGCAGCCTTGTGGAAAATATCATCAGAAATCTTTTCATATCGTACCTGCTGTCTTGTTCACCTGGTCAATGTACTGAATTCCTCTGCCTTTTTGTCCTCTAGCTGAAAGATATTAATGCTTTGTGCAGGAATGCTGAAAGGCTCAGGGAAATAACTGAAGTTATTTGTTCTGAGTACCTCAAGAATTCTGTCTAAAGTCTTATTCATGTTAGTATAATAATTTAAAGTCCTGAATACATAAGCTAATGTCATGATAATGTGTAATTAATTGTAATTACATCTGAAATACTTCAATTATTTGGACTTTTATTACCAGCGGGATATGTTAGTTGTTTTCTAATTTAATTTAGTGGGAGAAGAGAATTTGAAATAAACTTCTCTGAATGTGCCAGTGGAAAAAATGTATTTCGTTTAATTCCATTGATGTATAACTCAGAAAAATTTGAGGCTCTTTCAAAAGGAAAGAAAGAAGGCAAAGGTAAAATATTGTACCTGCGGTTCACTTAAATTCAATGTGCTTTTCACTGCTCCTCCAGCTGAAATTGTCTATCAGGGAAAATAAAAATTATAAATTATGAACAAAACAAAAACGATAGTTTATAAACAAAACAATAAGGCATCCTAAGAATGCTGACTGCCACACAATTTTCATTCCTGTTGCAGATGAAGGTATTGAACAGATTACCAGGGGGGTTCATTTTTTCCGTATTAGAGAATTCTTTGCATTTAATTGAGAGCAGAAGAATGCTTCAAGGCTTTCCAGCAGTGCAAGTTTCACATTGCATGGGAGTATTTTATAATACAATTTATAAAAAATGTCTTGATGAAGAGAGGACCAGCTGATGTTTATAGGAGCTGCAGGAAATTCCCAGTAATTTTTTACTGTTTTTGTGGAGTTAAGTTTCTGTTACTGGTAGAAACAGCAGTTTTCATGTCTCATTTATTTCTGCCTGTGGGTTTTCTATGATCCCTGTCCACCTGTAGTAAGCAAAATGAAGGCATGAGAAGTGTATAAAGGGATAAAAAATAACACGTGAAAAGATCAAGCCTCTTGTCTGTTGGCATAGGTAGTTGCTGCTTAGGGTAGCCAATGTGAGACTCTTCGAGGTGTGTGGCTCTGACAAGATGCTGGGGACCCAGAAGCTGTTGGGACTTGAACAGTGGATGGACACTTGTGCTCTCACTGATCCCTTTGGAAAATAAGGGCCATAAGCCTAAAATCACCAGAACTCTGTGCACAGAAGGAGCCTTTCTTGTGAAACACTGCGAGCAGGCTCTTGCCAAGTTTAAGGTTTATTTACTGTTACTTTGACTAGCTATCTGTTTGCAGAAAGTGATTCCACATTGACTTTCATGTTAGGGAAAGTTGTACCTGGCAGATAAGGTGTGATAGAGATCTTGAGAAGGTAAACGGGGTAACACATTTGCTGTATCCTGTATCACAAGAGCTGTGTCATTTGATGAAATTACTCATAGCAGGCTTAAAAAGAGCAGCAATGTGCTTTGTGAAACCCTCTACCCACGGAGAAAGGACACTGACTTACGCAGCTCATCCTACCTCCTTTTCTTTGTGTTGTGTTATAGATAACCGTACCTCTACATAGCCACAAATCCGAGGTGTGTAAATGGGCCTTTCATTGACTTTGTGTTCTTCTCGTGCCTTTAAGAGCTGTTGAAAACCCTGTCTACTCCTTTCTTTAAACCACAACCTCAAATTCTTAGAATTTTCACATTTTTTGTTTTTAAAATATTACTGGGTGGAAAAAAATCACACGGAGGAGTTAAGCTGACAGGTTGAGCTATTGTGTGATCGTGCTGTAACACGCGTAATCCCCATGCAATACTATAAGCAGACCATAACACAGCACATTGCAATACCCTAATAACATTTCCAACAAACACATCGAAGACCTGGGGTTCTACCCTGTGGCTGTCAGCCTTGCTGACACCCAGCTGGCACACAGATTAATTACATTGCCAGTAATGAGGACTAAGACCACAAAAGCAGCTCAGCGCCTGCTCCCTTCTGACTGCTGCTGTAGGTGCTAAATGGTCAGAAAAGGGCATCTGAAGTCACCTGTCCCCGAGGGAGTGTAAATTTTGAGTGGAGGGAGATGGCTGGACCCAGCTGGAGCTGCTGTTGGCGACTTGCTCCTTGCCAGTGTCCTACCTGATTTGCTTGAATGCCTCCAAAAAAATGAGATGTATTACGTTTTTCTTCACTGTGTTTGCCTGTGTATAAGAAAAATCATACAGTTCTGCTCAGTCTTTGATACTACAATAATGATTTTCCCCAAAAATGCAATTCATCCAGATCTTGCAATTATTACCTAAACAAATTTTGTGCATGACCTCCCAGTGTTTCCATCCTGACATTCCTTCTGACAAGGTCAAGTACAAGCTCGTGTCAAACTGAATTTAATCAGAAAGGGATTAAATCAGTCTGATAGGTAGGTATAGCTCAATTTGAGTCTTCAACTTTCATCCTTAAATGCCTGTCAGAGTAATTTTGCCATGTCTTTGTTCATAAATTTTGTCTGCCAGAAAGGCCCATTGCTTTAAGTGAGTTGATGAAAGATGAAAGGAGTGGAAGTTTTCTTGAGGTGAGCCTTCCTGTCGTGGAATGGTTTGTTGGACAAAGGAATATGAATAGTAACTTAATATTAAACAAACAAACAAACAGAGTCGTCCTGCAGGAGCAGCAGCCCGGGTGAGCAAGTATTGTCTGTAGGTGTGAGCTCTTTGACAGGTAGTGCTTGTGTGGCCCAGTCCCCGCTGAGTCTAGGCCTTATCTAACCTAAATGGCCACTCATCCATTATCTGTAACTCTCTTTCTTTTCCTTGCTGTGTCTAACAGCATCACCAGGTGAGAACACCCCAACCGCAGATGACTACGAGACCATAGCTGACCAAACCCAGCTGGGCCCGGCAGAGGTGGTGAGTCTCGCCTCTGAGGAGACCAACCCAGGCGAGTGCCTGCCAGGGGACGAAGCTGAGGCTGTGAGCCCAGCTGAGGAGGAGAAGATCAGTTCGGTTCAGGACAGGGAGGAGCCGGAGGGCACAGAGCCGCTGCCTGTGGGGTCGGAGGAGAGCTCTGAGCTGCCGTCTGTGTGGCGAGAGGAGAGCACAGAGCCTTCACCACCACCAACACCGGCAGAAGATGCTGGGTCACCGCCGCCAGACCCGTTGGAGGACAGTGGGCTGGTAGAGGGCAGTGACAGCTCTGTAGTGGAAATCGTCAACAAAGTGCATGTTACTGAAGAGGACCACTTCATTGAGGGTAATATTTGTGCTTTTGTAAATCCGGGAGACCAAATTCTGCCTCCAGAGACACGTTGGGGGTTCCCTTTGAGTTTAGGGAGAGCCTCATGTGAGCTTCTGGAGTCAGAATTTGGCCCACAGAGTCTGTACGATGTAGAGCATAATAAGGCATGGGTGGGGAAGCCTCAGGCTCACAAGTCCAAGCTGTAATAAATTCAATCAGCATTTCCAGCCATTCTCTCTGCTATTTCATTTCACAACCTTTGTGTTCTTAGCGGGTAAGATGCCCCACCATATCCCTCTTTCAATGTTGTGTTTCTGTGTAGCTCAGACACAATGCTTTGTATTTGCAGAGCCCAAAGGCTCTATTCCTTAGTTACCTGGGTTAACTATAGAGCAACATCCCTGTGCACATGAAGTTGGGGGCTGGATGTCTATCTGTAGAGGAAAAAGCAGTTCTTAGACGCACCCTTGGCATATCCAGTCTGTCCTAAACAAGCTACTAAGCAAGCAGAATAGAGACAACATTGGAGGGACATGGGGCTGGGCTTTCCAAAGCCCCTTGGAGATGACCAGCTTGGGACAAAGGCTGCGTGCCTGAGGCAGAAGAGATCTCCACTGCACCAGGCAGCTGTCAGAGGGACCTTTAGCGGGAGCTATGGCCATTGCCAGAGATTGCAGGCTGTACTCTGCTTTGGGTTAATGCCCCCAGGATGTGTGTCTCTGTCTGTACATGCAGAAGGTGAACACCTCACAGGAGGAATCAGCTTTCTCCTAAATGGTACAAAGCAGCTCACTGAGGAATTGGATACTTCCTTGGGGAGCAGTTCTTCAGGGAATAAGCAGGTGAAGCACATGAGAGGCATTTCTCTGCAAGGAAACAAGATATCTGCAGCCTTCTTCACTCCACATTTGCCCTGACGAAGTCCAAAATGCAGAAGGACTTCTCTATGGGATGCCCAGAAGCCATTGCATTCACTGCCTCTTAACCCCGTGGCTTTGCTGTGCACACACATGAAATGGCTACATAAATCCGATTCCCAGTAGCTGAAGATGGGCATTGGCTTGTCCTCTCCCGTGTCTCTTTGTAAAAGAATTTTGAGGTTCTCTTCTAGATAAAATGGAGATCTATCACTTGGAATAAAGTCTTGTTTTATACAAACAGTAAATGACTAGATGCTCACCTCCAAAACACAGAGTCACACCTGGCTGAAAACTCCAGTGTCATTAATCACCATCTATAAGCTTTGTGGTGCAGCACTGGGGGCAGAACAGCACCCCCTGAATGATGTAGTGGGACCTCCTTTACATGAAAGCATGCTCACAGCTGGACTAGGGATAAGTTATTGGGTTTTGTCCACTGAGCTTTCCATGCTGCTTGAAGGACGAGCAAGCAATGTTTTGGGGAAAAGAGTTTTCCTCTTATTTGTGCTAAGGTAGAAGTAATATTCCAGTGTCTTAACTTGCATACATTTTCTTCCCATGAGGTATGTGATGAAGAAGGAACTTTTCTTTTTTTATGCTGTGGTGCATAAGGACTTTTGTTTTCCTTTAGTAGCTATGTGAGTAGATTAATTATGTAGTAGCTTCCCCACTGCACAGTTTGAGCCAGAATGGCACGTTACTGTTTTGTTCCAACTGCAAATAGAACTGCACACGTTAAAAAAAAAATCCATTACCTAGGAAAATTAATTTGAATAGTGATCATGCTTATGATGTATATTGAATAGAGTGTCAAGGGCACTTTATTAAAGTGTCAGGAGGATTTCACAGGCATGAGGCATGTGTGTACCTGGATGATGGGAAATGATGGGGAGCATCCTGGTTGATCCGTTCAGCTGATACCTCCACACTGTGCCCCTGTAAAGGGCACTGGAGAGCTGAAGGAGCAAAATCAGGTGTGCAGGAAGGAGCTGGGGCCTGTGGTGCTTTTTCAGTGGATCCTAATTTGATCTCCATGGTTACTGTTCCCAGGTGAGACGGGAGAACAGGTGGAAACTGAGCTGCTCAGTGAGATAGTAAGTGGAGGGCCTGAAACAAAAGAAGAAGAAACAGGAGAAGCTGTGGATGGTGCAGCAGCAACAGAGATAGGTATGTTGACAGAGGAGGGAAGGACTGCATGGGTTATTGCTTAGGAGACAGAAAAGCTCTGCTGTCCTCAGTGGGGTACAGCTGCTGCTTTTTGCAGTTTAAGACAAGAAAGAGGGAGGGACATAAATATTTTTATTAATGTTAAGAGATATTTTTGCTTTTTGCTAAAGACACTACCACTCTTTTCATGGGTCATCATATAATATATGAGTCTTACCAGTGATATATTTTCCCTGTTTGGAAAGAATGCTAGATTGTAGCACACAGTCTTGGAAAACAGAAACCAATGTTAAAATCATGACTCTGCTCATTATTATTTGCCAAGCTTGTTTTTATGGGTTAATGCCTTAACACTGCTGTGCGATTTCCATCCTGTGCCGGACATTCATTTTAGATCCCCTTATTCTCATTACCAGCTGAAATCAGCAGTGTAGCACTGCGGTGAAAGCACGTTGCACAGTAAATGCAGTCACATAGTGGGAAGGAAAAAACACCGGGCAAATAAATTGCCTTCAGAGAATTACAAAACCAGTTAAGAGAAGAAGGTGAGGGAACCGGACTAAGCCTCCATCAGACTTTGAAATTACATTCACATTTTCATCATCACAGTATTTCTGCAAAAGTTATTTCTCCTTCCTCAATATTCACTGAGTACCCTACACTCAGAAGTGTTGCTGGGCAGGTCCAGAAATGTGCATTTGAAAGCGCTTTGCAGGCCAGCTTCTCTGGCTGGTGGAGAAAGACACATTTGCACCAACTGTAGCAACCCAGCATGTTCCACTTGCCACGGGATTCAGGAAAACATTTTTCAGCATGAACATCGCAGCCTAGAAGATCAGTAGGTTGCTGGCCAAACAGTTTGGCCCAAGCATACATGCCTTCATGACCTTCTGATTATTCAAGTAGAATTAGATATGTAGTGACTAAAAAATGCACTCACCTCCTTGTTACTTCTCATCTATTTAAAAGTTTATCACTTGTATATTTTTACCTTTTTTTTTTTTTTTTTTTTTTTTTTTTTAAGCTGGACTGTATAAAAAAGCTATTTTTGGCTGTCAGCAGCTATATTCTTGCAGGGTCTTCAATTTTATGCCATATAGCTTTGCCTGTGAAGTCTGTAAAAGTATATTCACTTGAATGTTTTTTTGTATCTTACCCCTAAACTTTTGCAAAGGGTCAGAATTCTCTTTTTGTGCTGTTAGTTCAGCAAAGCACTTATTTGTTTCCAGGAAACCTCAGGAAAAACAAACAAACAAACAAACAAACACAAAAACAAACAAACAAAAACAAACAAACAAACAAAAAAAAAAAATTAACAGACTCCTGCTTCTGAAGAGTAAGAGATTTCATCGTGCAATGATTACAGCTTTGATGAAATACTTTCTTTCTGCATTTACCTGCCTTGACAATATTCTCCCCAACAATATGTCTAGAGAAGCAGAAGGAGCAGTCCTGCTCCTATCTCTGTAACACATTTCAGAGGATAGGAGCACACCAGTACAGACAGCTCAGTGAACAGCTGTGAGCGAGCAAAGCAAACATTGTTAAGAATGGAACAGCGAGCCTTTAAATTTGGGATGCTGTTGTGTAAAGGAGCAATTCTTCCATCTTGAAAGGATATTGAAGAACTAAAACAAGGTTCTGGGCAGGGAAGCAAGATTGCTGAAGGGAATGGAAAAAATTCTTGCTCTAAGAGAGATCAAAAGCATTCAAAGTCTTGCCTCTGAGAGGAGATAACTGAAAGGATATGAGTTGATCACAGCACAAAATAAACAGTGCTCTAAAAGTAGCCAAGGCTCCTCTCTGAACAAAGGAATGCTCAGTGACACTATGTGAGTGTTGAGTTCAGAATCACTAAAAGGATTTGCAATATTCATACTAATTGTCAGCCTCTGTGTTGCAGCTGGACCCTTCTTTCCTGTCACCTGCATTTCCCTGCAAAACTCCACCTCCTCTGTGTTCCCTCCCCAGCCTTGTGGCAGTACCACCATCCATTACAAGAACCCCAAGTCCCATATTCCCATCCTATCCTTGCAAGGTCTTTGTAAGAAAAACTTGTTCTTATGTTTAAATCTCTTGTTTGAATTTGTGCCCATTGCCTCTTGTTCTTACACAAGACTACTTTAAGTTTGATGTCTGTGAGAGCTCTGCTTCTGTGTCAAGCGTGACCAAAGCTATCCAGTGATTTCAAAAATTGTTAAGAGAACAGGCAGCAGGGTGGGAAGGAGCGTAAAATCATCCCAGCATAACTGGATTTCATATAACGATGTTAATGCCTAAAAGAGGAAGACTGTATGAATGGGATGGGGGAAGAGGAAGCAGCCAGCAGCTGCTTGTGGCTGTTTCGAGTCCACACAGAACATCTTTACAGATTTTGGAGAAGAGCAACTAGCCCCTTCATGCTGTGGTACTTCCAGGGAACTTGCATACGGAATTTCTATAGGATATATTGAATATCAAGACCTATTCTAAAGTAATTATTACGTTATTTTTTTTCTCCATGTGTTTCAGAAACAGCTAATAACAAGGAATAGAAGCTATGTCTGTATGAACATCCTCTTCGTGGGCCGGCTCTTCTGTCCACATGGATATTTTTAAATTTTATTAAGTTGGGAAAACAGAGCTTTTGTAGAACACAAACATGAAAAAGAGACATCAGAAAAAGTTTTATACAATATATATATTTTTGAAGTCAAGCTGCCAAGACTTCAAGTATTTGGAATACCTGAACCCTCACCTCCCTGCCACAGAGTGCCTTCTGTACACTGCTAGCACAGCGGAATAATTTTCTGACAGGAGTATAATAATTCAGTTTTCAATTAAGAATATGTCCAGGTTCACATAACCAACTTTAATTCTTTGAAGCCTTCAACCAGCATTATATAGGATAAAGAATATAGTGTAGCATTTTATTTTATTTAATAGTAGTGTAAGTAGGTAGAAATGGAAGTCCTGCTCCTGAGAACTCTTGCACACGCAGGCAATTTCTCTGAGTGCCTGGACTACCAGTTTATGGAGCTGCTGAAGTGTACAGCACACAGAGGACTGAAAACCCCAAATTGCCCATTTACTAAATGCAGAGGCTAGTTTTTTCACAAAATGGAAGATACACAGGGTGCAACGTCCAGGAAGCAAGTAGGTGTCTATTGCTAACTCTCCATTTTTAAACACATCTATTGAAAGGGTGGTAGTACAATATATGTAATAACTTCTGCATAACTGGAAGAAAAAAAGGCATTTTAAACTAGGAGTAGGATGTTTTAGTCTTTTAAGTTCTGGCACACTTAAAATATAAATTCACAGCAGTTAAAACACATGGTGACTAATAAGCCATCTTTAGCCACATAGCTCCTAATATACACTTGTGGCTTCTAAAATAGATTTCTGACTAAAACATATAGAAGCCTGTTCCTAAGGGAGAATTCATCTATTAAATTTCCCTGTAGAGCTGTCCTCCAGAAGAAACACGCATTCAGGGACTGTGTTATCTTCCAAAATGCAAAGCAATTATTTTGGAGCTGAAGCAGAATGACAAATCCTTCAGACTTCCTGTGGAGTTGATGAATACAACCGATGTCATGGATCTGACAGAGAGTAGAAATTTGCTCTGACAGTGAATGTTGCAAAGGGACTATATGTCTTTATTGGGGACTGTGTTTACAGGATTCTCTGGCATAAGGAAGTAGACTGTGGAGAAAAGGTCAAGTATCTAAAAGGGGCAAGCAAGTGTTACTATTTTTATTAGCTTTATTGTACAAAAGGACTGCACAGAATATTTTATCACCAGCAGCAAATTACAAAAATCAACTTTAAGATAAGTGTTATGCTGCACATGCACATCTGACTCTGGATGACTTTGGTTTGTATTAGATAATATTCATTGATAACCCTGGCCTACCAGCTTTTTACTTGAGCTGATATGTCTTTGCTACATCACTGCATCTAAGGTTTTCTGATTATCAGCAATCTTTTCAATCTACAGCTATCTTGTCAACCTCACTTAAGGTTGCCTTTCTGCAGGCAGCAGCATAAACTTCTAAAACCAAAATGCATACTGTCTTGTAAAGGATTATTTTATTGTGGTAGGTGGATGCTGCAATTTTATTTTTTATTTTTACTAGTCCTCTGTAATAAGAAAGTCAAAACAAACAGCTGATTCTATTAAAAATCTGTTGACATTAAAGTGGAAATTAAAAATTCTAACAGAGGTAGTCAAACCTTTTGTCCACGCCAGAATCACTCTTGCTGCTGCTGTTGTTACAATGAAGACAGGTGACAATATACAACCTTACCTCATCGTTCAACTTTTTCAAGTCATTAAAAGCAATGCTAATTGGAAACGAGGAGTGTGAGCCAGTTATAACTCAGAAGGTCAGCCCTTCTCTATCATCTTCAGTCCTTGCATATTTTGTGATTACAATAAATGAAAGCTATTTTACCTTTTCCTTCGCAAAAAGTGCAATATGCTTGATATTGTGTTAAACATGAAATGTTAATTGGATAAATTACCACAAAGTCCACCAAAATTGGATAAATTACCACCTGGATGCTAAGGTTAAACTGAACCTCTCTGCCTTGGGAAATAGGACAATCACTGTCCCACTGTGGCCTAGTATTTACAGTCTGTGAGCTACCAAAGCACATACCATGCATAAAGGTACAAAATATAAGCAGTTATTTGCTTCCACAAACCTGTGGATATCACCAAGATCACCAAGGGCAGAAATTGATCTGTGGATCAAAGAGCTTTCTCATTTAAAGGCTGAGAAGCGGATGTGCTCTGATGTCTCTCCTTACAAGATACACCTCCAGAGATAGGACAAGGTACCTTTTTTTTTGTTGTTTTTTATTCTTTTTAATTTTATTTTAAATAACCAAAATAAAAACCCATTTCTAGAAGCATCCATCAAAATCTAGACCATCTCCAGTCCTTACCTTCATCCAAACTAGTAGTTATCCCATGCTGGGATAACTGGGTGCCGAGCAGGACCCCTGAAGTAGGAAATCTCCAAGCTAACAAGAAAGTTCTGGTAAGAGTTTTGTTTGAATTACCAAAAAACATAGCCCTAGAGAAGGTTAATTTGGGACCCCACTGGCTCTGTGCAGACAAACACACATAGTGTTAGGATCTCAGAAGATACTCAGCAGTCTGCCTTGCTACAGCTGGCTCTTTCACTTAATGCATAGCTTCCCTCAGATAAAAACTGCGGCAAGAGTTTTAAATTAAAATCAAAACATAAAACACAACTTTAAATTAGTCTCTGGTTTAACAGAGAACAGTTTTATTAAAATTAAGTACTGAACTTTTTGTGTTGCTTAATCTGTAGACAACAATCACTAGAAAAAAAAAAGCCTGAAATACCTGGTAGGTAGAACATGCAAAATTAAGAATTGCTTTGCTTTTATGAAACCAGAATGGAACCAGAGATTTTTTTTTTTTAATTATTTTTCCTCTCTAAAGTTACATGTGATTGAAACAAACTTTAAATGGTGAAATTACTGTCACAGGCTGAATAGCAACTTCCTATTTTTCATGCTAGCAGCGCAGTCCCACAAACAAAAAAAAAAAGCCTTTGTTTAACTTAGTTCCACTTTGAACAAGATTTCTTAAATATTTTATACTTTGCTGAACAGGAGATATCCACAATACTTGCTTTTCATATTAGAGAATTATGGGGCTTTGCCTTTTTATTTAAAAAATAGAATCAAGAAATATAATTCTTCTTAAAAAATTAAAAGTTTTAAACATGTCTGTGGAAAGTTGATTTTATGTTAAGAACTGCTGTTACAGTTTTAAATAAAAGTTTACCTCTGTTATTCAAGATTTTGTGTACCTGAAGGATACATTTAAGTCTGAGACATTCAAGAAGCCATGCAACTGGAGTTCAGCTAAAAGCTAGATGATCTTATAGCTAAAAGTGAATTTTAATTCCTGGCTGTTTGCAGAATTTTCCTTCCTTACTGATACAACCATTTTTAATGGAAATGGTGTATTGACTCTTACTAGTTCCATCCAGCGTGCATTTTTTTGGGGTGCTTCACTTACATTTCACTCTCAGTGTATACCTTACTGGAGACAGCAATGGTATATTCACATCCCTTTGTACCAGTCAGCAGCAGGAAAGATAAAAAAATAACAATTAAATAACTACATACATACTGCCATCTAGTGTTAGGTTTAAGATTGGCAGAGAGGCAACACAGCACAAGTAAAGCAGGCAGGTGTCACAGTAAAGAATGTTGTGAGAGGTAATAAGGGATAACTCTTGCTATTACCTAAGACTAAACTTAGATCACGTTCAACACTATTGCAATCTGCTTGGGGAAATAATCTGCAACAAAAAAGTTAAGTACTGATATGTGAGTAAAGCTGTAACAAAGAAACAAATATAAATTGGGAATCTGTTTAAATAAATTTGGGTTAAATTTAACCAAATTTAGTAACATTATTCTTAACTGACAAGATGTTGCTTCATTTTCTGTTTCTTAGAAAATTGTCAGAAAGTATCTGGTACTAACATGAAAACATCTATTACTGTTTATGCTTAGGTGGCATTGCTTAAGTTAGATGTGGAATATAAAAGATAGTAGTAGTATAGCCAAGGAAGGAGAGAGAGAAAGAGCAGAACCACAACTAATAGCTTTTATTTGTAAAATTTCTAAAACGTGTAGAAAGTTTATATGCAGAAGAGTCCAGTACTTTTCTAAGGTTATTGCTTGATAAATCAGATAGCAAACAGAACATATATTCATTTACCCTGAATAAACCAATATTGTGTTTAGATACATGGCTGCGGGGGAAGACAGGGGACCATCTCTACAATGAAGTAGCTGACTTTTCAAAGCAGTTCTATAAAAACATGGTATTCATTTCTACTGGCTTAGATAAAAGATGAATGCAGAGGGATGGAGTAACTTACTAACATAACCAGTCTGACTTCCCAGTATTGCTTAAACACCCCACAAAACAGATGCTTCTGTTCTTAATGACAGAGAGAAAAATGCCAAGAACTGTAATGCCATGGTAGCAGAAAACTTTGTCTTAAAGGATTATTTTTCATCCTTTGCTATTAGGTGATAGATAACTCAAACCAAAAGAATAGGTTTATAATTTCTTGTTGAAGAAGCAAAATCAGGACTTACTTTGTAATAGAGCATAAAAGCATTATCAGGAAAACAAAAAAGTTTGTTCCTAGAAAAGACAAGCACATTTTTAAAGATATAATTATCATTTATTGTCATTAAACAGGATATTTTCCCTCGTACAATTGGAATGTCTTCTTTTTTCCCCTCACCACAATATAGTAAAAGTTGAATTAGTATGAGAAAGACTATGAAAAAGGTTGCAGGAATGGATTAATTTGCAGGTGATTTACAACTATGAGGACATTACTTCAGAGAAGCATTATTTTCTTCTTTCTGAAATGAATATTCACCCTCCTAAGAAATCACTTCTTTATAAACAAAATGTGAGTAAGTTCCAACACTAATCTATTCTGTAAAGAAAGTGTTTAAGATAGTTTAGAAGTTAATACAACAGAATTCTCCAAAACACAGAAGTGAAAATGTATACTAATTCAAGTATTCTACTATTTTTCATTTCTGACCTTCTTCTTATTTAAATTAATTACTAAAAACCTACTGTTACAAGTCATTAGTTTTCCATGTCCAGATCACCCACAGCGTAACTGTCATACATCCATCTAAAATGAGTACTTTAGTATCTGAATACCTTGTCACCATCACAACATAAGGCCCCTGCTCTACAACCAGGCTCAATGGATTTTAGCAGTGCTTCCATGCGTTTCTGGGTAAGCTTGTATTTTATACAAGCTTGTATTTTATAGACCACAAGGCCACAATCTGGAAGAAAGCACCTGTCCTAGGTGTAGGATACTCAGCCTTTCCTTATAGAGAGGCTGAAACATCCTGGATGGGTCCTTGGATGGCAATCGCTTCTATCTCAACTCGGGCACCCTGTGAGACAGCAATAAAGAAACATATTAGGAATTTAAAGTATCTATTTTACGGAGCAATTGGATATATAACATGACCTGATAGGAACAAAGAGCGACATTTTAAGGGGATTATATTTCTGACAGTGGTATTACTGATTTAGCAATGTTAACACTGAAAATTCACTTTACTCTTCCTTACATACCAGGAACCCTTACTTCTACAGTTGTAGCCATCTTCCATTACAGAGCAAGGTATCTCATTTCAGAACTCTTGTATGGGGGAATAAGACCAGTATACTTAAAAGAAAATACTACTTTATTCAATAAAACAATCATAATTGAAGCTATTACAGAAGAAGAAAAGTTGCCATAATGTTTCAGAAGTACTTGAAGTGACACTTACTTTTGGCAAAGCTGCAACTTGATAGGCTGCTCTGGCTGGGAAATTGGACTTGAAAACTGTAATTGAAACAAAACCATCCACTAATCATTTACCTTTGCTTGATAAACCACACGGTTTTAAGTCATCTGTATAAAATGCAGTCACTAGAATGGTTTCAGGTTCAATTAGACAAGACAGATAAGCTTCTGTCCCAGCTTTCTTCTCCACCCACATCCTTTTTTTTTTTATATTATTATATCACTGACTGTTCTAGCATCTCAAAAAGCTACTGTTCATCATCAAGAAGGCAGCTTCAATTATGATCTAGTGGACAGAGATAACTTGCACTCTGCTGACACTGCATGGGTTTGACACCAACTTGTCTGAAACAGCAATATTGAACCAGAATGGTGATCAGCCAGTGCAAAGACTGGAGAATGGGAAAGGGCTCTTTCACAGACAGAGCAAGAAGGAGAAACAGTGGCAGGAGTCATGAGCAAAGATCCCAGATTTGTGTAGAATTACTAGGGGTAAACCTTGCTCATATCAAAGGAAGGCAGACAAAATAGGCCCTGACTTACTCCTCCATTCCCAATTAGGCCCGGAGCTCAAGCATACTAAAATAACAGGAAGAAAAGGCTATCAGTCAAGATATGAGCTGAATTTGCATAATTAAATATAAGTTTTTCTAGTGAGAGTTTACGCTAGGCTCAGAAATGGCACTTTCATGCTCCTGCACTAACAAAGTTAATAACTCACAAAGAACAGCAACAACAGCTTTCCTGAACAACAGGTAGGAGGTCTGTTTGGCAACAAGTAGCTAAGTATCCAGCTGGTCTGTTTTTCCTCCACTTAAACACACACAATTCCATCTTGAAATGCAGAAGACTGTACCGATTGCTCATGAATAAAAGACTTTATTCAGGACCAGATGTTACTATCTAATTAAAATCCAAACCTACATAAATAAGGAACTTATGTGCAGAGCCTCCCAAATTCTTCTGCACAACATGGCTCACAAATCACCTACTTCAGCTTAGATTCAGTTTGTTTAACCCAGCACTATTCTTGTATTCCACAGTGCAGAAGGGTGACTCATCCTCATAAGCAAGCTTTGTCCCATAACAATAGCACAGAAATTATTAAAAGATAGAGATTTTAAAGAAATAAAAATATACAACCTGAAATTAAGCATTTTAAGGCTGCCTACAACAGAATTATATTAGGAAAAAAAGACTATCTATCAAAGCAAAAAGAAGATTAACTTGTAGGGTTGATTTTCATATGAAAAGTTAGTGGGATGGTAGGACATGAGTCCATATGAAATTCATCTGTACTTGTTTGGGTGTTTGCAAGTAAATTGCTTTGATTTAATGTTGTATTTCTCATGAAATCTCAAAGAATGTGGAACTAAATCATCTGAGTCATTAAAACACCGCTTACAGCGAGTGTAATTAGTTCTACAAGCCATACTGGTAAAACAAACAAAAAAAATTCTACTTACATTGTTTGTAAATATCATTAATATCATTGAAGTCCTTCATGTCTGCCATCAAAACTGTAGTCTTCACAACTAGAAATTACATAACTGCAGTTATTTTGTGAGTTTCTTGCTTTTATTCCATGAATGTACCTCAAATACTATAAACATTTTGAAGAGTTTTCCAAACAGATATTGACCATTAGAGCTACCACCTACAGAAATACCTAAAAAAAAAATCTTAATAACTAGTACATAAAACTCTAAGAAATTAGATATTCCTGACCTGTTTTGAAAGTATCCGTTTTAAATTTCATTATAAGCCCAATTCTAAGAAGCACTGAACTGATGAAGCAGGTTGATTTAAGAAAGCTATTGTAAGCCAACTGTTGGAAAAAAAAAAATATGTAGCTGCTGCCAAAAAGAGTCCATAAAATGTCTGAAGATACAGTCTATGCTAGAATTTTTTTACTCATGACTGCCTAAGCCAATATTAATCCTGGTTTGGCTCCACTATTAGAATCTGCTTCAAAAGAAAATGTAATGAAAGTGCCTAGAACACAAACACCACAGACATAGACCTGCTTTTACCAGAAGTAATGTCTAGGACATTTAAAATGCCTGCAGTCAACTGCAGCTCTATCTACACCTGAGCTTCTTCAATTAGCATTAAAAAAAGTTAGTATTATGGTCAGAAACTCTGGGGAAAGGTAGTGTCCCATTGATACCCATCACATAAAGACTTGCACGTTGATTTTTTTCCCTTTATAGCTATTTATAACAACTGCATATTTAGCAAAAAGCTTTATTTTATTTTAGAGGTCACTTTTTTTTTTTTAAGTTGATGTGAAAATAATGACTTGTTTGCCATCCTCATAACAGCACCTACCATTGCCATAATCACAGCCTGCAGCTTTCAGGATTTCTCCCATGTTCTTTAGAGCCTAATGAGAAACAAGATAAAAATATTTAAATATCAGCAAGGTTGTATTTAGATAAGTATGTAAACATGAGTTGTAATCTAGCTACAGATCCATGTGTAGTTCACCCAGCAAGCCGTCAACAGTCATCAGTGGGTAAGAAAAAAAACTGAAATAGATTAAAAAGTAAATTAATGAAAGGGAATGTCTAATAAACCCCCATCCATTCATTACATGCGAATGCAGGATGCAGCTCAATCTCATCCTAACTACTCACACAGCTTCTTTGCTGCTGGGGAAACAAATCTTCCCCCCCACTCAAGCCACTGGGGTCAAACCTTTGTTCAAAACATTGATTCTTTCCTACTTGAAATACAGAGTCCTCCCTTGACTTCCAAGTTGCTTGGATGGAAAACGACAAGGATGAAATTACTTCTTACTTTTACCTCACCTTGGAGGATGTGCAATGTGCTCTCTAATACTCTTCAATTTCTCATCAGTCTACATTTAAAAAAGCACAGGCCAACTCCATTAAAAGTTTATTGCCAGAACACATCTTACCTGCTTAGCTTCTTCCTTTGCACCTCCGGAGACTAGCTGCCCACTGGAAGGCTCTATACCAATCTGTCCTGCAATGTACATGGTCCGGTCTACAAGCACCGCTTGGCTGAAAACAGAAGAGACATTTTATGTTGAAAGCTTCCCCACCAAAAACATTTAACTATTCAAAAGCACTCCCTTGTAAGCACATTTCACATTTTCTTCAGCCATTTGTAATATCTTGGAAATCTGGGTTATCAGAGAACCATCTAGGTTGGAAAAGATCTTCAAGAATATCAAGTCTGACCTGCTGAGTTCCATCACTAAACCACACTGCTTGGTGCCACGGGTTATACGTGCACAAGTTTGGACATAAACTGTGCATACAGTCTGTGAGAGTTTGGTTCAGCTGGGACTGAACCACCCATGGAAGACAGCATAGCTCTGTCTTTGAGCTAACAAACCCTGGTTCTCGGGAAAGGATGAGTGCAGCAACACAACACTAACACAGCACTGGAGATAGATGGGGTGAGGCAGAGTATCTCTATCCCAAAGAGCAATCCCTCTCCTTTGCACCACATAACCTGAGTGACCCACTGGCTGGGTTAGCTCAGAAGACTGCAGAATTTGAGCTGTTTGCTAACCATTTCTATGTAAACATCAGGTATGAAGTCGAGTTAGCAATTATTAACATCTTTAATTACCACAAAATTAAGAGATTAAAACAAAGACTTAAACCATCAATTATGCAAGAGACATAGTTTACATCCCTCCAGCTGATAGCTAAAAATATTTCATAAAGAAGTTAAAGAAAGGGCCTTCTCAAAACATTTACGGTGTGTCAACACCATTTTTATCTCTACCCATTCCACAAGAAAATTTATTGTTCTAACAGCTGAACAAGCCCCTGAAGTTACACAAACTGGAGATAGGCACCTCCCTGAACTACCTACATTAGCAGCTTAGCTTCCCTTTTATGTCAGTGGAGAAAGAAAGCCATTCTTTCAGTTTTTACTACATCTCTTAATTGCTCAATCCATTGACTTTACATGGGCCTAACCTAATTTAGGGACTCAGTAAAATGATTACGGTTAAGCAATCTGAACAATGCCATCACTCCCATCTTCCCTGTCCAGGTAAAAACCCCTGTCCCACATTCTCCTACAATTCCATTATGGAAAAAAAGCCTGTAATTTATCTGATGGAGTAACATATCTTACATGGTGATTATTCTCTGCCATCAGCAACTACCTAAACTGGGATAAGACAAAATTATACCATTGAGAGAAACTAGCAAAAGAAATAGTTTCCTAGCTGATGCAGCCTAGATGGGAAACGCGTGCATGAGCACAATACAGATTCTTCTTTAACTGTTTTCTTTCTCAGCACATCGTGCTTTGTTTGAGGAACAGGCCCTCAGACCACAAGCTCTTGTTTCTGTTTCCTGTGTGGAGAACCACACAACAAGGAGATATTAGCTCTCTGGAAAAAAAAAAAAAAAGAATAATCTTTTTTGCTTATTATAAAGCAAATGACACCACAAAACATTTATCCTAACTGACCTTTGGACAATCCCAAATCATGAATAACTGGGGAGAGCAAAAAAAAAAAAAGCATGCTGAAGCCTTCCAATACCTCTGCCAGACCAGGAGCAACCTTACTGAGTCCTCTGCTCCTCAACTTTCACTTCCCTTCTGCACTTAACTCTGTTCACTGACACCAGTAACAATTCACAAAAAAAAAGGCAAAAATTCATGTTGTCTTTACCCAAAGGGTTGTAGATTAATATAAGAATAGTATCTCTGCTGCCTAATAAAGGGAGTTCAAAATATGTAGAAGTAGCACCCTGAAGGGCTGCAGCAGAACCAGGAACGCAGCCCATAGACCCCAAACCTTCCCTCTATATTAAGCCCTCCTTCCCCTGTTCCCATGCTCAGAGCAGAGACACAGCAGTTTTTTCTTGTGCAATTTTTGCTCGCTGGACTTTGAAAAGTTGACTGCAACTCGATTAACTAAGTTAGTGATAAACTTATTGATGTTAGACCCACCATACCAGTTACAGGCTGCATAATAAGAAGCAGTATTTCATTAAGAAGTACCAAGAAGCACAGAACACAGGAGTGCAGTTAATCCACAGCAGAAGTTGAGGGCTATGTTAAAGGCTAAGCCAGTGTGTGTGTGTGTAGCTGAGGAGCTGCTCTCCCTGTCCCAGGTGCTCTGTAGGAGCGATGCCGAGCCCCTGGCTGCCCTCCACCAGAAGTTAACCTTTAGGTCGTGGGGCTCTCTCTGCCTCTACCCTTGGTACTTTTCCGTCTTTACAATTCCTATCAGGAACATCCAGCTTGAAGTTCAGAGCGTTCATTTTCACAGGAACGGAGACAGATAGTGCTTTTGGAGGCATCAGGATGCTACAAGTTTTAAAACCTCAGGAGCCTGCGTTTAAATGGGAAACCAAGCCTAACATGCCCTGAATGCGTGACTAGGAACCCTTAGAAAACACCGGTAAAACTCCCTCAGTACCTTAGACATAAGTCTACAGGAATAAGTTTTCAGATTTAAGTAGCAAAGACAAGCCTTTTGGGGGATTATTTTTAAAGTTTATGAACTTTGCTCCCCCGGTGCCTCCCAGGCAGACATTTTAGGGAGCCCCGCGGGCGGGCTGAAGCTCCCGGTGCCATCCCAGACCCACTCCCCTTGGGAGTCCCGGGACCCCCCCTGCCCCACCACTCCCAGGGACAGGTCCACCCACCCCAAAACCCGCTTATAACCCCTCAAAACCTCCCCACAGCCTCCCAGCCTCCCCACAACCACCCCAAAAACCACCCCACAGCCTCCCACGGGGCAAAGCCCGCTACCCCCAGCCGGGGCACACCTGTAGGGCCCCATCGCAGCGGGAGCCTTGGCAGTACTGATTATTTTCTTCACCAGACTCGCCATGGCTGCCCCTTCCCCGTCCCTCTCCTCAGCCACCTCCTGATGCCCCCCCCCCCCTTTACCCTCCCCTTCTCCCCCCTCCCCTCCCCGCAGCCCGCCCCGCGCCGCAGGGGCTTCTGGGAGATGTAGTCCGGGGAGGGTGGCTGTGGCGCGGCGCGCATGCGCACTCGCCAGGCGGCGTGTGGTGAGGCGAGGCGGCGGCGTGCGGCGGGGCCGGCACCGGCACCGGGTGTTGTCCTCCCCCCCCCCCTCGCTCCGTGTGTGTCCTCTCAGCCCCCGCGGTCATGTCTGGTGCGAGGGAGAAGAAGCGAGCCAAGAAGATGAGGAACCAGCCGGTCAGCGTCACCATGCCCGCCGAGCCGGGGCCTGTGCCCGCCGGCGGCCCCAGGCCCTGCCCGCCCCCAGGTACGGCCCCCTCAGGGTCCCCTCAGGGCCCCCTCAGGGCCCCCTCAGTGTCCCCTCAGGGGGACACCTGCCCGCTGCCCCCTGGTCTGCGTGTGTTACCTCACAGCCTGGACCACGTGCCTCAGTCAAGCTTAAATTTTTTTTATTTTAACCTATGTTATTTTGGGGAAAAAAATACAAAAAGTGCAGCATTCGGAGGTTGAGGCGTTGCCTCTCTGTTTTGGGGTGAAAAAATGATGTTTAAGTGCATATCGAGGGGATGGTGCTGAGGCAGACGGGATGATGCAGCAAATTATGGCCAGCCCCGGCTGAGGGGTTTGCAGTGTTGTTAAAGCAGTGCTATCAGATTAAGCACTGCTTTCTGCCTTTCTCTTTTAGCAGGGAACTTGAAAGATTATATGGTTATAATCTCAGTCCTGCTGAAGAGCATGCACATAGCATTATTCTGCAGTGTTAGTGAGTATCTTGGTTTTATGGAGCTAGTTCTGTAGAAACAAAGAAAAAAATACAGAAGAGTTATAAAACTATGTAATTCCTGAAATCATCTGATTTTTCCTTGGGTGTTAAATCAGTCACTACCTTTTGAAACACTCTTCTTCCATCTTATTAACATACTCAGTGTCTCCATTTTTAGGCTAACTTAACGATGGAAGTTTGTGATATGAGTGTGTTTGTGATACGAGTTAATTGCCTTTCAGCTCTCCTCTTTCAGTTGATTTGTGCTGTAGGTCTCCACAAATTTGCTGACTCCAGCCTCCATCCCTCTCTCCCAGCTACTTCCTCCCCACCCTCACCTCACTGTCTGGATAGTGCTGCTCCCAGCCACGTGGCAAACTCAGATCAGGGAATTATTCCACATGAGAACTTTCTTTCTTTCTATCCCAAAGTGTTTATATATATATAATATATATATATGTTTATTTTCCATTTGAATTGCTGCACTGCTGTATAACGTGTGGTTGCTTCTTAGCTGGTTACAGGAGCCAGAACAGCATTGTTGCAGAATGTGAAATTTCAGCTTCACGATTGCTTGAAACAGAAGAGGGAGGTTCCTTGCTGCTCTAAGCTCATTTAAATTGAAGCTATGGGAGGTGTATCTGTTTTTGGCTGTGTGTTCCTCATGCCAGTCGCAGAATTTATGGGACAGTACGTTAAAGTTGTTTAAGAAGCTCATCAACCTGAAAACTGTTTTTTTTTTTTTCAATCTCCTGCCTGTTCCCCCTGACACACAGGGTGATTGTCAGTGGAGGGGCTCCCTGAACTGTACGGCCCTGCGTTCCTACTAGTACATGACTTGGTGCAGTGATTTATTTGATTTTGATGTTGATATAGATGCCTGTACCAGAAAAATGTACGCTGTAACTTACTGCATCAACATAACTGTATCTATCATGCTGAATTTATTTACTGCTGTAACAGAAATATATGCATGAGACTTTCTTAAGCTAGTAGATACTAGACAAAAATACATATGGTTATGGGTAAAATATTACCTTTGCTGGTGTCATACTAAACCCTGACTAGACAAAAATAAGAATTGCTACTGATGCAGTTGCATAGGCTGATTTTGATTAGATCTTTGTGTTATTGGGCCTGATAGAGTATTGGAGGCAAAGTCTGTGTTGGGTACCACTCTTAAAATGTGTAAAAGCTCCTTAATCTTTTGTTGCTCGCTGCTGGGCAGCACAATTTTTTTGTTTCTTCTGATGAAAAAGAACTTAATTCTGTTTCCTCATGGCTTTTTTAGTACACGTTAAATACAGTTGGAGGAATGTGTACTGCAATCTTACTACAAAGGATGGTTTAGCATTTATCTGTTGACTGTGTGTTTCTGTTACCTCTGTTTATTTCTAAACCCTTCAGGAGATTTTCATTCCGAGCAGCAGTATCAACAGCAGAAATTTTCACATCAGTCATCCGGGCCTCCCTACAGGAAAGACCAGTATTTTCCCAGAGAACAAAACAGAGGAGAGCGAGGCAGAGGAAGAGGAGGATGGCAAGGAGGACACCAGAGTGCTTCTGAGGAAATACCTAGATACATAACAGGTTTGTATATACAAAAAAAAGGCCACAATTTCCAGGACAACCTGCTGCTATTTGTCTGCTGTCTGCCTTTGGTTTTGTGAAATAGCAAAAATCAGAACCGATGCTGTGTTTGGTGTGTTCACTTGGACTTCAGTTTTTCCTGATTTTCTCCAAAATACAGATATACTTGTGTACCAGAATGAACGACCAGATGTTGTTCAGTGAGTCCTTTCAGACTTCCAAGTTGAAAAATTGCACTTACTTGTGATGAGGGGTGTGCATTTTGCTTTCTGTTTACCAATAAAATGAGTGCTGACAGTCATCTGTTTTTAATGTAGCCAGTGAAACTGTTTATGCTCACGATGCGAGTTAGAGACAGCTTTTCTTCTAACAGAATATTTGTTTAGGAGAACAAAGAGACAAATTAGTTTTTCAATATGTGGCGGTGTTATGATAATGAATACATTTCTGTAAGAATAAAACAAAATCAACCTCTGGCTCTGTATTTGATCATTTTAAAACAGTATGTAATATGATTACGGCTTCCTGTTTTTCCATGAAGAAGTTTTTACATCTCTTTGAGTACCATCTGAAAACATTGCTACTTTAATCTAGTAAAGAAGTACTTGATACAAATAAAACTTGTTGGTTACACCACGGCTTTTTAGATTCATTCATGTCCAAGTATGTGCTTAAATAAATATGTAAGCTTCAGAATATCTAAAGAATAGTTATTACTTCAGCAATAGACAGTACACAGTATTTTCTTTTATTTCAGCAAGTCATCAGATGGATGTAGCAGAAATACTCTGCTGGAGTTCAGGAATTTGTGTAGTGTCACCTTTGATTTTTGCCATTTGTCGTGCTCTGATACAGTTCTTTTCATTGCAGTGTCTACCTTTGCTGAAGCTCGTGCTGCTGAGATGAAAGCCATGTTGAAAGCAGTTACGCAGAAGTCGTCAAACTCTCTAGTTTTCCAGACGCTACCTAGGCAGATGCGAAGGCGAGCTATGAGTCACAACATTAAACGCCTACCCAGGAGGCTGCAGGAGATTGCCAGAAAAGAGGTATAAGCGTGTTCTGATTGTATTTGATAAACTGTATCATGGGCATAGCTGATGTACGGTGTTCAGCTGTACATTTATTAATGTTTAGACCTGAGCTGGTCAGCAAATTTTCTGTAGGTACACAAACTGTGGCTGATACTTGGATCCAAAATGCAGAAACATCTCAGTTTTAGATGGTATCTCAAGTAGATCTCTCTAAAAACTCCGCTTTGTGATTATTGGACAACTTGAAAAGTTACTGGACTAGTGATAGAACCCTTACTTGCAGGAGGGTTTGTTTGGGCAGTGAATCTAGGCCCCAGGAGTCCTGAATAACACCTGCCTAGCTTGCACCCCACCACTGCTTTGAGCTGTGACCCTGCTGGACTCAAACCAGCACAGCTCATTCCTGCAGTTGTTCTATTTTACAGCTCAGACATTCGCTGGAGTAGTTGGCAGCTGTGTGCAGCTTCAGACCTGCTAATGAGTATTCCTGGTTGCTCATGAAACTCATTTTGGAGCAGTATCTCAGCATTTAGTCAGAATGCTCCCATGTAGCTACTTGCTCCTAATCCAGTATGGTGTTCATATGTATTTTAAAAAAAGGTATAAGTCTGACTCTCTCTGATGTTTTTCACTGATCACTATACTTCCTCTGGACACTTCTTAAAATGATGAGTTTGCTTGGTAAGTTTTCTATGTGTTAAGGTTGAGACCTTACTCCTTCCTCCTGAGTTCCTGAAGATTCATGATTCAGAAATTGTTTCAAGTACTTCTGCTCATGTTCCTTAGGGTGTGGTTTATTAGATCTTCATAACCTGCATCTCTTTTTTTTTTTTTATTGCTCTGGTTGGCATTCTTTTTGCTTTGTTAGTCATGATGAGATTTTATGCAGTTTGGCATAAGCAGCATGGGCTGCTTTGTGTGGTTACATGCTCTGTCCTTGTTAATCTAGATTTCTTTCATGTTTATATTTGGTTCTTTTGTGTCCTAATTCATTAACTCATTTCACGTGGAAGCATTTCTAACTTCTCTGCATATACTCACTGTTACCCATCCTTATTTTCACTTGTATGATTCATGGATTTTTGAGGTCATGCAGCTGCATTTCTTCTATATTCTATCTCTTCAGGTCTTTTGGCATAGTTTGTGTGCTTAAACAGTTTTTTTTGTTTAATGATTTCTTGGAGCTTCTGTGTCTTCTGAGCCATTTCCCTTTCTAAAGGTTCTGCCTATTAGTTTTCAGTGCTTGAAGTCTGCATCTTCAAAGTTACTGTTCTGATTCTGCAGCACTTCCTTTGTTTCCTTAGATCCTTTAACGTGACCACTTTCATACAAAAACTTACCTCGACTATCTCTTACCTCTTCACAAGCTTGAAGACATACATTTTTTGCCTATGGTACCACATCACTTTTTCCTCTAGCTGTCTTTCTGAACAAATCAGTTATTTATTATTGGCCCAGTGGCTTCTATTGCCTTTTGCGCAGGCAGTCAGATGAGTCTGATCATGACTTGGAACTTGTTTTATTCTTCTGTGCCTTTCTGTCTCGACATCGTGGGTCATGTCAGTGTTTCCTCTGCTCAGGGCAGTGACTTTCTAGTATTCTCTTTTCTCTGCTGTTACCCTTAAAACCAGTGGTCTGCCATCAACCATTTCTTGGCAAATGCACAGTGGACATCCTAAGAAGCATTTATTTATTTATTTAGATTAATTTAATTAATCTAATAATTAATTAGTTCATTTGTTTGTTTGTTTGTTTATTTATTTTTTGCCCTGTAGTCCCTATTTCTTTCTGTCACTTCTCTTCACATTTGAGAGGCAAGCCTTCCTCTTCAGCCATGCATTCGCTCTTAATGATTCTGTTCTTGACTGGGTTGTTAACAGCAATTTAGTTTGATGTTACCAAGGGCCTTTCCTTGTTTGCTTTTACACATTGTAGAGACTCTGAGTATCCTCAGGTCCTACCTGCCAGTATTTGAGTCTGTACTGCTTCCGTACAAGCTCAGATCTTGAGGTTTTCCAAGTATCATGTTCTTTTGTTCACGTGGATATACTGATGTTGGCCAAAAACTTCGTGCAGGAAGTAGCAGAATCACAGAACAGTTTGGGTTGGAAGAGACCTGACGGATCATTTAATTCCACCCCCCTGCCATGGGCAGGGACACCTCCCACCAGCCCAGGCTGCCCAAAGCCCCATCCAACCTGGCCTTGAGCACCTCCAGGGGTGGGGCATCCACAGCTTCTCTGGGCAGCCTGTGCCAGGGCCTCACCACCCAAGAGATCTTCCTGTTTTTGTTTAAGTTTCTGAATGTCTGGGGATTTTGGTTTAACTGTGTGTTCAAGTCAAACTTTGATGTTCTCATATGAATGGGGCTTGCATATAAAATTTCCATCTGTTAGTTATCCTCAAATGAGAAGGTAGAATTATGGAGAAATACTATCAGGATAAAGTATAGCTTAGATGATGGTAGTGCATCCTGTATCCTTGTATATGTTAACCTTTATCTTCAACAGAAGTTTGTCCTTTTGAGATTTACTTCGATGTCCTCTCTTTTAAAAACAGGCAGAGAAGGCTGTACATCAGAAAAAAGAACAGTCGAAGACTAAATGTCGCAAAGCTAGAAGGCGCCACGTGAATTTGGTAGCCGAGTTTAATCGCAGGCAAAGAAAGAATATTTGGCTGGAAACACATATTTGGCATGCAAAGAGATTTCACATGGTAAAAAAATGGGGATACTGCTTAGGAAACAGCCCTACAGAGAAGTGCTACAGGGCTTGCTACCGAGCCATGACAAATCACTGCCTTCTTCAGGTACCACGTTTGCATCTGTTTTCTTTGTTATTTTGCCAAGTTGAAGTAATCAACTGTTCTGTTACAAGTGTTTCTGTCTCTTTGAAGTAATGTTGTGTCAGCTGTTAATAACTGCTAGCTATGAACTGAATAATTTCATAACTGCAATGAAAGGTGGAGAGCATCAAAGAGACCAAGGTGAGCCTATAGAAGAGCCTTATGTATTAAAAAGGTACCTATGACTGAAATATTCCATTTTCAACCATAAAAGCTTAGAAATTAAATGAATCCCTGTATCTCCTTCCTGAGAAGGCTGCTGTTGAAGACAGATGTTTTATTGTGTGACCTTTTTGATCCCTTGGCTCAAGGGGTCAAAGAAATGCCAGACAGCTGTCCTGTGACTATCAATGTTAAGTTAGAAAGGAAAATTTTCTCATTGACTCAAATTTTAGTGAATGAAAAAATACAACTGCAGTGTAAATCATAAAGCTCTATCTGATCTTTCCTTGCTGGCTTCACTTTCAAGAGTTATTCTCACTTCACTACTATCCTGTTGTTTCAGGATTTATCATATTATTGTTGCCTGGAGTTGACTGGTAAAGAGAATGAGCTTCTGAAGCAACTTGCGCGAATATGTAGTGTTGACACAGGTAAAATTTAACTCATTTGAAATAAAGTTAAGATTCTGAACAGACTAAAGGTTGACTCATGCTTTTTCCTTCTTAATGTACTAGCAATCTGAGGAGTAGTAAGAGTTGATACCTAGTTGTGATTTTTTGGTTGAAAAACCTGATTAAAATGTCCTCTCCTAGGACCATAATTTCTTATTTTCATTTGCCTTTTCATAAACTTATTATTATTGTCTTCTTTATTTGGTACTGTCCTAACAGCCAGACAGAACTTCCTTTTTTGTTTCTTAAACAAGAGGTTGCTTTGTTTTTCATTAAGTATCTTCTTCTTCAGGATTAACATTTAGAGTGGCACGTTGTCTGTCTGGAAGATTCCAGGGTTCCCTGAATCTTTACCGAGCAGATCGCTATCCTGAGGATGCGCTTGGTCCTGTTACATTTATTTGGAAACCCAGGGATGGGTCTGAAAACAGACAGTTATGGATCTGGATGCATCCAGCTCTCAAACAGGTATTTTGTTTTTTCGGCGTTGAACTCCGGTTTGTTCATGCATTGTCTATTCCTTATGTTGGAGATACTTTCGGAAAGGTGTAGAAGAGAGAGATGGAATTAAAAATTAAGAATTAAAAATTATGAATCAAAAATTACAGCACTGTTTCCACTCTGACTATATTTGTGTTCTGTAACTTCTTACAAAGACAGTATGGGAGGTTCATGCCTCTGAGTTGTTTTTTTTTGTTGTTGTTGTGAGCTTGTTCAGGGTTTTCTAGTGATCCTTTTTGGGGTACGTTCACAATGTGCTGTTGCTTGATTTGCTTCCTTCCCACTGCCACCCATGACACGCTGTTTGGTTGCTGTCATCACAGGTAATCATAATCTGCTTCTTAGCTATGACCTTCAGTAAATCAACTATACATTTGCAGTTTTTCTCCCATTAATTTGAGTGACAATTTTCTAGCAACAATATTACATACAGCACTTGATAGTAAGGCATGGACTTAAGCAGAACGAAGATCATTCCCTTAAATCCTTATAAGAAAATAAAATGCTAGAATGTAATTCTTAAAATTGTGTTTAAGCTTTGTAATGCCCTGCTCATCCTCCTAATCCAAACTTTTGACATTTTTCTTTAGGACATACTGAACGAGTTAAAAGAAATTTTTCAGTGTTCAGAGCCTGAAAAAGTCTATATCCCTGAGCCAGCTACAACATCAGCTCAAGAGGAAGAACAAATGGATGTCGTTCTGAGCCTTGGCAAAAAAAGAAAGAAAGAGGATAAAGAAGGAGAAAAAGCTGTGCCAGTGAAAAAAATAATTGGTGATGGCACTAGAGATCCATTGCAGTCCTACTCATGGATCTCGCAAACTACTGGTGTTGTGATCAGGTTTGTTCACAGAAACTGTTACCTATAACCAGTTAATAGATGTATTATAGCTTAACAGAATACTGGGGGAAAAAGCGTTCTGTACAAGTGTACACTCGGGTGAAACTTCCCTCTTTCAGTGATCGAACTATGGAGATTCTGAGATACCGACTGATCGGCCCGCTGTCACACTGTGTCCTTACAGAGACCCTGAAAGCTGCTTCGCTCCAAACAGTAAGGAAAATAGCAAGTTGGATACTGCTGTAGCTTTAATAAAGTTTTTGGGGTGTACAAACTTCTTTTTGCTAGAAAGAATCATAAACTGTCTAGCCTCATACATGTTAGCCTTTAAAATAAGTATTTTTACTCTGTTAGCTTCTCTGTATTGAGCCCCTTGACTGATGCTGATCTGAGGATGAACACTTATATGGATTTCAGGTGTGGATAGGAGGAACATAGAACTAGAAACAGGAACATATGACACTATTGAGTGGGCCCTGAAGGTTTAGTAGTGACACACTGTGTTGACAGGTCTAGAATAATTCATGCTCTCCTAGGCAATCTGTAGATCATGTTTCTCAAGCAACAAGCTGGAGCACTCTGTAGGGCAAGACACAAAAAGTATAGAAGACTTGCATTTTAAATCAAATGCATAATTCCTACAGGATTTAGTATCTTGTGCACCTCTTGGCATGTAGCATCACTGTGGTTTCAATGTGGGATTTTTTTTGTCTCTTGCAGCAAACATGAGGAGGCCATGAAATCTCTGGCTTTGTATAAGAAATTACCGACTACAGAGTTAGGAAGGATTGTGGATTGCTTTGTTTACTTTTGGAGCACAGGTTAAATTGAACGTGCTTATTGGAGGGTATTATAAAGTGGAATATAGGAATAAGCTGCATCAGGAAAAAATGATTTTGGTTTGAAACTCGGAAGAAAGTAATCATAGTGATTAAGGCAAACTGGGATTGAATTCATACTGATAGAAAATACGAAATTACTACTTGAGTTAATTAGATGGTGTTGTTTTCCAGGAGATGGCAGATTCAGAATCAGAACTGAATAACTGGTGGGTAGAAAACTGCAAGGACTCTGAAAAAGTATCTCTTCATCAACGTCAAACTGCTATCTTTGAGCTATTAGAAGGTATTTGGGGATGGGTGATATGGGAGGAAGGGAAAACTCTTAGGTTCTAGTGGTCAAAACTGGCATGCTAACAAGCTGGCATAGATTTGGAGAGGCTTTTTTTTTCTTGATCGAGGGAGTGATGCCAGTGAGCATGTACTTAGGTAATTACCCTGGCATGTCAAAGATTTGAGGATAGCTACGCTGATTTTTTTTTTTTTTTAAGGGAACATTATGTCCTCTGTGTAGTCCAAACTCTTAAACAAATAAGTCTTGTTTCTTGTCTTTGTGAACTTATATCCCATCAACAATTTCAAATTTATTTATGTTGGACTATACCACTCACACATACAAACACTTAAGACAGTAAATTGTAAACTGTCTCCTCAGATAACATGGTAGACTCCTGCTCAAAGTGAAAGCATTTTGTCTTGCTTTGCATGTTTTTGTTCCTAATAAACAGTTGTTTACTTGGCTGAGATGTAAAATACAAAGTAAACAACATCTTAGTTTCTAGCTCTGAAAACAGATAAAGAGCTGGTGGTGTTAGATCTCAAATTATACTCAAGCTCTCCAGTCTGAAGCAGTTAGGCCTCAGATTGGGCAAGATGAGGTAAAACTTAATTACTTTCTTTTTTCCTTTCTCTGGAAGAAAAGTAGAAAAGAAAGGTTTGTTGCTTAGGAGTTGTGCCAAACGTAAAGGATGAATTTGAGTCTGTTAATTGAGCGAGTGACCTCATTTCTATGCTAAGCGTAAGTATAATTGCAGAGTAACTCTTATGCTGCTGTTGTTGTCTTTTGTTATTGGACATTGGACAAGCATTGGTGCGTTTTCAAAACATGCTAAATTGAGTACTCTGGCTTGCATCTCTGGCTTCTAGTGGTGTCATATCCCTGCAGGCAAAAACGCACAAAATAACAGTGCAGAAGAAGATTGCAAATTTATTTGCGGTTTCATGGCAATGTTCATCTGTGTATTTTTAAAGGGATAAGTTCACCATCACAAATGCCACCAGGTACAATACTCGGCCTCACTGTTGGAGATCCTCGAGTAAATCTGCCAAAAAAGAAGAGAAAAGCCATGCCAGACCCTGAAAAATACCAAGGTAAAATTCCTTGCTTATATTGTGCATGAAACTGCCAAAGGCAAGAGATTCAGTTTCTTTCTACACTTCTGTTTTCATTTACTGTCATATTCTACTGATGTTTTTTTTTTTCCTTGCTGTTTTCCTCTAGCATTAGCTTTTAGAATGTTTTCTTCCTCTTTCTATATGCCTTGACAGAACAGAAACAGCCTGAAAATAGGTTGCATAGGTTTTAGAACAGCAATTGCGAGGGAGGGATCTGCACCAAAGCTGGTCTTGTGCTCAGTGGAAGCCTCTGTCTGACCATACAGATGATCCAGGTTCGAATCCTGGCAAGGCCAACCAGGTGCTAAAAGATGCTCAGTTTCTGTTCAGTTTTTAGTCTTCCAGGTGTTGTCTCTCTCTCCAAGATACCTGCTGTTTCTGGTTTATAGTCTTTGAATGATGAAATTTGCAAATTCACTAGGGAGTTAAAAAATAAATAAAATGCAAGGTTCGTATTTCAAATGGCCAAGTTGGTAGTCTTCCTTGAAAACAAAAGCTGCATGGGTGACTACGTAGACTTTCATTTCAGTGCTGACTTGCACAATATTTCAGTGCAAAATACAAAATCAGTTGGATTTGAACGTCCTTGAAAAATGTGGGGTTTGTGTACAGTGCTGTGTAGGCATTTACAATTAGGTTGACGGGGCACAGACTGCCTAACTTAGTATGAGAAACAGAATAGTCAGCTAGCAAACAAGAGAAGTGAAGTTTCCAGAGACTTCAAAATACTTTGTTTCCTTGGTGGTGTGTTTACTAGAATAATCTAGCCTTAGCTTTCACTGAAAACCAGGTTGAATGCTGATTTCAGTTACCATCTTTTAGCTGTCTTTTAGCACAACTCTTCCTATTCAGATTTTCTTACATCCTCCTGTTTTAACCTCTGTATGTAGAACAGCCTTTCTCCTGTTTATTAGTTCTGCTTAGCTACATTCTCATCGTTAATGTTCGTGTTGGAAATGTTGCTGCATGTGTGACCTCTACTTTGGTTCCTTCGTCCTGAGGAGTAAGGTGAGCTATACACCACTTCTTTACCAGCTCAAACAAGTCTCTGTAAACGAGTTAGTGACCACAAGAAGTTGTCTGTTCCCCTTCATTCTGCTTGTCATGTCTGTGAAGATGTGATCAAGAAGGCGAGTTCAGTGGAAAGCTTCTAAGCATTGGAAAAGCCACGTAGTAGTTTCTCTCCCACTGCCAGAGATGGTTGTCCCTCAGGAAGCAGGGACATGGTAAAGAGGTAATGATGGAAGGCAGGGAAACAATAGGAAGTAGGTACATACGCCTGTCGTTCTTTGGCTGGCTAGAAATGGCCATCTTCAAAGTCTTTCTACTTATCCTTCAACTTGCAAAAAAAAAATCTAAACCACAAACATTCAGAAAATCTGGTGTTGCTTTCTGGTTCCTTTCTGATTTTTTTTTTTTTTTTTTTTTTAATTTTATTTTATCATAAGCTTAAAATAGTATCTGCCCGCTCTGACTCTTATTCAGGTGAGGGAGAAAGCCCTTGATCAGCTAGCAAGAAAAAGTAAACAGTGTGTGATACCTCTTAATTTAGGTCCTGCTAAAGGACTTCATGTTGCACAAATACATTGCTAACCAGATAAGTTAAAAGTAAGCAGAAGAATGAAGGAAGATAAATAATACAGCTGTCTTCTAATCTAAAATCAAAAGGACATCATGGTAAGGGAGCAGAAAGGGAGAGAACAGCCCTGCTACGAGAAGCAGTAGGGAGGGAACAGGAATGGCTGCTGTTCTGTTTCCAACCTGAATACTTCCTAATGCTGTGTGGGGTGACTTAGAGGGTTATTCACAGTCTGCTGCGTACCCATTACATGTGCAGTGGCTAAATCTTATGGTGTGGTAGTTCATCTCTCCTACCTAGAAACCTCAAGACTGAGGTACAACTGCCACTTTCATACTTATCAATACTTATCAATACTCATTAATACTTATTGCTAAGTATTAGTTGAAAAGAGAGGCCACTGTTACTCTCCAAAGTCTGTTGTTCCTATCCTGACTTGGTAGTTAACTGTGTGACAGCTACCACTGGTGCTATATCTCTGCCTTAATGGGCTTACTTGTTCAAGTAGCTGAGATAAATTACATTTTGAAAAACTTTAGAAAACCTATCCATGTTAGTTTATTAAACTCAGATACTTTTACAATTTTCTAGTCAGGGAAAGCCTTCACATGCTTTTGATTCTTTGTTTTTCTGAAGAAAAAGTAAAACTGCATCTGCACTAGTAAAAGGAAGCCTAGGCATAATCAGTTACTGTGCAAAATATGTTTTGTATCTATTCTCTCTCTGCCAGCATTATGCATTCTTCACACTGTTTACTGTTTCGGGACCTGGAACTGTGCAGCTTAGTTTGTGATCTTGTTGGAACATGTGGTCTTGTTGCACGTTTCGTTGCCTTTATCTATCAAATGTATTTGTTCTTTGTTCCTATCAACCTCCTTGATTACCTGGCTGATTTGCAGGAGTTTACAAATCCATTAAATAGATGGAGGAGAATCTATTGAAGGCCATTTGATGCAGAAAGATCGCCTCTAACTTGAAGTTTGTAAGCCATAAATGTCTCGAATGACATCACTGCATACTGATCTTAGTGCTGCACTCTTCCCCAGAACCCTGTTATTGTCCACACTTGGAGTCAGATTACTGAAATATCCAGCAAGAATGTCATCAAAAGAAACACATTCCCATGGGTTATTTGAGTTTGATTTACCAGTTTTACCAGCATTTTTTCCAAATGGTTCTGTCCTGCTTACACTGGTTCTTTTGTGAGGAGTGATCCAGGAAGGGATTCTATCCTCCTCTTCAACTTTATGAAGGGCAATTTGTTTAAACAAAAATAATGAGGGAATTTAATCTTGGCACATAGTATATACATTACTACAGCAAAGATACTACCAGTGTTTCCACAGTAACACCCACAAAAAAAAAAGTTAGGCTTTTCTTCTAGATAGTTGATCCACCTATGGAAGATGAGGTCTGAGGTCTGTAATTCCATTGAAATGGTTTTAATTTGCTCCTTCTGTAAGAGGAAATCTTTTTATGAGCCTTAGAGCTACATAAACTTTCTGAGCCTTGGTTTTGATATAACCTTACTCAGATGTGGTAATGTGGTAAGATGACCTTTATGTAAGAAATGGTACTATCCATTCGTCTTAATGACATGTCACGTTGACTGGGCAATAAAAAGGAAGCCTTGCTCTATTCCACACTTTTTTCCCCTTTTTGCTTCCTGGACATTCAAATGCAATTTGGATTGATATTAGGAAGATCAAAATGACACTGCTTATGGTAGCAGATTCTATATTAGTCTTTTGTTCTTCATTGGATAAAAAACAATTGATTTTCTTAGCAAATTCTTACCAATTTAAAGATGCGTTATTTATCAGATGTGCAAATAGTTTAGGTAAGTTACAGCCCTCAGCTCTGTTTGTGGATTGTCATACATGAAATCTGTGAAGTGACATGCATCCATCTGTATCCCCTTTATTTTTTTAAATTTTGTTTTCAAAATGCTGTTCTAAGATAATGCCTGTGTAGTCTTCCCCCGGTGGGTAACGTGTTAACCCACGGTAGTTTCAGTCTTTCCCAGTTACTCACACTCGTGAATGCGTATGCATGGGTTCAGGCTGTGTGTTTATACACGGAACTGACCTCATTTCTTTAGGCTGTGGGATAGAGAGTTTGTGAATAAATCACTTCTCACTGCCTTCTCAGCAGGTTTATGCCTTCTGGAAGTCGAGCCTCCCAGCAAGCGGTCAGTACTTACGTGACCACAAATTAGCATTAGTCTTCTCTCCATTTTAAAGTACTCTTCTGACATTTTGATACACTGCTGCTGTCTTGTCATGGGAGAATACAAATTCTGTTGCTCAACACGGGGTATGGTGGAGCCTCTTAACAGTCAATGAATGAGATGAGTATAAGGAGAATGCGTCATGAAAGATAAGTGAGCAAAAGTTACTTTTGCAAACACAGAGCGTGATTTTTTGCCAATCAACACATTCTTGCAGTGGTTTAGGTATCCAGCCCTTTGCTTTGGTTCTCCTGCTACCCCATGCATACATGCTATGAAACTGTTCCCTAACAGTACTTCTTTTGCTTCTGCTGATGATTCTCACAGACAGACAGAAATTTTTCAAATAGAAGCACTCTTAACCTTAGGTATGTCTTCTAAGATGGCTAAGGTAATCAGCTACACATGTCAGAACAACAGTGTGAACTGAAATAAAACCTTCCTTTTTCTGTCGGTATTGTCTGAGCACCAACCATAGACATCAGCAGAAGCAGGTAACGTGCTGATTGTCATTGAGCTTTCTGTGCTTAGTAATGCAACTCCCTATTTCCTGTACTAGCTGTAACATCTTCATTAGCTGCTTATTCATCAGTAGGGTTATTTCTCCAAAAATTTTACATTATGGACTGAAGAAAACAGGAAAAAGCAACAGTTTGAATTACAGCATGCTTTGCAGAGAGATGGGATTCTCCAGGTGGAATGGAGAACAAGGTAAAAGAAAGTATGAAGTTAAAGATTTTAGGGTAGTGAGGAGAATATTGAGTGGAATGTAGGGATGGAAAGAGACAGACATTAAAGGGCTTTTTAATGAAAAAAAAAAAAAGTTATGTCATATAATATACGACTTCTAAGAAACTCCAAGAATATGACAGGGATAGCATTATCTCAGATGTGGTAATAGGAGGCAAAAAATAATTCAGAGAAAGTTACAGTGAAAAATTTACATTTAAAGGAACTAGAATGTGTTTAAATAATGTAACCTAAAGAGATTCTAATGTTCACAAATACTTTCTGTACAGAAGATTGAAAAGCCCCTTTCCCTACCCTCTATTTGCTTGTAATTACGTGCCCTTCACCTTGGTTATCCCTAAGAGTCAGGAAGAAATTTCCTAGCGCTACTACTCATGTTTTTGCTGTCTTTTTCTCCTTCCTTCAGTTCAGTGATATTTGCTGTGTCTCAAACAGAACGTGCTTTCCCTCTGGGAACACAGAACCTTTTCAGGTTCCTCCTCAGGTTATTGATTTAATTTTGGATCACAGAAGAAATTCTTGTGGCTGAATTGGCAAGGACTAAAGATTTTCTTTTTAGTTGTCATCTATAGCATGGCTCTTTCTGTGTTTGGCTTGTTTTTTATAATAAACTGGAAACCTTACAAAATAAAATGTTCTGTTTCCACTAGATCTTGCTGTGCTGTACATTGCAGTTGTAGGCTTTCCACTACAAACCTTAATTCTGTGCTGTATAGAGGTCTGTGCCCAATGGGTAGAGAAGAAGATCTGCTGGCTGTTCTAAATTAAACAACTATTAGGTGATTGCCTGCTAGTGCAGGCACCTGGAGTGGATGCCCCAAATGACATTTATATTTTGGATCTTTATTTTAAATTACAAACTGTAATAATTTATTTGGAGTCTTTACATTAATTTTGTGAAGATGTCCACAGTAAAGTGCAGAGTCCTTAATTTGACGGAATGTCACCCTAATCTGATCATTGTTTTAGTATTTCTTCCTCATCGTTGTATGTAAATGTTACTTATCAGCAAGATGCTTAGCAAGTATCAGGTTAATAGCACCATCAAGCTATCAGGAGTGTTGCCATATTAAAGGTTTCTGTTAATTTTTGCAACTGTTATTAGTATGGACACTTTATGTATTTTTTAACAATTATTGCAATTCTGTTTGGTAGTATCTATTGTATAGTTAGGACTACTGAACAATCCATATCTTCTGTGCACAAAGTCTTTGTCCTCATTAATTGGAAAAATTACCTAAATTGTGTCTTTCAAAAGACTACATTACTTTAAAACAAACAAAAAATGTATGTTCCTTTAATATGTAAGACTTTGCAACCTACAAGGTGAGCAGCAATGAGTTTTAATCACATAGCTATTAATAACTCGTTGTGTCATTTGTTGGTAAGGATTATTTTACTCAGAATATGGATTGGCATGCATTGTGTACCATATATGGAATGCTGAATGCTTTTAACCCATAGTTTTTTAACCCATGTTTTTTCTCTATTTTGCTTGGACTGGGGAGTTGAAGCAGAGATAGGTTTAATACCCCCAGTGATGAACTGTTATCATCTTCAGTAGTGCACACAACTGTGGGACTGTGCAGACATGCTCAAAGAAGACATACTCATGCCTTCCTTGAAGTGCAGAGCCTGAAAAGATCCAGGGAGTGGAAAGCTAGTGCTAAATAAGTATTGCATTCTAGTCATATCCGTAAAAATATTGCCTGTATGTACATTTTTTAAAGGTCATCTTCACTTATCTGATAAGTTTGCTTAGGACTTATTTCAGGTTTTGTAACATTGTTCTTTTTTTTTTTTTTTTAACCAAACTTGGGTGAACTTCATACTTTTCCTGAAACGCCAAATTCCAGAATATTAAAAGTTGCTTCCTAAGTATGTAACTAACATTGCCAAGTGTGATGTCACTTTTACTAAGAAATGTCTGTCTGTAAGAAAACGCAAGGTTAATTCTTCTAAGACTAACAGGTAGTTTATTTCATGTTCTGTATTTGGAAAAAATGTATGTTAAGATATATTCCAGACACTGTGATGATTGTTAACCTTTCAGCAGTGTTTTTTTTTTTCCAGTTTGCTCATCGTACTCATGATATTGGAGTGGTTTTGGAAATTTGAAATTTAAACCACAAAAATGTGAATTTTGCTTGAAGGTTCTCTTCTTTTGTAGATAATGATAAAGTTAGGCAGCTGTACCTGGAGGGTGTACCTGTTGAGTGTGCTCACAGCTTTATCTGGGACCAGGACATCTGTAAGAACGTCACTGAAAATAAAATTTCAGAGCAGGTAACTAACAAGGTGGATTGCCATGGAGAAAATGGCTAACGGTCCACATACGAGACTCCTGAAACTTGTTTAACTCCAAAAGTAGTACTTTAATAATGTAGTAGTTATCCAACTGCTGAGTTGAACTTTCTGTTCTGTAGCATTTATGTAATGTTCTTCTATAACTATTGTTTGTGATTCACTTAAAAGAAAGCTTTACTGGATTGTCCACAGGACTAAATCATCATAGGTTTATTTACCTGAAAGATTTGGAACTGGATTTTCCTACATCACCTTAACTCATGTATAGCAGATAAAAGGGATGAAGTGGCACAGAGAGACTCTGCCCTTCTACTCCTCAGTCAAAGCTAGGTGGATTTTCCTGAAAAAAGAAAGGAAAACGAGACTAAGTAGATCCTTCAGGTCTTGAACTGCAACACGCTGTGTTGTGTCATTCTGGGTAATACCTGTGATTTCTAGATAGCTTTAAATATGCTTTTACAGGTTTGAAACCTTGTATCTTGACATTTCTATTGGCAATGGAGGAGCAACCCACAAGTGAATGGGTGAAAAGGTGATCTAGTCACAAGAGGTGATGCATTTTTGGCACCATTATAACCCAAAATAGAAAATGTTCATATGGCAGAAACATCTCTCCAAATATTCTTGTGTTGCGTGTGTTCTTTCAAATTGACCACCACAGTTTAAAAAAGCAAAATGCTTCCAAAAAGTTACATTAGCACATCACAGGATCAGCACAGTCTTTGTGGTCTTCCTGCCGTTGTGAAATGTAATGTTTACCTTACAAAAACAGCTGATGCAGAAGGGATGTGTAAAGTTGCATCTGGTGTTCTTTTTCTCATAAATACATTCATAATGCTGTACAATGAAATATAACAACCAGTGATTGACAAAGCCTTGGTGCCAGCATGCTTCATGCAAAACCGATTCATGACTAAATGCTCTTTTCATCTCCCTAGTTATAGTTCAGATTTTATCTAACTATCGGCAGATTTTCTGAAAGCACCAGCTCAGTCTAGTCTCGTGCACAAATCTATAAATATCAAGTTGGACTACTTTTCCTCCTCACCTTTGTTGTATATTTTTGTTCTTGAGTTTCAATACCTGCCATCCATCAAGGAATATGGAAGTTACAAGAGAGGGAAAAAAAGGTTACTTAAATACTTTTTCTAAAGGTATATTTTATGCCTCAGTGATGGTCTGTTCAAATGTGTAGCATGTTTCTAATTTATTTTTCCTCATCATAAATTATGTCATGTCTGTGTTTCAGAACATTATCTGCAAAAGGAAAAAAGGTTACTAACTTATGGGAAATTTCTCCTCTTCAGGATTTAAACCAAATGAGAGCCCAGTTATTGGTACCTGGATCACAGCTTGATTTGGGTCCTTGTGAGTCTAAGATTCCCGTACTGTTGGTGCAACAGCCAGGAAAAATGGCTGGAGAAGATCGACCAGGATGGGGGAGTGGCTGGGATATCTATCTCCCAAAGGGCTGGGGCATGGCTTTCTGGATTCCTTTTGTAAGTGACTTTCCTTGGAAACGGCAAGTAAATACAAGAAATGATGTCATTTGGTGTTAAATACTGATTTTAGCATTGTGTAATCAATTCACTATCACAGGATCAAAATCCCCAGTAGCTTTCCATATCTTCTGTTGGATATAACTATGCCCACCTGGCAGTTTGAAGCTTGAAGTGTGGGGAGTACGAAAAGAAAGCTAATGCTGTAGCTCTTGGGTTTTGTATTTCCAAGAGCATGTGTCTCTAAAGAGAAATCATTTGATGCCAGCTGCTCATCCACTTCCAGCTTGGCTATCTCCACTGTTCTGACAACATTCTGTTGCCTCTGATTTGAGGGGAGCTTGAAACACAAAGTTCAAGTTAGGCTGAATATTTTCCTGGTGCTGTTAGGAGTATCTTTGAATGTTTAGGTGTTTTTTATAGTGCCTTTCTACAGTTAACTGGGCAACATGTTTGAGTGCCTCGCTCCACCCACAGAGTAAAGAATTTCTTCCTGACATCTAATCTAAACCTCCCCTCTTTTAGTTTAAAGCCATTCCTGCTTGTCCTATCACCATCTTTCAGTGTAAAAAGTCACAATCCATCTTTCTTTATAAGCTTCCTTTAAGTACTGGAAGGCTGCAGTGAGGTCTCCCTGGAGTCTTTTCTTCAGGCTGAACGTCTCCAGCTCTCTCAACATTCCTGGCAACATACAAGATCAGAACCTGTGAAATTCTATTTATTTTTGTTGATTGTTTTTCAAAATAATCTTAAAGAACATGACTAATATTCTTGAAGTCATCGTTTAGAACTATGGAAATCATATTTAAGTTGATTTTTTTTTTTCAAAAGCTGAAGCAATACTTTCAATTTTTTAAGGCAGTAGCTTCAGGAGTATTACTGTCTCGTTTCAGTTAGTAACCAGGAATCAATACAAACATGGCTTTTTTGGGGTTTTGGTTTTTATAACAGATATATCGAGGTGTACGAGTTGGTGGCTTGCAAGAGGCTGCAAAGCATTCTGAATATCAAAGAACACCTCACACTCCAAATGATTTCCCAGATTGCCCAGCGGGAATGCAGTTTGCCAAAGAACTGGAAGCCACCCTTCTTGAAAAATTCAAACGGTAATGCTGACTTCAGGATTGATCATGAGAATGGGAAAAGAAGTAATGCTGCTTGAAGTAGTCCCTTAATTATCTGTTGTGGTGTTCATTTAGATTTGGACTTTATGAAGATCTTTTACTGGAGTTTTAAATTCCAGTATTAAAAGAAAAAAATCTAAGCTGTGCATAACAGAAAAGCTCTGCTAAACAGGCCATATAAATTAAGTAAAACCTATTTCCAGAGATAGGCTCAGTTACAAGGCTGTAATAAGGCTGCGTAACAACTTATTCCAAGCAACCTTAGCAGCAAATGAGAGGCGAGAGGAGAAAGCAAAGGCAGAACATTAGAGTATTCTGTGGTAAAGAATAAAGTGAACAAAGGAGTGTATTTCAGTGTCAACTTTTTAATACTATGTCAACTTTTAAAATACTATTATAGTATTTAAATACTATTTTTAATACTAGATATTCTGCAGTTTGCCTTTGTTTTTATTACAATAAACACAGAACTCTTAACCATACTTATGGGTCAGCTAGAAGCGCCTTCTGGACAAACCGGTGTCAGCTCTCCTTTGGAGTAGGAAGGAGAAGTAGGAGAAATTCCGAGGTAGGAGAAATTCAGAGGAAATGGTGGTGGTGTCGGTTGTAGTAAGTAGAAGTATCCAGAATGGCAGAGAGGATGTAGAGGGCAGAAACATGACAGTGTTGTCTAGCAGTGTAACTTTAGAGTTATTGGTCAATGAGATTACCAAATGAATGCACAGGCAGCTTTCTGTTCTAAATACTTGTTTACAAAACACTGTAGAGCATTATGGCAACGTAGGCAATTAGCCTTTTGATGCCCTAATTTGAAATAAGGGCCTAGGAAAGAAATATTCTTACCTACTTGATTTATCATTAGGCGTCCACCTGCAAAAAGAGCAAATTACATCAAGCTGGGCACTCTGTCCCCTTTCATCTGTCCTTGGGAGCAGCTGACGAAGAACTGGGAAGGAAGAATGAACGCTTCAGAAGAATTTATCTGTCCTTCTTCCCCTGATGCTGAGCACTGTGCAACTGAAGGGAATGGCTTCTGTGACCCCGAACCAGAAGTGGTCAAAGAAGCTTCCCCTGAGACTGGTGAGGTAGAGGAGACCATGGAAATCACACGCTCTGAAGGTGCCGTAAAGAGAGAGGGTGATCCAGGCAGCCAAAACTTTGGTGAGGGAGATGAAACTCTGACAAGAGGCTTTGTTGTTCTCAGGTATGTCAAAATGATACAACCACGCGAGGTGCCATTTCTTTCTTGGGAATAATTGAATTGGGAAAAGGAACAGCTCAGCTTTGATTATTAAGTTGAGAGAATTAATTGATCTAAATACAATGAGGAGGAGATTTAGTTTTGCTGAGGACCAGAATTTTGCCATTAAGTGAAGTCCTGCTTTTCTCCAGCAAACACCATGACTAGATGAAGTAAGGAATTATCTTAAATGTTGCAGTCTTGAATTTAACATTTTGGAGTTGACAAGCAATGTCTGCTATGTAAGTTTTAAGTTTTGTGACTTAAAAATTGCTGTGTATATCATCTTGTGTACTCTTTTCTAGTGCATCATCTCAGGTGGTTCTTGCAATACTTAAATATCTGCAAAGAAAATAAAATCTCCTGCATTTCAATGCAACACACGAGGGCAGCAACAGTGTTTGGAAAGTGCCTGACTGCAGGTCTTCTGTTCTTGTGTAGTTATTAAAGGAAGAAAATACTGGCAGTTCAGGACTGAATGTCACTGAAGGTTTTAAGGTATTTGAGATTAAAGCAGGTTTTAACAAGGAACATCTCCTTAAGAAGTACCCTAACACATGAATTCCACTCGCCCCTGTTCTTTTTGTGCTGAGTGATACAAACGTCAACTTGGAAGGTTATAGAAAGAAGCCCCAGGGCTTCCTTACTCATGGTCTTGCAAATCAGTGAGTTTCTGGGTTTCTGTTGTACTACTTGTTAATAACTATCCTTGATGTTTATTTTTAAAACTTTTTAATAGGAGCAAGAAATTGCTAATGCAGGTAGCAGCCTGGTGCTATCCCACTTCTGGCAAAGATCGTCGAATCCGCCTTATTTCCCGACTTGGACAAAAGGAAATGACTGAAGATGTCTTTTTGCCAATCTTGATGCGCTATCCCAGGGCTCTCGTATGGGTCAGCTTGTCTCTCTTGAGAAAGGGGAACCCTGAATTACATGCCATGATTTGCATCCCAACGGAAGACGACTTGCTGCATTTAAGCAAAGACAAACTCTTCTGCGGACCTCAAGAACCCAAGCATCGTGACATATTCAAGCACAGGGTACAGGAGCTAAAAGAGGAGAAAAAGAAAAAGAAGAAGAAAAAGAAGAAGATGGAGAAGGAAGAGGAGAAAGATAATGTGGAGGCTCTAGAAAGTGACTCTCCCAGCGTTCTAGATGAAGAAACAACTGAGGAACATGAAGACCTCATACTTGGTCTTTGGCCAGACACTCTCCCAGATGTTACTTCACACTGCTCCAGAACTCTCCTGGGATATGTCACTCGAGGGGATTTTTCATTGGCTGTAGGCTGTGGAGAAGCCCTGGGTTTTGTTAGCTTGACAGGTTTGCTTTATATGTTACACGGCCAGCCAGCAGATAAAAAAGGGCTTGTTTTGTTAAGAACTCCAGCATCGTTACAGTACAGATTTGCCAGACTTACTATTGAGGTTTAAATATCATTACAATGCAGCAGAGTGCCAAAAATACCAAAGAATGTCTGCTATGTCTTCTGTGGCCTTTCTGACATGCCTCAAATTTGAGGAGGTGTTTCTGAGTCCCAGAGTCTTGAGGAGTATGAAACAATTGAAAAGCTTTGTGACTTTTATCATGCAAGTAACTGACGCATAAACAGACCAAGTATTATTTCTGATGTCTGCGCTGCTAAGGATTTGTAACAGTAACTTATCAGTTGTAATCTTCTTTATCTCTTAGAAGCACATAGTTCATTTTTCACCTCAGAGCAGTGGCTGCTGTAACAATCCTTACACAGAAAATCACAATTTTTTCCTTTTTGTGGTCAGATGGCTGATATGTTATAACTTTCCCGTTCACTGTTCGCCTACAAGCGAGTGCCATCTGGGCCTGTGTGTATAGCAAGGGGGTTTTACCACTTCCTTGGGTCCATGGCTACAGTGGAATAGAGCTAAGTAGACAGACCTAGCACAGAAAGCAGGTGAGGTGCTTTGGAAAAGCTCTGCGCTGAAATGAAATGCAAATAAAAGGTTGTCTGTTTGTATAATCTTAAATCATAGTAACCGAATCTCTTAAATTGGAAAGCATAATAATTTCTCTCTCAATTTTGAGAGAGAGAACTCTTTAAAAGATAATAGAAGCCTTTCAGATGTAAATGGCTCTTGGTGGGTCAGCGTACATTTTCTGCTAATAAGTGGAGATATTTTGGTTCCTTAAAACATGAATTTATTTTTGTATGGAAATGCTGGGACTGAGGTTTTCCTCAATTTACAATAGGGTTTATGAACGTTGGACAAACGGTCATTAAACCTGTAAAGTGTGCAGGGGGCGGGTAGGGGAGGAAGGTATTTGATTTGGCTGGGGAAGGGGGGCTAGTTAGTTGGGTTTGTTGTGGGTTGGACTTTTTTTCTTTGTCTAATGATAGCCTTAAACTTCCAGCCGTTCTTGAGTTAAGCAGCTTAATAACGAGTTTACAGTAATACATTGTAGTTTAGTAGGAGCATGATACAAATATATACCAGTTGGTAACGTTTACCCTGAAATGATCATGACAAATAAAAATGTAACCTGTTTGTGATTCAGGAATCTTCTGTTCAGCTTGGTTCTTTGAAAAACTAAATACAGATCAGTTAACACTTTTGTCTCTCTAAGTATCAGCCTGTAACTTAGCTCCTACGCTCACAGCTTCGTTTGAAAGAGTCTGAGGTGAATAAATTAGTCTTGGGTGGAGTTTTTTGTTGGAGGAAGGCTTTAGAGTACCTTAACTCTATGAGCACCCTCCCTTAGTGCACCTGATGAAGTGACCATGGCAGGAACACGGCGAGAAGCTGGTCCAGCACCGTTTTGCTTTGCTTTGCCGGTAGATGGCCCCAGAGGAAAAGGCTTGGGGCTCTGCGGGTCCGGGCTTCACATGCTCGCCATGTGACTCCGAGCTCCGCAGCACGTAGGTATGTGGAAATAAAGAACCCCTTAAACATTACAGTCTGGCTGCTCTGATCAAGTTCTCTCATGGTAATAATCCTGGATTTAATGAACCTTTTGAATTGTGAGCTCAATTGAAATATTTCTAGGATCAGAGTTTCCAGAGCTGTGCTTCATGGGAAGAAAGGAGGGGAGGTGATGTTTATATGGCTATTTCCCCCCTTGCCTCCCCCATCTCCTCAGATACATATTTTCTTGCCTCCCTAGACCTCACTTGTACGTGAGAAAGAATGAGGAGAAGCCCCCCACCCAAGCTATCATTTTTGCTTCTTTTCTGCTTGTAGATCTTTTGTTCACTGAATCTTTTTTTTTTTTTTTTTCTTTTTTCTTTTAAACATCTGGAGTCTTTTTTCTTTTCCTCCTATTGGTAATTTCTGCCAGGTTTTCATTTTGACACTTCCTGTTACTTTTCTTTGATTTCCATTCTCTCTTTCTGATTTATGATCCTCCTCTCTGCTGAGCCAATGAACAGAAACTGGAATCCAAGTGCATCCTGTTCTGTATATCTTGTAATATTGTTACACAGTTGTTTTCCTTTAAGTCGATGATTTATGCCTCAAGACTTCACTCTCCTTGTAAAATGCTCTGCAAGCCCGATAAGTTAAAAATGCTCAAAACTCGCAGCCAAAGTTTGTCAGAAAAACACTGTGACTTTATGTAGCTGCAAGGAAATTTTTATCTGTGGTTGGGATTTCCAGATTCGGAGTGTCTCAAGGGTGACTTAGTCATAAAAACCGTGTCAACACTGGATAATCAAACTGTGGATAATTAAGCCTGTGTTATCTCTTTGTCAGCTGGACACTACGTCTGTGTTCATCATGTTGAATCAGGTGTAGGTTGTGGCACACATCTGTTCTTAGGCTGTATCTCATTGCAGTTACTACCCTTTGGTTAATTGCCCCAGAGCATCTGGATCGGCTCCCATGAGCTCTGATACACAGGCATTTTCGGGAACCCAGGAAACTCAAACCCAGTGAAAAAAAAACACAACAAACTCATAAACTGTCCGGCTCCCATGCTGTTCTCCAGATAACTCTCAAAATGGATGCCAGCACAAACCCTTAGCTCTCATTCCTGGCTTCCAAGAGCTTTTGGAAGCCGAGGGGAAGCACAGAAGGCAATTCTGGCGTTATCTGTAGCACTGAAGAGCTTGACTGCTACTGCCTGGTTGTGTAGCTTTGCATACCGCTCCCCTAGAGCATCTGAACAAACACTGTGCTCGAGATTCACCTGGCAAAGGGTTTTCTCCCAGCCTGGACCATGGTAGTTGCCTGGTAGACGAAGAGAGCCGGCAGGGACTAATGGACCCACCAAGCTGAGTGCCTTGCGACTCTGAGATGCGCATACCTCGCCACTGCAGATCCAGAAAATGAGGCTGCAGAGGAGAGCGGTGATTACTGAGGGGAATGAGGTGCTGTGGGACCGCTGCCAGCCCACCGTGTGTTTGTTAAGGAAGTTCAGAGCAGGTCCAGGGCAATGGGTTTGTTTAGCAGCGTGTAAGGACTGGAAGAAGTTACCTGGCAGAAAGGCAGCTGGGGTTGCTGAAACCAAGCTGGGAAAATAATCGGCAGGGTGACATGATGGAGGTGTAAGCCCTGGGGGCTCGTGGCACACACACGCACAGAGGGTAGTCAGATGCAGCAGCACGGTTTGCTTTCAGTGCTCCGAGTCTGGAAGAGCCAGACATGTCAAACGTGATCCGCTCACGTGTTCCTGTGAGGTAGGTAGAAGGAACAGAGCTGGGGGGAGATAAACTACCAGAGGCACATGGCTGAAGTGCTAAGACTGAGAAAAGCAGAAAAGCAATAGCTTTGTTTTATTTCCCCAAAATAAAATGTTTAAAAAAAAGAAAAGGCAAAGCCCCACAGTCCCCTGCTTCTAAATGCTCTTCCCAGAGGTCAGCAATCCGAACAGTACCTGCAGTTTACCTCTTGCAAATCCAACTCAGCTGTACTAAAACTCTTCTTCGGGAACGTGGGTCTCATCAAATCCCTGCAAGAGGATTGAAAACTGAAATGAGACGTGCTGAAGCCATTTTGTGGCAGCTTTGAAAGTCAGAGCCTACTTGTCCCTGGACAAAATAACGAGTTCAAGGTAGTTTGTAAAGAAAGCAGGGTGACAAATAGGATAGACAAAACACAGCTTTCATTTACTGCGTCAGGCCTTGTCTTGAAGCAAGGCAGTACATTTTGTAGAATGAAGAATGCCTATACAAAATAATATTAAAAAAAAAAAAAATTAGGATACTCTAAAGACATGCAAAGCTTGTACTATCATCAGCTCGCCTGACCCATTCTAGCTGTCTTTTGATTCACAGGCTCACTGCAGCACTGCTAACGTGGCAGCCTTGCACAGCTAAGCCAGGTTCTCAACAAACAGAAATCAAAAGATGGCCAGGACAGAGCAAGAATAAAGCAGAGACTGAAAGAGCAGTCTGAATGAAATTTCATGATCCAAATATGTGAGGATTTGCTGTGATTTCTAGAGAGGATGGTGTAATTCATTATTTCAGTTGATGTCAAGAAGCTCAAATAATAGGCGTGATGAGAAAGGCCATTTCTTTCAGCTCAGTCCTTTTTTCAGCATCCTATTTTTTAGCCCACAAACTGCTTTATTTTAAAAACAATGCAACAGTTGTGATGGGTCGGAGGGCTCACGCATCCTTAAGCCACTGTGCCCGTTGGGACTCTTTCTCACATTATTTCTGTTAATTTCTAGTTTTGTTCTTCTGTCTCACTGGGTAATACCAGAAATGCCCTTCCTTCACTCTCCTTCTTTCCCTTTTCCCTTCCTCTTCCCCTCTCTTTCCCCCTCTTCTGTCTTTTATTAAAAGCATGAAGCGAAAGCAATTCTAGCAGGCACAACCCATAATATAGAATTTATTATTCAAAAGATAAAAGCTATCTCAGAAATAACCTACAGGATGCATCCTATGCATCCTACTTGTCTACTGTTGTGATCAGTGGTAAATACATATCCTCATCAGAGATTATTATATCACATATATACTTCCCCCAAAAATCTCATTTGAGTTGTAACAGGTGTCATCCAAGGCGGTTTCACTCATGCTAAATGTGCTCAAAGGCTTTGAATGAGTTGGGTGAGAAAGAAAGATCGCACACAACAGTCTGATGCTCTTCTTTGGCGCTCAACAAATCCAGAATACATGCAGAGAGAAGAAAATTGTAAATATTTGATTAAAAATACACCTTTCGAACTAATATTTAACACTGATTTTTTTATTAATTTATTTTCTAAGGTGCATGTGGAAGTGGTTTTGATATGGGCCAATAGGGATTAAAGGGCTAACTATAGATCATTTATTTTCCTGTAAGACATTTTGTCTTACAGGAATCAATTGCATCCAGGTTCTTGGGATATTTTTACAGTGCAATAATTCTTGTAAATTTATTGGCAAATATATCAAGGGGGTTCTAACTGATATCACAAAAAACACATCAAATTAGCTAAGAACTGCAACCAGATTTTTTTTCAAAGGGAAGCAGATGAAAATAACCATTAGTGCATTAATAAAATAGTAGTCCAGTGAAAGTCTTAAAAGTAAATTAAATGTAGTTTCTGTTAGTCCTTTAAAGACGTTCTCTGAGCTTCTATACTTTGAGGTGTTAATGATTTGTAAGCATTAGAGAAAAATAAAAAAACAAACACTAGAGATAGCTTCTATTAGTCCCTTCAAGAATTTAGGGTGGGAAACACACAGTGACGTGACTTTTAAACAGCAACTCCAAGTCTATACATTTCTGTAGCTCCTAAAGTGTCACCGTGGGATGGAGGAGGTTTCAGCACCCAAGCTGGATGTTGCCCGATGGTGCATGCAGGTAGCTGGGCACTTGAGCATAATCAAAGAATTTGTATGTGGAGCAAAGCAACTCTCTGTTGAAAGCTGTGGAAACCCAACCCTGCTGTGCTGATGGTGAAGCTCCTGACTCCTCAGATTTTGGAGAAGTAAGGGTGAGTCTAACAAGTAGTGTGAAGATACCGATTCAGGCATTCTGGATTTATTTGCCAAAAAAAGAAGAAGAAAAAAAAATCCCCCCCCTTTTTTTTTAGGTTAGCAGACACACAGAAGACTAGTTTAACTCCTTTTTAAGTTGTCCAACACAACCAGAAATAGCCAGAAAATAGGAAGCCTGCCCTGCCTGCAGACTAGTTTCTCACATCATATGCATTCAAGCCCTTTTTGCTGTGCAGCTCGCTGGTGTGAGGCAGGAACTCACCATTGTCGCCAGTTGTTACTGTGCAAGTGCTTGCACATGGGTAACCACACGTGCTGCACACGGTAAGAGGCTTTCTAATGAAAGTACATTTAAATCACTTCTTCCCTTGGAGTAGGCAATGCAAATAATTCTTCTCTTTGATTGCCTGAGGAGCAGAAGAGGCTTGACGCAGCTTTAAAATTAAAACCTCCAAAGCCAGAGATGGTTTTAATCTCCCTTGGTAAAAGCGCTGTGGTTTGAAACTTGAGTTTTCTCTTTATTTAGAAAGGTAGTTTGGATAGCATGCTATGTTTTAACTTGTAAAAATGCCGCAAGTTCAGCTGCTGTGAAGGAAGGCATCCTTGCAGCCCGTGGGTGTGCTGTAGAAATAATGGTGCAGATGTAGTAAAACAGATCACAACAGAAAAGCGGTAGTCCCAAGAAAGGCCAGTACAAATAGTGTGCTATCTGATAGCACAGAACATAAAAAACATTAAAATACTGTAGATATCTTTTGGGGGGAAGATGTTCTTCATTTACATTTTTAAACCAGGCACAAAGATGCACCAGGTCCTGTATCCTGGTCTGCCTGCAGTGCCTCAGGCATCCCAGCTAGGGTTTGAAAGGTGGACTCTCATTTTTTTCTTTTTTTTTTTTCCATTTTTTTTTCATTTTTTTCTACTTATTTATTCACAATGCTAGAGAACTTGAATTGTTGAAGTTGACAGATATTTTTCTGTTTTAATACAGTATTTCAAACCAGCAGTTTGCAGCTTGCCACAACCCCAAAGCAGACCTCAACTCATGGGAGGTTTGGGTCTGCTGCCCCTGCTCTGGTTGTCCTCAGGTACTTGCTCTAGGTTCTCTGCTGAGTTTCCTCCAGCCATGCAGGCAGCGCCCTCACCGTTTAGTTTCGTGTGGGATGGTTTCTTTATGACAACTTTCCTGTTCCAGTGTAGTGGAGACCACAGCGGAGGGAAAGGCCATGTTTATGCTGTAAAATCCATTTTGGTTCTACTCCGAGTAAATCTTGGCCTTCATTTTGAAATACTGTGTACTTTTTAGTCAGACTTCCTTTTGTAAAAGGCCATCAAAAGCTGAAAGATTACTGTCCCACAGTACGAGGAGGGATGCTGTTAGTCTGGCCAAGTAGCTATCAAAAATATGCAGGAAATACACCATAAATTCATTTTTCTCCAAATGTTTTCTACAGGCAGGATCCCAGGCTATTAGGTTAACTCCAGGGACTACAAAGACAATAACTTGAACTAGAAGTCCCAGGACAGTAGCCAGGTTTCATGTGGTCTTCGGGGACGGGAACAAAAAACCCCACCAAAAATAATAACTTCCCTTTCGCCATTTGAGACGCTGAGCTCCACTGTCAGCTGGATTTCAGAATTTATTAAGAAGCAAGAGAGGTGACCTCCTCTATCTGCAAGGTCATTAAATTGATGACCATTAAAAGCTGATTCTCATCCAGATCCATTTGTAAAATTAATTTACATATTTTCAAGAATGTAAATTAGTCTGTGGGGACCCAGGCTTGGAGAAAACATTCAAGTTGCAGTATCTGTTTCCATCTTTTCAGTCCTCAAAATGTTAAGACCAGTGAGTATGGAAACGCATTAAAAACTTCAGCCGATCTCCTGACTGAAGTTCAACTCTCCTTCTCAAACGGGAGCTCAACATGGCTTCTGACCTCGAGGACAGGATATATATTTTATCCCGCATCATAAAATAATCGAAAACCCTTAAAAGAATCCCCCTTTGAACTTTGATTGTCATCATTAAAAATTCATTCCTTTAGGGTATCGCCTATCTTTGCTGATAGACCGCAGTAGGCACGCTTTAACTAACTGGATGTTTTTCTGTACATACCTTTGTTTTTTTATCAGGGTAAAATCATTTCAAGAAGAAAATATGAGGGTGGGAAATGAAAGGCAGACATTTTCCCTGACCCTTTAGACCCTTTACGTATTTTTTCCCCCAGATATGAAGCAATATATCTTAGAGAAAACTCAATGAGATTATGGTTTCACAATAAATTAAAATAATTAATTTAAATTTAAAATGCAAATATTTTGAAAAAAAAAATCTGTTTCCATTAAATCCAGCTGGTTACACTTCTAAGACCTCGAATATCCTTGGATAAACTTGCTGGATGCTCCTCTTCTCTAAGTCTCTTTTGGGCACCAGCATGTGCACTGAACTGACTCCTTCCCTCTGAAGAATAAAACCATCCATCTCCATTTCCTGCCACTTCAAATTCAAGCCGGATGCTGAAGGACAAAAAATAGCGATTGGCAGAGCTGGGAGAGGGAGCCAGGACTGAGGAGTGCCGGCTCATCCAGCAGAATATGCTCATGTGAAACAATTCCTGGTCCAAGAAAACCAAACCAAAACTCTCACTATAACATCAATCACTGATAGAAACAAAAGCTGTCGTGCTTCTGAGCATACTCCAGCTTAATGAAGGGACAAGCAACTCGAGAAAAAAATGAGGAACCCCCAGCTGTGACAGCACATATGAGCAACATCTCTTCATGAGGGAAATAAAGCACTGAATTAAAATTTATGGCTTCCCAGTAGCATTACATACCCTGGGAACAGTGAATATTTTGTTCCTTCCCCAAATGACAAGTGTTAAGATCATAAAATCAAACTCAACTGGAGTAGCAAATTGATTCTAGACTATCTGGTTCTTCCAGGCTGTGTCACGCAGAGCAGAGTCAGTGGTTGGTTGCCTAGGGTTGCAAAATATTAGGAATAACACAGTATTTAGTGACTGCTCATTGCAAGCGTGCCTCTGAGAGGGGAGGTGTGTTCATGTGTTACTGTGCTTAGCGCAGCAGAAACCCTAGAATGGAGTCAGTCCTGAATGTTGCGTTTCTAGCCAACTTTCCAACAGCAATGAACTAATAGCATTTCCAAAGGTTAAGGTTTCTGTAACTTTGCCAAATGGTAGGGTCATGCCCTGTTTTTCTGCTATTGCAATTTTCTTCCCTCATTTTTTTTTTTCTCATGACCTTTTCCCCACTACTTGCCACCATCCATTTTGACCCTTTCCCGTATTGCTGCAGACCTTGAACATATTGTGGAAATTATCAGCTTTGTATTCATGTTTTGCTCAGTCTGCAAGTAACTGCTGTAACGAATGTGCCTGAGCCTTAGCTGCTAATCATGCAACAAACAAGGTTGCCTCTTAACTTCAGACATGTGCAAGGTTATTCATGTCTCGTGTGTCTTGAAGGCTTAAGTCTGGCTTTCATGGAGTGTTAGCTTGTCAATAGTAAGCACATAAGCAAGTGGAGACATTGCCCTGGTGTTCACCCTTACAATTTGGTGACGCATCCCCCTGCCCCACCTTTTATTTTATGAGACAACGCTATGTTCTTCCTAGAAGAGAGTGTTCCTAGAAACCTTGACTCTTGATAAGGAGATCATCAACACTTTCACTAAACTACAATTTCTAGATGCAGGCGTTCCTGCCCTTTGCTCTGGCCACCTGGTTGTGGCCAAAGACACGATAATGACCTGGTTGCATTGCTGATGTTGCCCATCTTTTGCAAATTTGGTAGTTCACTGCTGGAAGATATCCAGCACATGATTCTCGGCCCCGGAAATTCTTCTCACTGCATCTGAAACTTTCGTAACTTTTTTTTTCTTTCTTTTTTTTTTTTTTTTTTTTCACAAATGTAGTCTTTTAATCTTCCCCTTGGATGTTGCATGCTATTCCTAGTGCAGCTGATGAGTCACAGTGATGGCTCAGAGGTCTTGCAGGAGATCAGGGTTTTTGTGCCATCTCCTGGCTCAACAAAGCCACTTAGTGGCACATAGTGCAGTGTGGAGAAATCAGGCATTTAATAAAATGAGATACTACACTTGATCTGAGCCAAAAGAGAGTAAGAGACACAAATAAGAGATGATCCCTGTACCAAGATGCCACTCTTCTGTGTAAATCCCCCTAAAGAGCAGTAGTGGCCAGCATTTATTGTGTCCTCGTGTTGTTTATTGGAACCTATTATTCCCAGCTTCCCAGAAATAAGCCTTCATAACTATAATTCCACTGTGACTATGTTGTCTGACTACAAGTCCAACTTGCTTCCCTTTTCCTTGGGAGCACAGTTCATGTTGTGCAGCCCAACAGAACCTGCAGATGGCACCTGCAGAACTTACTCAGGGAGCAGGAGCTGGCCCACACGCTTCAGCCAAGTCCCCATCCACCCCAAACGGATGGACAAACGTGCTGTGGGGAGACTTACAGCACTACTATACCATTTTGAACTCGGCAGGAGCTCTCCCAGCGCATGGGATTTGTCCTTTCCAGCCCTTTGGCTTCCTCGGGCCATTTCTGGAGACAGCAGTTCTGCACGTGGCCGTTTGCTGCACATAAATGCTCCAGGTGCAGGTTTAATGAGTTTGCGAGACAATAACACCCTACTGCACATGCTCATTAGGCGATTTCCAAATCCTTGTAACTGTCAAGTCAACAACAAAAATGTCCTCCGGGACCCAGCCCCGTGCTGCACTCCACGAACATATTTCCATGGCAAGTGTCACTGCCTGAGACTGCCTTTTGCTTTGAAGTCTTGCTTGAAGCATGGGGGAAGGCAGGGAGAAGGTCTTAGTATATTTTTATAATGAGGAAAGGATTTTTTTTTTTTTTTCACTTCCCGCTCACTCAGTAATGGCTGAACTTTGCTTCCTTTCTTCTTGTTAAGGAAAGGTGCCAAAATAAACAAAACCACAGAGTTGCAAGCAGCCGCACCGCCTGGAGATCTGGAACCAAGAGGTGGCAGTTTCATAAAGTTTGGGACTGAAAGCAAGGTTGTGATCAAAGCCGTTTTACCACGTCGACCTCTGTTCTCACCCTAGTTTTTCATGGAAGGCATTGCCTAAATAACTGACAAGAAGCCAATGTGAGGAGAAGCAACAGAAGGAGAAGGACGTGTTGGGAGAAAAGGTACATTTCAGATATCGGGAGCTGCCTGCGAGGCGTGAGGTGAGCTGCAGGAGCCCTTCTGCTGCACAGCAGAAACTTGGAGGCCTCAGAGGTGTGGAATGCTCCAGGGAAGACACGACGATGAAGTGCAGGAGAGGAGAAGGAGCTGGGAGCGCTGCCGCGTGGTCATCCACAGGGGTGGAAGGATGAGGGAAGAGCAAAGCAAGAGCAAACCGAGAGGCTGAGGGCGATGGGGTGAGCTCACGGGGCACCTCGTGTGAGGAGGGGCTTTGAGATAGCTGGGTGGAGGGTACCCCTGAGGCCTGGGGAGTGTGTCTCTCAAGGACGTGAGGCTGCACAGGGATGAGATGAAGCAGGTCCCTGCCCACCTCTACCCGGGCCGTCTTGGCTCGCCCGTGGCCCCATGTGCACGGCCCACCTACCGCTCCCCAGCACTTCAGCTGCGCGCCCTTGGCGCCTCACTGGGGCCAAATGTTTTTCAACTGCTTTTCAAACTCAGACTTGGGACCTGTATTTTAGCTCTAAGATAAACATTTTGAAAGCTGTCTTCTTTCTCACAATGAAGGCATGAGGTGTTTTTAATTATCTTAGGGAAGCTTTCCTTGGCCAGGCCGATTTGTTCACTGTTTCTCTTGTATAGCTGGTCTGTTTGTCTTGTAGAGCTGGCCTATAAACCAGCTATTAGGAGTTTATTGTATAACATTATCAAGAAAATAATCTTTGAAGAAACATGAAATCACTTGTTACAACCCTTTTTTTCCTTTGCAAATAACTTCATGGGAGCCAAATGAACTCCACAGCTGACCACCCAAACCTGCTGGAGAATGCTTACTCCAAATACAAATTAAAACATGTTTTAGTACAAAAATATTTTAAGTGATGGTTTGGGCAGGGAAAAGAAAGTTCTTACTACAGGGAGATGGATAGCATCATTAGTAAGGGAGAAGGATGAATTCTCTTTTTCTCAGAATTGTATATTTTTGAGTCATCGATGCATGATCTGAGCAGAGACAAGCAAGGCCTGCTCTTTACTAGATTTATGTCTGTTTTGTGCGCGCACATACACACACTTATATAGAGAAAGTGATGGGGAGAGAGAACAGCAGTGATTATTACACCTACTGGTTTTATTATTGGTTTTGCTGTTCAGACTCCTAAACCGTGTGGGTGTTGATGGTTGACTTTTGAAGAGACTTAATGAAGGTTACCATTGGAAATTTTGACATTCATGATGATAAATGCTTTATTCGCCTGGAGGAATTTAGTTATCTTAAACACATAGCCGACTATAACAAAAATTTCATTTTCCCCTTTTATTCTTTGGCATACTCTTGTGTTATCCCTTTTCAGAGCTACTGCCAGTATTTTTCAGATGACTGTAATTTTATTGCTTTCTTACTGACAAGGGGAAAAGAGTTATCTTTCATAAGTGCTCCTCAAAAGGAACAGAAGAGCAAGACCATTGTAGGTGCCGAAAGGAGACTCCTCAATATTTGCATTTTTTTACTATTCAGGAATAGGAAATTTGTCAACGTTGGAGGAGTACTGATTCTAGTCAGACTATCCTTTTATGTCTCTTCCATGAGGCATCTCTCACTCACGTACTAAGAAAATGTTCCCAGACTCTCAAAAGGCCAATGAAAAAAAAAAGAAACCAACCAACCAACCAAAACCATTAAAAAGCCTGGCACTTTTTAGGAGTCCATATCTTTGGTTGCCCACCTACTTCTCTTTCTTGGGATGCTCTTACACTGCTGATTGCTAATGCAACTTTTCACAGAAACTATACTCCCACTTCTTGCACACACTGATCAACAATGAACCAAAGTCAGCCTGAGCACACAAGGCATTTAATGTATCAGCTCTGACTCTACTCTAGTTCATACTTGCAGCTCAGAAGGCCAACTGCATCCTGAGCTGCACCAAAAGCAGCGTGGCCAGCAGGGTGAGGGAGGTGATTGTCCCCCTCTGCTCTGCTCTCGTGAGACCCCACACTGAGTGCTGCATTCAGCTCTGGGGCCCCCAGCACAAGGACATGGACCTGTTGGAGTGAGTCCAGAGGAGGGCCACAAAGATGACCAAGGGGCTGGAGCTCCTCTCATGTGAAGACAGGCTGAGGGACTTGGGGTTGTTCAGCCTGAAGAAGAGAAGGCCCCGGGCAGACCTTACAGTGACGTTCCAGTGCCTAAAGGGGGTTACAGGAAAGCTGGGGAGGGACTCTTTGTCAGGGGGTGTAGGGATAAGTCAACGGGGAATGTCTTTAAATTAAAAGAGGGTAGGTTTAGATTAGACATTAGGAGGAAGGTCTTCACTCAGAGAGTGGTGAGGCCCTGGCACAGGTTGCCAGGGAAGCTGTGGATGCCCCATCCCTGGAGGTGCTCAAGGCCAGGCTGGATGGGGCTTTGGGCAACCTGATCTAGTGGGTGGCATCCTTGCCCAAGGCAGGGGGATTGGAAGTGGATTGTCTTTAAGGTCCCTTCCAACACAAACCATTCTGTGATTCTATAGTTCATGGGAACACCCAGGAGATCTCAGGCCTTCCACTAATGCTTGCAGAAGAACAGCATGGGTTACATTTGCATTGGGATTTAAATATTCCCTTCACTCTGACAACAATTAGAGCAGTATTTTCTGTTTAGCTGTAAATTAGAGCTGTGAATAACAATGGAGAGGTCTAACCACCCCCCTGCTCTCTGAGCAATCCCTCATGAACTCGGCAGCTTTTGGGAACAATGCAGTTCTGCTCTGAGATTTTATTTTGCACAAGTGTCCTTGGGATAGTATTTCTCAACCTGTGCTCTGGGGACCATTCGTGGTCTGAAAGGCTTCAGAAAATGGCTTGTGAGATCACTCTAAAACAAAGCAACTCTCCCCACTATCTCACCCACCCCTAAAATGCCCAAACCCACACACACATGTTGTCACAACATTCAAAGGGTGGCCTAATTTTTAGTTGATTATTCATGAAGACCACTGCATTAAGACTGCTCAGGCAGCCTGCAGCTTAGTCTTTCAAAAAGTCTGGGGATCATTGGATTAAAAGGCGTGGAGAAACACTACTTTGAAGAAGCATGTCTACTATTTTATTTGCTTGGGAAGTCTCAAAATATCTGCCTCATACATTGTCTGGACTCTTTAGAATACGTCAGGCTTCCATCTTCCACCAGGTACTTAATGCTCATGAATGAAGCATACTAGATGTGACAGTGCTGTAGTGAAAAACAGCAGTTTTATACGATCTTGCTCCACTCCTGGACACCATCTCCGATGCTGCTGGAGTCCTTACTACCGCTGTTGCAGTAGGCTGGGTTGGCTCTTCCAGTATAAACATTGCTCCTGGAATACCTCAGCTACTGTACAGCCTGGGCTCAAGGGCAAGTCTTTTCCCTTCCCCACAGCTCTGCTATACGGAGAGGAAATGCTTTCTGGTATGCGCAGAGGTTCACATTGCAGCTTTACAGCTGCAAGAAGCCAAGGCCGAGTGTAGCAGCTACATCAGATTATGGAGCGTAAGACTTCCACAGCAGAGTCACCAGTCTGGCTGGAAGCTGTAATTCCAGACACATTTGTATGGTAGATCTAAACCTTTTTAATCCTGGGTCCGTGCTGCCTTTTATCTCAGTGAATTGTTTGCGCTGTGGTCACACCCGCAGGCCCTGCCCAGCCACCACCGAGCACCCAACGCACAGGCCGTGAGCAGAGAGACCCGAAAGGATGGAGGGGAGCCTCAACACAGGAGGGGCACAACACAAATTTGTGCTGAAGGGTCAAACTGGTGTCCTCACTGCTCACTGATCTGGTGCCTTTGCCTTCTCTGGGGTCACAGGAATGGCCCAAAGCCCTGCTATGAAAGGCAAACAGAGGGACTGCAGGGCCAACAGGACTGGTCACTCCAGAGAGATAAGGTTCCTACCAGCCTTGTACCTGCCAACATGTGCTGAAGCAGAGTTACAAGCTTTCTGCAGAGCAGAAACTCTTCCTATCACATTTCAGCACATTCCTGTAGGTTTCTGTTTAGATCATCTCAAACAAGGCTTTACTGCAGTGTGTTGCAGGAGTTACCTTACTTCATCCAGCCCCAACTGCAGCCTGGGCCTGCTGGTGGCTTGTGCTTAAAGCCACCACTTAGCTTTATTAATTAATACAGGCTTGAGTTCTTGCCAGCCAGACTTAATGCATACTTTAGCTACGATTTTGTCTTAGCCGATGTTTAGTGATGACACATTTTAAATCTGTGATGATGATGATGATGATGATTATTATTATTATTTTTACATTAGAAGGATTACTTACGCACAGCAAATAAGTATTTTTTTTTCTACTCCTGGTGATATTTACTGCACGGTGCACAACTTCTGGCTCTAAGGAAGAAATGAAAAGGCGTGCTCTGAGCACAAAGTGGCACGACATGTTGCACGCCCATGAGCACGTGATAAGGCTGGTATCTCTGAGTTATTAACCTGGCCAAATGTTACATGAGTACCCAGTTAAATAGACTAATCCAGAATGCCTTTTCCTCCAAATGATTTTATTTCAAGAAGGCAAATATCCTGATCTTAGGCACAGCTGGCAGCACTGCTTTGTCCTCCATTATAAGATCGTATCTTGAGCTGATTATAAAACTCTGCCAAATTTTTACCTTCTGAGCTGAAATTTTTCAAATGAGGTGAAAGCAGCTGCTGGTGGTTATTTATATTCAGTCAGTTTAACAATACAGTTTAGCTTCTTTAGAGAAAAATGTAGTGAAAGCTGTATATTTTTAACAAAACAACAGCACTGCATCTCTGTTCTTTCTAATGTAGGAGGAAAGACGCATTTTAATTTCCATGCAAGAGTGAAGCACCTTCATTTTGGAGCAGGGGGATGCTGTGAAATCTTCACCATATTGGGGACTCCTCAGTCTGAGGTGGAGAAGCTACAAGCCTTTCCAGGGACATGTTAGCATTTGGCCACCTCAGTCTCCAGAGGAATTACCCACTGGGTTTGGGGTTGCTTCTCTTCACATGTCTCTTTGACACTTAGTGCTACCACAACCGAGCAGATTTGGCCTGTTGTGTCAGTGACGCCGTCCCAGCAATGTGAACCCAGGCAGTCCCAAGACAAGACCCAGCTGCTACATGAAGTGCCACCACAGCACCTTCTGGATGCAGCAGCAGGGGCAGGGCCCAGCAGGAGTCCTTGCCCCCCAGCTGCCCCCCAGTTCGTCCAGTTAATGAAGACATGGCTAGCAGTCTCCAGTTCAGATTGGGACAGCATTTCAACCCAGACTTCTAAATTTCATATCAAAGTTTCGACCACAAAGAGGTTCTCTGGAGCAGAGCATACTCTGACCTCTCTTAGGACGTGTTTTTAAGCGCTGTGTCCTTTGAAGCCTTGCCCATCGCTTCAGCCCAGGGCTGAAGGGCACTTTCCCAATGCAGCTGTTGGATGGGGTGCCATGAAAGGTCTCTAACCTGCTCCAAGCAGCAGTGGTTAAGCCAATGTGAGGATGCTCAGAGCCCACTGTGTAATATTTGGCTGCAGTCTGTCCAGCGTGATGGCAAGCAGCTGGGGGAAAATGCCATTTTTTACTCAGCACAGCCCTTGCAGAATTACAGCTTGCCTGTTCTGCAAGTGTCTAGGTAAAGCATCTGGTAAGCCTGGGATACTTCTGAGATTCCTACAAGGACTGATTTCACATGAGTGGGATTCGTGTAAGGCTCAGCTGAGCTCAGTGTCTGCAGCATCAGGCCCTGAACAGGGGATGAGGGGACGATGGTCCTTGGCCGGGTGCCCCAAGACTTCTCTCTCCCCTTTTCCTTCTGTTCCAAACGTGCTCTTTTTGGGCCCTCAAATAAAGACTTTGCTGACCACAGCTGAAGAACAAGGAGACATGATAAATAGGAAAGTAAGAGCCTATTTATCTCTGGCGCAGCCTGCCCTTTTCTAGTCTGGATGGAAAAGAAGACTAAAGTCCACGGAGCCCTTCAGCGAACAACAACCGGCACGACAACAAACGCAGCGAAAGGGAATGCCAAGGTTGTCATCCCCCATCAGCGGTTTGGATGGATTTCACCCTGGGAGAAGCTTTCAGGAGGCTCGAGGCGGAATCTTGCGCAGGAAACAGGTGGTTTGCTTTACCGAGAGGCATGCGTAATGGTCAGGGAGCTGCGCCGCGCCGCGCCAAGCTACAGCAGATGGGCTGCAGCTCGCTCCGCTCTGCTGAAGGATATTTTTCATGTTATGTGTGGAAAAGAGCAGTAACCCTTGTTTGTTATATGAGGCCTTGTAGGACTTTGTTTGGAAAAAAGCCATTTTGAAGATAAAAAAAAAAAGCCATTAAAAATGTGAGTCACTGTAATCACATTCAAAGTGCTCCAGCATGGCCTTTTATTTGCAAAGACTTCACTATAAAATCAGCCTTTTTAAAATTGTATTTATTTATTTATTTTAATGAAGAATTCCACCACAGATTACCTTGGGTTAATTGAGGTGACTTTACTGATTTGTTCCTTTTAAATTACTAAAAAATCCAAACAAACAAATAAACAAAAGACAACCAAAAATCAAATACCTCAAAACACTGAATTCAAACCATTCACAGTGCAAGGGTATCAGCAAAATAGCTGTGCCTGCTCTGCAGTGTAACACAGGACTAAGTGATAAATCCATCCAAAAATTCTCTCTAACATGAATGCATTTCTTCTCCATACCAAAACCTAGATTCCAAAAAGGGCTGGAGGCGTCCCCTTTCCTGTGCTGGCATCCAGAAGCAGGAGGCACTTAGAAGAAAGACAACTGAAGCCTGAGTGATTGGTGGTTCCCCAAATCAGCCAAAAAAGCTGGGGCTGGAACTCACCTCCTGCTGCCCTTTGGGGTTTGGATGCCCCATTTGGGGTTATCAGGTGCTCACGTCCTCCTCTTGGAGAGGAGATGCCCAAGCTGCTCCTTTCAAAATGCAACCTTGATGCAAGACTGAGCAGCAAGGGGCAAAGGGGGCCAAAGCCTTTCTGTTGTGTATCACAAATATAAGCACTCACTCTCTCTGGTGAGCTGTCACCATCCTTGAGGCAAGAGCAATTTATCCGGGCAGGGTGTCCCCACATCCAGAGCCTATTTACTTACTGCACCCCAACCCCACGGCAGGGGTTGGATGAGCTGATATTCAAGAGCCGCTTCCAACCCAAACCATTCCATTTTTCTCCTTCTCTGTGCCACCACAGCTGTGTCCATCCGTTGGCCACTTGGTTTCAGGGTTTCCAGCTGTGCTGAGCCTCCCGGGGACCTCTTTGGACCATCACTGATCTCAGGAATGAGTCAGAAGTCAAATTGCTGAAAACTATCTAGGCTGCTGTATCCCTGGGCATGCAAAACAGCCACTGTTAAATCACAGTGAAAAAATAAAATATTCAGGCACCTCCTGGGAGAGGTGGCAGCTGGGCTGGGCTCAGCTTTGGGAAGAGGGGAAGCCAGGCACCCTGACCACTGCATTTTGGCTCTGGCCCAGCTCTGTGCTACTTCCTCAGCGGTGCTAAGATCAGATTTTTACTCGGTCTTTGGCACTCATAAAGCCAATTTTCGACACTGGAAAAATGGAGATAGAGCAGAAAACAACCACAGAAAGCAACTTGAGGGCTGACCAAAATGTCTGATGGTGAGAGACTTAAAAGGTCTGTCTGTTTGGCTTAGCAAAAAGCCCAAGTCATCTTACTGTATTTTACTAGAGGGACTTACCGAGTGCTTTAAATCACCGGTGAAAGACAAATAGCTGCGAGCGAGATCCAGACACTTTAAAATAGACATAAGGCACAGTTCAAAAGCAAACAATGACTCATTGCTAGTACACATTGCTAATGGCATTGGTGGATCCTCTCCTTTGACTCACAGGAGAGGTCGGTGTGCCTTCTTCTGTAGGTGGGCCAAGGGGCTTACACAGAAGTGCTTGGAGAAGGCTGCCTGGCCGGAGCTGTGCAGGAGGCCAGGAGAGATGACACCAACCTGCCTTCCTGTATCAGCAGCCTGCCCTTATTCATACGGCATCGAATCCTGCCACACATCCATGCTCTCAGGACCCAGCCAGTGTTTTCAGCACATGGCTGTTGGTTAACTGTTAAATATTGTCTGGAAAAAATAAACACATGGGTAACTGTGATGCTTAGTAATATTAAATCATATTCCTCATCTCCTTTGCCTCGTAAAACACAGAGCAGCTGTTCTTGGAAAACAAAGTGGATGCTCCAGTACTTTGTTGTTGTACTCTATTGCTATATGATGCATTACCAGCAGTAACCTTCAGTGACAGGTAAGAACTGCCTAACGAGCAGCCTCTGGGCCATGCAAGCTTTCTCTCTACTTCTGGGCTGAGTGTACCAGAGTTTGTTCAACAGCATAGAGCTCTGGGCCTGGTGCACATGCTATTGAAGCTCAAGAAAAACATTTCTTTTTTCTTTTTCTTTTCTTTTCTTTTTTTTTTTTTTTTTTTCATTTTCTTTTCTTTTTTTCTTTTCTTTTCTTTTTTTTTTTTTGTTTTTTTCTTTTTCTTTTCTTTTTTTTTTTTCTTTTTTTTTTTCAAACGGAGAGAAAAGTCCTGATCTTGTGTTAGTGCTGCTTTGGATGTATGCCCACTAGCTATCAAACAGAAGACAAATGACAGTGCTGTTCTTTCAACCCATTTAATTATTCTGGCAAAAGACCTGGCAGCAGGCTCCAAAGATTTCATCTAGGCAAGGCAATGCCTATTCCAAGAGTGGAAATCTCCAACTGGAGATCTGGCAAGTCCATGTTTGTGCTGGAGGCTTAAATCAATCATTTCCATTTTCCCCAGTGTGACCTAGCAAAATACAGAAATTGGCTCCTTCATCAATGGCCACAGGCCACTTTTCATGTTTAAGGTATTAGTGCCGCGGGCTGCAGTGATACATTAACTTCACGTTAAACAGTCCGTGTTTAAGCCACCTGCCTGGTCATTCTTTTACAGTAGCTCTGCTCTGAAAACTGTCAACATTCGCCTTGTTGACACTGTCAACAAGCAGCCCAGGAGGCCACAGTAGCTTACCAGTCTCGTGATTTCGTTCCTCTGTGTCCATGCAAAAGTTTCCTGCCACTTCAGTACATTTCCGATTCTGCTGCACAACACCGTCCCCCCTCATCATTACCTTGTGAAATGACACAAGTTCCCCTGGCACCAATGGCCAAGTCCATCAGCAATCAAAATGTTACTGCAGGTCTTATAATATTAGGTGCACTTTCTCCCTCAAAGGCTTGGGCTAACTTTAGGGTCCTAACTGCAAAACTGGGATGTAGATCAAATAAGAAACCTACTGAGCAGACACCTAACTCTTTACACAGGGTCTCATCTATTGAGCCTGAAGTTCCTGAGGTGACAGTTCTGCTCCTGCAGATACCCAGAACTGACCTTGCATACTTTGGTGGGAATCATGAAGTAAAGGGAATGTAATCCAAATCTGTAGTTTTGCACAATATCCTTGTAGGTATAAACACTTCTTACGTCAAGGGAAACATCCTGACAATACTTTATCTTCTTACTGAGTAAGCCTGTGGTATGTGTCCACCACATAGTCTGATTTCCACACAGTGAGGACCTGGCAAGAGCTCTGCATGGGAGACAGGGCCTGCCAAAGAGGCATCAATAGGATACTCAAGGGGCCCAGACCCTGTAGACTAGCTCAGCATGTTTCAAAAATATGTTTATGCGCAGCTGAAGAAGCCAGATCAGCTACATGTCCTCTGAACAGGTTTAACACATGACAAAAGGACAAAGATCCTTTCTAAACAGTCATGACTGCTTACTGTATAGTGGTGTTATTTGCCAGCGCTGCCCTTCTGTATGTTACAACTGAATGGTTATTACAGCCAGGGAGCTTGGAAGGTGCCTCCGTGCTTCTTCCAGCTCCAAAAAGTTGAAACATCTCCCATCTGCCAAGGGAGTGGCTTATTTTCTCTTTGCTTCTCTAGGCAGAGAATGGCCATCCTTCACTTCCAAATTAAAAAAAAAAAAAAAGACAAAAAAAACACACCTTAAAAACACATATAAAAATGTATGGAATCACTGTTTATTCACTGATGTCCCTAATTCTGCCCCAGAGCCCAGAAACATTGCAAACACAGGATTTCTCAAGCTCCTGCGAATCCAGAGCTAGGCTTTTCTCTACCTTTTTCTCCTCAAACAACCTCAGGTTGTACAAATTCCAACTTGGCCCTCCAATAATAATTATGGTAATTAGCCTCTATCTCCTTTGGGCCAGTTCCTAACACAGACCAGCTGATTTCTCCAAAAGGGATAAACAAACAAAAAAATTTAAACAAGAAAAAGGCCAAGCCTCAGAGGACAAGCGCAAAAGGGCAAGCTGAAAGACAGCTCTGCCTAATCATTTGCACCCCAGTGTTATCAGAGGTTTCTCTGCAAGTGACCTTTCAAGAAGTGAGTTGGGAGGGAAAAGTGCAAGGGGAGAACATTTTGAGGTCAGAAGTGAGGACATTTGGTCCCAGTCTGTCCTTGCAGCATGGTTTATATGCAAACTGGAGAGAAAAAAAATCAGTCCTTAGTACAGGTTGTGTAGATGCATGTCTGTGCTCCTCACCAACTCTAGGCCCCTCCTTGCACCTCAGGCTGCCCATCTGAGTCCCACATGGAGCCACTCAGCGTTTACCACCCACAGCCCTGTGAGTCTGGCCCAGGTCTTTGTGTTTTCACCAAATGTCCAAGTCAGCCTCTGCTCTGGGGCAGCCCAGTTTGATAACTCTCAGAGAGCCAACACAGCAGAAGAAATAAATGAGATGGTTTTTGTGGGGTGCACAGCGAGCCATCAGCTGAGGAGGACCTCACAACCAGGGGGTGAGGTTTTAGCAGCGTTGAACCATCCAAGCAGCTCATCAGGTACATGTAACCACACCTTCAAAGCACAGAAACTCAAGCCTCTATGAAGGCTGACCTCCCTTCCTTGGTTTTGGGTGACCAGTGCAAAAGCTGAGGCCATCAGAAGCTGGATGGTAGCGAGGAGCAGGCCCTAAGCCTGCCAGCTGAATGCCAGGCTCCTGCCATTGGCAGATGTACGAATCCAGTCCAAGATTAAACTATTTCTTGCTAGCTGAAAACACTTGGTAAAAAGCATCTTGATATTTTATCACAAAAGAAAATAACTGCCTAGCTGTACTCCAGAGTTCCCATTTCCAGGCCTGTGGCCAGCTAATACTTCATCTTTTACTGCAGCCTGACCAGCAGTGGAACAAGCACAAAGTGAGTCCTGCTGGTTCTGGTCTGTCAGAAATCCCAGGCTGGAGCCAGCTGGGACCACGTGAGATGCTGACTGTCCTGCATGCCTTCCTTCAGCATTATTTCCTCAGATCCCACGGAGCATCTGCTCGAGAAAGCTCAGTCTGCAGGTGCAAGCTTCACAGTTTGTATCTGGCCCATGTATATGATGTCAGGAAAAACACTGCGAGAAAATAGCTCACTGGTAAAGAGAAGGCTTCCAAGGACTTTTCTCTGTTCCAGTGAAACATTTTTTTTTTTTTTTAATAAGCATTTGTCTGTGCTGCTTATCACCAAAATGTCACAAGCAAAATCTGAAAATGGCATTGATTAGAAACTGATTCTTGAAACAAATCATGTCCCTTTCTTTGGAGAGCAGTAATAAATTCTCATCACCACGTTCCTCTGACCCTGTGATATGTTAATTTGTTGGAACATGCTCACATCTCAAAAATTCTGTCAAATCACAAGTTTTAATTGCACATAATTCCTGCCAGTGTTTTGCTCTATAAATTATTTTTAATTACATTCAAGTTCACAGAAAACATTTTAACCCTTCAATTTTTGTATAAACCTATAGGATGAAAGGAAGTGTTGCTTGAGAAGAAATAGGGTAGCTTGAAATAAATAATAACTTTTGCCATAGATTTTTACATTCCATTTCCTGCTTTGAAAAGAAATTCCTACACCTGATAGACCTTATAATTTCTTTCAGCTCTCCTAAATCATGGAGACGGATTTCAGAAAGAAGCCCAAGGCCAACAATTTAAAAAAGAAACAAAACCAAATCCTTTCTCCCACCACCCCACTTTTATTTCCCAGGTCATCGAATGAAAAACTACAGGCATCCTATTTCCATCTTTAGCACATGGTCTCACTTGAGAATTAGAAAGTGGCTTAAATTTGACTTGCAAGAGGCAAGTGGCATAGAGGGCATACAGGCAGGCCCTTATTCCCTGGAGAAAGCATACATAATCAGGTGTGTTTTGCATTTTAAGCTTTAGAAACTTGAACTCAAACTGTAAGAGGGTAAAGGAAGGCCACGGGCAGGCAGCTGGTACAAGCAAGGTGCAGACCCCGAGTCTTGTACTGTGCCAGCTGGAAAAGATCCATGCTGAAAAACCACTTCACAAGTCCCCCAAGCCCTGGCTGCCAGGACATCACTGCACAGGAGAAAATACATCTCTGTGTTCACTTTGCTTGAAGTCAAACTGTCCCTTGACTGCACCATTTAAAATACCATTTTAAAATGAAATAATAATAATAAACTAAATAAACTAATAATAATAATAAAAAAATAATAAACTACACTAAACAAAAACAAAACAAAACAAAGAGAGAGCTCATTTCATCATATCCCACTGAAACAAAATGCACACAGCCTGTGGCCCTTATCCATTACAGCAGATCAATCCAAACACAAAGGAATTATCTTGTCCAAGACTTGAAGGTTTAGTACCAAATGCTTATCAAGAGCACTTTGTTTCTGCAGTGGAGGTGTCTGAGCACTGATGTGCTGGCTGAGGTACATCAGTGTCACCAGGCAGGGGTGAATGGACCCACAACTAATGCTCAGAAGCAGCTTTCTTTCCAGGAGGCTGGGGCTGAAGGATGTTGTGACCTCCCAGACTCAACCACTTCTGCTATGGTCCCTATCGCTGCCAGCTTTCCAAATGAGTGTAGAGAGAAATTACCATTTAATGAAGGAAAAAATGTGCTGGGACTCTTGTGACCCTGTTTTTTACAGCCTTTCCTCATGCAGGATAACCATTGGTTTAGCAAGGAGGTGGGATTTGCCCTACTTTGCTATTTTAGGAATAATTTTCAAGATGAATCAACAGAGGGAGCCTGGATCCCCCATTTCCTCTACAGAACTTTGCACTTCCTTCATTAAAACCCCCTTTTCCTGAAAACAGTGGCTAAACCTTGGACTAGGCTGTATTAATATATAGTACAGCCCAGTGCACAAGGCATAGGGGGGATGTAAAATGTCACACGAGGTTCCCCAGCTCTGTTTTGGCTGGGCGCCTCACAAATGCGTGCATGTGTGCTTGTGCTCATGTTTGTGACAAATGTTCTTGTCCTTCCCTCTTCTCACACAAGTGTTTATTGCCTTTGAAGGTAAGAGAATGTCTGATGGCAGAAGATAATCATGATTTTCCCTCTGCACATAATAAAAATGTATATACGTGTTTAAGCATACTGCATATATGCCTACATTTTGGACTCATGGACAGGAAGGATCAGATTTTTAAAGGTAGTAGACATACAGCAGAATACTTTGAAGTCTCTTATGAAAATCCTCCTCATTTCCCATCTTTGTCTTTAAGCATCTGTGCACATCTGGGGGTTTTCAAAAGCAAATTTTAAAACCCTTTTATGCACCTATTTGCATTTCTAGGCAATTAAAACTCTAAAAATATCCCCAGTCATCACCAAGAGGCATTTATACTATGAGAATATTCAGATTCATTAACGGTTATTTAGTTTTTCTTAAGGCTTGCTTTATCTTCAAACCACATTTGGGACAGCCAGGGGATAAATTAAGTAGGATTAAATAATGCTATGACTCATCAACATGCAGGAATTGAATTCAACGTCGACTCGAATATGTCCAATGAAAAGGTGCTGCTAATTCTTGTTCCAGTGCTGTTCCTCTCATTAAGTGGAAGGTAAGGTGCTTTCTTCTTTCAGCTCTGAGTTTTCACCGAGTCATCTTCATTATTCAAAGTGCCATAGCATGAACTATAAGAATCTGGTTGTATTTTGCCTGTCAATTTTTGTCCTAAGGAAATGGGGTGAGAGAAGGGAAAAACAACAACTCTGTGAAGAATTTTAATAAAACAAATCCCCCACCAATCCATCATTTAAACATTCCTTGCTCCAGTAATCATTGTTTTCATTTGACTGGTTGTAACAATAGCTTGGAAAAACTCTGAAAAATTCTTTGAAAAATCTGTTGGGAACAGGAATAGAAATTAAGGGAACAGTATATTTTTTAAATGCAACTAGAGCACATTTCTGACTCAACTCTCCCAGGTCATTCCATTATCTGATATCTCATTTTTAAACAGAGAGACAGAAAAAAAAAAAAAAAAAAAGCCCTACTTACCAGGAATACGTCCACAGTCAATATAAGGAACTTGTAAATGCTCCTCTTTTTTATTTCTTGCAATTACAAATACACCAAGGAAAGATAGGAGACACCTGCAAAATAACAGTGGCATCGTATTATTAGAAACAGCTCACTGCATCTGAGATGAGAATCTTTTCCCATGTTTCTTTTTCAAGGACTTCCAAACCCGAGCTGCTCAGTTTTTAAAGAAACTTTCCTTCCTGGCAGCTGTATAAATTCATCTTGGACTCCCTGTCAGACTAGTTTTTGCCTCCCGAAGCTTTACAATCGGTTCCAAAGGCTCCGCAGACAAAATTACACTTTCAGTAATGTATACCTAATCAAATGCCTGCGAGTGTGAGACCGCAGCTTTTGAATCCCTGAGCAAATCTTCTCAGAACATCTAAACTAGCACTCCAGCACTTGCAATTTCATCAACAACTCAGGCTTGTTGCAGACAATCAACATCTCTGTTGTTTTTCTCGTTCGACTGCATGTCTCAGGGGCAAGCTGTAAGCCAGGAGCAATGAGAAACTGCTACGCTCGGATAAATCTTCTATCCGCTCTGTGCTGGACACACGATCGCTACTTCCTGCCTGCCAAATACCTGGGTTGAATTTGCTCATCTCCATTTTCTGCCACTTTTCCTGCAGCCAAACAGCATCGCAGGTCTGCGCACCTTCCCCTGCCTGACTGCAGAGGATGGAGATATCTGCAGCTGTCAGCCCGAGCTGTTTGACAGCTTGGTGGCAAGTCAGGTCCAGCGGTTCTGGGAGGTGCTTTTAACCATCTCATGCCTGTCCTTGAGTAATGTTCACCTGTCCCCTGCGTTGTTACTGTGCTGGTAGCCAGCAGATCTCTGCTCTCACAACACTTGGGGCCTTCTTCAAGCATTGTCAGCAGCTTCTTCACATGCTCTGAACCTTTCAGCAGGCAGGCTGTGCCTTCCTTGGCACAGCAAGACCCTTGTAAGCAAGCAGCTCCTAGAACTGCCCGTGCCTAATGGCAGCAAAGGGCAGCTGGACACGCACGTGCAAGGTAACAGTGGAGGAGATTCCTTGCAGTTGTATCAGCACCCCCTAACACATGATCTTTGGTAGAGAGCAGTAATTTCTCCTTCCTGCAGGAGGAACACATGCTGCTGGTTTTTCATTCCATCATGGGATTAGTAGTTCATAAGTGTCTCACATTTTTACATATTTGGATTCAAAACCAGGCCTCCAAACCCCCGAAGCACAGATATTAATCTTCCCTTTAATGTTTTTTTATCCTACTATAATGGCTATTCCATAATATTTTAATAACAAGACAGGTTTCTTCTTACTGAGAAAAGAAGGGGTTCCGCGAGGCAGTGCTGTTGCAGTGGAAGCGTTAGTGCAGATTTTAGGCCGGCACACTTACCCGAACAGAAACATGAACACGCTCAGCAAAGCTGCACTTTGGAATTCCTGATAAAATATGACCCCTGGAATGTGACAGAAACAAGAATTGCAGATCTTGACTGGATTCCAAGTGATATGAATTACAGCTGGGAGGGTCACAAGCAGTGTCATGCTCAAGTGGAGAAAAAAAATCCCAAATATGGTATTAATACACGTAGCTGTGGGTTCACATTATGTGCCCATATTCCATTATCTAGGCTTTCTCGAGATACTGCATGGGACTGGAGAAGATTTAGTCTATCAGGCTGGAGCATGTGCTGTGTTAGTAACTGCACAGATGCAGGTATTTTTTTGCATTGTCAGCAACAGTTTTTATGCAGGTCAAACTCAAGGTCTTATTCGCAAGCAGAGTCGTACCAGTACAGCTAACAGGTTCTTCATGGATTTAGTTAAGCCACTCCAGCAGACCATGTGGACATCTTAGCTACAATTGGGAACAGGTTTTCGATAACTAGCTCTGTCCCTGATGTTTACACCGAGTTAAAGGCTCCAGCAGCCAAGTTTGCCAAATCTCTCCGGCTGAAGGGATCACTAACTCTTCTGGTCACCCCTCTAACAGGAATTAGCACCTCTGCAGTGGAGGTGACAGAACCAGATGTGTATCTGGATCTCAGCTGCCCCAGTTCACAGCCAAGTATGTTGGCTTTAAACCACTGATGAGCATAGTTTTGCTTAGAAACACCAGAGTGTGAACCAAAGCCACTGAAGCATGACTGTATCTTCAAAGGCTGCAACTGGGGATGGAGGAATCACGAGAGGAGGTATCTTCCACAAACACCCCACCAAGATTCAGCAGAGCTTGTTCTTCTAAGCCCCACACTGGTTTAACAAACCTGGTGCAAATGCATGTGTATCCAGTCTCAAAGCTATTAAGCCATTCCTGAATAGGTACTTGATCTCTTAAGGAGGCACAAGGCCAAATTCCCCATATGGCTGCAAGAATGCAACCCCCTTTTGGCGAAAGTCTCTTCTCAGTCACAAAGTGTAGGGCTCCTCTAACACAGGTGCCGAGGCAATCTGTGCACGAAGCTAACTCCCCTTCTCATTAATGGCAGCTCTGCATGAGAAACTCCTGCACAGCAATGACAGGAAAGCCCCCAGTGTGTGTTAAAATGAGTCATAAATGTTATAACAACACAATCATTTTGGCTCGTTGCTGATACAGCATCTTAGTCGTCCTCCCTGCTCGTGTTCTTACACTCCGCACCATTTCCAAGATTTGCAGTCCCTCTTTAACAGCACCAAGTTCAGAGTTCTCACCCAGAATAAAATGTTAAATGCTTAAAAGGTCTTTGGAGTCATTTTATTTCCTTCACTTAACCTAGAATTCCACCTTCTGAAACTGAATATACACTAACTACTATGAAACACAGCTGGTTGTCATTTGAGTAGTTTGCCAGGCTGTTAAAATTACTCTACCAGTTCGGATACAGGGAGGCTGGCGTGCACATGGTAAATGCATTTGCTGGATGTCAAGATGAGGCTAAGATAAATGCAGGTAATTCTAGTAAGCCAGCAAGGCATAGCAAGCTGTACATATCAATTCTGGAAATGCTAGAATTTGATGATTTTTATTTTGCTTTGAAAGTTGTGAACTCACTCATTTTTCAGGACTTAAACACCTGTCATTTAGGAAAAACTTTTGGTGAAGACAAATACGAGTGGTTTGCTTTGAGCGGTCCTGTTCAGAGACGGCGATTCTTTGAAACCCTGGTGTGTAGAAAATTATTTTGTAGAGACAGAAGGCCGGGAACCTACCTGAAACAATGGCGCTCGTGGTGAAGAGTATGAAATTAATGGGCACGACTGCTGTTGCTTCGTACAGATGCATCGTTTGGTTCAAGAACCTGGAAAACAAGTGTTATTGCACCTCATGGCTGTAGGATGTTCATTGCACTTTAAGTAAAGTTAGCCAGTTTCTGTCAGTTCAATAAGTGTGACCATTTCTTACCATGACAGCAAACAGCCCTTGACAGAAGGGTGTGTATATTGAATTTACTTTCTGGTTTTGACTGCAAAATACAAAAAAAAGTAGGGCAAAGTAAGAAGGTTGGAGTGGATTCTTCTGGCTGTAGACTGCCATTGGAGAGACCTTTGAAGCACTGTTGGAAAAATCGTCCTCCACAGATAAGGGAGGAATGCTCGGGTACTGCTGCCGATGGTGTGCCTCAGCTCTTGGAAGCGGTGCTGCCTGCAAGCAGCCAGGGACAAGTCGCTCTAAATTAAACAGGTTGTGTAAGGGTATATTTCCAGTGTGGACATGTGTACGAGTCCTCGTAGGAAATGCTTCACTTAGCTGAAACCCACATTGCTGTTTCGGCTCCATCCAACTTGGCTAAAACACGTATTTGTATGTTTATCCATGCAATCACACCCCAGACACACTCTGTCCTGCCGGGAAAGTCCAGGGAGGTGGCTGCAAACCTTGGGTTGGAAACTCTCGGCCTTCCTCCTAAGAAAGGTGACACAAACCCTCACCAGAAGGGTGAGGCAAGAGTGTGCAGGACCATATGAGCCCAAACTGCACACAAACCTGCAGGACTGAAACATTGGGCATGGAGCAGCCCACACAGTCTGCATCAGTGGACCAAAAAAGCCAAAGCATTAACCCACTTGTAAGGAGACCAGAGCTATCAGCATTTACCCACGAGGTGATGAATCATGAGGGTGAACTCTCGGATGCACCAACAGATACTCTGTTATAAGAACAGGGAATTTCAAACCGAAAGAGAAAAATCAGGGGACTGCAGATTGTATTCAAAATCTATAAAAAGAACCACACTTAAATGTTTCACTGGTACAATATATGTGAACAGTAAAAATCCAAGCTTGGATCTGTTTTAGCCATTAAAGTAATTGCATGGTTATTTTAGCAACTGTTGAACAGTCTCCATGGTGCTTTAAAAATAAAGAAATCCTACATATCCACAGGATAGTCAGGATTTTGAAGTCATTGAAAACACCTCATTATTTTCTCCCATTTGCAACAAACTCGGTCACAGAGACTAAAATAGTGATACCAAGGCCCAGCACTGAATCCAGGAGGATGTAGCAGCCCAGGCTGCTGTAAGCTAACCTGACAGTCAAATAAAATAAGAGAGGAAACAAATAAAATGAAAAAAATTAGACTGACAGTACTGTCTCCATTAGAAAATGTGTCCAACAGAGTGGACAGGAAGAGACATTGACTTCAGGGAATGAAATGGGCACATTTTAATTTTGACCCAGCAAAAGAAAGAAAGAATTGGCAAGAAGGAGAGGTTAATTCAGCAGCTTCCTATTTACCGAACTTTTATTTCCTATTTTGAATGCCCTGAGCCATTCTCCCAGGGCAAAGACAAGCTGGATGTAAATCACTCCATTATCTGCTACGGCGGAGTTCCTGAGTCAGCCATGGAGAGTCACTGCACAATAACGCACGGGCTTTCTGATCCCACATGGGAATGGTGTGTTCTGCCACGGGAAAGCTGGGCTGGCTCTTCTACCGGAAAATAATCATGCAAGTAAACACTGGAGCAGTCTAGATGGGATTACTGAATGATGCTATCAGCACCTGAAGCGCAGGGACCAGCATGAAGGGAATGGACTCTCTGTTCAGCTGCAAGTCATATTTTACTGGGCTGCCACCCCCAGCAATCTGCAAAGGCAGCATAAAACAATCACTTAACAGGCCAGAGGCCAGCAGGGAAAACTCCGATGTCCCCCGCTCACCAAAAGCTAACTATTTCCTAAAAAAAATCACATACAGGATAGCAAAGAGCAACATGCAGTTTTAACAGAAGCAGGGAGACAGTGAGGGTAAACTCTCTTCCAGTCCAGTAAGTAACATAAGCTAGGGAAAAGAGGTGCATAATGAGGGTAAACGTGGCCATTTGAGTATTCAACAATGAATATTTCTGAAAGTAACAAAAAAATAAAATAAATCAGGAACATAAATTTCATTTAACGAGTTCAGTACCTGTGCCAAAACAAGAACTACTCTTGGGAAAACCTTGTATAAGGTGATAATGAGAGGAGGTAGCATCTGTGTAATTAATCAATTATAAACTGAGAAATAAAGCCTAAACAAACAATATAATCAGCTGCAGGCAATTCATGCATCTGTAAAGGCTCTGTCAGGAATTTGTTACCCTTAAGTGCAACTTATATCTGGAGTTAGTATCAGTACTGAACAGCACTGACAGATAAACGGGTACAAAGGTGAGGAGATAAGTAGAAACTCACTTACTTGACTTGGAAAACACAAGAAGTTGCCATTAAAATCAGCATGATATAAAAAACGGGATAAGTGAGCTGCATTTTCCCCTTCACAGACAGTGTTATCATGCTGGCCACAGCCTTTACGGCGATGACAGTGAGCGATGCTGAAAGGGAAAGGGAAAAATTAGCAGGGCAGGATTCACAGCAGTGACCTCAGAGCATCAGTGAGGGCGGTGCCACAGGCCTGATAGCTTAAAAGATGCTGAGGTAGAGTTTGGGCACCTAAAAACAAGTGTGTGATGTTATCAACACTTGCTGTATTGCTTCCTAAACTCTGAGTGACCTTATCTCCATGTGTGCTGTGCTTTGCAGTTCTTTTAGCACTGGGTCTGCCACCCTGCATCTGTCCCAGGTTTCCCCAGACTGTCTGAGGTTAGAGCCTGATAAAACCTTGCAAGGTGGCACTGTGTATATGTGAGAGAGAGAGAGGCTGAGCTGCGGTCGAGGCAAGAACTGCATCCATTTCCCACTGCTGGGCACATGCCCGAAATGCTGGGCTACCAGGCAGAGGACTACAACAGCCTCCACACCTCTCAGACACATTTTATTTAGCCCCAGCTGCTAATTTGGAGCCATTACTGCATTATTCAGCAGAGGGGCTGAGAGGTCTCGTTACCCATGCTGAGCAGCGGGGACACCTAATTGCACCCTGCCTGTGACACCAGCAGCCAAAAATAGCTGCTCACCCTCAGGAGTTCTCTGCTGAGACAGGAGATGGTCAAAGCAGGTCAGAGCCAATTTTTGGGATCATGTCACCAAGGACCTAACCCTAAGGACCTAAACCCCATAGGTTATACACAGATTCCAGGTAGAAAACACAGGGGTATGCACTGCATTTCAAGGACCAGGCTCTTAAGACCATCACTGGATCTAGCCCCCCAAATAGTGTGTTTTCAATCCATTTAGTCACTGTCAGTGCATCGCCACAAAAAAGTCCACTATAAAACAAAGCAGACAATGCTTTTGATATGTATGTCACCAGGGCAGAGAAGTTTTGCAGTGCACATCTTTCGGAAAAGGGGCTGACAGCTGAGCTCAGAGTTACTTTAGATTTCCTTTTGGAGAGCGCTCTTGGCTTGTCGAAGCAAAACCAAGTAGGCTGTGGTTACTGCAAGGAAAACGTAACAAATTCAAAACAAACTGAAAATGGTTAAGAAGAGTCAGGGTGCAGAGATGACCTTCGAAGGGAGGTAATTCATCGTCAGGAGCACCGTCCCCCAGCTGGGATCCAGTTCCACCCTCTTCCAGAGCTGGGGGGTGTTGGATTTCGGTGTCTGATTCATCCTCCTGTCGCTGCAAAAATTCAGATTGGCAAGGAGAGCTGCGCTGTGCAAAGAGTTCAGGCCAGGGGCTGGGAGAAAAGGTGGGGGAAGAGGAGTGGATTCAGGTCTGGGGTTTTGGTTTCAAGCCTTTTTTCTTACAGCTAGTCCAAAAGTTCAGGAGGAGTTTAAGAGTTGCATATAGCTGGTGATGATCCTGCACCCCATCATGAAACTCACTGCTTTAATGACAACTTTGCACCTAGTGCTTCGCCTCCTGCACGGTAATTGAAATAGGTGGTGTGGTTTACCAAACACAGCAGTAAAAGTGAGCAGAGTAGATCAAATCCTGGCCTGCACTGGGGCTAATAATATGATAAAAAGCCAAAATAATAGACACAAGCCCCACCTCCACAAAAAAAATGATATTTGCACTGTGACATGGGATAGTTATTTGCTTTAAAAGAATACTTAGAGGTAAAAATCAGTGGTCTGAATTGTCTAAGAGGAAACACTGCTGAAAAATTCTTCCTGATGAAGGGGCAGTTTTTATCCCTTATAGTTAAATAAATAAATAAATAAATAAAAATCAGAAAAAAAAAAAAAAGCATAAGGATTTTTTGGTTTATGTTGTTTGTTTTTGTTGTTTCGGTTTTGGTTTGTTTGAAATTTGGGATGCTCTTTTAGCTAATGTTGCCCTGGAACAGGTTTCAAAACCTAGGAAATGTTTTTTCTGTCTCTGATAGAACAATCCCCCCAAAGCTAGCGTGACAAATGATGTCACTTTCCAGCTGTTAGAGCAGGAAACTCAGAAATCCCACTTTAATCTGAAATATTTTCCTCCAAACTTATGATAACTCCCAGTATATACATGAGGTAAGATAATTCTCACCAAAGGAACTTGTAGGCTTACAGTAAGCAAAATATTTTCAGGTTCTACAATCACCTCTGTACTTTCTTCAGAATGAAAGCAGCTTTAATATCCACTGAAACACAAATCCTTCTCCTTAAATAAACCTTTCTACGTTTTATTTACATCTGTATGAACCCTCCACAGGGAATGTATCTATTCAGATGTTAGAAAAGGAAGAAATCCCCTTCCACAAGCTGCCACTGAGAATATTCTGCAGGGAGGCTCCCACCCTTGTCTGCCTCTCCTGCAGCCAGGCCCTCCAAGGGCAGCGAACGTGTTGGATGGTTTGGAGCCCCCTCTCAGCATCCCATGGCTTTGCTGAGCATGAAGTTAGATATGAAGCAGTGTGGCTTTGCAGGGACTACCAGGCACCAAGACAGCTGCGAGAGCTGGAGCCAGCCACAGTTCTGGATTTCCTGCTCAAGGGAATTGTCAGGATTTCAAAAGTTCCCATGAACCCGGATTTGTTTGTTTGTGTCTTTTCTAATAGAGCAGAAATAATGACACATTTTTCCTGAAGCTGCATATGCTCACCAAAACCTCAGCAGCCACCAGCTGAAGTTGTTGTTTTTGCTTGATTTCAGCCTGACCACCGAGCTGCAGTCAGTGCCTGCTGGGGCATGGCTTTGCAGCTCGGCTGCTGTTCAGCAGCCCCACGTGTCCCTTTGGCACTGGTGGCGTCAGGGCAGGCAGGCTCCACAGCAAAATAAGCACAAGAGGCTTCACAGCCTGAAAGGCCAGGTCTCCTAGACTTGGCCCAGAGAAGCCTTCCTGGTGGGTCTGCCCAAAACTGCATCAGCTGAGTGTGGAAATCCATCCTGAGATCTTCAGGCTCATCGCCCAGCAGCACGGAAGGGCTGGAAACCCTGCGAGCTCTGCCAGAGCTGCCAGGCTCTGTGCTAGGAGCTGAGGGCTGGCTGGGCTCTCTCTCTTCTAAACCAGGAGCAGTTAAACAGACTGATGGCTTTTGGGGGCTCTTCAGTCCCTTCCTCATGCAGGGAGCAAGAAAATCCTTCATGGGTCCTGCAGAGCTACTGACCTTAATGTTCTCGGTGCTGGGAAATTTAATGGGTGGACTGTCCCAAAAAGGTAGGTCTGAAAGAAAGTCTGAGCTTTTCAGCTGGGTAAGAAACCAGGCAGGGAGCAGGAAGAAGGTGGTTGAGAAACCTGCAAGTTTTTTACATTCAGTTAAATCTAAATAGTGTAACTGGTAAACTTTATTGAAATTTAGTTGAATCAAAACAATTTGGACCACCTCCACTAGAAACACGTTCTGTAGGTCTTTGCAGGCTGATACATGCCCCCACTGAGCTCAGTGAAAAGATAACCATTGTCTTCAATGGCACAGATCAAACACCTCTCACTTTAACCAAAAAAGAAAAAAAAAAAAAAGTGTTGTCCCATCAGGGTTTCATAAAGTTTACAAGACAAAGGTGGGAGAAGATATGGGCTCAGCAAATTCTTAATATACACCTGCAAGCAGAACTTTAGAGACAGCCTCCTGACATTTTACAAAACAGGTTCAAATTTGACTTTATTCAAAACCACCTGGTAAAATGACCTCTCTTGTTTCTCTGGGCATTGATTGTTTTCTGGTGGCACCATGAATCAGAGGGAAAACTTCAGCGACCCACTGAATTTTTGTTGTTCTTCCAGAAAGGTGGTAAAGTATAAATGTTGCATATGCAAACAGGCAGAGATACTTCAAAGAAAAGTTCCCATACAGACACGGGGTATCACTGCATATGCTTACAGTGTGCTTACAAGGTTTTAAACTGCTCTAGTTTACATAACTGATTTTCACAGCTAGGCCTGTTCTACAAAACAGTTTCAAACAGCCCGCTCCCCTAAGATCTAAAGTCGAAGTGTTAGGTAGAAAAGGTTCAGAGCACCCTTGCACACACCGTATTCATATAAAGAAATCTGTAAAAAGAAATAGCCCCAGCAATAAGCACAGAAACTATGTTCCATAATTGGCTTTTCTCTTCAAAAAGACCACAGCAAAATGATGTGAAATGTTTCAGTGATTCTCCTTCAGCACACTCCTTTGAAGTGGCCCTAATCTAAACTAGCTGGGGGGGACTGAATGACAAGGAATCACCAAGTAACAGACAGGAACATTAAAGTGAATAATGTGCTCTTACCCAGTAGTGCTACCATCATTAACAAAATCATGATGTGCTTCACAGCCTTTCTTTTGTAAAAATAGAGGAGAATGCAGAATGTTATAATTTCTAAAATCTGGAAATAAAAGAGAAGGAAGTTAGAGCTGTAAAACTGTTTAATAAATGCTTCATTCAAAGTCTTTGAAATGTCTCATTTTTGCACTTTGAGCTGTATTTTCTCACTGGTAGCACTGGAAGACTTTTTAAGGTGACAGTAAAGATATCCATGTTCAGTGGAAACATTTTTTACAGAACCTCTGTGTGTATAATTCCTACAGAGTAAGAAATTATAAAGCAAATTCCTCCTGCTTACCTGGAGGAACAGCAGCCCCTCCTCCTAGCTATGGCATTGCTAGCATCACTCCTTGTGACAAGCAAAATTATTTTTGCTACTTTCTTGCCCTTCTCCCCCAGCCTACTCAGGAAAATCCCCCAAAGCACTGTCTTTTTGCTCAGACTTTCTGCCATACATCACGAGGGAGAAAGCACTTATTTCCCGTGGTGGTTCTCAAATCGCAGGCTACCTGTCAGGAGCCTACCTGGAAAAGCTCAGTGACACACTAGCAGACCACACTGCAGGACATCTGCAGCTGCTGAAGCAGTTTTACGTACGCTGTGCACGGTCCAGACTTGCTCCCTCAATAACATCTGACAGACGGCTGAATTTACTGACTCGCTGTTAACGTGTCTCACTGCATCACCACCTCGGCAGAAGCTCCCTGCTATTATCAGCTGCCCAAGTCACCACTACACCCTTCTCTGTGCTGAAAGGCTGGGCAGATGAAATGGATCCGGGGATCAACTCAGCTTCCAGGTCTGCACATCTCAAAAGCATGGGTATTCCCCCTCCAACCCACGGCATAAGGCAGTTGCCCAGATGCCTCTCTTTGCCTAAAGGAAGCAGGGACTGCAAGTCCAGAAAACTCCCGTGAAGCTCAGAGGGTTTTGAATGCTGGGACCTCATGGAAAAAGAGAAGTTTGTTGGTGCACATCGGGAGAAACCGAATGGGGAAAATTAGACAAAAAAAGAGAATGTCATCATTACTGAATCTGGTTATTTTCATTGTTTTACCAGGGAAACAAACCATAGAAAGTCCTCATATCTCGCCCCTTGGTTCCGTCACCAACATGCCATTCTGTGTTTTATAATGTCTCTCCACTCTTCACCCAGCACTAGAATAAAAAAGATCTGGGTGTTGCACTGCTGAAATCTCAACAGAAGCAACTGAGCGGTTCGCAGCAGCGGTTATATAATGCAACATAGCTGATTTCTCATTTTTGGAGAATGAGTGCACTAGGAAAGCAGTCATCAGCTACATTTAGCAACTCAAATTCTTTACCACACTCACACCTCCCCCAGTTTAGTAGTGTACAAAAATACGAACAGAACATAGCTATGCTTTTGATTTGCATAGCTGTTCGCTTCTGATTTACCTTCACACTGATCCCTTGCTCCCAAAGGCAGCTGAGAGACAACTGCATCTCAAAACATGACAAATGCAAATTTGGATATTATTCCAACTTCCTTAAAACAGACAAACAAACAAAAAAACACAAACATTTATCACAAAATAAAAACTAAATGATTTATTTTTGTTTGTTTGCTTTTGTAAACTGTTTGGATATAAGAAAACATTTTGCTGCTGGTTAAAAAAAAAAAAAAAAAAGCATTCCTGGACTAATCATAGCTCAATAATATTTGTAATCTCCTGCTGAGTGCTGTTCTTTCCCTCCAGAGCGACTTCCCTTCTGCTCAGGCTTGCACCCAGAGGTGGAAGGCAGGACATCATGTGGTACAAAAGTCTCACACCAAGCAACTTTGCCAGCCTCTGCATCTTCATTCAACAGCACAACACTGGGTATGTCTGATTTGGGAAACGAGGCAGAAGTCATGTTAGGAACTGCAGATTTGTGAGTTCATCTTGGCCTCCCTGTGAAAAACTGCAACAGGGCTTTGAGGGAATTCAAGAGGAGAAGTAAAGGTAGCAGATTTGCTGTTTGTGCCCCTGGCAAACACATCTCAGGGCCAGAGGGGAATATCATGTTACCCAGCTGCAGCTACAACAGCCTTCAGATTGCTTCAGTTGCTATTTTGACAGTGAACAATTGCTAACAGAATGGGAGAAAGCTGTGCTAAATAAATATCCCCCACATGGAAAGGAACCCATACTAACCCATACTAAGAAAGAAGCTGCAGAGATGTCCTATGTGTCCTTTTCCATGATGGGCATGTGGGGTGGTGCTCTGGGGACAGGGACCCTGCAGGACCTGCTCCCCTGGTGCTGGTGCAAACCTGAATGTCCACCACCTCCCCCAGCCCAAATCTTAGACAGATAAAGCTCAGGGATCATCGCTAGCCCAAACTGCTCCCTAACACCAGCTGTGGCACTCAGCACCCTCTTCCCCAGCCCCCAGAGTGGCAGGTAGTGCTGAGCACCACCAGTCACAGCTGAAGCAGGTTGCCACTGCTAGCTGCATCCATGTTGGTCCTCACCCTGTCATCAGCTCGTCTCTTGCCAATGCTAGCAAACCCACCAAGAAAACTCCGCTCTTGCACTCTGAGCATAAAATTCAAACAATTTTTTCTCACCTCACGCTGCCCAGAAGCCAAATTTCTCCTCCCACCAACAGGTCACCTTGAATCAGCAGACAAGGGAGGGGACATTGCACTGAAGTGGAGTGTATGGCTCCTGACAGGACCTCCCGGGGTGTACTGGCTGTTACCTGTGATTGTGTCTTGGGAATTACCCGAAATGGTGTTAGGTCTCATAGCTGATAGCTGTGGTCGTGTTAAATATAGAGACCAGGAAGGGGAAGCGTGTAGATTGTATCAGCTTCATAGATTCTGCTCAGAGGAACTGAAGGAACTTGACCTGTTTACAATCATTTTTACTATTATAACTAATCTGTACCGAAGTCTCCTCAAGCCCACATCATCAACATTTTTAGAATTGTGATGTTTTCCATGTTTCTAAGCATTACCAGAAGGCACCAGAACAAATACCACATTGTCTGCCTCGACAGTTTTTCTGGGACATATAGCAATACAGGGACCAATGAACCAGGAGGGTCTTCTAGGCACTTTGAAGGAAAAGCAGAAATGCTTTGAACCTGATTTTACAGAGATTAAATATTAACAGCCCAGTGTTCGCTACACTACTGTTTAGGGAAGCCTAAGAGCTACATCCATAATTGATGTCTTCTGTAGTGACTCAAAGAGCACATAAACAAAAACAAAAAAAAAAAAAGCAAGCTAGGACAGCGATTCTTGCTCAGACATGAGTATGCTACTGCAAAGCCTCAGAAGGTGACTCAAAGTTGTCTCATGTGGGAACTACAGGCTATTTCTGCAGAACTCCTCTGATGCCAGTGGAGTGCCACATGGGGATGGTTTATCACCCACACAGAACATTTTGTACCACTGGGGCTTTGTATTTCTCAGCAGACCACACTTCAGGGCTACTTTTAGAAAGACTGTTGGACTGCATTATAGTGCTGTGCCGTCTCCTTTCTATATATATTTATACTGGAAACTCTGCAACTTCTGCTGTGCTTTTTTATATGTCGGCAGTCAACCTGTGCTGGAAATTTTACAAACAAATATGAAAGTTGTTCTCTGTCCAAAAAAGCGTGTTTACAGCAGGGTTTGCTTGAACTTCCAGCAGCATCTCAGGCTAATCAGGCTGGTATCTTAGGGTCTCTTGTGAGGCCTTTCACTCCTCCCTTTTCTTTTGACACAAGAAGCTCAAAGCAGATGAATCCAGGGAGCAGAAGGAACAAATCAAGCTTGATTTGTTGTTGAGACAACAAGACTTGCTGTATAGTTGCTCCATTCTCCCCTGTAATCCATGCTGTAGAATTGGATGCTGGTTAAGGCAGGCAAAGGAGAGACGAGGGGAAAGAAAGTCCAAGGGTTACTCATCACCTCCTTATAATTTCTCCTAAGAAGAAGACAGGACAGTCTTCCCAGGCATTCAACTGTGTTCTTCCTGAAACAAAGTCAAAATGTCCTCAGATAGGGAAAAGCTTTTTCAGCTACCTGTTAGCTTTACGAAAATGTGAACACCAGACAGCACAGAAATTTCTGGTGTAGTGGGTGTGGATGAAGAGTTGTCTCCCTCCACCATCTCTACGCAGAAGCATGAAGCAGGAGTTTAAAGTCTAAATGACGGGCTGTTTTGGTACCTACAGGTGGAAGTGGATGGTAGAAGAGTATATTTAGTAGGAAAAAGATAGGGTCCTCCAGCAAGCAGCAACTGAGCCTCCTGTTGCGAACCACCTCCTAAAAGAGTCCCTCTCCCTCTGCTAGCTCCATGGATTTTTCTGAAGCTCTTGCTGAGGCTGAAGATAACCTTACTGAGCACCCCAAAACTTCTGGGCATTGCCTGATTGAAAGTGCGTGCTATGATCTGGGGAGCATGACCATCAATTCTTTCATTGAGCTGGATCGCCAAATTACAGGAGCTTTAAAAATACACAAAAATAGAGCAAGAGGATCAACTTTTGTTTTGTGTTAGCATGTACTTTCTGCTTAATCAGTAGTCTCATGGATAGCTAAGATGCACTGAAAGCCTGCAGGCTGGCTAAAAGATTAAGATCCTTAATCTGTCTACTCAGTGGCTTTCTAACTCAGCTTTCTACTGAGAAAATCCTGTGTGCTAATAATCTAACCCACGTGAGGCAATGTATTGGGAAAAAAGTAACCACTTCTGAAACTCCCATATTGCATCTTCTGCATTCAGCTGGAGGAACAAATTTTCAGCATTCCAGAGGGGAAGAGAGGGAGAAATTCCTCCTACTCACTCTTGTCTTGCTCCTGATGTTAATTAGATACATCAAAGAAGATTAATGGAATTTGAAGTTTGTATATGGATACTTTAATCAAAATGGTATTTTTGTGTTTAAATTCAAACTCAGGTTCAGATTAACCTGAGTGGCAGTGAAGCAGTCCATCTCTCCACATTTCAGCTCCGTACAAAACTCCTTTTGGGCAGCCTCAGCAATGTGGGGATAAAACAGAGTGATATGATAGAATAAAGCAGGATCAAGAGGATACATAACCTAATTTTCAAACGCAGAATTTCATCAAATTCCAGGAAAGCACTGTAACTAATATGTATATGCAGCCAGTGTGGCACGAACACACACATAGGAAATATAAGCAGTGCCAATATTTAGGTTTTCCCTCAAGCCCACTAAAAAAATAAAATCTTTCTTTCTCATCAGTTCTGCACAACTGTGACTTTCCCCTGGCTCAAAAGACATCTTTTGGTTCGTCAGCTTGGCAACTAGGACCCAAAGACTTGCTCTCTCTCCTATGATAACCACACAGGGAACAACGTGTGTATCTTCAGCAGCAGTTTTTCTGCCACTAATTCTTAATGCTGCAAAAAAATCACAGTTCTTCTTGTTTAAGGAGAAGTGTGAACCAAATACTCACCACATATACCAAGAAAGGCCAGCTTACTAAGTTATTCTGTACTCGTCTTGCTGTGAGCTCTTGGGGTACATTTGGAGCGAATGTCACCAACAAGTATGTCCCTGCTACTGCCAGTGTTCCTCCTTTAAAGAAAAAGGAACATTATTTTGGTAATACACATAATCATGGTCATCTCTCTCAAGATCACTTGGAAATAGCTTCCAGAAGAAAATTGGAGTCCATTTAATCAGATCTGAGCTTAGGTATTTGGACTGCCTGGCATTTGTAGGTCCTATCTATTATAATTTTTAATAAAGACCCAACGTATCTGGTATAGTTTTTATTAAAGACCCAAAGGATTCTGGAAATATGAAAAAAGCTGTCAGTAAAGCCTCATGGATTAGGGTTCCAATGCAGCAACACATTTTCCAATATGCTCAATTCTAATACCAAGTGCATGACAAAAGAGAATCTATCCTTTGTATTTCTCACGGACACAAAGCCGGTCACATAAACTTCTCCTAAACTGAAAGGACAAGTTGCTTACCGAGGCAGACAGCTAGATCATTAACCAACAAAAATATTCACTGCTCTCCTGAAGTCACTGTGGTCACAGAGGTCTGCACCAGCTACAGACCTGCCCTGGAAACATGAAGTGCAACAGATATGTTCCAGTCCAATGCTTATGTGAAGCTGTCACGAAGCCAACATCTTGGCCACTCCCTGATGCAGTTGCAGACCTATGAACTGATTTATAAAAAGCTGATCTGCAAAAAAACTGTTCAGCCATTGGGTTGCTGGGGCCCCTTTTCAAGGTCGAACTTACATTATTGTGCTTTTAATAAAAATCTGGAAGTTCTGCTTTGTGGACAGCCAGCTGACAAACACAGATGTTCATTGAGGTATCTAGATAGAAGTGAGCTGATCCTGAGCTCATAAGCTGTATTGGATTAAGGAAGATATTAGATAATCAATTTTTTTTTCAACTAATCTTTAAAATTCTTGGCAAACCTATAGATTGGTATGGAATACAATGCTCAGGAATACAAAACAAAGCACATCCGGAGGACTTTGCTGGCACTGCTATTGCACACAGTTTCTTTGGAAAAGCAGAACTGTTCTATATTTATGTGCTTGCAAAAACATCACCATATTTCCCATCATACAGCTCATTCCTATGGAATGTAGCAACATTGTTAAATCCTTCTTGCAAAGTCTAACTCACAGAAATAAAATAAATCAGTGCTGAACGCTACTTAAAGAAACACACAATGTATAAGGCCATAAGGGAAACATGATCAGGTTGGGGGGGGAGGTATTTTGAATGTAGCAGCTGAGTTGGCAAACCCGGATCCCAAACCTAAATAAATATTATGGAGTATTCTTGGAACAATACTGAGCAAATCTCTCCAAAACATTCATGAGAACAGCTGGGATGTCCTTGTTATAGTATGGACAAACAAGCCTAGATGCTAGGAACCCCACAGTAACACCAGGTGCCCCATGACCACATCAGGTGCATTGTCCCTGTCGAGATGGCTTGGTGTAAGACCTTGAAATCTGCTTGTCTCTCGCTACTACAAGCAGGGCAGTTTTGATATGCAAAAAAATCTTGGACACGCACAAAAAGTTGACATGCTTTTGCAATGAAGACCATGTTTCCCAACAAAACTCTTGACAACATGATTATTTGCTCTTTGAAGTGATAAAATTAATACCAAAAGGGAAGTTGTCACTTTTAATTGGGCTTGAATTTTTGTGCAATGTCTATGCAGTAAGAAAAAAAAATCTTGTATTTGAATGAATAACTCAATAGTATCATTGCTTTTATTAGAATTGTGTCGTACTCATAAAGATAATACTAAATACAACCTCAGAGGCAAAAGCAGACAATGAAAATAAATTTGAGCAAAAGGACACATAAGGAATGAATTATGGTTATAGGAGCAGAGGATTTGGGAGTGCAGTCTTTTTCACATGCATTGAAGATTCTCCCTCTTTTTGTCACCTCTTCCCAAATTTGTAAGTATCTGCCTCGAAACACTTGCTTGGTGAAGTGGGAGTGTGAAGGTGGGGGGCTGCGTGAGAGTTACAGCTTGCTAAGCATATGGCAACACACATGTCCATATTAGCAAACGCTTTACTTACCCAATATATCAGCAGCCCTCACGGTCTGCTTTAGGAATAAGACAGAAATAACTGCGGTACCTAGAAGAGAATTATAAAGACTTTTTTTTTTTTTTTTCTTTCTTTTTTTTTTTTTAATATATGATAGAATATATCAAGTGCTATAGCAAAAACTGCCCTGGGCCAAGTATAAATATATCTTGAGGCTGTTGTTGTTGCACCATACCATGATATAAACAGACATGAGTCCATTCCAGCAACCAACCAACACTCAGTTTTTGTAAGATTTTAAACACATCCAGCAGGCTTTTAGATGGTTGCAGGGATGCAATACCCTTCCCATCTCCCACACAGGCACTGCATAAACTGCCCTCATTCAGTCATACTGGGAAGTGTCAGGAAACAGGCACTGAGTGGCCCTACTGCTCCTCTCCCTCTTTTATCATCAGCTTACTGCATGGACTTGCTTAAAACAATTTTCACCACAGAGATAAATTTCTGCTTCTCTTGACTTCAGTGGATTAGAGGCTTACAAGTGAAGTAGCAGCAGTACAACTGAGAGGAAGAAAGCCACTGCAAAAACTTAATGTTTATAATGAACTAAAAGACTGGTCTCAATGTCTGCAAACAAGCAGGTGGGGGAGCTAGCATATATGCCCTACAGGAGTGCTGCCCATGGTCTTCTAGAGTGACTTCTAATGAAGAGGGGGATAAATGGAAGTGAGCCCTGGAAATGACCTCTGGGGTCCTGGCAACCCTTTCCCTTGTCCAGGTCCCACATCTCCCTGGTGCCATCTCCCGGCCCTGCCTCTTCTGGGTGGGTGGGTGAGCAGCAGCACAGTGATCATGACAGGGTTTCTGGTAAGCAGCTCTGTGGATACATGCTAGAGAAAGAAGAAGGGGTTTGGACTTAAGATGGGTGAGACTGTCAGCCACCTGCAAGAGGTGGCTCTCTTCCAGCAGGCAACGTTAGAGCATCTACCTCTAAGGAGAGGCAACAGAGGCTGAAGAGTTCCTGTCCAGAAGAGATGAGGAAAGGCCTTTGGGAGAGGTGTGTTAGTAATATCAGATTCATTTAGAAACCTCTCTGAGAATGACTGTGCTCAGGAGGGACTCTGAAAGGGTACATTGAACCTGAATCATGGGAAGCTGTTACAGGAGCTCCGTTCCTGCCTACAGCATGAAATTACTGGTTTATTCTTGAAATAAGAGATTTTTTCTTCACCATCTCCACTTCATTACCTCTATTGTTCTGATGCAAAAATTAATCTGTTGTTAGCTACTAGATGTACTCTAGATATATAAAAAGAGGTTCAGAACAAGAGGTAAACAGAACTGGAATTCAACATCATGTTGGTAGAAAATCAGATAAAGCGTAAGTCATAAATTTAAATTGCATGAAGAGTGATGGAGACCTATGCAAATGAGTAAGAACGATACAAGAATCTCTATCTGAGAGCACTTCACTGAAAGTAAGCTACCTGACACGGTTTCCTTTATTTGGTGTTTCAGTGATAACTTTCCTGGAGAAAAGACACTGGTATCCAGGCAACACTGGCAATGCCAGAGCTACCTATGTTCAGAGAAGAAAGAGGATAAAAGCCAGGAAAGAAGCAGCAGCAACCCAAGTTAGTGCAGGAATTAATTACTGCTCTGTCTCCTTGCTGTCAGAGCTCTCCCGAACCACATCTCAGACCACCCCTGCAGGCAGCCACTGTAACAGCAAAGACCTGTTGCTTAATGACCTGAGTGATTTCTTTTTTCTTTTTTTTTTTTTTTTTGACTGCCCCATTGTCTGGGCTCTCAGTGTGTTCAGTGGAGATCTAGTAAATGCAATTTAAAGCTCAGTTCCAGTACCGGCATCCAATTCAGGGTGAGATGAGTTATGCCCCAAATTCCACTGCCTGCTTCTCTGGAGATGGCAGCCTGGGGAGATCACAAGCTCTCAGGCTGGCAGTGGGCACAGGCAGGCACTGGAACACATCCATATAATGAAACTTGTCACTCAGTCTGTCATCCGCTTTAATAATGCATTCAGATGCTGCAAGCTCTTTCTCCAGAGATAGCTGGTAATGCACAAGAGATCATGAGCTTAACAGAATATATGCATAATTAATGCACTTTACGATGTGTGGTATGTAGAGGAACCTAAAAAAAGAAGAGGTTTTGAGGACATACATTAGGCCATCTGGGATGGGAGGAATTGGCAAAACCTGCAGTAGGAGGGGAGGTGCAACTGGGAGAGGAGGAGAGCAAAACCCAGGGGAGCGACTGAACAAAAAAGGCAACTGTCCCTGTGGGTAAGCCACCAAAGCTTCATATGCATCCAAGTCAAGCAGAAAAGCAAAGTGGTATATCCAAGCAAAGAAGCAGAGAACGGTTACGCAGAGTGGCTGAGTTGCTGGAGGACATGCATGAGTCTGATCAGCATCTGGCAAGTTCTGGCTACTACATTCAGGACTGAATTCCAAGCAAGCAACATGAGCACAGCCAAAATAGCACTTTGTTATTATACACTGCCTAACGCGTTATTTAAATTTTATTTTTATTTTGTAGTTTTATGGGTTTTAAGCTCTGTGAGTGTGACTTTTAAACAACCTTTTATGTTCTCCAGTTGGCAGGGTGGGTTGGAGCCAGGTTAGATCAAACAAACCGAGGGCAGATTGTTCCAGCACAGGCAGCGACTCGCTAGAAACAATGGGCTAGAGGAGAAGGGGTGTGAAAGGAACCCGTGAGCCCCAGGAGCTTGGGGAGAAATGTACAGGCCTCACAGCTGCTCTGCCCCTCTTCTTGAATTCCTCTGGGCTCCAGTTCACAGTCTCAGGTGCATTGTGCTGCTTAAGACATCAGCTTCTCAAGCCAATATGTTGGTTGACAAACACATTGATTGTCCTGGCTGTCTCCTCTGTGCCTGGTGGCCTCCAAGCTGCCCCGATGTGCCTGAATCCTTGGCAGAAGAGTGAGTGGGCAGCCAGAGCCCACAGCTAAGCCCACCAGATCTACAAGTTAACACCTTTCCTACTACCCAGACCCCATCTTCCCTTTCCTGTGCCAGGGTTCTCTTGTTCCCCCTCTGTCACAGGAGCTGTGGGCATCCTTTTCCCCTTTATACCAATGCGGGAAGTAAATCACTGTACATTATGTTCAACCCTATGAATGAATAGACCAAGGAAGTTGGGCAACTGCTGTGCTGAAAAGTATTAATGTGTCTTTGCAACTCTTCATTTGTTTGCCTGTTTTTCTTTAAAAAAAAAAAAAAAAAGCTATAGACAGTCACAGAGAACGAGATCCATGTCAGTGAGGAATAGGCTCTGATTTTTTTTAATTGGTCATCAATTGAATTCAACAATGCAGAAAGGCAAACAAAAAAAAACTGTGTCAGAGCATAAGCTGGCAACAGCTTGGCAACACAACAAGCAATTTATCATTGTTCTACACTCTCATTGTTTTTGAATGGCTGGTTTTAGCAATACTACACATGTACAACACTAAGCCTAAAGGATCAGCCTGTAAGTCGTTGAAGCAAAGACTGCGTCCTTCTTTGTCTGAGGCCATTTGTATGCTTTCAGCTGAATCAGAATATTTTTAGCCTATTAACTAATTATTGAGGCAAAATTTTCAAAACCAGGCACAGATTTTAGTCCTGCTGAAAGCAGTGGCAGCTAGCCTGCTAGACCAAGAGAAGGGCAGAAAAATCTGGGAGGTGTTCTGTTAAGGACTGAACATTACAGATTCAAGCCTGGGCAAAGAAGGGCCATACAAATGAAAATACATCCTAATGAAGTCTTTAAGTTATTTTCTTGGTTTGATTGCATCGTGTTTACATCAATATCCACAAATCGAGAAGTAAATAGGTTGCTAAAATATCTGTATCTTTATAGTTTAACCTTTCTGAAGGCTCATGAAGCTCTTCAATTTGGAAATATGGAATTAATATTTCAAATGAAAAATAAATTTAAAAAAATTATCATGATAAAAACTATTGGGTAGAAAATGGGAAAAAATGGGTTTGTTCAGGAGCTTAATCATTATATTGAAACAATCTTGCCTTTTCACACATCTGCATAAAATGGTCTGTTTTGTATTCGTTGTCTGTAACTACAGCACGTGAATTTCAATTTAATTTAAAAAAAAAAAAAAGAAGAAAAGTATAGGAAACATCCATTTTCTGCATGATATGCAATTAAATGCCTTAAGGGAGAGGTGTAATGGTGCTACACATAAATTAGTCAGATGCTGATTCTCCTAGGAGAGTGATAGCGTGAGATTATCTCCATATGCAGGTTTTCTCCAGCAGAAACATAAATAAAGAATAGCATGATATGTGGGTTCTGCCAGTAGCAGACACTGAAGGGTGAGAATCCAGCTCACAAAACAACTCCTCTGCCTCCTAGACATGAAATCTGTGCTTAGGCTTTTTTTCTTGTTTGTTTGTTTGCTTGTTTTTAAGAAAAGAATAATATACAAGAATAGATGTTAAAGACAGAAAATACATACTGATCCTTAGAGTGTATTTTTTGCATTTTCTCCAGTCCAAAAAAGTGTTTACTACTTATTTTTTCCACCTGAAACTATTTCACAAATATTTCATAATTATATACATATAGTATATATATATTTATGAAATATTTATATAATATTTCATTATTAAATTGTTTTCCTGGTACTGAACCTATTTATGAATCTCACCTTTTTACCTTTGTTTCATAACTGTCCATAACTGTAAATGCTAGTATATTTGTAATGCTCTTTTTTTTTTTAATTTCAAGTCTTAGATTAGCTTTGTGTACTAGTTTAAATAGATTAGTACTGCCCTTATAAATACACAGACTACCTATTCTGCTTCTGTCTTGTCAATAGCCACACAAAATGAATATTAGCCTCTAATATTCATTCTGTTAAGCTTGACTGATTGGTAGCAAAGCTAAAATCACATCAATTTGTTAAAGGCTCTCAAAACCATCCATTTTGCAGAACTCTTTTCTACTCATTTCACTAACAGTCTGCATAAAATACCAAAGGAGGAGCATGATTTGAAGATTTGTTTACTGTTTGCAACTCTCTCAGTTTGTGAAATAGGGAAAACATTTCACTTTGAGTCCAAGCATTTACACAGTTTTATGCAATTTAAGGGTCTGCCTCCATCTTATGAAGCAGTTTAAGATCACCCAGCTGATTTCACACAATTGCTGAGGAGTGCTCACTCTGTGAGCATGCTGTTGCTGCTGGGGAAGGTCACATTTTAAAATGTGACCTTAAATTATGCATTATATAGATGGACGCTCAGTCCTGCCTAGCTTCTGAGCTGAAGAAATTCAAGACCTTCCCCATAGAGAAGCAGTAGGAGATGTTTTAATCCATTCGAGCTAGTGTAGCATGCCACACAGTCAGGAAGATCTGGAGAGAAGATGAAGCAGGTAGTACATTTGATCACTGTATCATGGTTTACATTTAATCGTTGATTACATTTGCTCAGAGCTTTGTGTCACAGGAGGAGTAACACAAATCTGGAGAAATTGAAAGAAGAACCTGCTTATATAGCTTGGGTTAAACAGAGCACTAACTCTGCCCAAGACATATAGGAACAAATTAATCACAGTTAAATGATCACTCAAGCCTATTCTTAATTTATATTGTAGATATTTTCTCCTATGAAGACAGGCTGAAGAACGCTCCAGGTAGACCTTTAGGCCTTCCGGTGCCAAAAGGGGGCCTACAGGAAAGCTGGGGAGGGACTCTTGGTCAGGGGGTGTAGTGATGGGACAAGGGCAAATGGCTTTAAAATAAAAGAGGGGAGATGATTAGATTAGATTAGATATTAGGAAGAAATTCTTCACTCAAAGTATGGTGAGGCCCTGGCACAGGCTGCCCAGAGAAGCTGTGGATGCCCCATCCCTGGAGGTGCTCAAGGCCAGGCTGGATGGGGCTTTGGGCAACCTGGGCTGGTGGGAGGTGTCCCTGCCCATGGCAGGGGACAGGAACTGGATGGACTTTAAGGTCCCTTCCAACCCAAACTATTCTGTGATACTGTGATATTAATGGCGTACTAAATAAGAACAAAGATTTTACAGAATTTAGTCAGCTGGTGCATGAAATCTTGGTACTATTCGGCGCACTGAACATCTAACATTTCTAACATGATTAAATATCACTACTGGAAAAGTGGTGGACAGGACACTAAATGTTCCACCCCATCCCCACTGTCAATATCCTAATAAAGAAGCAAGCAAAATGTCAGAGGAATTGCTCAAGAGAGATACCATTAAGGCAAGCTTAATTCTGGAAACTGGATTACAGAACATACACGCTGCAGAGGGAAGAAAGGACCCTGGAAATCCTTTTGTTGTATCTTCTAGACAAGTACAAATAGAGCACTTCAAAGAATAGTCTGGTGAATGTTTCCCAGTCCTCATTAACAAGAGTTCGCAAAATCCCACGGTCTTGGACCACAAAGGTGTTACATTACAGTGAGTGGGATAAATCCATTTCTATAAGAATATCTGAGAATCTTTTCCCTAAAGCACCATCAGGGATATCAGTTTTCAAAGCCTAAAGCAATATCTTGCCCCACAGCTACATAGAAGGAGCATACCAAAAATGTAAAGGGATCTCAACACTGTCAGTCTAAGTGAGTTGAATGCAAAAAAAAATCTCTAGAGAATGAGGAAAACTGCATAAGAACTCATCTCTGATACCACTGGCCTCTCCTCATCCAACCCCCTCTAAGTTATTTCTGCAAGCAAAAGCAAGAGAATGAGCAAAAAACCACAGGAGTCTAAAATTACCCAAGCTACATGTAAAACATGATTTTTAATTTTTAAGTATAAAAAGCTTTTTAATGATCACATCAAACATGTATTACTTCTCCATTTTTAAATTAAAAATTTACCAATTTTTCCTCTTGAAGAAAACAACTGCTGTCTTCTCAAACTATTTAAAACCCTGAACAGATGTAGAGCTTGCATCATTGCAACCACACACAGAAATACTTCCACTGTGTAAGAAGAAAAATATAGTCTTTGTAGCTTAATTCTAAGAAAAAAGAAAAATCTGCTGGTGTCATGCCAACTCATGGTCTGTGGTGATGGATTCTTTCTAAAGCATCCATCAGAAGCACCCAGCTCAATAGGACAAAGCAAAAACTTTTCACTATTTAATTGATACCGGATTAAACACAAAATTCAGTTGGATGCAGTTAAATGTGGTAGCAGAGCATAATAGATGTTGGCTCCATCTATTTTAAGACCCAGGATGCTTCCTATTTCAGAGGTCTGGAGATACATGATGGGTACAGCCCAAATCTGTTTTGGAGAGACTGTAGTGTGCCTTATCCTCTCCCCACACCCTGGTTTCCAAGCAAAGAAAACTTTCCAAGCAGACCCAGAGTCACAAGGAGCTTCAGAGAGTCCCCTTGATGACTGGGCACAAAGCACACCTCCCCTCTGCATGGCCACAGGTACTGAGTACCCAACATCAGCGATGGAGCCAGCTCTAACCATCTGAGGTGTGCTGACACCAAACTCATAAAAAAAAAAAAAAAAAGTGTTTATATGAAGGGCAGACTCAAGGTTCAAACACAAATTTGGAGTTTGTTAACAAGTGCTTAATTTCTTCATTTTGAAAAATAACTTATGAAAAGTTGCACATTCGACAATACCTCAGAAGAGCAGCCAACTAGACTGTGCAAAGTCCACTGTCCCCCACCTGAAAGATGTCACAGCTTAATGAAAAAATATTTCTTGATGTTTGAAACTGGAAGACCTGCTGCCAAACCATCCTCTGCACAGTTGTTAGCAGCTGAACTGCATGCATCTTGGTCAGTTTGTCATTGTCCTAAATGACAAACCATTAAACTTAAAAGGATGTGCTCTCTCTCTCTCTAGCTCTAATTTCAGAAGACATGGAAGTATCTAGGGGGTAGGAAGTGTTACTGGGAAGTTATTGTTGTAATTGGCTGTCTACATCATTTTTACTTTCCCTTCCTTAAGGGAATGTTTGCTAGACTAAACACAATTTTAGATATCTCTTGTTTGGGCTATGAAAGGGAAACTGACAATTGATATGTGGGAATGGAAAATAAGATATTGAAGTGCTTTCTGGGGTCTTCCAGGATAAGCATTATGGGGTCAGTTTAAAAAAAAAAAAAAAGTGGGTGAGAGTTTTGATAAAATGTAACAGTAAGGAAAATGGCTTCTTGATACTTGTTGTAAGTAAGGAGAAATGGAGAATGAAGGAAACATATGCAATGTTCCTTCACATATTGCAAAGGTAAGGAAGAAGGAATCTGCCCAGATAAAAATCATCTTAAATATGACCTTTTCTTTGTAGTAGCTTAATAACCAACGTAATTTTTTGACTTCCCAATGCTTTTCATTTCTTCCTGCTAGATGTATATACATTTGCATTTTCCTCAATTTGGGCAACAAATTAGATCAAGTCCCCTTATGTTCAGAAACATCTGGAAATGTCTACAATTGTTAAAGATAAAACTACTGCCACCAAAATCACACTGGGATATGTCATGTTAATTTACATTTTCATCTCAGGTAATATCTCATTCCTTTCCTTGAGAAAGCTTTCCTACAATGGTGAACTACAGCAGTTTTATATCTCATTCTGCAAAATTCTGCAATAGTTTAACATTAAAGGTTACAGTAAATTGCCTGCAGTTTCCTTCCCCCACTACTTTATTGCTAAATTGCACCCACATATGTTTGGCTGCCTCCTTCCAATACAGCCAGACAGTCCACAGGGAAGATAATTCATCTTTTCTACCTCCCCATGCAGAATCGCTCACCACAGTGTTGCTTCCAAGCCTGAAACTGGTAGCTAGACACAGACCATGAAATGTTATCACTTGTCAATAGCAAGCAAATGAGCTCCAGCGTGTGCGGAGCTGTTGTGATATCTCAACCCTGGATGTTTCAGCTGTGGATGTGAAGCTACTTGACCAAGGGATACAGCTGCACCTTGTATTCTGGTTTTCATACACTCTATATATTGCCCTGTCCACTCTGCTCTGCATTAGCACAACATGATAGCATCTTTTAAAATGTACATTTATTTATCAAAGAATCAAGACATCTCATACCCAAGATAATACCCAAATACCTAACTACAAAAAAACAAGCAATCATGAAGTAAAGAGTAAGATTGCATCAAATGAGCCCTAAGGATAGGAATAATTCTGCTAAAGGTCAATTAATCTGCACATGAATGAACAAATGAACAACTTTGATAATGTCCACAAATAAGCTAAACCACTACAGGAAATTTCTAGTCCCTTTTGGTCCCACTCTGCCAGCTCGACTGGCAGGGATTAGCACAGCACAGAGTGACAGAGTCCACAAAGACAAAACCATAGAAGAAGAAAAAATATTAGAAGAGTCTCCAAGTTAAGTAGAGGGTTTGTGTTAAACTGTCAGCTCGTGTAATTATATGAATCATTTCTTTTCAAGCCACAACATTAACATCTTCCCCTCGCATTCCTGCTGTGGTTCCCCTGGTATTATTCCTCCAGTCACAAATAAGCATTCAATTAAAGTATGTACCCAAACAAAACGTGGCAAACCATCTCACCTATGACAGATACACATCCTAGTGGAGCGACAAGGGCAATGGGGGCAAATCCGTAGGCTGTGAAATTGCCCACCTCTCCAAGCCCCAGGAGGATAATTCCACACCACCACAGCTTGCTCGTGCAGTAGGGCTTCGGCTCTGTTTGGCAAGCTAGTCGGAGATGAGCACATTTCTAGAAAATTAATTATTAGGAACAGGCATGAAAAGAAAGGCTCCCATTGTGTTCTTATGTATAATAAAAGTGGAGTAATTAAGGGGGCTGTCAACTTCAAATTCCAGGTGCGTCAAAGTTTTCTTTTTAAACATGCCTTTCAGCTTGCTGTTGCAGACAGACGGCTTTGTGTTAACTCAATGCTGCTTCAGATGTGTGCTTTTTCAGCCGTGGTGGAAATGACTGAAAAATTAGACCTCTGAATAAATCTGAAAAAGATTAAGTGAATACTAGCTAGTACTTCCTAGCTATCCCTGCACGCCTCTGTTCTTCTCTCAAAGCACAGCTCAGTAGGTTGTGCTGTGAATCTGGAAACACTCAGAGGGAAGAGATGGGCCATAATGAGAATGGTGGCAACAAACTGGGAGAAGGGGACTGGACTCCATGGTGTTCCTGCCCCTGATACGTATCATAGCCAGAAATACAATTTCAAGATGAAAAAGGCAGTACTTAACCACATATATTGTAGGGAGATCTTTAAATTCAAAAGGGAGAATTTAGGATTTGGCTACAATCTCCTGTTTGATCTTGGAAGAAGAGCTCAGGTAAAGAATTATTTTCAGAAGGAAAAAAAGCTGTGTCAACAGGTTTAATATATACTTAAGTAGTATTTCATCAACACTTCTAGTGGCATGGAGAAGGTATCATTTATGCATGTCACAATTGCTTTCCCTCTGGCTGTACAGAAAGAACCTGTATATAATGGGATAATTTGACTTTGATCACGGTGGACTTCTGAAACAGTGTCCAGGCATTCACCGTCAGGAAGGTGTCATTATAGGGAAGGATGCAATGTTCTGCACTAGCTCTGCAGAATATAATTTCCTTTCTCAGATTTCCTACCAGCCCCTCTGCACAGACAAATGAGTCAAAAAAAGTTGGAAACCAAATGACACAGCTATTATTGTATAAATGGCTGTAAAATACATTTTTTACTCCACCATCTGATACACGATTTTGGAAGTGCCACTGCAGAGTCACAAGGAAGTTGTAAATCATTGTCCTCAGGCTTCCATTCTACTCTGTAAGTTATGCTGGAGAATATGGGCCAAAGAGTAATGTCTGTGATATACCATAGTCTCGGTCATTTCCCTCAGAGAGACAAAGCAGAACATTATTGCAGCTTCATGCTGTGGAACATGCTCGGGGGTTGAAATACTAGAAAGAAGTTTAGCCCTTGAAAGAAAATGGGGAGCATAATGAAATCAAACTTCCCTGATCCACAAACCAACAATTTGCAGTGACATCCAGCATTTTGTGTCTCTATAAACAAATAAAAAGCAAACAAGTTTATGCTTATGGGCATTTAATTACATTAATCACCCCATTAAGTTACCCCCAAGATTTTTTAGTTACTTCCACTTTAGATTTGGACATACTGAGACATGTTCACATGATGTCCAGTGGGACTATATGTAGGTCACAGCTGGTACTTACTTATGGCACATTATAAGGAAGAGTAGGAGGAGTTATGAATTTTTATTGTGTTCCCATATGAGAATCACAGCAAAGTACAGCCTGAGAACTATCATCTTGCTGAAAACTACTGCACAACACTAGTTAAAGAAAGAGTGGGAATATTTATTAAATGTAACAGAATTTGTATTTTGAACTTCAGCATAAAAACAAATTATAAAAAAGTTATATGCCAAATGTAAACGACAGAAAATAAAGACCAATAATTTCATACCTGTATACTCAAAGAGACACTGATCAAAAAATTTGAAGCAGCAGCAAGCAGAACTCCCAAGAGCTGAGTCTGCAAGATCACAAAACAAAGAAATACAAAAATACTTAGTAGTTTAAGAAAAAACATACAACAGCGGTTTTTCTGATAGCACATTTTAATGGAATCAAAACCAAGTCATTGAACTTTTCGGTCACTGAGTTCACGCTGCACTGAGCAAACTGATAAAAAAAATCTCTCTGCATAGTGGGCTATAAGAATAATGAAGCTGGTGCATTTTGCCTATGGCTTAAGTAGTAAACAAGTGGGAACTGAAAGGGCATCCCACTGCAGGAGGTGGATTGCTGGCCTTTGGTAGAATACATCCTCAAGTCTTGCAAAAGACTTAAATAGACAGGTCACAGCTGAACACTACACACAGATATTCTTCTTCTCAATAGATTAATAAATAAATAAATGAAGACCTGTTTTTTTACAGAATTCAGAAGGAAAACCAACAGCAATCAAACTGTTCATATTGGAACACAGTTATTTTATGTGTTAACATATCCACTATTTGACAGGGCAGCTAGAAGCACAGGTCTCCTGATAGTCTCCTTAATGTATTGTGTTATTTCACCAAATTCTTTTCTAATCAGCCTGTCTAATTTTCAGTAAGATTTGCAACCTTTCTATGAAGCTGAGCAATTAAAAACATTCAAATGGGACTCGTTATTTTGGAGAGCAGCCACTGAAAGACGCCGTCTCAGCAAGTTTAAATAACATGTACAAGGAAGAGCTCCCCATTGACATTCAAAATGTTGTAACCTCCGTGCGTTGTCCTAAGCGTATTCACCCATCCAAAGCCACCGGTTTAGTGCCATGAGAAGCCCCATTAGCTTGTAGAGAAGAACTCTACTACCAGTGGGCTTTTACAAACAAGGTCAGGGTAACATAACCCAGCACAACTATTGCTTGCAAGCTGTAAAGCAGCATCCAACCAGACTCACAGTTTCAGCTGTTATGACTCTTCTTCTGTCAGGCCCCTGGGGACCTAGGAACAGGCAGTGCCCACCAGAGGCAGAGAAATGTTGACCTCAATATTTATAGAGGTTTATAAATATGTGGTTCAGAAAGGCCTTGAAGATGACAGTAGGGGAGATTATTGGTATGACTAGATAATTCCCAGATGAGGAAAGAGCATCTCCAAAAGTGTGAAGAAACAGCAGCCTTCTTACAAAAGGTCTAAAAATGGATGATAATCTTAAAAGGCACAGCTGAATCCAACTGTCTTCATCTGCATGCAGCTGCAGTGGCTCAGATTCAGGAGAAGCAGACCACAGAATCACACAGGGTGAAACATTTGGCAGATTGCTGTGTCTCACCAAAATGAGACTGGCAGGAACAAGAGGATGCAGAGAGAGGAAGGCAAGAGGGCTCCCTTCACTCACACACCCGCTGTGCTAAGTAATAGCACCAGTGCCACTACCTGTATGTGAGAAGCATTCAATAACAAGCTTAACTCCAGAGTTTTGCCCAGACCATCTGGTGCTTGGCCACTACAGGTCCTTCCCATCTTACATCCTCTCCTCCAGATCCCAGTATGCCCCAGTGGATGCTCCAGCAGCAGCACACCCTGGGCTCTCATGTGTGTTGTGTTTTCCATGCTCTGGGAACACCCCTCAGAGTGGAGTGCATGACAAGACATCTAAGCACACCTTGGCATGGATGTCTCTGCTGATATCAAGGACTAACTACTACAGGGACATGAGCAGCATTGCAGCCTCCTTACCCACTGGGGAACTGCAACCAGATAGCCCCACTCGTAGAAGCAGAGGGGCAGATTTTCCTCCCCCGGGTTTTGATGCTGGTGCTACTATACCTTGTGCAAAGTTTGACCACTTCACAAGGGGATTATTTGGCTCCCCTCATCATCCTGCACAAATAATGATTTCAATAAAACAGCAGTTAAATCAAAATTGTTCTCTTGCTCCCAAAAACTTATTCTTTTTAAATGACAACATGTTCGTTTTGTGAGTGGGTGGAGAGGTGACCTTGTCAGCCTCATCATGAAGGGTTTAAGAAAAAGGAGACAGCAGGGAACAGAGAAACAGGAACTGCCACCTCATTTAATCCATCATTTTGTTGCTTTCACATAAGTAATTTTAATATATCCCCCTCAGTCCCAGCAGAGAACCAGGTCTCTCCGCGACTCTTTCCATTTCAACAGTCAACCCTGCTCCTACAGCTGCATCTCTGGGCACCTCCTTGCATCTCCTTAGACAGGAGCCCTAACTCTTAAAGGCAGTCCGTGGTCCCCATGCATGGCACACATAAGTCATGGTAGCAAGGGATGAGCCAAGCTGTCAGTGAAAAAGAAGATGGGTGGAAGTAGGGAGGGCTCCAAGCTTGATCTGCATGGTTGGGCAAAACAACATCCCCACGTGTGGTCTGACAGCCATCCCTAACGCAGTTGCTGAAAACCCAGGTGCAAGGCACCCTGTGGAATGGCTGTGATGGCCCATAATAATTCTCATAAATGTCCCTTTCTCTTGATGTAAAACCTGGATACAGCTGGTGGGCAGAAGGTGAAACTGTGTTCAATCTTTAATTAAAAAAAAAAAAGTGTAAAATTAAACCCACTGCTGAGCATTACTGGTGTCCCCTCCAGAACTGACTGCTTTCATACCTCAGTGGTTGCCTCATTAGCTACATGAGAGCTTTGCTTTGTTAGGTGTATGTGAGCTTTGCTTTTCGACACACAAGATCTCACATGATGATCACCCCCATGTCTCAACAGAAAACTTCTCCTAAAAATGTCTCAACAGAAAACTTCTCCTAAAAGTCATTGCTCTTTTTGCACACTCCAGAAATTGTCAGGAACAGAAAGCAGCTCAAAAATTTAGGTCTTCTCAGTCTCCTAATTTTCTGGGAAATACTAAGACGTATGTGACCATAGTTTCAGGACTTCCTTATGAAGTACTGGGATCAGCATTTCTCTCAGCATTCCCCATGATATGTCCCAGGAGCCAGTAGTGTCAGAGCCTCCCCACAGGGGTGATCAGGGAAGGGCATCCCATCCCATCCCATCTGAGTCAGGGACACCAGGTACTGGTCACCTCCCTGGGTGGGGATGGGATGAGGCCAGGCTGGGATCTGGGCCCACAGGTAGGCCTGGCTCAGCAGGGCCCATGGCTGGGCAGGGCAGGGCTGTGGGGACCTGGCCTTGCTGTGGCCTTGCTGACATAGGGTCCTGGTCCATAGCCCAGGTTAGGGATCCAGGGAAAAAACAGTGCATGTGTATGATCAAGGGTAAATTTATGGTCACAGTCTAAGCCCAAAACTTACCCTCCCTGCTCGGGTCATTTTATTGTATTGACCACATGGTTCACCTGAGCATTGCTGTTGGCATATATATGACGCTGACTGCTCTAGACTGTCATTAGTTAATGAGCTCTGGTTAATAGGGTGATAGTGCTGTTCTTCCAAACTCAGGGGTTGGACAGAGCCCTAAAGATTAAAAGCAGAGTACGGTGCATGAAGGAGGTCAAATATCACATAGATTCCTCCAGGGAGATGAGATGAAAGTATAGTCACACCATGCAACTATAGCATGGCAAAACTTTCTTGTGCAGGTTCATTCATATTCAGACGTGTCAGTGTTAAAGAAAACAACAGGGAATAAAAATTTGGGAAAGAAGAAAATTAGGTTGTAAACTTCACAAATCAAAATGCATCTTAAGCTAGCAGGGTTTTCCTACTGCACGAGAGCTATCATTTACAGCAGTGCTCAAAGCAAGAGAGGAAAAATAGGATACCAAATCTCAGGATAATAAAACTGGGCATCAGTGAAAGAAGATGCCCCACAACAGGAGATAGATTACCCTATCAAACTAAAATGTTTGCTGTATTGCCCCGAAGGCCACCAGAATCCTTCCATTCCTATTTTGTCATATAAAAGGCGTTATCATTTGTGCTGTGTCTGCTATTCAACATCCTTTAGAGGCTAGAGGACTGGTGGAACATCCAGTTTTATAAATAATAAACATGATACTTTCTGAACACAGAGCTTCCAGTTGTGATATCCAGTTGTGATATCATCCATAGCACTGCAGGGCTTCTCCCACACAAGTCTTGAGACAAACCTTGAAGGAATTCAGTTGCATACACAACTCCAGAGCCATGGTGCTACTTCTCTCAGCTAAGACATTCTCCAGGAAAAAGACTGAAATACTCAAAACTGCTGGCATAAAACTCAAGTCCCTTCATCTCTAAAACATCAGTCTGAACCTGCAGGCCACTTTGTTGTACCCCAGATTTCAAACTGTTGACACATTCCTCCAATGCTTCCAAATGCATGAGGCTCATCCCAGAAAAATCCTGCCCTTAAATTTGCCAGAAAGTAAAAACTCACTAGAGAAATTTGATTTCCTTCACCATAATTAGGTTTGGAACAAGCCATGAAGGTCACTTGCTGGCTTTGCGGTCCTTTCTAGACAGCCTCCAAGCACACAGACCATGGAGTGAGGCTGTGGATCTGCTGGCATTTCCCTTGGTGGCAAAGCTGCCTTGAGGAATACCTTTCCCTGGCCCCCCATTCCTAGGTCTCCACTCCTCACTGCCTCATTTGCGTTAAAAAAAAAAAACTATTTGTGAGGCTGGGAAGGCACTGTTCCAGGTTTGAAATAACCCTCCCAAAATATACCCCATTAGCATTATGTTCTTTATAAGCCACCTGCCAATGTTTAACACTGAAGGCGGATTAAAATTCACAAGCCACAGTGAGGGTTTTTAAATGGTGACCCTGCGTTGTTTGCCAGGGGTGACAGTAAGGGGATGTGACTGCACAGGAGCCTGCTGCGGGGGTTCGAGAGGTGGCAAGCTTAAGCAAGGTGCCCCCAGCAGTCGCCTGGCACCCCCCATGCTGGCTGCATGAGGCTCTCGCACAAGCCCAGGCGTGGGGAAGGGAGGTCTGAACAATCAGACAGAAGGCACCCATTTGCCAGCTGGAGTGGCAACGCATTGCTCTTCAAAATAAATGAGCGGCAGCACGGCATATTGCTGCATACGGCCCTGCTTCGAGCACTCGTGCAGGGCCTGATGCTTATTTATCCTAACGCCTTTCCACATCATTCTGGAAGTGTTTTAAAAAGGTCTTTACATGCAAGGTCTCTCTCTTTTTATTGTCAAAGTAAGGCAAGAGGCTTATGATAAATGAAAGCCAGGCTGAAGTCTAAATCTTTGGCACTAATTCTAATAAATTTATCCCTTGCAGAGTAAAATCTGCATTGGAGATTCAGTTATACAGTGAGATGCAATTTACCCATATTACATCTGTGTTTCCTAATGCACATTAAACTGCAGTTTCCAGGCCCATGAAATGAAAACTTAGAAAGATTAACTGAATTTGCATTGAGTAAAAGGTATATGGCCATTATTTATGGGAACTTTCTTTGCTGGTAAATTAAACTGATGAACAGAAAAAAGAAAAAAAGAAAAAAAAAAGAAAAAAAAAGAAAAAAAGTTTCAAATGTACGTTCTCTTCTAACTTACCAAGTCTAGTTAAACCATTCCTCATATTATTTCTTTATTTCTGTATTTATTTGTGATCTAAAGGTGTTCTCAACAAATGTAATGACCTATATAGCTTCAAATGCTACATTTGGTTTCCAGTAATTAGGTTTTTAACAGATTTCAATGGATCCTATAACAAAATAGTCTTTGGGGAAAAATGCCTCCTAATCTTCCTTTTCTGTGTTAAATCTAGAGGAATTTAGAATCCTTAACACAAACATATTTTCGGAATTTGGAGAAGCTTATCATTTAGCTATTATTATTTATAGAGCTCTGGCTGTATTCAGTGCTTTACAGATGTATAAAGAATATAAGGTCCTTGTTTCAATGGCTTTCACAGTGTAATTCATATATTCACATGGTTCAGGCCCATATGAAGTACTGAAGGAGACCTCAAATAACAGTAAAGGGGTAATTACCAGTGTTGGAACATGTAATGAAAATACATTTGGTTTCTTCATTGTGACATAAAAGACAAACAACATTGTTCAATATACAGGAAAGAGAGAATTAAAATGTCACCATTTTTGTTAAGAACAAGAGAAGAGAGGAGAACTTGGTAACTAAGCCAGGGAAAATCTGAGTGGAGACAAGACACTTGGTGTAGGTTTTACGAGTCGCCACACTGGATTCCAGACAACAGTAAATAAAGTTCCTATCTCACAACTATTACAATGCTCTTGCCTTTACCAGGTTCTATCTTTCATTAGTTCATGAATTTAGAATATTTCTTTTTCCAGAAAAGAGATAAACAGTAAAGGCTGGAAGAAGAGCTTGTTAGGGTACCAAAAGGTGTGGGAGCTTGAGAGGATAAAGCAACTGCAGAAGTGAGCCCCTTTTGTCCAGCTCTATGCTTCAATAGTTTTCATGTATTCTTATTTATATTCCTCAGTCTGATTAATTAATGTCCATAATGGTACCAAACTGAGAAGAAGAATACGATTGGTAAAAGTTAATAAAATCAATGCTCTTGATTCAACAATGCTCTCTAAGGCTACATACAATCATAACCATCCACGATAATGTTACAAGCATTATGAGGGGTAATTTCTTTCCTTCTTGAAGAGTTACAATCAAATCGACCATCTCCTAAATTTCAATTTCTTATACCGAGGAATCAAATCTCAGAATTAGAAATAAATGGGAGAATGGGGAAAGCACAGAATGGATTTTTATGCTGTTCTTCAAATGAGTAGCCTAGGATACTGTGCCAAATAATCAGAGAGCATTTCACGTTTTTAATATTGCCTGTTAGATTGCAAATAAAAGTGTCTCAAATGAATGTATAATAGAGGCTCTAAAAATTTCAATCATAGCTGGTAATACCTTAATAGAAAGATTTTCTCAAGGACCATCACATAACATCTCCATGGCAACTATAGACATTACATACCCAGAAAAGCAAGAAAAGGATTGTTAAACTTTTGCCAGTTTCCAGGTCCCTCAAGAGAGACAAGGATGCAAGCAAGCACTGATGGACCAGCTTCTCCCAAAATAGGGCCAGGTGGCTCAGGGATATTCCTCCATTGCTGCCCAAGAGCAGGCTTCCTAGATATTCCAGTTTTATCCTGTCTAGTTTCTGGTATACAAGTCAAGGTATAAGCCAGACCACTAAAAACCTTGGTATATTAATTCCCAGAAACTATAGCCAGAATTACATGTACATTGAGAGGCTGCACTGCTCCTCTCCCCACTTCATGTTGCTCCCTGGACACCTAAATGGAGAGCCAGGGTGGGTGCAGCTCCTTGTTCCAAGGAGACACGAGGTTCATGGGGAGGCAGAGTACCCCAGGTTGTGCTTTGGAAGATGGAACTAGCTCTGCCTGTACTCAGAAAGACTGGCAAGCTCAGAGGAGACCTATCTAAACAACTGAGTAAATTCTGCTGTCAGGCGTTATGTTAGGTTGCAAGACAAGGCAGAGAACACTGTTGGAGAGATGACTCGCTCTGTGTATACACACAAACGTGCCTCTAAATAAAACATACCTAGCTTGTTCCCTTCTGTTATTTTAGTACAAAACTTGCTGGAGTACAAACGAGCTATTTCTAATCCACTTAAATCAGATACACAAAGTCTCAACAGCAACGTAGCCAGCTGAATACATTATTTACCAAACCCAAAAAAGAGCTTTTGTATAAAAATCTCCCATTACAATCTGCGAGGGGCAGTGCAACGGCATACCTTTTCCAGCATGCACCTCTCCAGCACCCCTTTCCAATGAAGGCAGGCTTGTCTTTCAGCCCATCTCAGTTAATCCTGTGTTAGCTGTAACTAACCCTTCAGTTAATGTGCACAGAAAAGTATTCTCCATGTCACAACCTGAATGAACACGATCAGCTGTTGAACCCCATTGTCACACGTGGGTCAGGGGTAAATGTGGGCTGGAGACAAGGACACTTGAAAACAGGAGTAACAAGTGAGGAGAGTTAAAAAGAAGAGATCTGGCTGCATTTAAAATGAAGTTTGATCCATCTGGGAAAAGACTTCTGTGATTATACAGTAGGGAATGGACAGCCCAAAGGCCCTTCCAGTCTGCTGTTCCTGCAGAGGAGGGGTGCTATGCATTAGGTTCTTGCTTTCCTTCTTGCACCTCACGCACTTGGCTCTCCTTGTTTCATTTCCACAAGGAGTGCTAATCATTTACAGATAGCTTGTAATGCAAAAAAACAGGACTGGACTCCAGAAGGCAGAACATTCTGGTTAGCAACATCCTTCATTTAAATATAAACAACTGCTGGATTATCAGCGATGATTTAAAAACAAGAGGTCTTGCACTCACTAAAATATTCACACACATGTATGTGGGTGCATACACACACAAACACAACTGGATGCTTTTAATTTACAGATGCTTCTGGTCAAAACTCTGCGATGTAAACCTGGGGATTATGATAATGAATAAACTTTTTAGAGAAATGATCTCATATGCAAATTTCTTGCAGGGGCCTGAGATATAGGCAATGGCCTCATTTTTCCCTCCTGTTTCCATGTGACACATTACAGTTGTGCATTTTGATCTTTTACTTTGAACTGTAACCCAACTTAAATTATTGGGAACCATTTCGTAGTTCCTGATGGGTTGCTGGCATACAGAGCAAGTGTCTAGCTCACAAGAAATCAAAACAGGCATTGCACTGTTGCCTTCTGCTGCAGAAAACAGAAGTCAGTGTAGCTGGATAATCCCTTCTAGGTACTTTTATCATCCTTTTATGTTCTCTGTTGCACTTAAATAAGGAGATAAAAAGAATTCTCCTTTACACTTAAATAAGGAGATTCGAAGTATTTTCTCCTAGTTGTTAGTATTCTTTCAGCTTATGTGGATTCTCCAAATATAAAACTTGCTGTTTTTTTTTTTTTTTTCCCTGCTATTTAAATATTAACATAGAATATAATAATAAGACAATTTCTTCTTGACAGGGCATAATATAGAGATGGGGCCTATGAAGAAAAAATCTGTCCATTGCCTTTTAGGCAAAAAATAATGAAAGGGTTCTGAGCACCCTTGTCCTAAATCGGATGCTATTAACTTTATGTTCTTGTAAACCACACAATACTCTAGTTTGTCCTAGCAGCTTCTGATCTATAGCCAAGTAATGAAGCTAGAGGCCTGGTCAGATAAAAGCTGCTATTCTTTATTTGACTGAAGCTTCTGCAGACACTACAAGCCTTGCTCTCCATCATCTTGACATGATGAGTCATTGCTGCATGATAACATAGACACTGAATGATAATGTTCAAGGTGCTTTAGTCACTGCAGGGAGCAACAGATTGTCACTGAATTAGAGAGAAAAAAGGCAAAGAGTCATAAGAAGTCAATAAATGCAAGAACCTCATGACAAGTCCAAAGCAGAAAATTGTACGAGAGACAGAGAGATCAAGAAAGAGTAGATTAGAGTTATAAAGCAAAGTAAATGGAGTCAGGATCTGTTTACTCCCAAGCTGGAGCCCCAGAAACTTAAAGCAGGTTTTAATTGACAGTTAACTATCTGGGTACAAGTCTGTTATGTACACAAATCCCACATTTGATTATTTTTCACAGGAACCTCTTTCCAGTGCATATATCTTGGCTGTTGATGGCTTCAAGTGCAATCCATATCTGCTGACAAAATGACTTCATTTTGATGAGGAAAACAGTTACATTATTGAGGATGCCAGCTATAGCTATATTGCAGATTTTAGCTACCATTCAGCTGACTTGATTCAAGGAGATTAAATGTCAACAAGTTAGACTTGCCCACAAGAGGAGATATACTTCTGTGTTACCACTTTGCCTCAGCCAGCAAGAAGTGGCCACGTCCAAGCAGCCAGCATTTTCTTGTCTCTGAGTCAGTGCTTCCAAACACGGAGGATTTTCCTTCAGAAGATGCACTCAGCGTGGTGGGCCAGCACCCCATAGGTCTCTGAATCGCAGGGTTGCTTCCGCAGAACACAGCACAGGATACAGAGAGAATTATAGCCCTTCTCTTGGATAGTCACTGAGTGCCTCTTCCAAGTGCTAAATTCCAACAGTCCCATGATTTCTGTCTATCATGGTTCCACAATCTCTCTTGATTTCCCCATTATGGGCAAAACAGTCCATGTCACCAAACAAGGCCAAAGCTTCCAGCCTAGATGACGTAAATCAACCGTGAATGTCATGGAGAAGAACGGAGTTACACTGGTATAACCTCAGTTTAAGCAGCACACATCTGTTTGGTTTGATATTGATTATTTACTCTTGAGCATACTCTGCAAATATCCCTGCCATATTTCTTAAGATCTCTGCTCCAGGCCTGGCGTTGATTCGCACACCAACTGGCTGTCTTTTGAAGCCACTGGCAGTACATTTCAAAGTCCAGATTAGTCACAGAATGAAAAGCATATCTCCCAACTGTTCACATTAACAAATGTCATTCTTCTCGGACAATTCATGGTGACATTATAAACATGAACAAAACAGTTTATACATATCAGCAAAACTCCAAGTGGAATAATCACAGCCTTTGGTTATTAGGTGAGCCAAAGGTCCTCACCTCCCTTATGACTGAAGAGCACATTCTGGTGTTTGCTCATTTTTATAAAGCCTTATTTTTCTGAGTTTGGTCAAATTTCTACTTGAGTCACTGGGATTCTTTTGATTTTTTTCAAACAGGAGTTAATCAGACCCAGAAGACTAATGAAGACATGTAAGGGTAAGATTCAGATGTCTATTTTTTTGATGCCCAGAGCAGACTACCATAACATAGGTAGGGGAACATCATACCTCTGCTTCAAAGAGCAATAAAGTCTTCTTTAAATCACAAAAAGGTAAGGGCCCATACTATCACACATGAAATTTTATGAAAAGGGGAACTTTTATTTTAAAAATAAATAAATCAATTAGGATTTTCCTGCCCATTTAGACAGAAAAACTGACTCACCAAGGATTCAAGTGAGCACTAAGGCAAGTGAAACAGCAGAAGCAGATTCAAGATCGGAACAGCACCACCCCATCAGGCAGCAGCGATGTCTTAGATCCACACAGCACCTTCACAAAATCTGACTTGCAGGCTGGTGTTTGCCTGAGCAGCCAGACCTTCACCCTCCCTCACCTTGCAACTCTGAGGCAAGGCTGTGAGACATCAAAATCAACACAGGAGCTGTGGACAATTTAACTTTGAGTCCATTATTTGCAGAAAAGCCTACAGGTTGGGGGTGGGCAGGGCAAAGCACTGCACTGAGCCAGACACCTCCAAAGCAGGATAGGGATTGAGACTCATCCCATAGCTGGTGTTTCCTACTCAGTGCTAACAAGGGGAAGAGGAGCACTCACCCTGCTCTGCTGGCTCCAGAGTAAACCCGATTCTGCTGCCCTGAATCACTGTGCTAACGAGCAGTGCCTGTTTTAAGGCTCTGCAACCGGAGGCTGAGTTGGGTATCTGACAGAGCCTGCACTATACCCCAAATCTTTCTGTAAAATAACATTTTGAAGCAGTCCAAAGCAAAACTAATTTCTGCACTAGGCAGAATATGTAAATTTTGCGATTTGAGTATCTTTGCACTTGTCTTTCTGACAAATGATGAGCCTTTTAATGTTATTATTGCCTCGAAAATTCCAAATTACCATTCTCAAATGTCCTAAAACAAATTAGCATAACTAAGAAACCTCTATTTAACTCTGTCTCCTCAATCATTAAAAAACACCACAAATGCACATATTCTTCAATGTCCTCAGAAGAAAACAAAGACTCATTTCACCATAACAGGGATGTGAAGGGAAGCATTGAAAAGAGCCTGAGATTTGGGAAAAATAACCCAGTGAGAACCAGGAAACAGGCATGGCTTTGCTCACCATCTCCTGTTGGCTGTCAGGTTAGGAAGCATCCATTTGAGCAGCTGTACCAGCAATGCTGAAGAGATGAAAGCATCCAGAACAGGTGAGGGATGAGCTCTCCCACCGGTGCCATTCACTTTGGGTCTGTCTGCCCTAAACCCAAAACGTGAAGCTGCTGCCCAGCACTGCCATGGTGGGCTTTGGGGGGAAACTGCCTGTAAGGTCCTGGTTCCTTCCAGCCTTGGCAGGGTGGCAGAGGCCTGCCAGAAACACAGAAGTGCAAACTTAGCACTTCTGGGACCCATAGTAGTGCCTGCTGAAAGCCAGATAAGCAGGTCACTCCTCGTGCTGACTGAAAACTGAATGCTACATCCAGTCTTTTGGCTATTTTCCCATCCATAGCATCTACTCCAGACATGCTGCCCCATTCCCTACCTCCCCTATATGAAGGCTTAAACAGCCCCATGGCTTGCTCCCACTTTTCCTACAGTGAGCAGAGGAAAAATGTTACATTTTCCTAAGGAATTTGAGAGCTGTAATTACACCAACATGCCTATGGTGCAAGTGCAAGGCAGACAGGCAAAGGGTAAATCTCTCTAGTCATTATTCCCCTTAATTTTGACTAATTAATAAGTTTCCATGCTGCATCTGACCCTGCTTTAACCTGAAGACTACAGCTTTCATAAGCTGCGTGCTCATTTCACACCAGACATGTTGGGATCTCTATCTCTGCAGGGACAGCTGATTTTTGGCAGGGCAGAATGGTTATCCACGTGGCAGGAGCACTGCCAGCAACTGGTTGCAATGGTTTTTAATTATAAGTTTTGACTTTTGGATTCCCTATTATTGATTCAAAGAAGAGGTGTATTTGAAAGACCGAACAAAGTCAAAGGAAACTGGGACTGTCTGAAGTCTAAAACCTGACAGGTAAAGAATAAAATGATGAAGCAGAGTCAGTGTTTTGATACTTTTGCTTTCAACAAACAGTTTTAGAATATGGGATGGGGGAAAATCTTTCCACCATAGCCTTCAGAGATGAGTACAGCAGTAGAAAGCAGGGTGAGGGCATGTTTGTTTCTACTCCCCTCATGCTCAGGGACTGGCTCACCAGTTAACCTGAAACAGTTAACATTTGCAGTCCGTCAGGGACCAGGCTGCAGCATGAGGAATCCTACAGAGACTGGGAAAAAGGCATTAAAAAAAAAAAAATCAACTACAAAACACTCGAAATGGAAAATAAAAAGAGCAGGGTTTGCATCATTTGCCTTCGACTTGAATAGCCTGATAATGTGTGGTGGTTGCGTCTTGCAGGGGAAAACCACGGCTGGAAATTTCATTGTTCAAGTGCTTTAAGCATCCTGGTGAATGCTTGTAGGACGTGCTCTAACAACCGTTTTCTCTGGTGGAAGTGCCAGCTGAAGAGGCTCTCACTGGTTCTGGGGTGCTTCCTCAGCCAAGGGAAATGAGGAAATAATCTTCAACTCCAGGGTGGCAGCTCCCTCTGGGATCAAACCATGCTTTCACCTTGCTGAGGCCACCGAGTGGCTGCATCAAGCCCACAGCAGCATGGGGTGAGTTAACACTGAAGATTTCCTCCTTGAACAGAATGAGCTAAAGCCTTAATTGTGGCACTTTACATGAAATCTAGCTTTCATGTATGTGACAGAAGGCAGCATGGAAAGGCATCACAGCGATACATTTAATCCTTGGGATTTCTCGTTGCACCTGATGGTAGGCACCACCGCCAGCTGATTCAAGCACACGAGGATTGGGTTTCCTTGCTGCACATACTGGCCACCTGCACAGACAGCCTGCGACAGACGGTGATATATTGTCACGGGACAGGAGGCCACCAATCTGTCTGAAGGAGCTGTCAACGTTTTAAGCCTCAAGGATAGAGCCAAAGTGATTTATTAGCACAAATCATGAAATAAAACAACCTCTCGAGGTGAGTGTCTGGGCAGCCAGTAATAACTCCAAGCTTATTAAGAGACAGGCAAAGGAGGAAAAAGACACAGAAATGAAATTAATTTCCCTCTCAGGCTCAGCTTCCGTAATGAAACCACCACACACAGTGACAACACACAACAGCCATGTGAAATACTGAGTTATGGAGGAAGAATTTCTTCTGAGCTTTCATTGACTGCTTCTACCCAGCTCTTTCCTCCTCCTCTGACAGAAATTCAAACCAATATTAATACTGTAGTTAATAATCTCAACTAATCTTGCAAAATGTTTTTGTCCATAAACAATAGTATTGGAAATAAATAAACAATATTTGAGAAGTGCCGAGGGAAATAAAAAAAGGATTAAACTGAAGCAATTACACACACTTTATGTTAAGCAGAACAAATCCACATGTGGTGGCTTCTTATGTTCATTACTCCAGCAGACTCGAGATATTACAGTAATATTAGTTTGTCAGGAAATACTTCAGGTAACTAAGTACATATTTCATCAGGTTTTACTACATCATTAAACACGTCTATGCTTCACAGCACACAATACGGGGCTGAGGCAGGGAAGGCTGTCAGAGCTGAGCCTTGAATAGCATCAGACAAGCGTTGCCCATACTGATGCTAAGGAGAAATCCCACCTCCAACCTTTGCCTCATGACCACACATTCCCCCTGCTAACCTTGTGCCAACAGCTAGGATCAATAGGCTTGATCAGGGATATGACAGGAGAATAACCCTGATGATAAATAAAAAGCAACGCCAGCACAAGCAGACATTAAACTGCACAGTCACATGAACACAGGCTCTTTAGCTTCTTCCAGGGAGCTGTATGTTTACAGCCATCATTTAGGGCTGACTGTAGTGCCACGGACTTCCCTAACGGTTAGAAATGCTAGGCCCGCATGGATGTTCCTGATGTCCACGTGGCACAGAAAACAAACAGCTCCCCTTCAAAACCAAACCAAGTGGACAAAACAGCCACAGGAACAGAGGAAAGGACAGAGAGAGCCTCTACTTGCAAACCTGAAACTGGGCTCAAACCACAGACACAGCCAGGACAGTCCATTTGCTAGGAGTGGAGGAAAGAAATGGTTTCTGATATATCCAAATACATAAAATGTGAAAATGAGAGTGCAGAGAAGAAGCTAACTCTTGGGAAGATAAAGGTTGGCAGCAATATACGGCCTGCAGTTACCCTTTGCCTACTCCAAAACCTCAATTCTGCAAGTAAATGGAAGCACAGAAACCAGAACCAGAAAACTACTATGCTTTAAAAATAGCAATCCTCACTCAATCATCCCAAAATGCAGAGCAGGGCTAGGATGTTTTGCAAGAAAAGCTATAACCCCATCTTTATGTGCAGGCAGGTGTCTCAATGACAAGGGACCCATGTCACCAGGCTCCCCAACAGCTCTGCAAGCACTCCCAGACACAGGGCCCTAATTCTCAAACCTTCACTAACCCCCTGGCTCCAGTTCTTGCCTCCATAAGAGCTCTGGTTCCCAGAAGCATCTCCATCAGCCATCAGGCAGGAGTGCTGCAGTTCCAGGGGCTTAGGCACAGGAATTCAGAGTTTTCCTTTCCTCTGAGGCTGAGAAATGCCTCCTGCCACCTGGATATCCTGCCAGTAGCACATGCAGAGTCCAGAGGGGAAGGTTTTGGGGACCCTCCCTGAGTTATGACCTGCTACTGGGCTGCTCGCAGAGAAAGGAGAGCAGTTACTCGCAAGCCATTTTATGCACAATTTATGCCAATACTTTGCATCATAAAAAAGTGGTTTGCTTCTTGTGCTGCAGAGAACAAGAATGTTGAGTATCCTGCCATGCCTCCTACTTTGTGAAGCAAAAAAGCAGGGAAGAGGTAAAGGGTTTAATCAGCCTCCAATTCATTTTTATTGTTAGCAGATGCTTCAACTTGCTAGTTCTCGGAGGCTGCTTCAGTCTCTGCTTTGCCATCGCCCAAATACCAAATACATTGTCAGCACTGACAACTACAGAAACACTGCTGGCAGACACCAGCGATGCTGTAGCACAGAGCAGCACAGCTCCTGGCCCTGTTAGTGCTCGGACACGGCTATTTGTAGGGGGAAGCAAAGGAGGCCTGGGATGAAGAAGGAGCAGATGCCAGCAGCAAAGGGGTGCTGGGAGGGGCTCTTCAGAGGACTGTAGGGAGAAGCTGAAATGATTTCCCTGCTCTCCCTGAGCCCACTTGTTCCTCCTGGTGCTGCAGGGCACTTACCTTGTGCTTGCTGTACCAGGGGCCAGAGAGGGGCCCCTCAAAGAACACATTTTGCTCCGAAACGGGGAGGATGCCCATGTCCCTGCCCTTATCCCCCTGTCACGCCAGCGGGGACAGGTGGCCGGCAGCAGAGGCGAGCAGGACGAGGACGTGGCACTCGCTTCCTGGTGTGGGTAAGGCTGTGCCTGTGGGTCACCCTGCACCCAGGGGCACGCAGCATGACCGAGGGCAACAGGAGACCCTCAGCTGGGGAAGATTTACATCAGGGTGCGTAGGAGAGGAAGGGGAATTGGTCAGCAGGTTTTGCTGCTCCTTCCCAGGGCATTCAGGTGCCTTTTTTCTTTTCTTTTTTTTTTTTTTTTTTTTATTTATTTTCCTCCCTCTCTGACTTCCCCAATGCCCCACCCTGCTCTTAAAAGGCAGCCTGGGAATTTAACTCCTTCAAATCAATGCCTAAATTTCATGACCAAATTGTTCACTCCTCACAGATAGCTTACCAGAGCTGGAAGTTGTTGTTTCCATATTCATATAGTCACTTGCATAAATTCTTATTTCTGTCATGCATTCTTTGCTCGTAGACATTTCCTGAATAGCTTCTTTGCAGAAATTTCAGGCAATGGGTTTGTTTCCAATCTGTGGCTTTATCCATTCATTCAGTTAGTTTTGATTTAATCACTTAAGCTCTCCTGAGGAAAACAACCAGAAAAGCTCCTTAAATGGGAGATTAGGAGCTAGTCAGATAGGAGCTTGGCTGAGTTACACTGGGGGACAGAAATGGGCTTCTAAAGAAACACAGAAAGCAAAAATTAAGCCATCACATCTTCAGGATCTGGACAGGATAACTTCTTGTTGATCTAGAGAGCTCATGTGATCCTCTACCTTCTATCTGAAGCACTGGGATGTTGGTCAGCTGGACTTGAAAATGTCCAAAGCCCTGAAAATTTCTGTAAGAGACGAGGCTTGGGGGGCAGTTCTTGTACCACCTGCTACAGCAGACAGTTTTGTCCTGCTGTTAGGTAGAAGAAATTGGATTGATTCTTAGTTCCAGTGTGCCTGCTGGTCCTACCATCAGCGAGATGCATGAGGAGAGAAGAGAACAAGACAGCAAGCAGCAGAGGAGGCTGGGCAGTGAGCTTCCAGCAGACAAGGAGGTATTATACCTAATGGACATAAGCAGCAGCAAAGTTGACTGCAGAGAGACAAATGAGGATACAGACTCTCAGTATGATTAATTTATTTGAAAATGGAAAGAACATGTAATTACAGGAAAGAAACTGAAGTTAAATCAACGCTCTCCTGCTTTGCTATATAAACAATACCTGTGTTAGCTACAGGGATGTTATTTGGATTCAGCCAGAGGTGAACTGGGATATGGGAGAGGCTGAGGTGGCAAGGTCAGTCATCTTCAGTCAGATGATGATATAACACCCCAAAATAGGAAACCTTGCCTTATAACAAGAAATGTTTTGTTCGTGTGTGTGGTCCAACTTGAAGTACCAGTTTCTCTGATCACAACTCCAGTGAGTCCTCTGTAAATACTGGAGCTAGCTGAAGCCGCATATACATAGGTACACTGAAGGGGGAAAAAAAAAAAAAGCTCCAATATTTCATGGCTATGTAAATTGCTGCAGACTATTTTTACAGTGTTGCGTAATTATTCTCTGGAGTCTAAGCTTACATTAAAAAAAAAAAAAAAAGTTTCTAGGCAATTTGGGTTATGGTTGCAAAAAAAAATCAAAAAAAAAAAATCTTTAAAGTGGAACTGGAGTGTAAACTGCCGCAGTGATATTTGCCCAGTCTAGAGAGAGTTGAAACAATAGCTCAGAGGGAAGTGTGAATGGACCCATTCTTCTAACTGGAGCGCTAAACTGGAAGTCTGCTGACAATTTAAGTGTCAACATCAGCTACTTCAAGGCGGATCATTTTAGCAGAAACACCAGGCTAATGTTCTTATTTGTCATCCTCAATTTGCACTTGTTGGATAGCAGATCCTGGGGAGAGGAGGAAAAGCAGCAACTGGTTGTCAAAGGTTGCTGGTCTGAGGAAAGCTCTCCCATTCCTCCATCACCTACAGTCACATCTGCTCCAGCACAAAATGGGGAGAAAAGAGGCTGGCACTTCCTCAGGCCAGGGTCTGAAACCTCTGATGGCCACAAGCCACAGTGGTCCCCACCAGGCTGGCAGTGACCTATGCAGTATGGTCCTCCACTGCCAAAAAATGCACAAACTGGTAAGAGATCGAAAAGGAATCCGAGGGGAGTGGGAGGAAGGGAGCAGCCCAAAATATCTCTTGGGGATAGTTCTCGTTGTTTTGCTTCATTCTCGTTGGGTCGCTGCCTAAAATACAAATGTGACTGTGGTTTTCTCTTGCATAAGAAAGCTATTGGAACAGGTTTTCTGTAATGCTGTCTACGTGGAGCCCTTGTTGAATTGCTTTTGAAATTGATCTAGCAGTGATGGATCGCTGTTCTGCACTGGGTCCAGACATGCCCACTCTGTCTAAACACTCCAGGGGCCCTTATGGCATGCTTTATTTATTAAAATCTCAGATTGTCTTGCATATATAAGAGCTCAAAGTTACTCAGATGAATTCAACCTTTCTTTAGGTTTTAAGCCAGCCCTAATAGGAAAGTAAACAGCATTTTAGAAGCTATTTCTGCTCAGTTACAACCGTCCATTAGTAAAACCAACTCAGTATGTGCATAGGTCCCTGTACTTGTGCATTGCAGATTTCAGGCTGCAAGTGATACTGAAGTGATGGGCATAAAGGTTCTAAATCCCTTGGGACCAATGCTCAAGGTAGTCTGAGGAAATGTTCCATGGGGTGGAAGCAGAAGACAGGATCTGTGGGATGTTGTGACTGAGAGCATCATTTCCAGCCTTCAGTGGAGCTCAGCTGTGCTCCAAGCTTCTGCTCAGAGTTGAATTCTCTTTGAGAGTCCTTCCGTGCAGGTGTCTCCTCTGCCTGGTGAGCAGCTAGAATAAACTAGAGCCACTTCGATGCCACACACAAAAAATATGAATTGTTTTCAGTGGGCTCCACAATATGTTAACAAGACAGCACAGCAGTGATCTGGCCTTGGAGTGAGACAGGGTCATAGCACCAGGGATAATGCACAATGTGTGATCTCCTGCATGTGTATCTTCAGGTTTTGTCCTGATTTTGTGGGGAATTTGGGGTAACTCAAGAAATACCTCAGGGAAAATATCTTTAGAAAGGTGACCTGGCTTGCTATTGCTGTCTCTGTCTTTACCCCAGGCAAAGGCAAAGAGCAGTACAGGTTTGTGTCTGGGTGGTGGCTAATCCGCATCAAATCAAGCCAGGACTGAACCACAACTTTCACCAGCTCTCTCCACAGCAGACCTGTGAAAATGGAATGGATGCTGCCTGAGTTGGTAGCACATTGCTACAAAAACTCAAGGATTTTTAAACCGAGCCATGTGCAGGACGGCAGTCTTTGACAGCTCCCATTCTGTTGCCAGTCATTTTGGGGTAGGAGAGAAAGGGTTGCACAGCCTGGGAAATGACATTCAATTTCTCTGTTGACTCTCACCAACCACTTGGGTTACTTCCGAGCAATGAGCACTTCTAAGCACAAGACACTATTGTGGGTTTTAGTTGCACGACTTTGCTTCCTTGGATGCTGTATTTCTATCTGATATTCCTTGGCAAACCATGGGTCTCTGTTAGCAGAAGTTAACAGTGTTAATGGTGTTACCCTGTTGGGTCACAAGGCTAGTCAAACTGCAGTGGTTACTTTGTTGACCTCAGGTCCAGGCGATCTGGGAAGGTCTTGATTCCTGCATCTCCCAGAACTTTGGCTTGTCTGATACTGGGACCACGTGAACCAACAGGGCCATCATGCTTCGGTTTCCTACCTCTGGTTGCCTTAGGCTCTTTCGGTCATCTGTGGATGACTTGACCTGACACCTGGGTCATTTCAGGCACGCAGTGCACTTGGGTGTCTGAAGAGGTTTTGCAAGAAAGCTTACACTTCATCACTGTAGATGAACTACATTCTTAGCTAAGAAGAGAACACATCCTTCACTGTTGGGTTTTGGTCATAGCTACAAAAACTCCTTAAGCCAGAAAATGATAGAGCTTATGGTTTCTTCCTCTGTCAAATAGAAAAGCAGACCTTCCTCTAGGGTACATAGGTGTTCCTACACCCATCCGCTCTCCACTGTGAAGACAGAGCCCTGATGATGGGAAGTTCACTTCTGGGATGGGTGGTCTCAGCTGGGTAAAAAAGGAGAAAGTCTAGCCCTTGGCTTTGACCCACTCTCAGAGGACATGACTATCAACAGAAAATGTATAAAACTTGTTCAGGCTAATCAGAAATGTTTCTGAGTCAATTGTCCACCAGAAGGCTTTTGCTGGGTCAGTTAGTGTGTGTAAGGTGGTACCTGGAGACCTGAGCCTGTGAGCTGGGGTATCTGCTCAGTGCAGGTACATGGTGCAGTGTTAGCATAGGACATCTTCTGTAAGATGTGGGCAGACAGTCCACTGGTTTTTACAAGCATCTTTCATCCCCAGCACCTTTACAAGTCCACAGTGTGAGTATGTCCCACTCCAGATGTTGTCAATTACTGGAAGTTACTTTCCATCCTGAAGTCTACAAATGTACGAAAAACAGGAGTCCTGGAATCAAGATGTACATTACAGACCTTGGAGAAGGCTTTTGTCCTTCCTTTCTGGATGGCGGATCAGTGGGAGATTTGTAGACTTTAGACATTTTCATTTTTGCCTTTTAAACCCTACCAATTTAGGCTTAATCCTGATCCTTTTAAAATCAATGGCAAAGTTCCCACTGACTTCAAAAGACATGGCCTGAGCGCTCAAATACTTTAAAGAACAATTTAAAACAAACAAACCTAAGATGTATAAGAACTGCATTTTCTCTCTCTATTAGGCATGCAACTTATTTTCTCCAAATGTAAACGTTACCTGGAGAGCTAAGCAGTGATGTGGTTTTTATTATTTCTTTAGGAGGCTACAGTACCCAAAGTATATTCCATACATACTTCTTCATTTAGGAGCCAAACATAGCTATGTAAAGTGAGCAGCTTGTTTACAGTAGGCCCTTATGGCTTGCTATCAAATTAGTGGCAAATCAGGACTGTAGTAAACAGAGGTCAAAGATCAAACCCACAATTTCACATAAAATTCCAGACCATGTACACAAAATTTAAAATGCAAAATCTTCAAATCACAAGACCATCAACTGCTCTTAAAACTAATCAAAAGCAGGATAAGGACTGGAGGAAATGAAATTTAAACATGATTTTAATCCAAATTTTAATGGAACAGCTACATCGTGGATATCTTTTAAACCATGACAGCTGACTCCATGCTACTTATTCTCACTTGCCATGAAACAAGGTTTTGGTACATCTCACTCACTCTTCATACATGTTGTTTGCTTCTTTTTCTCCAATCTGAAATAAAGATAAAATATGTGAGAAGTGTTTCTGCCTAAGAGCTTACAGTGTCTGTTCCTGCTCATGCCCATGGTAGTTTTGCATCACTCGGTTTTAGTGCAGTGGTTCTCCATGTTCAGAAATGGCATGATGCCATTTGCTCCATTTTGTGCTGGAATGACTGTGTCTGAAGGCGAGCAGGTCCCATGTTGGTGCTGCCTTCCTCACCGGGTGGCCAGTGCCCACGCAAGTTTCTCACAAGAAATCCAGGACCATGCCAGTCCTGTAGGTGTGCATGAGGCTAATCCCCAACCTGAAACCATCTGAGAGGAATCCTTGCTTTCCTGACCCAACTGAATGAAAATAAGAATGCACACTCTCAAGCCAAAACTTATTTGTTTAATGAAGATTTGGTTACTGAATGCCACCAGATGTCAGCATACACTATATGATTGAAAGCAAGTGTCTAAGACCTCTTAGAAAGGAGCAGTGATAAAACTGCCTTCTGTCTCGTGAAAATGATGTACCGGGTATACAGCTTTGCTGTGGGGAAAATAATGGCTGGGATTAGCTGGAAGAGGTTGTCTGGGAGGTTTTGCTTGAGGATCAGCTCGATTCTTCCTTCCTTAGGGGTGCCTACTTGCCCCACAGAGCAGGGTGTTGGTCCTGCCTTCCCTTACCCCTTCTCCCCAGCTGCGGGCCTACGACAGGTTAGTCCTGTCTTCAGGCCCATCCACCATCTACAACTCCTCCCAGCACAGCTCCAAAAACCTGCATTTTCCTCAGATCCAGGGCAAAGGGAGGAACTTGCTGTGGATCCAGAGAATTGGTTTTTGTACCCATTGTGAAGATTCACCTCAGCCCTGAATACCACAGCAGTATCTGTGCTGTCCCTGTAGGAACACAAGAGCCCACCAAGGAGGTGGGAACAGAGAGTGACGAGTGACAGCTTAGGGAAAAAAATAAGAGTAGCAGGAAAATTGTGCTGAGATTTTTTTCCCCTGACATACTCTTTCCAACTCTGGCAAGTGCCAGTAAACCAAAGCTGTCCTCTGCATCATCTGGTTTAATGCCTGAGCAGAACAAGTTATGCTAGGTTTAGACTCTAATTTTTGTATATGAGGGCTTTATTTTCTCCTACTGAAATCAACAACAAAGCTCTTCAGAGTAAGGGCGAACCCTCAGGAGCCTTCAGCCACGCTTCTTCTGTGTCTTTTTCTTGCCTGTCTTATGACAAGACCTATAATAAAAACAAACGAGCCCCGTCTACGCACTGATGACTTGACGATTTAGATTTCTATGCATTTTTTTAATGAAGATGTACAGAGCTGAAGCTATTCTTCTGCCACTTTAGATTTTGCCCTCACTCTGCCATTGACCACACACATCCCAAGCAGTCAGAGCACTGATCTATCCAAATGCACAAGTCCAGATAATGTAGCCCAGGGGGCAGCTGAGCAAGTTTCATCTGGACTTGGCAGTCATAATGCCATACAGCTGGGCTTCCCAGGACATCGCCTCGTATTCTCTCTCTTGGAGATACAATTTAGTTGTGAGGATTTTCCTGTGTTTGGCTGATTTTCTGGGTGTGCAGCAGCTTCAGCTGAAGGTCCAGTACAAAAACCCCAAGAGCATTGGCACCCCTCCAGACTTTGCAGCCGTGGCTACCGTGCTGCAGCAGATATATCCTGCTGCAGGCACGTGCTGTTGTCACCATGCACCACCACAGCAGGTCTGGAGCTTTGGGGCAGCTTAGAGGTTGCACGTTTGTAGGGAAGACACAAAAAGCACGGTGCTTCTGGACACTATCACCGCTGTTGCCTACGTGCTGTTCAGCTGCTTTGCTCCTGCTCAGTCTGGTGCATCCCAGAAGCATCAGATGTCCGTAGCAGAGGCATGTGTATGCAGACCATCTGTGCAGCAAGCTCACTGCACGTGTGCAGGCATTTACATCATGGATGCTCAAGCAGTCCAAGGGCAAAAGATCCATCAGGTCTTTCAGTCTCACCCACAGCATGAGCCAGAGCAATGCGAGGATGGCTCTGTTCACATCAAGTCTCACCTGAAGAGGGACATGTCCTGCATACGTCTTATGTTGGTGGCCTCGCAGTAAGGCTAGGGGACATGTAGTCATGAGATTGCCTGTGAGAGCCTCAGCGACTGTTTAAAAAGGCTCTAGCTATGGCCTGGGGAATTCCCCCACCTTTGGAGGGGATCAGGCAGGCACCTCGCTTCAAATCAGCAGAATATCCTTAAACAGGATTTGGGTGCCTATGTGCCTTTGAAGATTTGACCTGTGCCTTGGTAACCTTATTCCACTGAATAGCCCATTGACTTCAGAGGAAGGAAACTGCATATTATAAAATCTGTATTCCAAAACCACAGTGAAACCAGCCCTGGAGCCAGATACTTTATATATTATAGCCTTGACAACACTTACATATGGTGGCAGTGAACTGAAACACAGTATGATAAGGTCTGATCTGGATTGGATATATCTGGGAAAAAAAAAAAAAAAAGGCAATTTAAAAATAAAAATTATAGCATTTTGGTAAATCCATAAAATCCCTGCAATATTAAAGATAAAAAACTAGACTAACCTGAGGCAACCTCCAGGAGAACTGGATAGAGAAAGCACTGGTTTCTTCCCTCCAAGAAGTAAATTGTTAACATGAATATCACATATGTATGTACGTGTGTGAGTGTGCTGGGAGCACGGGAAGAGTTCAAATATGTTTAAAAACGAGTCAATTGATATTGCAAAGCTTGTATATACACAATATTGCTCGTTAAAATATTTGGGGAATTGGAAACAAGCTTTCTTCATAATACGAAGAACAAAATCATTTTATGCCTTTGCATTTTAAATTAAGATTCAATAAGTTGATTTCCTTAGAAGTTCTGATTTCATAAATGTACCATTTTGCCTTGTAAAATTAGATAAGATGTCCCGATTATAAAATAGATTTTTTACATGCCAATGATCAAAGTCCAATGTTTTTTACATTAACTATAGAAATACTCACTGGAGTGTTTTGGAAATGCTGCTTTAATCCTTGTAAAACCATCCAAGCAAACAAAACCTGTACACATCCTCAGAGATGTGGATAAACTCAGATTATTTGGACAGCACAACATTAAATAACAATAAATCACGAGCATGGTGATAGATTTCTTTCTCAGAGAGCATCCTCACCGAAGTGTGTCGACACAGATGTTTCCTGAAAAAGCAAGTAGAGATCCCCGATGCATTTGCTGCAGAAGTGTAGATGTTTACTTTGGTGAAGTTTACACCAGGTGTAAGCAAACAGGGCTGTCAGATGTTGCAGGGGTATCTAGGGCTGGGGGGGCTACATTTTTTCCAGGCAAATGATGGATTTTAAGTACTGCACAGAAGAAGAAACTAACTGCATTAGTGCAGTAAATATATATTTTGCCTGGGATTTGGGGTTTCTGTAGACCTAGACAGTTTTATTAAAATATGTATGCACATTCTTAAAAAACAACTTATATAGAAAGTACCTCCATCAGGGCTGCTGTATGAGATTTATCTTCTTTGGGGGAAAGCATTTCTTTTCTTGCCAGAAATATAGGCCTTTTTTTAGAGTCTGTAGAGCATTCCTCCTTGTATTTATTACATTTTTACTATATTATAATAATTTTAAGATGAGCAGATCTTTTTTCTTTTTTTTTCACCTCAGTCTCTGTGACAGTGTCCCTTTTTCAATGTAGTCATGAGGAACTGATCTTTCTTTTGAAAATAACTTTTTATTATTATTATTAGAAAGCCATTTGTGATACAGAGTTTACAGACTGTTTATGATAGTTTAGAACATGATGGAAAGAAATAAAGGACAGTATAAATTGAAATCAAGCTGTACCAGACAAGGAAATGCATTATATAAGGAAAAGATTTACAGGATTTCAATCAAGAGTGGCTTATGTGTGTAACACATGGAGAAGTTTCAGTTTGGTCATTGCAGATCTTCCAATTCCTCATCCAGTCCTTGCACATGTGGAATAAATGGATTCCACCCAAATCTCAAGGCTGCAAGGTTTTCCTTTGCCCTATAATATACTCTCCTAAGCGGAACAGGTTTTGTGGCTTTCTCCTAAAGGTCGGTGATCCAATCCCGCATGCATGTGTGGGTGGAGAGAGCCCATTTCCAGCCCATGGTGGAGCTGTCTTTTCCAACTATTACCAGAGTTTCTTGCAGAAACCCACTCATGCCTTTATAAATCAAATGTGGCAATTTCTGTTGTTTAATAAGCACCGTTTCAAGTGTGCCCAGATATCTGTACTTATTACCACAGTTATCTAGGTCAGTGTTGTATCCACTGGTTTGCTAGCTCAGGACGTGTGTAACTGAGCTGTATGGCAGAAACCGTGGTGATTGGCTTTATAAATAGCTGAGATATACATAGAAACTATAAGCCGCGGGGATTTGAGGGCTCTGACATTTTGAGGAATTTTGATTTTTTCCCTATTTCCTTGAGGGTGATTTAGATTCTCTGTGAGAAATGGTATTTTAGAGTTTGAAGGCTATAACAGGTTTCCTCTAACTTTTTACATCAGATGCAAGCTGCGTTTGCAATTTGTGTAAGGTCTTGTCTCATCCCCCTGACTTTTCCATTTATGTATTCCCCTTCAGGATGAATCCTTCATATGAGCACATCCTCCCTTTTCCCCTCTCTCCTGAGACATGGGAACGGTTAGGCAGGGGTTATGCCATTAAGCCTGTGGTGGACTTCTGAGATCACATTTGCTTGACTTGCACGGCTCCTGAGTGTGCTACTTCTGGAAATCTAAATGTAGAGACTGCTAAATAATCCAAATAAAGACTGCTAAACAGAAGAAGAAATAAAAGTATTCTATTTTTTGCTAAAAAGATCACAGGGTTGGCTTGTGAGACAGAAAATCCTGGTGAACAGACAGGCACCAGTGTTGCAGCCCAGCCCAGATAGAAGTGTCCATCCCTGGTGGTGGGAGGAAGGGGGATTTGGGGCACGCTGCCTTCCAGCTTCTGCTGCTCTGTCTGCCTGCCACACTGCAGATCTGAACGGCACCGGCAGGGATCAGGGCAGCAGGCTGCTGGGTTTCACCCTAACCTTAGCCGGTTTTGTGGTGCTGCACAGACATTCAGGACAAAGCGGTCTAAAATAACCATCAGCTATTTTTGCCTTACCTACCACTGAAAGTGAATTTCCTACTGTTAGCAGCATTATCACTGAGAGAGCTGCTTGGAAGATGCGTATTTGTTCTTTTGCAATTATACTTTGTTTTTTTAAACTTAATAAAAAGCACGACTCAACCTCAGTTTTCCTTTCCTGTAAAGACAGGTTTGTTACCAAAAAAGAAAGAATAAAGAAAAGCAAACTCTTCATTTGAAAATTTTCGATGGAATATATATTTTTCAGGCATTTTAGCTTTTGTAGGTCACTCATCTGCCTCAGGTACGGCTTGCAAGTATTCCCTGTGTCGACATGTCAGTGTTTTTAAGCAGCATGTTGCAAGCATCAAGCTCTTGCAACAAATGACTTCAGTGCTGGTAGCTCAATCTTATGTTGTCTGGAGATATAAATACAGATTCCACTAATCCCACTGTTTTCAGCTAAAAAGGGTGTATTTTGTGTGTGCTATTGCTAATAATTTGCATTCTGGTTGTACCTACAGTTCCCCAGCACGAAGACTCCACCGTACAAACACAACAAGATGCTAATGCTTTCCCCTAATAATTATTATCACATGGGGAAGAACAGCAACTTGTATTTGCTCCGTGCAGTTTGATTCAATGCTCCAAGGTACTGAAAGCAGCTACTTTGAAATCATGTTAGATCTCCGTGTGCGGTCACATTATAGCCAGTTTGTTTGTTTAGGATTCCCCATGTGTAGCACATGGCCTAGTGGTGCATGCTTAGTTTCCAGCACATGCTGGTGCTGCTGAACTGTCAGAGACAAATTCCTTCCTTTGCAAATGCATCATTATCTTTGAAGTGGTTCTTTGTGAGCTTCTTCCCAGCAGAATTGTGTGCGAAACTAACCACAAAGGGAACAACACATAGGAATTGAAAGGAAGGTGTTTTTGAATTAGATAAAGAAAAAAAAAAGTTCCTTTAAGAGATAGCTTAAATATCGTGTCCCTGCAAGGCCTAAGCTCTTACCCACAGTTTCCTATTTATCATGCCAATGGAGAAGAATGATAGACAAAGACTTCCAAGAAGCTACTTTTGTAGTTTTTCATTCTGGGTAGTTCATACAGACTCCCAGGATGTCTGAGGCTGGCAGGGCCCTCTGGAGCCAGCCGGTGCCACCCGTGCCCAAGCAGGGACACCCAGAGCAGGGTGCCCAGCACCACGTCCAGGCGGCTGCTGAAGGGCTCCAAGGAGGAGACCCCACAGCCTCTGGGCAGCCTGTGCCAGGGCTCAGCAGTGAGCTACAGCAATGCTGTGTGGGGACCTGGCTTTGTAGGAGCTTTGTACACTTCATCTTGAAAATGCTGTCACCTCAAGGCACTCCACCAGATGTTGAGGACTGAAGTCACTCTCTGCTCTCCCCAGGACCTTTAGTGCTGCAGTGTAGAGTTAAGTGGCAGAGATACGTATGAAGCTAGCCCATGTGTCGTGCTACACTAGAAGAGCCCCTGTGTCCAACATGGTCTTCCTGCCATCTCAGAAGTCAAGGTCTTCTGCCCCACATTTACCACTTTCCAATGTCTGAAGGTTTTTCATTCCAAAAACAACCCAGATTTCCTCTGCTCATCTCTTCAAAATCTCCGGGCTTTGTCCTTGAACAAAAGTTGATTCTAAAAGTTAAATCTATCTGACTGAAGACATTTATTTTATTTTATTTTATTTTATTTTATTTTATTTTATTTTATTTTATTTTATTTTATTTTATTTTATTTTATTTTATTTTATTTTATTTTATTTTATTTTATTTTATTTTATTTTATCAGGTTACTTTTTTGTTTTACAGTTATCCTTACCTTGATGTAAAAAATCTCCTGCTTCACCCTCTAAATAATGTACACATAAATAATGTAAACAAAAACAACAAGTTACTTCAACTTTGCCCAAGAATCTGGTGTGTGAAGTCCCACAACCACCACCCCTCACTAAGGCCCTGCTGGGAGTGATGCAGCACGTGCACAGGATGCAAGAAGAGAAGTGAACGGGGCCTTTTGCATGGCTTTGGAATGAGTAACCTAACCTAAAATACAACCAACTGTCCTCTGGTGTTTACCTTTCCTAGTCCATAATTAAACCATAGGTTCCCAATTAAATTTGAAATTAGCAGTTCATGTAGGTGCTATTTTTATATTTGCCATAGTTGCCTAATGGCAGGGAGACAATGAACCCATGTTGTTTTGGAGCAGTTGAATTTTAAGTAGTGGAGCCGTGAAGCCTGCACAGCATTTTACCACATTTACCATTGCCTAAAAGCACTGACACCCTAATCAGTCACAGAACAGAGCATGCACAGCCTGTTCATCAACACTTTCCTTGGTCGCAGCCTGCCAAAGTTATCGGCAGAAGGTTTTGCTTGCTTCAAGACTGAAAAAAAAAAACACGCCATACATAAATAAAAATGTATCTAGCTCTCTGAAGGCTATTAAAAAAGGAAAAAAAGGAAAAAGAAAAAAAAAAAGAAAAAAAGAAAAAAAAAAAAGGAAGAAAAAGAAGCTCATAGCCAGCAAACCATACTGAAGAGCATGCCTGCACCATGCTGTCGGGGTGATGCCGTGGGCCGGGGCCAGGCGCTGCCCGAGGAGCTCAGGCTGGGGCAGGATCAGCCCAGCCTGCTGGTGCTCGGCCTCCCAACAGCTGTCTCCCAGGCCTTGTTTATGACGGGAAATTACACTGTGGTAGTCACCAGGAGTCCCGAGCAACATGTTCTGACATGATGTAATTTCCCAGTGTAAACCATCCCGCTGGTGTCTCTTTCCAGTTGCAAGGCCAACAAACAGCACTGACACTGGGCTCAGCTGCTAGCGTTGCAGAAATGTCCAAGAATGCCAGTGCAAGGAGGTTACAAGCTCTTTTCTTTCATGCTTCAAATCCAATTTAATGTGACTGTAGGAAGCACAGGTGAGACTTCACCCCTGTTGTGCATGTACAGGGATGCATGAACTTAATTCTGGCAGCTTTGAGTGGATTCCTTTAAACACTTTCTCGGCACCAGGGCTGCAGACTGCCCTTTTGGGTGTAGCTGTTAACACTGAAGGACATGTGAGCACCCCTCCCCTCCAAGCAGTCCAGTGTTTTCTACAACTCAAGTCATCCTGGGTGACTTACAGCAGATAAAATTGCTAGTCTAAGCTCTTGATGGGGTTAGGCTACAAAACACATGCACCTGTGTCCCCACGAGCAGGCTGTGGGGATGAAAAACAAGGACCCCTACCAGAGGCATCTCTGCCAGCAGCACAGCTGGACCAGACCCTGGAGAGGACATCTGTCTGTGCTGAAGAGAAGCAACTTGTGCTGGGCACACACAGAGGTGCCAGAGTGAGCAGCAGCAGGGACTGCAGCAGCAGTGTTTGCCTGCACAGTGGATGTGCTCGCACAGTCCCACAGTTTAAGATTTATAACGTGTACATCAACTGATAGTGACATTCCCCCTGGCCCTCTCACTGACCAGGGGTGCTTAATGATTTCCTACAGGCACACGTGGATACTTCAGAGCCATGAAATCTCAGCTTCAGATACAATTTGACATTTACACATGACAAAAAGTGCTCTCAGGATACTGTGGGGAGGGATGGGAGGGCATAGAAGGAAAGGAACGTCTCAAAAGGCTTCAATATACCCAGCATTGAATCACAGGATGGCTCGGGTTGGAAGGGAACTTAAGGATCATCTAAACTCCAACCCCCTGCCATGGGCAGGGATAAAACACTGGAGAATGCGGGCATCGATCCCGCTACCTCTCGCATGCTAAGCGAGCGCTCTACCACTTGAGCTAATTCCCCCTCTTTTTACCTAATTTCCCCCATCCCACCACACAGATGCACTTTGCAGGAAGAAAAAGGAGATTATGATGATAATCGTAATAATATTTTGCATTTGATGTGTTGCAAGGGCTAAAGCAAGCACAGACCTCTCACGCTGTCAGCAGGGAGACCAAGGAACTTTCTGATCCCCTGGGTCTTACTTGTGATATTTTTCCTTACATGAAGCTCCCTTGGGCACAACTGCTTTACACCTGAGTAAGTAAAAGCAGAAGCTGTTGTAATGCCCTGCTCCTCAAAGCATAGATGAGAATCTATAGTTAAGAGCCTGGTTTAGGAAGCTGTTCTCTCTCCTAGCTAATTGATGGGAAACCAGCATTTTCTGTCAAAATTAAGTCACAGTAACATGGCAAGAAACATTTGCAGAACTGGGCTTTTTCATAGACTCCTCCCAAGCTAGGTGGATCACCGAGCACATCCTCAGGAGATAAGAAATTAATTTATCCTTCTTTTAGAGCTGGCAGGCAGAGTCACAGCAGCCTGAAATGCTGCATCTCCAGGGAGAGCATGGAGCTTGAATACAGCCATGATCTCAGCTGGAGAACTCAGGAAACCTAAATTGCCATCCTGTAGCATAGACAGCAAGCACGGGAGCCACAGGTGGTGTTTTCCTCTCCAAAGGCACGTTGATACTTCAGAGCTGACAGCAATGATCTCTTTCTTCAGCAGATATCAGCAGGAGAGAAGGTAAATACACACAGAGGGAAAGTCATCCACCTGCAAAATCCTCGGTGCTTGAAGTATGTTTGAAAACCTCTGCACAGAAATGAGTTTCCTCTGCAGAAAGGGCATCTTTTCAACAGCAAAGGCAGTTTTAACACAGCCACTTGCCAGCACACAACCACAATCCACTTAGAGCAGCCAGTCCTGTTATCATGAACCTGAGTCTCTCTGGGTGACAGCCTTCAAGATACTGATAATTTAGATTAACTAAACACAAATATATTAATAAATGGTAAAATACTGTCTCTGTTTTGCCCCAACAGCAACATGACAATGACAAAAAAGTGCCATTTTTTTGAGAAGAGGGTGGATTTAATACTGAATTTATTTGGGCTTTTGGTGGAAGCTTTTCTTTTAATCAACTGCCATCCCTAAAAGAGAAGGCATTAGGTGCTGAGTGGCCACAAGTGGCACATCAGCATCAAGATCTTCAGCTTGTTTGTGAAATAAACATCAATTTCTCAGAGCTTGGAAATGTAATGGTACGGTAGCAACCCAAATGTCCTGTGTAAAGCCACAGATCTCCTCGGGATTTGCCTGTGTACCCACAGAAACAGCACTAAAACTGCACGACGCTGGAGGCTGTGGTACCCGGGAACAGCATGCACACTGAAGATGGCAAGAGTTGGCTCGGAGTTAAAACAGTGAATTTATATTTATTTTCTTTTATTGCTTACTCATTTACTAAGAGGGAGAGAATTTGTCACTTGCTCAGTTTTTCCAGCACTGCATCGTCTCTCCCTTCCTCTCTTTCTGCACATTCTTCAGCCGGTTTGTGTAGGACTTATGCGCTCTCTCCTACACCCACTTAACTCCCAAGGTCTCTGAAATGCCTACACCCTTTATATCCACAAGAAAGCTTTTTCTTATAAATGACAGGAGAAGTGGAGACCCCACACACAGCATGGGGGAGGCAGAGGTCACTCCGTCTACAAAGAGCACATCCTTCAGCTGCCTCTACAAAGCCTCCCATTTTACCCCATGCTCCGTGCAGACCAAAGGAGCACTGTTAGTGACAACTGCTCTAAAAACCAAATCAGCCCCCAGGGAGAGCTTGGTGACATCTACGTTGGTCCAGCACCCAGAAGTCTGGCTGCCCCGGGGCTGTGTGCCAGCAACCTGGGAGGGTCGATCCTGAAGCCAAAACCAACACCATTAAAACAAAGCTTTATGTCTTCGTTCTCCCAGAGCTGCAGAGCAGCGGAGACAGCCCTTCTCCTCCTCCTTGCTCAGCCTCTTTCCTCCCCGGGTGGCAGGCTGTCTGGCAGTGGCTCTTTCCAGATGTCTCTGCCCACACCAGTATCCTCCTGGCCTGAGGATCTCCTGGTACAGGATCCAGGCAGAATTTGGTGGCAATAGTGCCTTCCCCCAAGGAAATGAAATCTCCCTCCAGCAATAACTATCACATGCACTCAGAGCCATGGAAAGGGCCATTTTCCCATTAGCAATTCCCATCACTTTTTGGGGTACTCCTGGTATTCTCCATGATAGGACCTTATTCATTTATGCTTGCTTCTACCTTTACATCGTTTCATTTCCTGCTAGTTTCCCCCTAACAGCCTGCTTTGATTTAACTCCATGTGGCCAGGCAGGATATTATCAGCTGGGAAAATTGAGAGGCTCTTGATATTGATATTGATGTATTGATATTTATGGAGAAAACAAAAGGCATATATATATTTTTTCCTCATTCTTTGCTCAAGCGGTTTCCAAATGGACCTTAACTTATAGCAGTAGCACAGTAAGGAAGGGTCCCAGTGCCAGGAGAGAACAAAGCTGCCCTTTTGCCCTTTCCCTGTCTTTTAGGAAATGGAAATGTAAAAACTTCTGTGATCTTTTGATCAGGTGGAAAGTTAAGGCTGAAGCCTTAGAGGAGTGCTCATTCACTACCTGACACTTTAGTTGCCTCAGGATTCATGAAAATTGGACTGCAATTTTACATGTAAGTCCCTTCTGCTCAAAAATTGCCTTACTTTTAGAAAGAGACATTCCTGCATCTATTTTGTCTTGGTGTGATAGATTTTTCCCTTCCCAAGTCTAGGACTTTGTACTTGCCTTTATTGAATTTCATCTAATTGATTTCAGACCATTTCTTAAATTTATCAAGATCATTTTAAATTCTTCTCCTGGCCTCCACAGAGCCTGCCAGCATGGAGTCATGTGCGGATTTCACAAGCATGTCTCTTCTTCCATCATTCAAGTCATTCATGAAAATACCAAGCCCAGGACAGATTTCTAAGAATTCCCATGCACGCCACTTGTCCAGTTTGTCAGCAAATTCTTGAGAACTTCTTTCTTTTAATTACATTTTCCAACCATTTGTGCATCCTCCCCACAACAGTTTCAGCTGGACCTGACTGCTGAACCTCTGCATGAGAACATTTTATCCAAAAATGTCAAAAATCTTACCAAAGTCAAGATAGATCACATCTAATTCTGCCTTTTCCGTGATGTCCATTTCTTCCATTTCTTTTCAAAGAGGGAAAGTAGATTGCTTTGACGTGATCTGTTCTTGACAATTGCACGTTCCTGTTTCTTACCATGTATTTTCTGTCTAGTTTCTCCTAAATAAATGCATTTATTTGAATAACTTTAAATCATCACGAAGTTGTCTAAGTTATACATTTCCAGACTCTTTCCCTTCTCTTCACCCCTTTTAAATACAGGCATCTTTTTCTATCTTAACTCTGGGATATTGCCACAATTCAAAGTCAGTTGCTTCTGGTTCAAAGTTTGGTTTTGATAATTCTTTGTCTCTCCAAGCTTTATTAAGCCCTTCTGTGTGAGATGTCTAACCCAACAAAACAGGCTTCTTATGTTTCACCTTGCTTTCTCCCAAGGCACTGTCCTCTTGTTGCTATTAATTACATTGTGCATCTGTTTACAGCCTCTTATTTTCAGTTATTTTTTGGTAGAATTTCTTCACCTGCATCAGGTGCATTCTTTGAACCCTTTTTTTTATGCTTTTTTTTTTTTTTCTTTTTCTTTTTTTTTTTTTTTTCCCTACATCTCTTGCTTTTGGTTACTGCATTGGGGTTTCTAAGTGTTTCTCATGGTTATTTTGTTCTTATGCTGTAGCTTCTATTCAACTTAGAAGCACGCCCTTTCTTTCTTTGGATTTCCAAGTGAAGAGGAGCTCTCAAGGGCAGTCAGGAGTCTTCCTCCCCTGCCAGACTGCCCCGGTGCCTTTGAGCAGTGTTTGTTCAGTGCAGAGTGCTCTTCCCTGTGGTTCTTGTTAGAGCTCGTGACCTATTTTCATGGGAAGAACAACAATTTGAGTTGTAAAATAGTAAAGGGTGCATGAAATCCAACCCCTGCCTGGAGATCCCACAGCTGCTGGCCCCCACCCTGCCCAAGACCCTCACCCCTTGAAGAACCTGGGGTTATGCACAGGCTGCTGCAGGGCACCTCGCATTGGGGCAAGAAGGTGCAGGAACCCCAAAGCAAAGATTTGGGTGAAGCTGGGGAGGGTGATGCTCTGAAGAATGGTCTGATGCTGCCCACAAGAGAACCTGGGTGCGGGAGTTTGGATGGTGGTGGTGGGGAAAGTTGCTGGGTCAAGAAGGACAACTTTTGGGGGCCTAGTGATGTCTTTTAAAAAGGAAATTGCAATTCAGGGCTCCTGCAGTGACATGCAGGAGGCTCCAACCATCTATCCAGAGGGGCTGTGGGGTCTCCTCCTTGGAGCCCTTCAGCAGCCGCCTGGACGTGGTGCTGGGCACCCTGCTCTGGGTGTCACTGCTTGGCCACAGGTGGCATTGGGTGGCTCCAGAGGTCCCCACCAGCCTCAGCCCCTCTGGGATCCTGCCGATCTCCACCAGTGTTATTTATCCAATCACCCCATTAGGAAAATACAAAACTTGGTCTGGATCGGGGAACTGATCCGGTGGAAACAAAAGCATACTTTCGCAGAGCCTTTCCTCTTTTTCACTGGTCTAGTTGAGAGCACAAGTACACAAAACACTGAGCCAGTGCCACAGAGGCAGCAGTAGCGTAGCTGGAGGCAGGGAACAGCAGGAACCTCTTAACTCCCCTCCCCAGTGGGGACAGGCCAGCTCTGAAGGGGAGACCAACTTGCAGATCTGAAGCGAGCGCCAGCAAAATGCCATGCGGAGCAGAGCTGGTCAGGAATTTTTTTGCTTTAATTACTTTTCCCCACACACACACAACACACAAAAGTTTACGTTGCAGCTTTTGGCAGGAAGAGGGCAATGGCCAGAAACCTTCTTTTTGTAATGTTTTGTAAATAATTGAAATAGGATAGTTCAAGGGGTTTTGGTTCAAAGCCAGCTTTTTTCAATTGTAAGTTAATTTATAATTTTAAAAATATGATATGAACATCAGAGCTATTTCTAGATTATTAGCTAGACTGTGCAGATGAAGGGGGCTCTGTGGATTAATGGCTGTTCCCTGAAAAAAGCAGCACAGTGCCTTTAGGATGGAGTTTCCATCTTCTTCTTCCTTTCCCAAACACTAAATATTTATCCCGTTTTGAGGAGGAAACGTAGGACAGGAAGGAGTGATTGCTGTGGGGCACAAAATGCAGCAGGGTGAGCTGGATCAGACTCCAGGAGCTAAATCTTGCTTCTCTGGGCTGCACCCTGATGAAGTGGGAAACCTTCTGCTGGTCGGTGATTTTGAGATGAATAATAATAAAAGCTTTAACTCCAGGCAAGGCTGCCTAAACTTGACACAGCAGAGAAGGGGACCGAAGCAGAACTGATCAGCTGAGAGGGCTGAGCAATCGGTGACTTACCCTCGCAAAAACGCGAATTATAAATACACAAGGTAGGTGTTTAGGTGAACAGCATCCTAGATGGGGACAGTGAAGGTTTACATGTGTCCTATGTAGCATCAGAAGGCTCAGCAAACTCCTCAGATACGTGCCAGAGAAGGAAAGCAGGGTCTGGCCCTGCTGGAATGTGATGACTTTTAAGAAGTATAAAAGTCAAACGCGTTGTTGGTAGTGAAGATATCTTCCCAAGATGTAATCATGGAAAATTCCTTTCAAGAGCTGGTGTTTAGACCTCAGAAAATGCACAGCAAATTGCATTGTGATTTATTTGTCAGTGTCTTTATAGGTTGGGCGTTACTTTACCCCACAGCTGGAGTCAATTTTTAATATTTAAAAGTGGAAAGAAAGCAAAACCTAAACACATACAGATCTGTCTGTTTTAGATTGTACTTTTCCCAAACATTACTGTTTAGAATTGAACCCTGAATAGATTTCTGCAGAGGCCAGCTGGCAACACAGAATTAAAATAACTGGGATTGGGTAGACTATAGAAAGACCTCCTAAACTGCAGTTAGCTGATCTGGTATTCATAGTCACTCCAGGAATAAATCTAATCTTTCCCTTTTTCTGATAAAGGACACAGGATTTTTTTTTTCTTTAAAAGGTTTTTAGCTCCATCTCTCTCTCCCTTTGTCTGCCTTTCTATCTTTCTGCCTTTTTCTTTCTCTCTCTCCCTCTTCCATAGCAAAGCACTGTGCAGAGTAGGTGTGGTGCAGCGCATTCTTTAAATACAGTAGTTGCTGGTTACCATGAGAGCCTGCTGAGGAAACAGATAAATAGAGTGAGGTGGCAGTGATGATTTACATCACTCTTGAATCACACACATTCGGAGCAATTAATGGAGAAATACACGATGAAGAAATTTTCCGGTGCCCATCAGCTTTTCCTCCGTTAGCCAGGAAAGGCTAACAAAATAGCAGCTGCAGTAAGAAGCAGATCCTATTTCAAAGCCTGTACCGTACCTACACGGGAAAATTCAGTCTGCTGTGCTTCATGCTCAAGCTTTGTTACAACCCCACGCCTGTTTTGCTGCAACGTTAAATGAACAGTGCTCAGAGCGCAGCTCTGAGGACCAGGATTTGGGAATTGTATTGCCTGTCCTGCCAGGTGATTTCAAAGCTTAGATGCAAAAGTGAGCTACTGCGATGTAGCAGATAGCCAAGCCACAGATGACCACCTGTCCATGAGATTGTAACCTCAAACTCTGCCTCCGAAGACAGATCAAAACACATACACATACATTATCGTCAGCCTTGTTACAGTCTCAGAGAATCTCAGAGTCACGGACATGTTCCTGTCACTATATTATCAAATGTGGATCCACCGTATAAAGAACCCAAAAGTCTGGGTCTGTTCCCCGCTTCTCTGCTTTGTTCAGGGTGAGGTACCTGTGGAAGGACCGCGGTGCAGGCTGCTTCCAGCTGCTGAGAGTCTGTGCACCGTGGCAGTGCACAGATGGAAACGAGAGCATCTTTGCATGGCATGTTGGACTTCATGCACAATTTCAGTCTCAAAGTTGCTGGTGAGTGGCCCTGGCACCCCTGCAGGGAGCCATGGATATGTTTACCAACAAAAGGGCTCTGTAATATGCAACATATGGAGATAGGAAAAACAACTCTAATTGGGAAAGGCACAATCCCATTTGGTAACATTGTTGTACCTCCTAATAGTATTTTATTTATTCTCTCTTCCCTACTGAGTCATGGCGGATGCCAAAAGCCAGGACCACCAAGCAAAGCTGGCCCCTTCCCAAAAATATGCCTTGCCTGAGTGGATTTTCTCTGTGAAGGATTGCAGGGAGATGTTCTCCTTCAAAGATTTTTATATGATTGGAAGGGATGTTGTGAGATAGGCAAAGAATGCTTCCAGCTGAGAAAGGTTTTAGCTTCCTGCCTGTCTAGTCCAGAGCAAGAAACTTTTTGGCTGTTTTCATGGAGCTGCTGTCTGCAGACCACAAGGCTCTTGGTTCAAGCCTCAGCTGTGAAAACGTGCACAAAAGGAGCATTTATTCAGCAGATGGGGGACATGGCTGCTTGAGGAAGGCAGCTTATTCTGCGTCTGGCCAGCAGCTGGCAGTCCTGGCAAGTGATCCATTTTTTTAAAATATCGGCTCTCGTGGCTTGTCGTCTCCACCATGAATTTTCACGTTGCTTCTTTGAAGATCAGCGCAATTACAAAAGGTTTCCATTACAGGATCAGAAGGGATCCCGAGAGCCACTCCTTGCTCCTAGGGGCATCTGGTCTGAACTGGCCAGGCTCCCTCATGATGGGATTAGTTTTTCATCCAGAAATCTGCAGGAGGCGAGAAAGGTAATACAGATTGCTGTAGTGGCTAATAGGAAACACCAGTGAGCAGGGCTCGTTGCTTCTTATCTCAGACTAATAAAGTGTATTCTTTGAAAAGAAGCATCTCACCACCTCTTGGGGCTGCCTGCAGTCATAGGAAACATGGCATAGTTTTCCCAACAGAACTATACTTCATGACCAAATCTTTTTTTTTTTTTTTTTCCTTTTTTTCAAGCTTCCACCAAACTGAACAAGCAAAACCCAGCCTCAGGTGGAGCTCCTGCTTCCCAGCCTTACAGCCCAGTCCCTGAGGACTGAGACAAGCCCCAGCATTTCTGTCTGTGGGACACATAGTAGGGTGGGACTGATGCAGCTCCTGAACTTAAGTAGGAAAGACAGAAAAAAAAAAAAGAAAAAAAAAAGATTTCAGGCCAGTTTGGCCCAAGTCAATTTATTTTACAAGCTTTTCTCAGATCAGGCACTCTGGTTTTGGACCACCTCTAGTGACACAACGAAACTCACATGTTATAATGGCTCGCAGCACTGAAGTGGGGAATCTTGTCCAAATTGAAGAGGCCACCTAAAGGAGGCCATCTCCTTCCCTGGCATACATGCACTGTTATTATGGGCTGTGTTTGAATCTTACACACATGAATTACATGTTCAGCTATCTGAATGGAAATGAATAGATCTGTACTAGATTTGCCTTGGTGCAAGAATGATCCAGTACTTACCCAGCCTTTGCAAAATCTTCATATCTGTACAAATGCTCTCAAAATCAGGGAAACTAAAGAAAAATATTTTGAGATATGTGATTAGAACTCAGGGGAAATAAAAGAGAAATACTTAACCTACAAGGAAAACACACACAAAAAACAAAAAAAAAAAACAAAAAAAAAAAAAAAACAAAACCAGACACAGAAGAGTTCTCTCTTTTAGATCCCAACCCATTTGATCCACTGTGAGCACGTTAATTTTCTTCACATATTCAAACCATCTTTATCTTTGGGGTAAAGAAAACATAGAAGTGGAGTCCGGGGATAGAAGGATACCTGAAAATCATGTAACTGGATCTCTTGTCACACAGACAATACCTGGGCCGATGTCTGCATCATTTCTCAAACTTCTCATTGAACATATCCATACCCAGACTTGACCAACAGGGAACCTGACACATCCCTAAATAAATTGCTCCAATGTTAAATTTTCCTCAGTAGTAAAAATGCATGCTGTCAGGTATTGCTACTCTGCATGTATTCTGCTAGTGAGGGGATCTGTTTGAAAAGTTACGTGACAAAGGAAGAGATTTAAAGGAAGTTACCAAGTTTTGGTCAAGATTCAGCTATAATGACGTTCTCACCCAGTTGGGGTCTGAGGAAGTTTGGCCTGGGTACGTTTCTCCAGAGAAACCAGATGTGTTTAGATGGCTTTGCATAGCCCCAGGGCTGAGTGCAGGACACTGTAAATGTAAGCCAGGACACCATAACCCTGCCCATGTTTCCTCTGTTCAGTGTCACTTGAATGTGATGGTCTGTCTTGCTGTAGTCACCTCAGTATCTTAGCCATTCTGGTGTCCATGGTGTTGACATGTCTCTAAGCTGAAGAAAGCAGTCTCAGAAAATCCACCTCTATATCCTGTGGTGAGATCTCACTTGCCAGGGTCAAGTATACTGATGGAAAGGAGAGAGAACCTTAATGGAGGCTCCTGTTGGCTTTACCCCCAGTTGTAAATACCTGCCATGTGGCACAGGTGATCCTCTCCAACAGGCAAAAGACATCTCTGTACAAGAGAAGGCATCCCCCAAAATATGTCCTCATCAGCACAGATGATTCAACAGCATGCAGGGTGGGAGCAATTCCAGCAGAAGCAGTGAAATCAGCCTTCCTAGTCCTGGCAAAATATGACTGAGCTACTCTCCAGAGCGGCTTCTCCAAGCAGTACAGCACTGCACTATTGCTGGGCATGAAGGGAAGAACATTAGCCTTCAGAAACAAATCCTTCTGCTTCTCTGCGTCAGATTTTATAGCACAAATGAGGAACATGCCCGAAGGGTCTTAGCAACACTCTGATACTCCCTTTCAACAGTTTGTTTTTAAATATGCCCAAACAAGCTGTTGTCCAGCTCTCTGAGTTGTCAGGAAAGGAAGCTATAATGCTGTAACACTTAAATTCCTGGGTGAAATCTTGGCCGCACTTAGTCATTGAGGTATTTGCTATTTACTTCAACAGGGTGAGAACTGCACAGCTCTTACTTGCCTGAAACCACAGAGAGGGACTATCTGCAAAGTTGGCTGCAGGAGGCTTTCACAGAGCCATTTCATGGGATTTTGAGATTGCTGCCCCAGGAGATGGATTCTTTATGGTTTCTCATTTGGCAATTTTGTGCTGCTTTTAAATTCTGCTATCAGATACACAGGAGTAATCTCCAAAGTGTGAGTTGTGAGCGTGTACCCTGGGGCAGAAATTGCTTTTTTTGATTAAAAAAAAAAAATTACACATGTTTTACGTGAATTCCTGGACTTGAGAGTACTTTTGAGCATCTTGGTACACACCCAAGTTATGTTCCCCTTTTACACTTGGGCAAGGCCTTCCTACAGATGAGTCCTGCATCCCCCTGCACCTCAGAAGGACACAGAAAAGGGACTAGGCAGAACCCAGAGTGTGACATCAGGTACCTGGTGTGGGTAATCAGTGACTATATCTGAGTTATACCACAGAGCCTCTTAGGTAACGCATGCATAGATGACTGGTGATGCTCCTTTGCACTTTGCCATTTCATTATTATTTATGTCTCACTCTATGGGGCACCTCACGTGAATGCAGACGTGGTCTGCAGAGCCTTCGAAAGCGAGAGGTCCATTTTTCTACAGTATGAGTTATTGATTTACTTTTGGACCGATTTGGTAGTTATTGATAAAGACAATAGCTCGTAGCTTGCATATAGAACACTCCAACAATTTATCTCAAAATGTTTCACGAAGTTACACAAATCCCTTTTATTTCTGTTTTCCTATGGGATCTCCATGTTCCTAATTTAGCTCATTCCTTTACACAATCTGATACATCTCAGGAAGAAAAGGCAAATGGGGAGGCCTTTACTTGCTGCTGTTATCCAAGAGAATGTCACTGGTGCTACACATGCAAGGAGAACCTGCAAGAAAGGGTAGGTGCAAACAGGTCAGTGCAGAGGGAGCCAGCAGCCGCAGGGTCTTAGCCCCACACTCACACACAGCTGCACTGAAATTGGCCTCATCTTTGAGCAAGCGTAGAAAAAACGCTAGTCTAAATGTCACCTATCTCCTTATGGCAGTGGGAGAGCCTCAGGGAGTGAGTCATAGGACCTGAAGGAGGCAGCAAGCAGGCAGCTGCCTGGAGCTGGTCACCAGGAACACGAGGCACAGCAAATGCAGATGGAGTTTAGCCCCAGTGGTCTAATACAAGAGATCTGCCAGGGACCAACCCGCTGCTTGGGTGGTTCTTCAAATGGCAGTTTGTGGTTTTGGTTATTACTTTCAGCAAAAGAATGAGGATAATAAAGATTTTTGAGTCTAAATTAATCTTATGAGGCTTGTAAAAGTTATATACTGTACCAGCATTGTGTTAGGCACAGCCCAGTGGCTTCTATTTGCCTGAATGTCCTCAGCTTCTGAAATGTGCACAAGACATAGAGACTCCACATTCAGCAAGAAACACAAGGATGAAATTCATATTTATTCTGCATTGAAACACTCGGTGTTGAATGTCAGAGGCCTGTCAGGAGAAAGTGTTTCTTGCAAACAAAACACCTCAGATGGAGTAGGAGCAAAGTTTTACTAAGAATTTAGAATCAGATGCTGTATTTTCAAAAAAAATAAATAACTATGCTCACATGACTAACAAATAGGCCAGAACAAAATGGGTGTTTTTAGATAAATTATGCTCTTATGCCAGCTATTGTGAAACTCTGAAAACCTACGCATGCTTGTAAATAGATCACACTTACAGGGAAGGAGATCTCTAAATACACTGTGATTCATGCCGCTCGAATATACACGGGTGGATCGTACATTGCATAGTGCTGGAGTTTCTTTCAGCATTATGTATTACCAGACTTGTGGTATGCAGCATTACAAGGAAGAGCTCTGCGGAATGAGAGTGGCTGTTTACCTGGCAGATTCTGAGGAAGAAAAGTCTGACCATCATTTTGCTTTCCTTCTCAGTAACTACTCATCATCCTAATAATTACCAAAAGGACGTTGTAAAAACTTTGGAAGGTCTCATTTCACTCAATGAGGAAGGAAAATATATGGCCATCTGCAGAGCATTGTACTGCAGGCTTACGAGTATGCTCACCAATGTAATATAGGACTTTTTTTTTTTTTTTTTTTTGATTCCTTATGGTTATGAACACTCAGAAATGAATTGCTTACAGGCTTGAAGTTAAGTGCATGCTAAGTGCTTTGCTGGACTGCTGCTTTGCTTAAGTGCTTTGCTACATTCTCAGTAGACTGTGGGCTCAAATCCTCATCTGTCTTCCCTGTGATTTTGGCATTTAACCTCACCCTCTATGCCTGTGAAGCTCCACAGGATGATGGACTCAGCAGCCTGTGCACCTCCAAGTCACCCGGTGGCCGTGGTGACCACCAGCCAACTTGGTCTGCAGGACCTGATGGTGGGTCAGTGTGCAGCTCTAGCTGGACACATTTCCCAAATCTCCTGGTGTGTGTGTGCGGGCTGTGCCTCTGACAGTGCCAAGGAGGGTAGGAGCAAGGGTGGCTGGCACAGCCCCTCCTGATGGGGGTCCTGAGGCTGCTGTTTGGAGACAGCCAAGACGCAGTCCAAGACACGCAGATCTTGATTTGAAGCTTGTTTGAGCAGGGAGGAATCTGTCCATGGCCTTCTGAGCACTCCGAGTCTCAAATGAGCTCCGCTTGTCAAAAACAAAGGCTCAAAGACAGCACTGACATGTTTTATACATTTTTCGCATTATTCCGCAGTAATGAGGACTATAAACATCCTTTATTCAGAACTGAAAGATGAGATTTTGGAACGTAAATCTTTGGCAAATTTGGTAAGGAAGTTGCCTGGAGCACTGACTTTGGCTGATGAGTGTACTTGCAGGGTTGTGAGCCAGAACGGGGCAGCGTCAGCAAACACAAGAGGGAAAAGCACAGAGCTCAGCTTCGCACACATCTACCCTGGGAACCTGCTTTCAGCCCCGTCCATCGATCAGCACATGCTTGAATGCTTCCTTTGACTGGTGCACTGAAACAACGCAAACCATGTGCTCCAAGGGAGGAAAGGAACTCCTGAGACTTCTGCAGCCTGAGTTTTGGGCATCAAACACTAACATCATTAATTGCTTCCAACCGAGCTCGCAAAGCCAGAGCGATGCACAGACATCTGTGCCTGAGCAGCTCACATTGAATGCATTTAGGAACACTGGGGCAAGTCTCTTTGGAAGGCCAGCAACATTCGCTAGGCAAATCAGCCGCCACCAATTATTCAGCGTGCTGTAATTCAGAACACCGTCCTTATGTTACAGATTTCATGATTGTGGCCCCAGTTCAGAAAGCCTTAGAAGCACAACGCACTCTGCTTATGGGCTCTGGCTTCTGCACGGGGTTTCTGCATGTGAAGGACACCTATTTTCATTGGAAGAGACTCGCCAGCAGCAACTGTCAAATTTTGGCCCCGTGAATTTTATTTGTGAAAGGAAAATTTTAAATCCATTCTTTGACTTGGAAAACAACTGAGTCTGAGTTTGTGATTCATCTTGCCATTTGAAGAGACAAATTAATGAACCCTAGAAATACATTAGTGCAATCACCTCCTTTCTCCTGTTGAAAAATAATAATAAAAAAATAAAAAAGATGATAAAGAAAGAGGTTAAAAAATGTTGTCTTCCTGAGTTTCTTGAGTTACGAGGTGCATACATTATGAGCCTGCAGGGATGCAGATTTCTGAGTGCATTTCGATGCCTTCCATTCTCTTTGCCATTGAGATGTTTGCTGACAACCTAAAAGGGTGGAGGCACCTCTGCAGTTCTCTCTGGGGGCTTTTAAGGTTTATTTTATGTTTGTGTTGTATTCCAGGCTCACAGATGTAATTTTTCTACTGTCCATTTGATATTATTTCTGGCCATGAGTTCATTTCCTTGCCCAAACAGGCTCAGACCTGTTTGTAGCCACCCCATTCCCTCACCACATTTAATGCCTGAAGAGGGATCCCACAGCCAGTGTCTGTGTGGGAAACGCTCCCCGAGCAGTCCCACTTTCCCCTCGTCATGGACAAGTGTCCTCTATGACCCCAGGAGGACCATGCAGTCCAGGGACAGTGGTGATAGCACTTAGAGATGAGAAATGTGCCCGAGAGGCAAGCAGGACCACTACCACCTTCTCACATGGAAGGAAAGCTCCAAAAGACCCTCTTAGCCCAGCCTGTCCACTCAGCCCTTTCCCACTTTCACTTTTCTCTATCCCCAAGGTCTGATGTGAGCCCCCAGCACACCACACATGCACCAGAGAGGGTACAATGAGGAACCAGATTTGGTTGGGTTTGGCTGCAGCGAGGGCCACAGCCAAAGCAGCCACACCCTGGCCTGCATTCAGCTGGCATGGACCTTCTCCCAGGCACCCATAAACACAGATGATAGCTTGAAAACAGCACGCAAGCAAAGCCTAACATCCCTTTCACCTGGGCTGGTGGGAATGTCCGCTACAACGCAGCTCCCTAACTCAGTTTCTCATTTCTTTCCATCTGGTATCTTGTCAAAGTATCTGAATAGCCCAAAGCTGTTGAACACTCAGGAGAAATGTCTACAAAACATAAATCATGAAGTTTGTGTAAGACAATCATGAAGTTAGTTTATGACATTTTTTAACAGATCAATCAATGCCTTCACTATTTTTTCTCCCTGTCTTCTGAGGCATTAGGAAGTGTGTGCATCATATTTTGAGTGAGTTTTTCTTCTCCTGCCCTTCCTTCTTTAAATATACCCTAAGTTTCTCACTCAACTACTTTTCTCCACAGCTCTAAGAAAAAAAAAAACATAAATATGATGACACTTGTGTTAAAATCAGTGTTGGCAGCACTGTTTCTCAAGCTGAGTTTTCCCATGGCAGAACATAACTTTGCCCAGAACATGGAGCAACGCATAGTTGACTACAAGAATCTCAGTCGGGTAGCCAACTGCCCCTTAACCTAGGGATTTGTTGTAGTTGATAAGTTCCTTTGGCAAGTTGGTTGTCATAGATGAAGAAACCAAACCGTCACTCTGTGGGTGCTCAGCTCATGTGAACAGATAAGCCACCAGCACACGTCAGCATCAGGTAAGAACCTGTTGTGACCCCTCCAAACCTCTCCCACAGCCCTCACATCACACTCCCAGCTGAAGAAAAGCTCTCAGCGCTCATCAGAGTGCTTCTGCTCAGAGCTGAGGTCCCAGAAGAAGCAGCATGTTGAATTCATGCATACATAAATATCCTGTACTGTTATCATGTAGGTAACTCATCCTCTACTGAGGACAACATTCAAGGCTGAATGTCCTCTGTCAAAACCAGCAATTTCAGACTTACTGAGAGGGGGGAATATTTTGAATTCCTCTGTCTTTGCCAACAGAGAGATAACCAGCCATGGTGTAAAATATCCATACTTTAATGGTACCTATTTTATATTCAGGCCCAGGACTTAGAATAATTGAGTTAGTGTGGTTTCTGTTTATGGCTGGTTTCTGCTCAATTTCCTCTCCTGCTTTTCCCGCAGTAACTCAGCGTGGCAGGGCTTGGGCTGTAGACTGTACAGGAAGATGGTTAAATCCAAGTTAAAATCTGTGTCACTAAAAATACGCTCTCAGTTCATACAAACCTATTTATTGATCCCATTTTCAGAAAGCTTTACCTGTGACCTAACTGAACTTAACTACAACCCTCTAAGCTTTTGATGATATGAATTTTCCCAGATATTGCTTACTGTCTGTTTCTAATTCATATGCATGTTCCTGATCTATGACAACTGGCTGGTTTATTTTTAATATCATTTCTGCACATGAGCAATAAAGGGTGACACTTCTTCAGAAACCCACAAACTCGCAACGAGCTTCTTCAGTTACAAAGGAAAAAAAGCAGAGCCCAACCATCAAGGAGAAAACACTAAATCTGGGGGAGAAGTTGCAAAGAGGAGGAAAAGGTCCTCACGTGATTTGCAACCCACATACATTTTTTTGGCCACTCATATATTTTATTTTTATTTTTTGCAATTGCCAGTCAAATATAATGCAGGAAATTCCAGCTCCACTGGTGCTATCAGAACTGCTCCAGCTCTCTGAAGTTAATCTAAAGCTGCCCTATGTATTCAGGTGTGTTTTTCCCCATCCATGGGGAAGGATAGAGAAGGTCACCAAATGGTCACCTGCAGGGCTACCATAGCCTGTCTAAGACTCCCTGGCTCTTGGGAAGGCATTTCACATGGAAAAATCAAAGTGGATTTTCAGAAGAGGCAACCACTGGTGAGAAAGGGGCTCAACAGTGATCTGGTGATCATGGGGCTAAGCAGACACTTGGAGGACAACACCAAACTGGCCTAAAAAAGCCATTTTTCTTCCTCTTCTCTACCTGAAAAGAATGTAACTACAAGCTTCATCCCCAGTAGCACCACCTCTCCAGCCTGTTGAATCTGACTGGAACGAGCAACACGAGTCTGAAAGCTATCAGAGTTGCTCTTGGATGAGCTGTGGAGGGAGAAGCTGAGCCCTCACACTTCCCTTTTCTAGGTCTGATCATGGTTTATTCAGGGAGTTCATAAATACACACTGGTAAAGATCAGTTCTTTCCCAACAACCCTACTTTATTTTTCTGACAGCATCACATCTTTGCTTGGTAAAGGCAAATCTGTGTAAATAATGCATTTCTACCTCTGCAACATACCAGACCTACTGTTACACAGTGCTTTGATGAAAGGATTAGAAAATATCAATAAAGTGAGCATTAAGCTGGTGAGGAACTGACATACCAGAATGACAGCTATTATCAAATCAGGCTGGCTTTATTAAGGCTCTGTCAGGGTGGGTGCTGAGCCTGGCACTGCTTGATATCTTCACCAGTGATCTAGAAGCAGAAAATCATTGCTAATAAGATATTTGGTAACAGAAAGGTAAATAATTGCGAAGGCCGGACAGTTATGCAAGACTGAGACTCTGCACTGATTCTAAATATCTTTAATACAGGTAAATTCTACATTATATATTACTGAACAAGGAATGGAGACCAAATCTTTGCAGAGGGAGGGGATTTTAGCCTTGGATGGGTGACTTGGACTACAATGTAGGGGTCCCAGTAAACAAATACCTTACTGGAAGCTCCCCGTGCAACAACATAGAGGAACTGATGGAGAGCAAAACTAAATGAAGTCTGCCACTGAGTATGAGCATTAAAACCATGGTACTGTATATCAGCAGCATGTTCTTTCTCAAGCTTTTTAAAAGGCTTTTGGGAAACTAAAGATGAAGCAGAGACAGAGAAATACTAGGGGACTGGAGAAAAGACCTTATTTTGGTATATTTAAAGAGCTCAGTTTGCTAAATTGGTTTTAAAAAAAAATAGATAACGAGCTAATCTATAACCACCTTAATGAAATATCTGATTTGAAGGGGCACTTTGTTTTCATGGAGAAAAGCATAACAAGAACCATGGATGAGAGATGAAGCCAAATGAATTCACATTGGAAATAAAGTACAGATTCTTAGCAGTGAGAACAATTAACCACTGGGAAAAAAAGTTGGAAAGGATATATTTTCCATAATTTTCTCATAATGTCCCCTGTTCAAGTCTGGATGCCTTTCTGCATGCTAAATTTTAGTTAAAAAGCAAAAAAAAAAAAAAAAAAAAAAGAAGCAATGGGAAGTAATTGAATAGCTGGAGATACACAGGAGGCTGGGCTCAGCTGGCAGTCCCTCCTGGGCTTAAAAATCCCCTGAATCTACGAGCTGTGTTTCTGAAAATTTGCCTCATCTCATAACAAGTGTAATAGGCAGAGAAATGTTCTTGGAATGGGTAACCGTCAGCTTTGATTGGCCAGTGATGCCTATCACTTAATGAAATCTAAAACGAGGTGACAGATACTATCAAAAACATCACTGATAGAAATTGTTCAGATGTTTGTTGTAAGCCTCTGTTGTTGTATTTCTTTGTTTGTACATTCGCCGAAGGATTTCTTGGCCTGCAGAGGTGATTATGTGCCTTATTGTACGGATGGGAAGAAAGCACTCTTTTCATGTGGATGATGCAGACCATATTGATTGCAGTAGTCAATTTATTAGAGAAGCAAGCTCCAAAATGCATACCATTTAGTTGCTTGGGGATTATAGTCAGTTGCAATTTTTCTGCTAATTTAAGTTATTGTAGAAATAAAAATATTTCCATGTTGATTTTATTTCAATAGCAATGAGATTGCATGTCTAGTGCGCAGCTTTATTTGACAGAGAAACTTGCATCTGTATTATATCACTGACAGCTAGAGCATTTGCCTGCAGAATACTACGGAAAGGTCATGATTACCAAGAGAAGCATAAATGTGTATGCACTTACTAGCTTATTTGACTTGGAAGCTTACAGCTAGATGTAGCTGAACAGAGTACTGCTATAGGTAGGGATATTTCTCAGAGAAGGGTGTAATCAATTCGTAATTTTTAAAGAAAGCCATGAATGTGCAGTCAATCTACTGTTCTTGCCTTCAATGGGCTTGTTGGTCTGTGTTACATTATTTTAAGCAGCAGCTGCCTATTACAAGATTTGTGAAGGTCCTGCTGATTCTGAAAGAGCAGGTTTCATGCAGACAGATTGAATAATAATACTGTGTTAGGTACTGTGCTTCCCACTCTGGTTGTGATCAATTTAAATTCTTCAGGAAAAGAACATGTTCTTGTTTGTTGGTATCTCGTGCCTCTCTCCTCCCTCCGTGGATAATAACAAATATTTCCCCAAAGCTGGCTTTGTTTAGATTTTCAGAAGATGTAGCAGTGATTGCACTGAAAGGCTAAAGCTCTGGAGAGGGGGAAAGTTCACCTCCCTTGGTAAAACTCAGCACGCCTCTGAAATCATCCAGGCTCCCAGCTCAAACTGCCTTTCTCTCCCCCACATCACAAAAATAGCCCTTGAGTTCAAAACGATCACATACTCATCTTACATAAAATGCACGGGTTCCCAAAGAAGCTTGTGTCCTATTTGCTGAGGTGTTTACGGAATGATTTCAATCCCTGCACATGATGGAAAAATTCAGGGCTTGTGCTACTGTTTCATAGCTAATACATGGCTGGTGATGATGAAAGAAGGAATATTATAAATAATAAAGGGAGCAGTACTCTTACTGGCTGTCCTTCGAAAATAATACTGACAAAATGAATCTCTATTTCAAAAGAAAGCTGGAAGCATAGGTTTTATGCCTATATTGCTCACCAAGTCTAAGCATAATGCTGTGTTTTGGGCCCAAATCACATGCCATATAGGTAGTCTGGACAGATACATCTTCTCAGGTATGAGCTTTACACAGTCAGTGGAGAGCATTTGGAGCTGTCCTGCCTTTGAGTGTGTGGGTCACACGTGAATGTCTGAAACATGTCCATTAATGTACATTTATCCTAAAGCTGTATCCCATAGCTGGCACCAGGTGGAAGCTCTGTGAATAACCTTTCCTTTCAGTTTGCAGGGAGCATTAGAGGGAAATCCAAATCCATCCTTTTCTGCCCCGCTCCCTAGTGGCTCCCCAGCAAGCTGAAAATGGCCTGGTTGGGCAGTGCTGACCCTTGAGTGTGGAAATCACACATTTTGCTTATGTTGGTAAAGAAAGTGAAGAGGACAAGCCATGGTGAAAGGTAACACCGGAGCCTTCACACATCATCTTCAAACACTCCAGGTCTCTAATTTTTTGTGTGTCCCAGGATGCTAGAACGTCTCCCTTTAATCTTGAGCACAGGATTTGCCATCAGATTAGACTTCCCAGTCTGTCTTCTGCTGGCAAAGGTGCTCCTGCAAAACACCTTGGACCAGGGCACTGCTGGTCACTTAGCTGCATGGGGCATGAAGGAAACCTGTCCCTGCAGTGGTTGTCTTCTCTTCTGCCTGGTCTGAGCAAGCTGCTAATCCTAGCTCTCCCAGAAAGCATCTCAGCCGAGAGCCTGGCTCTGTGGTACAGCTCCTGGAGAATGCTCAAAGAGCCCACAGAAGGCCCGGTGATGATGGGCAGCACACTGTTTGGTGGCACTCTTTTGGTGGCACACCGTGTGGTTGTGGCTCAAAACCATCAGGGTTTTCAGGGTTAGGACCTCCTGGTTCAACTTTTCCAACTCACCAGCTATAGGCAGTGCCTGACCCCCGGTGCCAGCTGGCTTAAAGGCTGTGTCTGTCTGTCCAGGCAGGCAGGCATTGCCACTGCTCTGCATCCACCCTGGTCTTAGGAAGCTGATGCTAAGTTCGAGCAAGCATTTCTACTTTTCTTGCAACTTTCCCAGAGGCCTAAGGTATCTGCAAAATTAGACAGAGCTGTGGTCTTTGGGAACCATACTTTGTGCTCTAGCTTTGGCTGATCCATACAGGCAGGACCTGTGTATCCAAGTCCTTTGGAGAATCCAGCCCCAGAACAAAGTCTCCTTGATGGCCTTTCTGGAGACCAGGTGATTTTCCAGCTCCAACCCAAGTTAGTACCCTGGAGAGGCATTTGTCAGTCACAGACTGAGACTAAACACAGCTCCCATCTGTTGATAGCATTATAGGTTTTTCAAATTTTCCAAGGGAAGGGAAATCCCCAAAGCCTAATAACCAATGCAATGTGCATTAAATGCAACACACTGAAGTCCCCCTAATTTAACCAGGAGAGACAATGGCAGTGCCCTGATGTGGTTCGGGAATTTATCCCAGTATGTCCTAGCAGGAGGCTGTTTAATCAGCAGGGCCCAAACTCAGAGTTTGCAAACAGACCTTTAAATAAAAAATGTAGAAGTGGGTTAAACTGAACAGGCGGCTTGGCATTCCTTAACACAGAGGCAATTTGTTTTCATAACTTCTGTAACTACAGCCTCTCGCCCCTAGGCACATAAGCACCAATCAACCTGCAGGGAATCATTAGCTTAAAACAATTACCAGCAGATTTCTTTCAGGTCTCGGGAGTCCTGAGGACTGTAAAGCTTATCATTTGGCATTCACTGCATCCTTAACCTTTCCGCAGGCAGCTAGAGAGAGCAGAACCCAACAGAGAGCCTTTCAAAAATCTTTTAATAGCTGCTTTCTCCGTTTGTGTTTATAGCGACCATAGCTGTTGCAAAAAGCTTTCTAAAGCACTCCAGGCCTCCCTGGAGCAAAGTCTGGCTGGTGCTGGGCATTGTAATAGCAGCACATTGTTTCGCAGGTGCAAAGTCACTCTAAACCCTTCCCTTTTCCTCTCTCCAGAGACTTGAGCTTGCCATAATTTTCCACGCCAAGCTGTCCAAGTCTGGTGTCATTACTGCAGATGTGGTTTCGGCACAGTGCGTGGGGCTGGGAATTGCACTGGCAGCTCACTAACCCTGTGCCTCTGCACTGGGGACCCTCTGGAATCACCATGCTGGCTGAGGAGTAACATCCTAATGACTTTTGCAGCTCAACTTTATTCAAACCATGGGTGGCTTTACCCTTTTAAACGTTGCACTTAGGTAGATGGCTTGGTGAAACTGATGCTTTGTGCCTTTATAAGCACGGTCATTGAGAACATTTTTCTCATGAACAGAAAAGTCCAGATCCTCCAAAGCAGCTGAGACTGCTTAGTGAAACTGAGGAGCAAGGACAGCAGGGACTAGTTAGTGACTTCTAATCTTCTGTTGTACTCTGGCTTCAAACTGAGTTGGAGGAGCTTAGTACCATTTAATGCTTTTAGCTCTTAATGGATTCACTGCAAGACAGAGCACTCCATCTATTTCCTTACCCTAGTACACTCATTCCTAATAAAGGCTTAGGTGGAGAATAAAGCTGAAAATCTGGTTCCTAAAAGTATCGGAAATATGATTTCTGCACTGTTATTCCCATGCTCTACAAGAACCAGGGCCTCTGAACAACATTTATGCTACCTGTGCCAAAGATGAACAATTCCTGATCTCTCCATTCCTCAACAGGTGGATAGGTAGCTACTGCTGTCTTTGGTATGTGTGTTTTACATGAGGCTGACAAAATCACCAATAATCTCCATTCACAAAAGTAATTTCTTCAGACTGCAGCCCTTACCATGGGAAGCATCCTTACAAAAAGCAGTGACACCTAGGAACAAAGCAAAGAGAGGTCCATGACTCAGTGAAGCTTTTGCATCCATATATTTCTTCATATACCTGCTATTTTTCCCTGTATTTTATTTCTAAAACATGACTTTTATAAGGGATTTCTCATGCTGCTTTGTGTCTGTTAAGAACTGTTATTAGAGAAACAGTCCCTGACCCAGACCTCCTGAGGACTCTTCCTAGGGCATGATCAACCCCATGGGTTATGAGTAGCAATGGAAAGGCTCTCCAGTACACCTTATAGTCTGAGGGGGAGGTATGGGAATTATTTGGGGATGTTTAGAAGGACCACAGGTAGGGAAATGAAGTGACAAAGGTTGTCTTTTAGGGACAAGCATGGGAAAAGAGAGGGACAAGGAAACAAAAGAGGCTGCTTGCATGCAAACACATGGCTGGTCAGTGTGTTTACTTGGCTGTGGCTTGTGCCTGGTCAGCTCAGTCTGTCCTGTCTTCTCATTAACCTCCATCTCTATTTTGCAGCGTGAATGAACTCTCTTCTTGGCATATATGAGTGTGTGTGGAGGTGTAAGTGCCAGCAACTGGGTTTGGATCACAAGCCATAAGGGACCACATGCTCGGGGGGCCAGCAGCTGGGTAGGTTAGTGGCTGGGTAGGTTGGGTGCCTGACCTTGCTGGGGATCCACAGTGTGCCTTGGGGAACATTTGTCTCTGAGTGATGGAGTCTGTAGACCCTGGGGATTGGCCTCAGGGGCTCATATATCCAGCTGCCAGCAGCTGGGGAAACCTGGGATCTGTGACCCAGCTACCGGAGGGACAGAGAGTCTCAGGCCAGCTACTGGGGGGATCCGTATCGTGTATATATGTGTATTTGCCACCAGAGGACTTTTTTCCCTGATCAACCAGGGAAGGGGAACTGGATAGGCTTTTGGTGCTGTTTCTGTAAGTGCTGAGAACTCCTGCCTGTGTTAATCCATGTTAATATATCCTTGTGTCGGGGTGTGGGTGTGTATGTGTTGCATATGCGTGTTTGTGTGTGTGCCTGTTGAGAATACGTGTTCAGCCCAGCAGCTGGCAGGACCTGGTAACAGGGAGCTGTGGTAGATTTTGCTCTATCACGCTGAGGCATTCAGACACTCTTCAAGGGGTCTTTTGGGGTGCTGGCTCCCGATCCTGCCTTCTGCTGCCTTGTCCTGCCACTTCTTTCTTGTTTTCTTCCTAGGTCTTGCTCCAGGATTGCCTGATCCTGATCCTGAGGCCCTGCCATGCTGTTTGGACTCCACAGTGCTGACCTTTGCTCTGAACCTTGGCTTACACTCTATCCTGCCCCTTGCTGCCTTGCTGTGTATAAAGCATCATCCATGTAAGTAAATTAAAAAGCACCAGAGACCGTTCCTAGGCACTGAACTCTATCACAGTAACTGTAAGGTTGTAAGAACAGCCCTTGTCATGCCTTGGGGATGTGCCAAGAAACAACTCCTAAACAGTTCAAAGGCGTGATTTGGGATGTAGATCAAGTCAGGGATTGCACGCACTCATCCTTTTTTGGAAGCTAAGCGAGCTAACAGGCATAAATAAGGCCCATCCTGTGCCAGTTAGCATCAGTGCCAGAGATTCAGCCTGAGTGCTTTAATTTACTGAGTTGTCAGTGCAGAACCCTTCATTAGGTCCTGTGCCCTCTACTTGACCACTGAGCACGGTCCCCCTGTACGGAAAAGCTCCTGGCTTCTCCCATCCTTGATATCATCCTGCCTGAGCTATGGCTGCTGGCCCTGCTCCCTACCCAGATCTCTGCTGGATCAAACACTAGGTACTACCACGCATCCCTCACACTCAGCCTTGGCCCACACCTCTCCACCCACACCACCCCTTTTGAATATCATCATTGGTTCTCCTGGTGTAGAAGTTCAAGATTTGTCTTTACTATCTACCAGTTTTTCTTACTCAAGATACAGATCTAGATCAAGACCAAGGTATATCTCTGTACCCTGCTCATCCTGAAAGCCCTCTTTGCAAACCCTCTGTCCCAAAGCCTATGCTTGCAGCAGGTAGGCAACCAGCAGGCTGAGACTACCATTGGACAGGTTGACCAAGACTGTTTTATTGTTTTGTTGTGCTTTCCCCACCCTGTCCACCATCTGTACCCAGCTCATACTGTACCATAATGACATAGTTTCCTCCCCCAGACTCTTAAAACAGGGGACATTTTTAAAGTATCACAGACCAAAGCCTCTAGAGCAGCAAGACAGGAACCTGCTGTTGGCAAGCCATTTATACTCTTCCAAATGATCTTTTGGGATATTTTCCAGGGAGAATTGGGCCTTTTTCCCACACATCTTTGCCCAACTAGTGACCCGTTGTAAGGGTACAGGAATTGAGGGAGGTCATGTGTCTCTTCAGAAAGCAGAGAATAAGAAAGCAGAAAATGAGGTAGCAGAGAAAACCAAGAGCACTGAAAGACTTGAACTCTGCCCCTAAGATAAGGGGCAAGAAGAGAGTGGCAAGATGTTGAGATATCTTTCTCATGGAAATAAATGAGTTCTTCACATGCATTTCTCAGAACCGACAGAATTCAGAGAAATGAAATGTTCAACAGTGAAATGGAAAGCTCGCATAGTATTTCTCCTCATAACTGCATCAGTGATGTTAATCCCCACATGCAAGATCTCAGCAATTCCCATCATTGCCTTCTCTGCACTGACCTGGATGACTGAGCCACAGCAACAGCCTGCTGTGGAGCAACAAGGATAAGAGATGAGGTGCAGCACCTCCTGTTCCCTAATACTGCCTTTAGAGACCAGGTTGCTGCAGTCATATTGCATTGCAGGTCCAACCACAATGTGCAAAGGACATTGGCTCTGCTGGAGATGACATTTTAACCATGAGTCTCCCTCCTCTCTGCACCCTCCTTGATCAGTCACAATTTGTTTCTCATAATATGTCAATGACAATCTCGTTCCTCTTCCTACAAATTCAAGGCCTTCCTAAGCAGATGGATTAAATATTTGCTTGTAAGAGGCAGATGAGAGCCAGCATGGAAGAGCAACTGAATGGTCATCATGACCCATATATTACACTCTTAAGGGACTGGATTAGTAAATACAATGGGATTAATGCATTCAATAAGCAGTGGGGAGCACAGGAAAATATACTGGTGGAAAAGGGAATGCATGCCCTATCATGAGTGATGGTGCATTTGCTTAGCATCAGTGCGAAAGTCATGCCGGAGAGTCAATAAAGACTGAATTTTGTAAAAAAAATATATGATCACTCCTTTCTTATTAATTTACAGGACCAAAAGATGAAGGGAATGAAGAACCAGCCTACAGCCAGTTCTGAGAAAAGCCTCAGCTACAAAACATGCCTTGAAAATGAATGCAAGTTGGCTGGGAAGTGAGCACTGTCACAGAGATTGAACACAGGCTGTGAGTCCATAAACAAAGAGGGATGAAAGATAAATATAAAGAGCCGATGGGAGAGTATCTGGGGCATGGATTGGGTGTGGGGAGGGGAGGGGAAGAGGGCTAGAAATCTGCTCTAAGTCTGGTTTTATTTAATGTCTATTAATGATCTGGAAGGAAGCAGTAAACACCACATTCATTCAATTTATATTTGATGTAACGACTCCTATGAATTAGAGAGGTGTTGTGTAAACCAATGGGGACAGACACAAAACACAAAGAAACCTAGACAGGCTGGAAATAGCAAAGTGAGAGCCAAGTGGATGGGCAAAAGCAATGGTCTGCAGGAGGAAGCACAGCCTCAAATACAGACATGAAGCGGAGAAATGTGCTTAAGGAAGGGAGACAGAAGGTCTTAATAATGGCAGAGACCAACAAACTGGCTGTGAGCTTGTGGAACAGACTCATCCCAAAGGAAGCGAGAGGGTAAGTATCTGGACCTATTGATTTATGAGGAATTAAGACAATGAGATGAGTTTGGCTGCTTGACAGCTGAGCAAAGAGATCAGAGTGTGCTCAGGCGTTAATGCTGAGACAATCTGCCGGAGGTGAGGAACCACCCCGGGGACCTCTATCTATTTGGACAGTGTAAACACCACAAAAGAGGAGGAGGACTGATTTATGGAGTGGGGAGGAACAAGGGTTAGGAACAAGCTAAAAGAATTATAGGCTAGCTCAGTGACAGTGTGAGCTGTAGTGCCCCGTGAGACAGCTACCTGCAAAGGGGTCTGACATTTCTTCTTTCTGAATCCCTTAAAACTAGGCTGCACAAAGGCACATGAGAGAATGTGCTTTAGCAAACAGACCTTTGTCTTTGGGAGGATGGACTGAATGAATAGACAGGACAATGGCAGCAAGGGTGACTGCAGTCCAGATAAAAGGGTTTGTGTACAAATGCATCTCATCTGCTGTAAAATCCTAAGAGGTGAGCCTTTCTCTCCCCTAAACTGTCCACACAGCACAGTTGTCTGGGAAGGCAAAACTAATAAAACCTGTGAACAACTAATGAAAACATAAGGATGAGAGAGAGGCCAAGGAACTAAAGTGCCAACAGGTAGCACCGAGAAAAAAAGTCAGGTTCAGATCAGAGACTTTGACACCTCAAACTCAGGGGCTGGACTACTCACTGGGGACATGGGAGCCCTGAGATCACTCCCTTTCACCAGGCTGAATTTGAGCCCGCATCTCACAGCTCCTCAGAGTGTCCTCACCACTCAGCCTAGCAGAAGGAATGATGGTTACCATCCCTTCCATTGATACTTGTATCCCCTTGAGGGTTTACTGGATGAGAAATGAAAATGATGTTCTCATCATGCAGGAAGCCACCGGTCTGGCTTTCAGTCCCAATAAAAATATTCCATCATTCAGCAGGAGTGACTGCTCTAACAGCAGAGCTAGAGGAAAGCATTCACACCATCTCTTCTTCAGGAGAAGGAAGGAGGCATGAAAAACCTTCAAGAGAAGAAAAGGCGGGGTGGCAAGAGTAGATTGTGAACTTCCAAGCTGGCTACTCAGTGTAATACAGGTTTGGATGGCTCTGGAGGCAGGACCAGAAGCAGATGATTGAGAGAAACTTGGCTGACAGACATGCAGATGGCTCAGGAATTTAGGCAATCTGAGGGTGAAGTGGAAAGGGCATGGGAATTTTGAGGTTTAGTTTTACTTATGGTGTAGGTTAATCTAGTACTAATATCTTACAGGATCAGTGTTTTAAGACATTAAACCTCTTACGTGCACCGCAAGAATGCTCAGAATATACTGGAAAATTGCCCTTCATTGAGATAACTCCTTTCCCCAGACAAGCAGCTATAATGCATTATAAAATGAGATCTCATGCTCTGTGCTGAAGGGAAGGGGAAGAAGAAAATGAAAGAAGAAATCCATTGAAAATAATGTCTTCAAGCATAAGACACTGGGAACAGGCTTCCCAGCTGTCTGAGGAAGATAAGGACAAAAGCGAAAGTGAGGAACATTTTAATGTGTCACTGGTGATAGGAGCATTAGACTTGGCAGCAAGCTGTATTTCTTTACTTAAGCAATACTTAATGTTTTTGAAAAAGTACACAGTGATGGAAATTAATTAAAAAAATAAATAAATAAAAAATTACGCCTTTCTGTAGAGAGCTGGGAAGGCACCCAAACTCCAGATCCTCATGAGCAAGGGAGGAGTCTCACCGTATAGATTCATAAAAGGCGTTCAAACATTAAGTATCTCTACTTTGATTCTCCTTAATGTACAGGCTGCCCATGAGTGAAACACCTGTCTCCAAGAACAGTTTCTCAATACCTTCAGTTCCTGGGAGGAACTGCTCACGCAGGCTCGTGCTTTCTACACACTGCTGTAGTCACCAAACCACGCAGTGGCTGAGGCTGGCAGGTACCTGTAGAGTTCACCTGCTCAATCCTTTCCCAAAACATGGTCAGCTACAGCAGATTGCCCAGGGTTCGTTCCTGTCAGGTTTGAATGTCTCCAAGGATGGAGACTCCTTAACTTCTTTGGGCTAGTAGTTGAAAACCTTTGCACTGAAGATACATTTTCTGATTTCTCAGTGGAATTTCCTGTGTTTCAGTTTGTCCCCAAGGGCATTGCTGAGAAGAAACTGGTCCTATCTTCTTCACAACCCCCTCCCTTAAATATTTATACACATTGATGAGCTCCGTCCTTCAGGCTAAACACTCCCAGCTCTCTCAGTGCATGCTCGTACATCAGGTGCTTGAGGTGCTTGAGTCCCTTAAACATTTTAATGGCCCTTCACTGGATAAACTCTATTATTTCCAGGTCTTTCTTATACTTGGGAGCCCAGAGCTTAGCACAGCACTCCGTATGTGTCCCCCCAGTGCTGCGCAGAGAGGGGAAGGATCCCCTCCCTTGATGTGCTAGCCATGTGCCACCTAGCACAGCCCAGATCTGGGTCTGGCTGGGCCTTTTCTGCCAAGCTGCTCTCCAGGCAGTCAGCCCCCAGCCTGAGCTGTAGCAGACCATTGGTCTGGGGCAATATTTAAAACCCATTGGAAATAAAGGAAGAATCTCATTTCTGTGCCCTTTTACATGTAGACGGTGAGGCTGTTCCATAGGGAAACCTTCTTCCCTTCTTCCCTCTCCCTTGAGAACTGGGCAAGCAGCAGAGGAGATTACAGCTAGCTGCTGGAAAAGTACTTTTAATGGTAAAGAAAGTAAAGCAATGGAAAATCATGCAAGGAGATTATTAAAAGACTGTCACTTAGACAAGTACCTAACAGGAATATATTAAGCCTAAATGATACTGCACTCAAGCAGAGGACTGGATTAAATGAACTTTCAAAGCCTTGCCATGGATCTCAGCTAATTCTCTATATGAAAATAACGGCCTGAATATTAGAAAACAAAACAAACAAAGAACAACCCAACCCAAAACACTGTTATTCTAAGTATGGCACCTATCATCTGACACAGCACTGAAACTCAGCTACTTATTCCCCAAAAGTCATTTTATGGTCTTCTCCTCTGCAGTATCCCAATGTTCTGCAAACACTGATCATTTATCTTCCCAGGGCTCCTGAATACAAGGAGGAAACATTAACTTCCTTGTTTACCCATAGTAGCTGAGGTGTAAAGAAATAAAAGTCAAAATTGTTAAAAGAAACCATAACTTTGGTTTCTGACTTGAGGTGCTTAAAAGAAGAGATTTTTTTTTTTTCAGGATCTACAACATATCTTCAAAGCACAGCTCCCATAATAGTGAGAATTCACCATATCCCAAACCAGGTTCCAGCTGACAGGGTTTCCAGAAAATCAGTTAACATCTGTGAAAAGTTTTGAGTTGAGTGTCTAGCCCAGCATTTCATAGGAATGATGTTCAAGATAATAACAACAAAATCCATAATAGCAACAAAATCCAATACCAGGACAACACTCAGTTTCCCAAACCACAGTACAATCCTTTCCTATCTTGAAATCCTCTGCCATCACCCTCCAAATTCCAGTTTCTGCAATGAGGTAACCATGATTCATCCCACAGCAGGTCCATCCTGTGCAGTGAGGAAAGAAAAAAAAAACAAAAAGGCTGTGGTCATGCAATTAGAAATTGGATGACAATACACAGAGTGGACCTGAATTATGGCAACTTTAGTTCTGGCATTCTCTGTCCTGGCTTAACAATTATGGTGTTCTTTTATGGGTTTATTTTTTTACTGTTTCAAGTAGTTTCTTAGGTTTTTACAAAACCTAACTGGAAAGACAAATTCATCATATGGAACCAGCTGATCCACAGCTGGGTAAACAGCAGAACTGAACCTTTTCTATCCTCCATGCTGCTCAGTGGTCTGTGGAGATACACTGGCAGAGCTGCTAATAATGATAGGCTGTTATCTTCAGATGGTTTTTGCATTTGCATATTTTCAGATGTGGCTTTGGCATTCCAGAAGGAACTAGTGATATGTCTTCTTTTCTTGAAAAATATTCCTCCAAAAAGTTTACATCTCCTTCTGTCACTCCAGATTGTTTCCTTCAGGTTTTGTTAATTTTGTAGGTGTAATGGTATGCTGGCTGCCCTGCAGTTATAAAAAAAAAATCAGACCCGTATTGTTAAAAGAAGGTCAGTTGGCACATTTGTCTGCATCAATGTCAGGGACAGAAAACACACTGTGGACTTCTAACTGGGTAGGAAACCTTGTTACCTTCCTCCTGAAGCTGTGCATGGTTCCTGTGCTGATTTCTGAACCCAAAGAAAAGTTGACAGCATAGATCTCACTTCTGATCTTCCACAGGTTTTATATACATCCAATTACACTGACTCCTGTATAGTTGTTTCCAGATAAGTAACACCAGCAAGTAACGATAGTGTTATATAAATACATTTTATCATCTAAGTCTGACTGCTTTCCCCTGTTAAAAATTCAAGAATGATCTAGTACATATGTCTACACATAAAGGCACAATTAATTTCTTCTTGGCAATGGAAATCTCTTACCTCAATCAAAGTCAACATAGAGGCACTAATAAAACAATTAGATTTGAAGTACCTCTGATTGTTTAATAACTTTAGACCTGCATACAAATGAGTCTTCCAGCTTTAAATATATAGAATGACTGAAAAAGTCTAATGCGTTTCCCTGCAGAGGAAAAGAAGCCAAGGCTGGAAGGATTGCATTTGGGATGTAGAAGCAAGAACCATGGAACCACTCATCCAAATTAAATGACTTTATTATTAATATCACTCAGAAGCTGTGTGAAAGAAAACAAGCTGAAAGGATATATTTAAACATGCCAAATGTGTTAGAGATATCTTACATGCATTTCACTGTCCTCAGGTATGCACTAATTGGCTTGTATTTAGGGCTAGCTGACCTGCAAAGCACTTTAGTCAGTATGCTGGGAAGCCAGAAGAACATATCAGAGAAAAAAAGGACATATTTTTGCCATGATCAGTGCTACTTACAAACGCAGTGACTTACAGCATAAATCTGGGGAACATTAGATTGCTACTATTACATTAGTTTCTTTCTAATGACTGGGCAAAATCCCCAAATGACACAACTCTTCAGGAAGTCTTTGAGCCAAGCTGAGCTGATGTAGCCCATGAAAGAGCAACAACAAGAAAAGGGGCCAAAATCGAATGTCATTGATAAGGCTCAGTGATAGGGCAGGAACATCAGTCCTTGACCAGTAATAAATAAAGCACAGTCAGTTTGTATTTGAAACGCATCCCTCCTAGCTGATAGCCATGCGATGTACCTTTGTTCATGTATATAATATCAAACATGCTAGTTCTGCTGTTCCACTAATGATGCTTGATCTGTAATTTAGGCCTCCTGTTTGCTCAACAAAAGAACAAAAGCCCCAACTCTCAGCCTTTCCTCCTGTGTCAGGTGCTCCAGTCCCTTAAACATCCTAATGGCCCTTCACTGAACTGGCTGTAGTTATGTCCACGTCCCTGGTACTGGGGAGCCCAGACCTGCCTGACTGCTCCCCTGAGGAAGACTTTGCTGTCCTGGTCTGTTCCGTCCTGTTCCAGGTTCTCATTCTGCACCCAGACAAACACAAAATGAATGTCTTTGACTTTGGGAAATAGTTAGCTTCTTCTACATGTTTACTCTTTATTCCTTTCACAGGTAGAGAGTTGTAAGTCTTCCTGAAAATCACCAGGTGGGATAAATTCCCTTGGAAAAGAGAAGGCCAAAGCAACATACCTGTGTTGAAGGTAGGCGTGCCAGCTGCTTGTAGTTGAGCTGATGTTAGCTTTAACGAGTGGTCACAGCACTGTGGTCACATTTACACAGATTTGAGTATAAAACAGCAATTTAAGTACTGTTCTGGGAATGTATACGAGTTGCCAACATATGCTGAAGTCCAGCCTGGTCTGCATGCTGTTATTATCCATAAGAGCCAGAGGACAGTGTGGGAAGGCCTCTCTGCACAGTAATCCCATATCCATTTGGCTGTGTAGGCAAGCTCCTTGTGTCTTATTTCTTCTTCTGACCTATACTCTTGGGAAAACCTCCAGGAAAAGCCCATGTCCTGCACAGGGAAGCCTCACCGCTATTGTCCCTCCATCTTTCCAAGGTTGTGTCTCTGATACAAATCTACCCAGATTAACACAGGAATTTAGCGAGGGGAAATGGATCTGTAGATAAGAGAAATTTTCCTGGCTTAGCTGTTTGGCTACATTGCAGTAAGAATACCTATCTAGAAAGCGTTTCCTGTTACTAAAGGCATCATTGAGGAATGTTTAATTCTTAGCAGAACTGCAGTCCTTGTTCTACACAATCCAGATGATATAAATAAATAAACCATGAAATGTTCAGAGAAGACAAATCACCAGTCCATCAAAATGCCTGATAAATTAGTTCAACAGACTGGACTACAGGCATGTTCAATGAATCATCATCACCGAGAGTAAATAAATTCAGATTAAGAAAAACTTGATTGAATCATGCTGAAGTTTGGCACTTAACAAAATAGATCAGTCTGAAGTCTTGCATTAGGAACACATAATCTCTTAAGATTTATGAGTGTTATTGCACACCACATATGTTTCTAGGTTACTGTTTGCTGTGTTGAGAACTGGATGCTCTGAGCATTTGCCTGCTATTACACATCTTAAACTCCAAGAAACTGTTCTCCTTGCTCTCCTCTTTGGGGTACAGAATGAACTTTTACAGTAGTAAACTTCCTGATTGCTTCCTTTCCCCCAGTCAAATTCCCAGTCTCTCCCAGACAATTTTTGGTTCCATCTGATTATTTAATGCTGTTTGCTAACAAATCTGCAGCATGTTGCCACATAGCCAAAATGTGAATGGACTGCGAGCTGAACTCAGTCACTTTGGTTCAGCCAGTGGAAAGAATCCTCAGCTTTTTTAATCCAGTGACACAATCCCCAGACACTGGTCATTTCATTAATCTTTTTTTGGTAGCTGTATATTAGGAACAACACATGTCCATGGAAATCTTCTAAACCACAAATCAAGACAAGAAATGTCCACTTTTTTATCAATAATTACTTTTGTTTAATGTTTATGTTATGGCAATATCCAAAGGTCACAATTGGGGTGGAAATCCAGATGTGCTGACTGCTGTGGAGATGGGAAGGTAAAGCCCTTTACAAAGCAAATTTAAAAATCATAAACACTTGCAAATCTGATGGCAAGTTTTTCTTTGGTGTAATAGCATATAAACCTCAAATATCTTTGCATTTAAGGTTTTCATTGTGCTGCAGATATTGGCTGGGGATAGAGTTAGTATTATCAGCCTTATTATATGTACCAAGAGGTATAATATGCAGTTTGAGTTCCAGACTAACACTGTGGGGGACTCTCCTCTCAGCCTTAGATAACAATCATATTTTACAGAATGCTTGAAAGAGCAAACTGGGATTTACAGCTAGCATTAGGGATTGTGGGTTGACATTGTCAGAAGTTGATATTTATAACCTGAGTGTTATCACACAGGCAACAAAGCCTCATGTCTTTATCCAAGTAACCAGGTGCATTTTCATCTGGAAATACTGATCTTCCCCATACCCTCCAACTCACATTTTAGTGAAGGAAGTGACAGAGTCTTTGGAGGGCCCAAAACTGCATTCCAAGAGGATGCAGGATAATATGGCAGAATTTTAAGTATGTTCAGTGCAAATCAAAGTGTGATCAGCATAAGCAACCTCTAAAGCTACAGAAATAAACAAAAACTCATAAATACTAATTTTGTACCAAAGCCCTGTCCTAAAGACTAATTAATATTGATGGATACCATAAACATTGCAGATACACACATACAAATATACACAGATGCATACACACTAATAATATTTGTTGTATTATGACCCGCTTCTGAAATAAGATGAGTTTCTTCTGAAATACAGAAGTAATATTCACCAAAGCAAACATTTCCTTGGTTACCGTGATGCTCTGCCCATCTGTAGGGCAGACAGGACCGCTGTACAAAGCAGCCTCTTCTGCTGGCTGCAGGATATGGCTCGGTCAGATGTTCTCTGTCTACTGACATGATCTGTGTGATGCTCAGTTAACACTTTAAATCAACCCCAACAACACTGAGAGCTACCCTAACTACCCTACTACTGAGTACAAACCCTACTACCATGCCTTGTCTGGCTGAGGTACGTCTGAGCAAATATTTTGTCCAAGGAACTGCAGAGCAACAATCTGCAGAGCATGAATCTATGACAAGTTCTCTCTGGAAAATGTGGCCCAAGGTGGGACACGCAAAAGGAAGCGTGGCTAGTGTGTGCACTTGGCAGGGGGACTGGGGAAAAGTGAAGGGAAGAACAAGGAGCAAACTGGAAGGGAAGAAGAACTCCTGTAAGAGTGGAACAAGTACCGCTGCATCTCAAACAGCTCTCATTCCCAGACACAGCAGCAATTCATCTGCTCTACTTGGGGCAGATTGTGTGAGTCACAAATAGGATTTCACAGCCAGCAGCAAACTTGTGAGCCATAAAACCCACTCCCTACAATTACAAAGTGATCACCTCACAGTGATGTTGTAAGGCCTGATCAACTTATATTTATATAGCACTTGGAGATCCTTAGATGAAAGTCGCTATAAAAAGCTAAGGATTTTTCATAGTGTTCATAGACCACCTGCTCAGACCAGAAGCATTCACTTTTAACATTGCTTGAGCCAGCTACCAATCTGATATCTCCACGGGAATTTCCTAAAACAGATGTGGCTGTCACATTTAATCTCTCTTTTACTAGGAACTCTGAGAAAAAGGAACTCCTGGAAAAGGAAATAAAACAAATCGCATTAAAACTGATGGTGAGAAGAAGCCCCGTAATTCTGTTCCCACAGCTCATGGATTCTCCATCTGTACCTTTCAGAAAGCTGCCATTAGTGACTAACTCCACTAGCTCCACAAATTAGACCTGACCTAGATTCACTGAAGTCTTTGTTCAGCAGCTGGTTAGTGTAATGTTCTGACTGCAGCAAAGTTCAGAATTGCTCTACAAAGCAGTGGTTTGAAAAGAAAAACAAATAAAATGGAATTCATGTTTCCCTGTGCTCACAACACGCTAGCCCCACTCGACTTTATACCAAATGTATGTCAGTGAGCTGAGTGGTGAGGTTTAAATGACTGCAGTATTCTCATAACTCCATAGCATGCTCTTGAAAAAAAATACTGCATTATTTCCTCTTACTCTTTATTATAGAAATAACAAACTCCAGGAGACCAAAGAAAAGCATGGTTCTGAAAACCAGAGGTGGTTATAATTAAGCATATCGTTAAGTGCTTTGTTGAATTAAGGTTAAAAAATCTGAAGTTTAAAATCATGTTAGCAAAGGATAAAACAGTTCAGAGGGTTTTTTAAAATCTGATCTGAACCATATGAAACTTTTCTGAGCATGGATCTGGACTGGCATCCCTTCAAAATAAGGTTTCCCATGATGTTTTGGACTTTCTGCATTGTGTGTAGAAACTGAGCACAGATGTCCTGACATGTTTCAGAGACTTTAAAACCTTTTGTTTCACGATAACAGTGGGAAACATTAATTAGAATCTTATTTAGTGATCCAGTTTGGTGGTGTTTTTGTTTTGTTTTCTTTTTGAATTGGCTTGCTCTTATTTTAAATGTAATCCAAAAATATCAAAATGAATCCAAAGGAAATAGCTTCTTGATCCTTCATCCACTAGTGAGAGATTTCTTAAATATTCTTTGGAATATTTGGAGAGATAGAAGAATGTGCAAACTCCCAATCACACCCTCAGATGGGCAAGTCAAACCTTTAGGATAAATGACAGCCCAAACTGCATTTGAGATACATTTCAGGAAAGGCACTACTGTGGTAGAGTTACAGGGGGTGAATCGGAGATGGACCATTGCTGCAAACAGTTCATTATTGTTACTGAAGGGGCAGGGGGTGCTGTCCCATTCGATATGGTCACATAAGCTTTAAGCAGGCTATGGAAAAGTTCTTAAATTCTGTTTGCTGTGTAGGCAGTTATTAGAAAGTAAATGTTTGAAGTTGACTCTGTTTTCCACTAAGCAGAATTTTTTTAATAGTCTGTAGCAATCGCAATATGGCTCTGTGTGTCACGAAATATTTCTCTTTCTGCTTTAGTCTGTTACTAAAAGAGGAGCAATCGCTGAAGGCAATACCATTAGAGAAACATATCTTGTTGGCTGAGCACAATGGTTACTTATCTCCTAGACAGTGCCCTTCCAGGCTGTGTGCTACAGACAGCTCAAGGAGAGAGAGATTTGTCTTAAATAGCCAGCTGGCAAATTTTGCACGTGGTGGTTTATGAGGCAGTGGTGAATGGTCCACAGGACAGAAACTGGGAGAGAGTATTCACAGCAGCTGTCCTGGGAAGCTTCGGGAAGCTGGCATGTGGGACGAGCCTTTCACTCACTCCCTTTTGGCAAGGCTGGGCAGTGAGGATGTACATGTCCCTTTCTCGTCAGGCAGTTACTTCTTTAGTCACCCAGGGCCCTTCACCTTCTTCTCCGTCAGGATGATTTTGGAGGCAACCCTTGCTCTTCTCTTGGTGAAGCAGCTGGTGCAACCTAAATAGAGACTGAAGAACTGCAAACTCCAGAGGTCATGATGTACCAGCTCAATCCCTTTCAAGGACTATGAAGATAAAGCAAAGTCTCTGATTCTGGGTAGCTTCATAAAGAGCAGAAAATGCTGGGATTTCATACTGAATAAGCTGAGAGCCATGAGCAGGAGACAGGAACCAGCAGCTTCTGATTCTGTGCTGAGATGGACAAAGGTTAGAGGTAGAAGTGCAGGAGCCTCTGATGGTCCTCTGTGATCAGAGCTGGGTCCCAACACTTGTTATCTCCCAAAAATCTTTCTACCCAAATCTCTATGACCTCAACCACAGAGGCATCCAAGGACCTAGGTGAGCATTCTCTCAAGGCAGCATTTGGTCTCTCCCTCTTTCCTAGGAAACAGAATTGACCTACAAGGGCCCAACTGACACCAAACAAAATGGGCAGCTCTTCTATTGTGTCTGTCTTGAGATAATTCTTCCTTCTCATGGGAATTAAGGGTGTTACAGAGGACAGAAAGCATGTGTCTTTGAGGCTATACAGTGGATAATGTAGTGGGCCACTTAGGGCACTCAGAAGGAAACAGTGCCTCAGTCCAGGAACATTGCACCCCTATCTGCCTTGCTCCATCCATATGGGGCAGAAATTACAGGCTGCTCACAGTCGTTTACCTTCTTTGTTTCCAAAATTGCAGCTTTCAGGTGACACCTAGTCAAAATAAAAACACAACGTGAGTCACTGATAGGAAATAACAGTGCAGGCGAATGCAGATTTTGCCAGGTTTTATGTGGCAGATTAAAGAGTAGCTCTGGGACTTCCAGCAGGCAGAGGTTAGGGAGACACTACCTGCAGCATCAGGCCGTTGGGGTAGCTAGTGAGGGATCATGGTGGCAACCCAGGTGTGGCACATGTATTTTCTGCTCTCCCTCTGCAGAAACACTTTTGCAACGTGCAGGGAATGTCACTCCTGTGCCTGCTTTCCACTCCCTATCATAGAACAGAGTCATACCATAGAACAGCTTGGGTTGGAAGGGACCTTAAAATCCATTTAGTTCCATCCCCCTGTCATGTGCAGGGACACCTCCCACCAGCCCAGGCTGCCCAAAGCCCCATCCAGCCTGGCCTTGAGCACCTCCAGGGATGGGGCATCCACAGCTTCTCTGGGCAGCCTGTGCCAGGGCCTCACCACCCTCTGAGTGAAAAGTTTCCTCCTAACATCTAATCTAAATCTTGGACTTCTCCCAGTGCATCATCTTAAATCTAAACCTGCAGTCCTGAAAACCCTTTTTCCCTGTTGCTTATTGCTACTGGAAATAGTTTACAGTTCCAAAGTACAACCATGTCTCTCCTTTAACATAGAATACCTACGGTACAGATACCTACACCTGAGCTAGGCATTGGTTATATATACACTCACAACTGGTGTGGCTCATTCAGAGCAGCTCAATAAAATGAAAAAACTTGGTGCTGAGGATATTATGTGCAAGCCATAGATGATTCAGGGGCTATCTGGAGTAGCTCTAGGTTAGTCTTGTGGACCGAATATTCATTTGTGTTGGACTGCATTAGACATACTCCTGCAGCTCAGCTTTTGGGACATTTTTATCCAAAAGGAGTGCAGTTCTCAGCCTCAGTGTAAACCAAATCATAGCACTGAAGCCAATCAGGAGGATTACTTCAAAAGCAGAACCTTAATCCCAAGCAGAATGCTCGTGTAAACATACCCACTGCAGGCTCCTCTAATATTTTTCAGTCGGGTTTGTAGGCTTGGTTCATTCAACCCATCTCAGACTCCAGTTTTCAGTAGGGGACAAAAAGCTGAAATTCCACAGGCTGTACTAAGTGGAAGCCAGAGATCCTTTCTTGCCTTGCACTCCATGACTCCAGGGTATGGTGATTTCCCTGAGGAAGACAGCGCTGCCTGCCCACAGGGCTTGCAAAGGTAAATATTATCAAGTGTCCCTTGTAGTCAAGCATCAGGTGCTGCGGGCACAGCGGTGACTAAGCAGGTCAAGTCTCAACAAAAGGCAGGGGACAGCAGAGTCATCACAGCAAACCTTCATTGCTCATGCAGTCTGAGCACCGCAAATGATCGGGATTTGCCACTGTAGAGCCGCTGTCAGGCAAAATGAAATGCAGGCTGCGTGGTTCATTTCCTTCGGCGGCCAGATGGCCTTTCTGTGGTCCACAGGAGTTTCACTTTGTCACATCAGAGGTTTGTTTTCAGACATCACTGCCACTGCCTTGTGAACTTCGAGCTTAGTAATGCATTTGACTCACCTCCCTCCCCAGCTTTATACTGCAAATGCCACAACAGCTCACAGAAAGCCTTTGCCTCCCAAGGAAAGCAGGACTGCCTGTCAGGACACTTACATAATGAGCAGGTTCATGAGCAAATGGCACTGCACTTCTGCCCGGGGCTACAGGAGGGAGGCTTGACATCGTTCTTCCAAGAACAGCTGAAAGATCCTACAGATGGGCTAGACTTGGCTTCCTTAAAACTTCAGTTCAAAAAAGCTGGCCACAGATCATCAGCAGCTAAAAGTTATGAGATTGGCCACCTTGCTGACATGAGAGGGTAAGAGCAAGGCGGATTTGGACCAAACCTTCCTCTTCATACCTCCTGTCAGATAGGGGCTCTGCCAATTCTGGCTGTACTCACATCATCTGTGTAAGAATCCAGAGAGGGATGAAATTGTTTAAATCCCTCATCAACTTACTCATTCTTTTTGCCTTGGCAATATTCTGTAACAGTCCTTTTCCAGTATTTAAATGAGCATTATGTGCAAAAATATATACGTAAATAAATATTTATAAATATATTTACCAGTTGGCCACAGTCAATGGTCGAGGTAGGAGGAATGATGTCAAGAAAAGATCTTAGCTTTGCTCCCAGCTGTCTGTGAGGCTTTGCAAAGAAAATCAGATTGTGTCTATTGATCTTTAATACATCAAGACTCCAGGATTTTCCAATCTATCTGGCGCAAAAGGAACTGGTCAGCAAGAACGTAAGTTTCAGTCTGGTTCCAGGACCAAAGGGGGATGATCTTCCAGTAAATCTTAATTTCAGACTTCCCACCTCCAGCCTAATAGATGTTTGTGGCCTTACGTCCAAAGTGAATCTATCCACCAGCCAGTGGAAGTGCTGATTAAAACACTGACTTAGGTCCAATATCTTCATTTAGATCCTATTCAATATTTAATTAAGGCTGCAGAAGGAGCCGTTTCACTTCTTCCAAAGCTGACAAGGCACCCAGGTTATCAGTGCCACACGCCCCTGTCAGCATTAAACTCCCTGCAGGGTAGTGCAGGTGTGGGGCTGCCAACAGGGCCGGACGGGGACATGGGCAACGTGTCCAGGTGGCAGCTTCCTACCCCCAGTTTGTTGCCAGAATGGCAATAATTCCCCATTTTGTCACAGTTTGGGTCGCTACAAGTCCAAGGCAGGGCATATAGCCATAGGAAGCACGCCACAGGAGTCCCAGCCAGGCACCAGCACCTTCATGCCTTCACATAGCGCTGGCATTTTCTCTTGTTCCTTAAATAACATGGTACCATGTGTATCAATAAAACAGACCCCGTCCCTCTCACACAGTCTCAAACAGCTTATGCCAATTCAAAGCCATTTTTTTTGTATTTATTTGATTTATTACTAGTCCTTCCTGAACATCACTCTTTTCCAATACATCACTAGCTCATCTTCAGAAAAAAAATGAGATATCTGCTTCCTTTTGACATACCAAAGTGGATCATTTGCCTTAGATTCCACCAATGTGAGCGTGTCTGCAGTGATTTGTCCTGTTCTTAGGGCTGGAAAAGGCAAAAGCACTGTGTCAGCGATAGCGGGTGGCTGTGGAGCAGAATGCATGCCTTGCAGGAACGTTCAGATCAATTTTGGATTACTACCTTGGGTGTTAGCAGCATCTTAGCCTTATTATGAAAATGCTCTGGCTGAGCCAATTAGCCCTAATTACAGGAGCGGCTATATTAGCCTTGGAGGAGTTGTAGCCTTACACAGTGATATTACTTTGATCTTTAAGTTATTTCCAGCATCTCTGCATGAACTTCGCTGTGCCATTTAATGAGAAAATACAGAAATATCCCAGGTTAGAAATGGAGAGTGACCGGTGACTTTTCCAGGGAAAGGATAAGAACAGAGGTGGATAAATGCATTTCCTGAAATGAGTATGAGGCTGCCTACATATATATATATATAATTTTTTTTGTAGCCAAGTAGCTTAAAAGGAGAGGACACTGCAAAAGCTTGAAAATCCTCTAAGCATATCTCCACTCAATTTATTCTAAAGCAGCATTAGGGGGCAAAAAATCTAATTTAAAACTAAGAAAGAAAGTAATGAAAAATACATCTTTTTCAAATTCAATATGTTTCAAGCCCCGCGAGATATCTAGGATAGTGCAGAGCTAGTGAAAAGACGTTGCTTGAATGCACTGTCAGCAGTAGCTCACTATTCCTTGCAACATCACTAAGGAACATGAGTTATTTTTGTTCTAATGGTGAGTGGGAAACTGAAGCAGAGAAGTTTTGTGATTTAGCCAAGCCCTGGGGAGCAAGGGGGGGACATACAGCTCAGAAAGCCCAATGTGGTGGTACCCAGCCCTGTGTCCTGCCATCCCTGCCCCTGGGCATTAAGAGCCGGTATAATCAGTGCTACCCCAGTGACAGGTTAATCAGCCCTGAGACGAGGAGGCTGTCACACACGGACTTAACTGTGCAGCCGATGGGAAGCAGGAGAGGTTCGTGAAATGCCACCGGGCATGCGGTGAAGCCTGCTGGGACCCAGAGCCCAGCCCTGGGGCATCTACAGCAAAAGGAGGGACACCCAGGGGAGAGGGGGGGCAGCAGGACAGCCTCCATCCCAGGCACCCACCAGCAGGAGAGCCAAACATCAGCCAGGAGAAGGCAAGCAGGGGCAGTGCCTGCAAGAAGCAGCATCCCTGGGGGGCTGAGGGTGCTGTGGCCCTGTGGGAGTGTCCCCTGAGGCGTGGGGCTCCAGCCACATACAGTGTCAGTGGGACACGGTGGGGTGCTGATGGCATCCCATGTAGGAGGTCTGAGCAGGCTCTGGAGACCCAGCTGATGGCAGACACCATCACTGACCTGTCCCACCCCATATCTGTTTGAAGTTAATTGGGCTCTTACAGGGCTGTGCTTTAATACCAGGGGGTGTCTTGCGGGTGGGGCTCAAGGGAATGGCCTCAAGTTGCACCAGGGGAGGTTCAGGGTGGAAATGAGGAGACATTTCTGTCAGAAAGAGCAGCCAGGCACTGGGACGGGGTGCCCAGGGAGGTGGTGGAGTCCCCGTCCCTGGGGGTGCTCAAGGAGAGGTTGGACGTGGTGCTTGGGGACATGGTTCAGTGGTGACATTGGTGGCAGGGGGATGGTTGGACCAGGTGATCTCGGAGATCTCCCCAGCCTCAACGACCGATCCCGATGCCTCCTGGGGCTGAGCTCCAACCCCAGCCACAGGCGGTGGGCGGCGGCCAGAGGGGGCGAGGCACACCCGTACCCCAAGGCACTGTGTGTGTGTGTGTGTGTGTGTGTGTAGGGACGGGGTTTGGGGGGGGAGGCTGCAGAAGACCTCCCCCCGTCCCCACAGCCGGCCAGGCAGCCTCACACCCACCCCCCCGCCCAGGGGCGGCTGCGCCATGCCGCCCCTCCCCAGGCGGTGAGGTCGGAGCGGCGGGGAAGAAGGGAGGAGAGGGCGGCCCCCGCGGGGGGTCGTCGCCATGACGAGAGGCAGCGCCGCCGCCGCCGCTGTCCCTTCAGCACCGCGGCGGGAGGAGGAGGCGGCGATGGCGGGACGCGGGCGGGGGCCGTCAGGGCGCCGCGGCCGCTGAGGGAGCACGGTAGGGAGGGAGCCCCCAAAATGGGGTTAATGGGGGCGGTGGGGACCAGGGGGGGAAGGAGAGGTGCGGGGGGTGAGGAGGGAGAGGGAGGTGTGGGGGGAAAGGGGGTGGTAGGGGAAAGGGGCTGCGGGAGAGCGGGGAGCGGAGACAAAGGGGGAGCCCCGGGGGGCTTCGGTGGGAGAGGGAAGGGGAAGGGGAGGGAAGGGGGAGAGGGGGGGAAAGGTAAAGGGAAGGAGAGGGAGGAAAAAAGGGGAAATGAAAGGGGAGAAAGAGAGGGGTGAATGAGAGAGAGATGGGGGGAGATGGAAGGAAGAGATGAAAGAAAAAGAGAAGGAGATGAAAGACGGATGAAAGAGAAAGAGGAGGAAAGAAGGAAGGAAGGAAAGAAAGATGGAGAGGAAAGGAGAGGAAAAAGAGAAAGATGAAAGGAAAGAAAGACAAAGATGAAAGGAAAGAAAGAAAAAGATGAAAGAAGAAAGAAAGAGAAAGAGAAAAATGAAAGAAAGGAAAGAAATTGGAAGGAAGGAAGGAGGGAAGGAAGGAAGGAAGGAAGGAAGGAAGGAAGGAAGGAAGGAAGGAAGGAAGGAAGGAAGGAAGGAAGGAAGGAAGGAAGGAAGGAAGGAAGGAAAGAGAAAGAAAGAAAGAAAAAGAAAGAAAGAAAGAAAGAAAGAAAGAAAGAAAGAAAGAAAGAAAGAAAGAAAGAAAGAAAGAAAGAAAGAAAGAAAGAAAGAAAGAAAGAAAGAAAGAAAGAAAGAAAGAAAGAAAGAAAGAAAGAAAATAATAAGAGAGAAAGAAAATAGCTGAGAAAGAAAGGATGAATAAAAGAGAAAGTCAATGGGTGAACATGCTGTAGATTTGCCCATTCTGCTGATTTTTTGTGCAATTGTATCCTAGGTTTTTACTCCCTGTACCCCCCTGGAAGGAGCTCACTATGACAGGGCAGAGTTTGAAGGCTTTATCTGAGGCAAATTTCGAAGACAATGAGATCAGCATCAACGTTGGAGGCTTTAAGAAAAAGATGAGATCCAACACATTGCTAAGGTTCCCCGAGACCAGACTGGGCAAACTGCTGAGCTGCCACTCAAAGGAGTCGATACTGGAGCTCTGCGACGACTATGATGACACCAAGAACGAATTTTATTTTGACAGGAACCCTGAGCTCTTCCCTTACGTGCTACACTTTTATAACACTGGCAAGCTCCATGTGATGGGTGAACTCTGTGTGTTTTCTTTCAGCCAGGAGATTGAATACTGGGGAATCAATGAATTCTTTATAGACTCATGCTGCAGTTACAGCTACCATGGGAGGAAAATGGAGCCAGACCAAGAGAAATGGGAGGAACAAAGTGACCAGGAAAGTACCACATCGTCTTTTGATGAGATCTTGGCATTCTACAACGATGCCTCAAAGTTTGACAAACAACCCTTTGGAAACATCAGGAGGCAGCTCTGGCTGGCTTTGGATAACCCTGGCTACTCAGTCTTAAGCCGAATCTTCAGTGTCCTTTCAATAGTGGTGGTGCTGGGCTCCATCGTGACCATGTGCCTGAACAGCCTCCCAGACTTTCAGATTGTTGACAGCAACGGGACCCCCGAGGAGGACCCTCGCTTTGAAATCGTGGAACACTTTGGTATTGCATGGTTCACTTTTGAACTGGTGGCGAGATTTGCAGTAGCTCCTGACTTTTTAAAATTTTTCAAGCATGCCCTGAATTTGATTGACCTAATGTCTATCCTACCATTTTATATTACCTTAATTGTCAACTTGGTGGTGGAAAGTAGTCCGACCTTGGCAAATTTAGGCAGGGTTGCACAAGTCCTGAGACTCATGAGGATCTTTCGCATCTTAAAGCTTGCTAGACACTCAACAGGTCTCAGGTCTCTTGGAGCCACCCTGAAGTATAGCTACAGAGAGGTAGGGCTTCTTTTACTTTACCTCTCTGTTGGCATCTCCATTTTCTCAGTTGTGGCTTACACCATTGAAAAAGAAGAGAACGAGGGGTTAGCCACCATCCCTGCTTGTTGGTGGTGGGCTACGGTTAGCATGACCACAGTTGGCTACGGGGATGTTGTGCCAGGGAGCACTGCTGGCAAGTTGACGGCATCTGCATGCATCCTAGCCGGTATCCTAGTGGTAGTGCTTCCCATTACACTGATCTTCAATAAATTCTCCCACTTCTACAGGCGTCAGAAGCAGTTAGAGAGTGCCATGAGAAGCTGTGATTTTGGCGATGGCATGAAAGAAGTTCCATCGGTCAATTTAAGGGACTACTATGCTTATAAAGTTAAATCCCTTATGGCCAGTCTTACCAATATGAGCAGGAGTACCCCCAGTGAGCTGAGCCTGAACGATTCACTGCATTAGTGTACAAGTTTGACAGCAGTTTGCATGAGAGCTATCAAGAGCTATGTTTATGAATGTTTTCTTATTTGTCCTTTTTTTTTTTTTTTTTTTTTTCCCCTAGAGGGTAATGTTGCTGACACTGCACTAACTTTGCACTTGAGAAACTAAAGAAATTTATATTACAAGTTGACAGTTTGCACATCCTCATCCTGTTGCATCGGTACTGAATGCTGACCTTTTCATACAAGTGTTACCACTGCCATGGCATTAGTGCTAGCAGTATAGTGATGATTTGCTACTTTGTGCACTTCCTCATTTGAGCAGAGAAATGAGCGTACCCGAGTGGAATAAAAATTCTCAGCTGTGAAACTAGGGATGAACAAATCACCTATCACCTATACTGGTATCTGTACTAGTTCAAGACCATCACGAGGCAAGTGTAGGACTTCTGATGCATTTTATAACCATTTTTAAAGAATCACCTGTGAATCACTGACATGGGAACACTTTTCCCCTTCTTTCTGACTGGTAATTCTGCTCGTCACGTGTCTGAACACACCTCTGAGCTTCACATTTCAGTGGAAGTTTGCTTACTCTTTAGCACACATGTTAAAAACTGGGTGTTCTTGTTTTGAAATGCTGTGTACAGTAGCATTTTTTAGAAGCTCCTCAGTATAGACCTACCTCTGTTTCCAACATTAGGTCAACACCGAGCCCTCTGGAGAAGCCCAACCCTCATTTTCAGATAGCTGCATATTCAAAGACTTCCTCAAGTGACTGTAGGTGCAGAGGGGCATGAAGACATCTCAGGTTTCTCTTTTCAGAAGGGATGTGCTCACCGCTTGGTTCCAGTGAAATGCTCTGCGTTTCAGCCCATCAAAATGGTTCTGAGATTAGCCACACAAAAACGTGGGTTTTCAACAATTAGGAGCTCCAGTGGAAAATCTGGATTTGTTTAATGAAGAGAAATATTCCCACATGAACAGTACAGGCAGCATTTTAGGAACTGACATTCATATACTGCAAAAAGACTAATTATAAAGTTGCCATATGTGATGCTGAGATACAAAATCTAATTTTATCAGGAAAGCTTGAAAGCAGGTGTTGATGGCAGCCAATTCCATTACGCTTTCTGCCAAGGAAACTCTAAGGGGGAAAAAAAAATACCCTGCAAGTCACATTTTCCCTCTGAAAAGAACTCACAAGTTACAGCTAAGACTGTAAGGGCCTAAGAAAAGAACAGATACAGAAAAAGAGCTTAATACTGCACTCACTGTGGGCAGATCCTCCCACCCGGTTTTGTGACGTAGCCGGTTTAAATCCTCTCAAGGGCTGGCCTGTACTTTTTCAAGTCTTTTTCTTCTAAGAGAGCAGATCATCTGGGTTCTCAAGAGTAACCGTGAATCTGCATAAACTTGTTGTTTGAGTGATCAGCCTTTTCCCTTACGTAATTGTACAGAGATCAAACACTTGTAGCCAACGGGTAGAGCCTTCACATTGCTGGTGTGAGCTCTGCTATGAAACAAACTCCTGGCACTCAGAGGGCAGAGCGGCATTTCTTTTCAAATCCTGCAATTTTTCTGCCCCATTTATTACACATTTTGCTACTTTTTCATTTATATTTTTTCTTGTGAAGACTAGAGATGTTCAGAAAAATTAAAACTGGTTAGGACAGAAAATACTAGAGCTAAATTAGTCCTGTTTGGAAGCCTGTGCTTACATACCATAACAAGGAGTGGCACCCAAAGTAAAGCCACCCAACTGGCAGAATAAAGCAAATATGGTATGGATATATCCTTTTTTTGGACTGTTAGGGGTTGCTGTCTGGTCTGGATCTTTTGGTGGTGGTGTTGTATCAGCTCCACCTAAAACCAGAAAGCTGAGCACCCAGGACCAGATTCCAGTGATCTGTCGAAGGATACACAGTGGGAAATAACTTATACCTCACCCCACTCTCCCCAAAAAATTCCCTTTGAACACCCTCCCCGGAGGTCAGTAAGCCAGGAATTGTGAGGAAAACAGGTCCCTTCTAGACTTACCAAAATAAAATGTGAACAGATTTCAGCATAGCCTGTACAAGCCGTGAAGTCAGTAGGCAAGAAGTTGCTCAGTATCTCCAAATGTCAAAAAGCCTTATCCATGGCCCTGAAGATTGACTTGGATAACACAAATTAGGCATCCAAACTTGAGATTTTTGGCTAAGATTTCTTACTTCTGGAAGGCTGGTTCAAGTTCTTTACTGGGTCTTCACAGGCACAAATACAATTGTCTTGTCCCTTCTTCGTATTGCATGAGTCTAAACTATCATACACCTACAAATACCCACCCAAAACATGGCACAGCACCTGTTGGATTGAAACTCTGTGAAAGAAACAAGAGAAGGAAGAGAAGGGTTTGTGTAGCACATCCACCCACTCCAGGCAGGTTAAATACTGCCAGGGAGGCAAAATCTCCCATTGGTGTCGAGGCCAACACGGCCCCCATCAGGTCTGTTGCTTTGGGGCCTGCAGAGAACCTCGCTCTAAGCAGTGGGTTTATCTCAGTTTCACGAGCAGTAGATTCACGGAGTCCAAAACCAGTGACTTTCAGGGAAGTTATTTGAGGAGACCTGTAAACTTGCCAAAGAGTCACAAATTTCCTCAGCTGTTGTGAGTTTAGCATTGCACAGGTTGATTCCAAACTTTGCAACACATCATTTCAATAACCTATAGCTTACCTTATGTTCTAGATTTATTACTCGTAGGGCTGATGCTCTGTCATTTCTGCAAGTATTGAATGGAATGTGTCCAAATTGCGTTTTACTAAAGAAAATGAAATACCCCAAGGAATTATGACTTTTATTGTACTGGTTGAAAGGAATTTTCATTATTGCTTTTTTATATAAGTGCTTTGGATCAAAGACACTAAATAAATAAAGTACTGAAATTTAATATGTTCTTATTATCATGACAATGACTTTATGCAGGACGCAGGAATTCCCTTCATAAACTTAACCAGCTCCATGTTAGAAGTAGTCAGACGTCGCTCCCACTACTCTGGAAGTGCATTCCAGAGCCGTGCTGCTCTCCAAGGCTTGTGCAACTTTTAGCATAATGTTATTAACAGCTGCTTTATATGAGGCCTTTCTCATGCCAGCACTCTTCTGTAGCTTAAATAATTCCTCTTCCTCCTAGTGGTTGCACACGTGATGTATAGATAGACAGCCATCAGATGCACTTACAGGATTATTTTCTGGGGGTGATACCTGCCAAGATCCTTTTAGCTTTATTTTTGCAAGCCTCCTTCCTCTGATTATCCTAGGGGATGTAGTTTTTTGTTTTTTTTTTCTTTTTTCTTTTTTTCTGCCTTACTTCTGCTTAGATTTAATCTGAGCTGGCACTGCACAGCATTGTATCTTGAATGAGATCACTTTATACACCACTATCAATATTTGCTTAGGCTAACAGAATTTTTCACCAAGGAGGATGACAATTATTCCGAGTAAAGTAATGTCGTTAAGACAATGTCGTTGTCTTAACTCACCAAAATTACCTAGGTGCTAGGTCCAAAATTATGAGGCCCATCCTTCCTGCCATTTTATGAATTAACCTATTGCTAGTGCTTAGTCCAGTCCGTGGTGGAAGTCTTAATTTCTCATTAAACAGACAAATGTTTATATTTTGACAGAAAACTTTAATATCTCAAAAGCTTTTATGAGGAGAAGAGGAGGATTTTTTTGATTAACCAGTACTCACCCCAGGCATTTTAAATCACTGGTTTGTAAGAGCAGGGCATCTTCAGTTATAAAACTACAGGTCAGAATCAAAGTATTGGTGGACTAATTGGCAACTTTCTCCAGTATCTGAAACTTGAACATCATTGTGGTCAACAACCCGATTACTGTGGGTGTGCAGTTCAGTGAAAATGTTGCTCATGGCACGTGCTCCTCCTGCCTGTTGATGGTCAGCTGCTACTGCTCTCCTTGGGCTGAAAGTCCCGAAGTGCTTAAATGAGGATTATGGTAATATTCCAAATGAAGACACTTACTTTATTGCCAGGAATGAACTGTTAGAGAATCTTGATTTCTCGTACAAACCTAGGCTATCATTCAGAGATGTCCCCGAGAAGCAATATGTTGCGTTATTTTCCCAAGATGTAAAATCTATACATAGATTGTGATTAAGCTTTTTATGTGTGTTCGGATTTTGTATTACTGCCTGTTTTACGATTCACATACTTCCATCACTTGCAAATTCTCTCTCACTGCAGACTACCCTACCCGCTTTGAAAGCAGACTGTCTTTTCTTCACATAGCACAGCATGGTCTACTTCATAAGGAAAACTTAAGAACAAAGAACTTTGCATTTAATTTTCCAACTTGAATACCTTTGGTATGGGTACCTTTTTTTTTTTGTACAGGACTTTATGAGATGGCAGCGAACTACAGTATCTGGTGCTCTTTGTACTGCGTTTCTTGTCCCCCTAGTGTGCTACTCACTCGAGATCTCAGCATTGTGCCACCACATGGAAATTAAATGCAAAAAATATGTATATTAACACAGAGATGAAGACTTTATTTACATTTCAGGACATTGTTACTATATATTATAATAAAAGAGAAGCCTTCATTTTCTTGTGAAGACAGGTTTATTTTAAATACAGACATCAAGCTAAATTTCTACTTCATAAATGCAGTAAATTGGGGGGAGGGAGGGGATTGAAACACATTTTTTAGATGAGCAAATAGTATGAGCTTCTTGCTCTCTACCTCACAGATTAGGGACTAAGCGGCATACCAACAGCACTTGTAGGTGCTAAATCAATTTGACACGACCTTTCAACTCTTCCAAACCAAGCCCCGTCCTCGGAGGCCCCAGCTGTGCACATACAAGCAGGAGGAAGCCCCTGGAGTAACTGCTCTTGCTCGTATCCTGTGGTGAGGTGTTGTACCAAAACTAGTCTTTTCTTATAATTTTCTTTTTTTTTGTTGTTTTTTTTTTTTGTTTTCTCCCCAATTTATGCACCTGTCTTCCTCCTTAGTTACACCAGAAATTAATTTTAACTTTTTAACTTCTGTAACTTATTTTTAAGCTGCCCCACTATTTAGGCAGAGCTAGAACAGTATTCCGTATTCCCATCCGGTTTCTGAAGCATCTTTTACAGATTTTTCCTTTTCCTTTTGGGGAAAAAAATAAATAAAAGATAAATAAAAGCACTAAGCTTTTCACCTGAGGATAATCGACAGGGTTTCCAGTGCCACAAGAGGCAAAGCACCAGTTCTCCACCCACTTGATTCGCGGTCATAATGGATTTGCAACTGAGCAACTGCTGAGCTTGTATCGCCCTCATCAAGGTTTGTTAATCTCTTCACCTCTCGTGCATAAAGGGATGGGTCATAAACTGGAAGAGGCAACCTCCAAGCAGTCTCGAAAGTATTTCCCAAAATAGCGCGATGCTGCTGGCCAAGGTCTGGCTCTGGTGCTTATTTCTGCTCCTAGTACAGCAAACGGGGAATCATCTCAGCCTCTGGTTGAGAGTCAGACTGACCTCCCACTAGACAAGGAGCAATTTGTTTGCCTGACATCATCTCACCCCTTTCACACAACCCTAAATCATGGAAGTCTTTGCTTTGATAAACGCGTGCAGCTGGCTGGAGGAGGCAGCGGCACGCAGCCAACCCTTCAACTTCACAGAAGCGTGGAAGAAACATCAGCACCTCCAGCTCTTCTTCCTTCCAAGGTACCAGTGGGGTTTGGCTTCTCACTGAACCCTATTCAGAGATGAACAGGGCTTGGATTTTTTTTTCAGGGATTGGACAAATTCTGCTACAAACCTGCTGATTTGTTCTACTAAGAGTGCTGCTCACTTGCAGATGCCCAGGCCAGTATCTCTTGGTGGTCACCACCAGTGCAGGTGCTCCGCGTGGTGCACGAGTCTGTATTTCTGAGCAGACTGATCCACCGCTCACACCGCTGGCCTTCAGAGGAATTGTCATCACATTTGGAAGGTTGGTGATGCTCTAAAGTCACGGTTGGCTTACCAGGAGCCACTGCTTTCCCCACCGTAAGCCTTGCCCTCTGGATTCACCCTCTCTATCCGTGACGTGGCCGTACCTGCAGCCCCCCGGCGTGTGACAGAGGGGTGATGTGGTGGGGTCATGCACAGCAAAGCGAGTGGTCGGAGCTCCTGATTTAGGAATACGAATCCCTCCAACTTCCAGTGGAAATCCTCCTTCTACATTACCGTGCTATTTTTGAAACTCACAGCCTGTCCCATTCCAGGTCATGTTCTGAACATTTATAACTCAGCACAGACCCGTTAATGACCAGCCTTTTAATTACCAAGCATGTTCTAATTCATTTCCCTTGTACCAGCACCTAAGCACCCCAGATATTGAGCCAGCGCTCCTGTACGTTGGGTTTTCCAAGCATGGCAAAAGATCACACATCAAAAACATAATTTACTTTTAGGAAAAGCCCACTCATTGTGTTGCTTTACTCTTCCTTCTTCCCAAATCAAGGCACAGCTTCTGACAGTCTCTGTCAGTACAGACCTTTCTGAACTTCTTGATGCCCACCTGAAAGGACCCTGGGACATGTCTTACCCCAGTGCAGTGCTGTATTCACTGCAGGAACACGTCTTGCAGAAAGCTGAAAGCTGGAAAGAGGCTGGCGATGCTCGCATGCACCTGCAGGAAGAGCGGGGTCATTGCCACCTGATTCCCCCACTACGATGCCCTCTTGCAGCACCAGCCAACAGGGAAGGTCGGCACCACCACAAAAACATCTCAAACTGCCCAAATCATCAACCCCCTACGTTCAGCCAGGTGAGCTACCTACGGCGTGGGACAATTGCTTTTATACTCCTTGAGGGTGAGGACCTCTGACAGCCACAGACCATGTAACAGCAGCACCCCCAACTCCTGCAGCTCCTCTGTGAGCATGGTCCAGAGCCCTCTGAGCCCTGGACCATCCATCCTATACACTGAAAATAAAAAATAAAAAGAAAAAAATAATAATAATAATAATAAAAGGAAAATAAACCTGAATGGAAGCAGCTTGAAGAGGGTTTGGTCTTTCCCTACAAGGTGCACAGGACAGCTGTGTCTCACAATTTAATTCAAAGATCTGGATACAAACATCCGAGACCAGCTTTCTGAAATTTAGGATCCCACATGTGAAAGCAGAGCCAGAGGTGCAAGGATACCCTTCCCTCACTCATGCCAGCAACAGGGAGCTCTAAACGTGACGGTGGCAGCCTCACAATATTTTGGGGGAGGCACGTAAGCCTCTGTTGCTCGCTGTGATGAGGGAACCCAGTAGTTTGGGGGGTCTGCAGCACTGCACACATTCAATCCTGAGCAGTCTCATTTCCACTGAACAGTACAGAAGGCAGAAGATGGCTCAGGAACACGAGAGTAATCTCTTCTTAAACACGACTTAATCACCGATCCTTGTTCTGGAGCAAAGAGCTGAACTAAACACTTCGTCTCAGCACGTCTGTCTACAAAATAAATTATTAGTCAAACGCTTTGCTAATAAGACTCCCTCCTACTTCAGCGGCACGGTAAGGCCTAACTATTGTGCTTTTTGTGGAGGCAGTAGCTGAAGATAAGTGCTATGAGATGTATAAAAATTATGTCAGTTGATAGGCTGAATAAATCAATGTTAACCACGTTTAAAAGGCTTCGAAATTGTACTCACTCTTGGATAAATTTGCATTAACTCTTGGGATGTGGGGCTACTGGTCCTATGATTGGAGAAATTCTCGGTCCTTTATTTATCCCAACAATCATATACTTGAGGGCTGCTTAAACAAAACACAACTACACTAATCAGGAGACATAGGTTGCTTGGATCAAACACAACATTATTGCCATCGATTTCAGACACATGAAATTGTGGACTACAAATGACCCCAAAAGCTAATGGGCTTGTATGAAAGCCGAGCTGTCGGTGCTGGCTGCACTTCCTTGGCAGTAAGAGGTTGCTGAAAAAAAACAAGAGATGCGGAGTCCACCAGCCCTTTCCAGCACAAACCCATAGGGGGCTACCAAATCCCTTCTGGACGCGTTAGGGTTTCTAATGGGATCAAAGGGATTCTTGGAATATGAGCAGTATTTCAGAAGTACAGCTGTATTTATTGAAATACAGCACCAGTACTTACTGCATCCGAGACTTCTGCTTACTTTTCAGAGGTAAATCAGATTTGGGTTATAATTAATTAGGTGTGTGCATAAATCAGTACAGCGTTGAATATTCATCCAGTCACCCTGCTATTTTCTGGAGGCTCTCAAGAAGTTTATTCTGCAAAGATCAACTAACAGAAAAAATAATAAAACAGGATTTTAAGAGACTCAGAAGTTATTTTATTGACTGCATTTATAAGTACAGAGTTTGGTTTGTTTCTGCGTTTTTTAATGCAAAGCACTTGAGAAAATCCGTCCTTCTTCCACAGTTTCAGCAGGGAAAGGGTATGTGGCAAATAAATACGACTTATCTACAAGCCGAATTAAGGCCCACATTTTAAAAAGAATCGCATGCTTTTGGATATGGTTGCTAAGAAAAATGGTAACTCTACTTAATCCTTCTTCAAATAATCTCTGACCTACATAATCTCTGGACTATGACACCTGTTTTCATGTGCTGTGAGAGATCAAAAGGACACCTCTCGCTGTTAAGTCTGTATACCCAATTGTACTGTAATAAAAATGAAATATCAATTGATGCATCACACTAAAGGCTTAGCGTCAGATAAATCAAATCAAAAGCTTTTGGTCTTCCTCTTTGATGTATTTGCTGTGCGTTTTTCCTTAACAGTAACCATGCAGGCTTTGGAAGTCCAGCAGGAGTGCAAAGCAGCAGAAAAATCTCAAGAGGGAAAGGCGTCGAGCCGTAAATATCCAAGGGCCAGAGACGTGAAGTGACCAGAAGCGAGCGAAGGAATGAGCTGGGGGCAGAGGGTGTGTGTTTGTGTGTGTGTGTGTGTGTGTGTGTGTGTGTGTGCACACCTGTGTACAGAGAGAGAAGGGTTACATTGATTACACCGGGCAGCTCCAAATATTGTCTTTGAGGGGAGAAACGTGATTAGGGGGCTGTGTTTCCCTCTGGGAGAGAAACACGTTGTAGGGTAGGGTAAGGAATTGATCCGTACTTGATTCACAAGGAACTTTTCCCTTTCCAAAGATTAAACATCATTTTCTAACACCTTTGACAATCGTGTGGGCATACCAACATCTGCACCAGGCCAGGTTGAAGCCCGGCCACCAAAATTGCACCAAAAGCCACTTGCCACCACAGCAGGGCCCTGACCCTAGGATGGTGAGCTGGCTCTTACAAGGCCTCCCTGACCACGGGCATTGGATTTGAACACAGAGAGAGAGAAAGAAAGGAAGAGCAAGAACCATCCCTTCAGTGCCTTCAATTGTTTTTCTGTTTTGTTTCCCCCCACGGTTTATTTACGTGCCATTGTTATGGCGTGTTTTCATTTATGAATTAAAACCAAAAACCAACACTATCTGTACAAGTGGCAACTGAATAACAAAACACAGACACAAAAAAACAACAAGCATTAATGGAAGCAAGTCAGATGTGAAACACTGATGTGGAGCAGCAAGTTATGTAGATGCTGATGTCAGCCAATGTTTTCTTTTTCCTAACATCCATAGTTAGCCTTGGAAGAAACCTGGCCAGGTGCAAATGCCATATGCTTTTTCTTCTGTCCCCAAATAATTTTTTTTCTTCCCGTTTTTATGACAAACCGAGTTATCTCCTCTAACCTGGAAGACTCTCTAAGGCTTGAAGAAACTAACAATGAGTCTACACAGAGGAATTTGTAAAGCAAACAATGGAAAGAAGCACTTAGTGCCTATTCAGTCTGGGACTAACACATACTCTTAAAAAAAGAGTCTTGATTAGGATCTGAACACACCACATTTTCATAATGGGAAATTAGGGCAGCTGAGACTTTGCTTCAGTGATCTCTGGTCAATAAGGAAAAGAATAAATGTTGTTGCTGGCATTGGTGGGACAACATCCCAAGAACAGTAACACCCACACTTGTCTTCCTGAGCAGGGGGAAGGGGAGAAGCAAACCAGGAGGAATTAATGAGTATTCTTTAAGTACTCTTAACAAAGGAAAACAAGAAACAGATGAGGCACACCATGTAAATAGGAGTCCCTTTCCATGTGGAATACACTAAAACAATAAAAAGAAAACAGGTTTGTGAAGAAAATGCATTTTACAACAAACTTAACGGGGCAAATCGCTGTGTACAACATAATGCCCTTACACTGGGCCATCGCTGAAATTTTGCCTTTCCCAAAGAGGACTGCAATGCTACAACACCTGGTACAAAGCACTGGCAGGAAACATCACCTGCTAGCCAGGACTTGTACCCTCCAAGGTTTTCATTGGCAATAGCGGACATAACACTGTCACACCACAGCCTGGCACAGAAAATGCCCTAAACCAATTTCCCGACTCGCTGTACATTAGATAACACCAATTTTGCTTTCTGAAGCACAGAAAGAAACACCACAGTAAGATGGAGCCCTGAATATTTACAAATGCAAAGAAATAAAGGCTTCCACGTGTTATAAGGTCTTTTTAATTAGTTTTATAACCAGGAATACAATTAAAAAAAAGAAAACGCAACCTTCATCATTTGATAAAACAGCGTGCACACGAAGTGCTGTACAGGGTTTGGACAGAATACATTCCACTTAGAAGCACCAATGCCTGTTAACAGTGACTAATGCTATCTCGTGGACCTGTGCATTGATTCATTTATCATCAGCCACTCCTGTATTTGGAAGTTCAACACCGTGCAGATGGACACAGCCTGAGCCACTGTACGCTCCCCTCTGGATATACCTGGGCAAATACAGGCAAGCTAGTATTTACTGTGGATCAACAACTATAATATCCAATAACCACCAGATTAATTTAAGATTAGCAGTAGAATTTTGTCACTTCAAAGATAGTGTGGCTGTCTAAGGAGTTTTATTCACGAGTCCCTTATACTAAAGGGTCTTTTTGGGCAAATTCTTGGAGAAGAATAATTAAAGAAAAAAATCAGAAAAGACATAGGGTATGGAATCAAAATTGAGCTATTGAATGTTGTAGCTTTCCCCAGTTAAAAAATTATTCATCAGCTATTATTCTCATTACCCTAGAAAATCAAACCTCCAAGTAAAGGACGTCTACAAATACCTCCAACATATTGGGGTCTCTCTGGATTAGGCCATTAGGATGTGGAGATGGCAGAGAGACACCTCCACGAACAACTGAGGATTTCTGTCCTTAGACTGGCCTAATGCTCTTCCACTGAGATCCTCCTACACTTTGCAGCAATGTCTGGAGCTGGAAAAATCCTTTCCAGAGCTAACTTTGAGAGACGTGGTTTTCTGTGAGTATAACTGAAGTACGCTGTGAATAATATAGAAAGGAAACAGAAGTATGAGAGATGGCTACGTAAATGAACATTAACGGTTACCACTAACGTTACCTTCAGTTAGAATGAACAACAAGACAACGTTATACATGAAAAATTAGCCTTTATTACAAATGTTTAGTAGTAAGTAAATATTCTTCTTTTTTCTTTTTTTTTTTATTTTTTTCCTTCCTAAACCTAAACAAAGTCAGAAACAAACAAGAAATCGCTCAATTAAAATCTCACTGAAGGTTAACTTCTCAGTAGTTCTACCAGATTTCCTCCACGTCCTGCTTTTAAAATGTCCTGTTTATTGTGCTATCTGCTTTCCTTTAGGAAGATGCTCACCCTCCAGCAGAGATGTGTAGCTATCAAGATGGATGATTTGATTCATTTGTATGAGCAGAAGGAAGAAAAAATAAGTTGTGTCCATCTCTTCATATGAAACCTATTTCTATATATTATGCTTGCACATCATTCTGAGCCTGATATTCTGGCCTTTGAAGCCAATGACAGCTTTGACACTGACTGCAGTGTGCACATCCCAGAAGGGCAACATCAATAATTTCATATTCATTGGTGGAAGTGTTCTTTGGTCACAAGCTTCCTATATCTACCCAGGTTACAGTGTCTCAGAAGCTATTTTTTTTTTACCTTTAAGTGGCTTGTTTCTTTCTTTTTTATGTTTTTTTTCCATGGCTTTCAGATTTTTCTCCTGCATGTATGTATGCAAGTGTACAAAGTTGACACAAATTGTTTCTACGCAGACAGATCAGGAGTGAAGAGAGGACGGTCCTTTATCTTCTGATACCTTTCAGATGTCAGACTGCAACACCTCTAGTCTAAAATGGCCTTTTATTGGAGCCCTGCTGGACAGTTAATTCATATTTAGCGCACTGCATTAAAAAGCTTTCACTGCATTAAAAAGCTTTCAGAATACACAAAATATGAAAATTGTGATCATTATATTACATTATACATTACACTGTAAAGACATTATTCAAAATCAAAGCCCTTTCTTGCTGGGAAAACTTTCAGAGAATAAGTGGAAAGAAAGCCGCTAATGATGCGAGCAAGAGTGTCTGGACAATGACACTTTGCTTAAAAGGCACACCAACAAAAGGCAGGTGAGGTTCCTCTCCTGATAGTTTAAATCTTCCTGTTCCAGATTTCTGCTTATATATGGGTGCGTGTCTGTATGTATATATATATACACACACACACACTAGAAAGTTGAAGAATTAAAGAGTTTTAAATAAATAAGAACCACACAAATGAGGGGGTTGCCGCTGTTATTTTTTTTCCTGCATTATGATTATAATCTAACGATATGATGATATTATTATGCTATTTTTTTTTACTTTATATCATTTCATTGTATAAATGTGAGGCATAAGAATACAAGGTGCATTTATCTTGCCTAAAGGAATTTTTATGGATCTTCTGTGTTCTTGCTTCTTCATAAGGAACGGTCTTTATTTCAAGAAATATAAAAAGAGTTGAGGGTAAGGATGTTCTAACAATCACAATTAAAATTTATTTGACTCTAGGGTTTACAAATTAAGAGCGTGGCATGCACGCCAACACACACACACAGAATGACAGTGACAACAATGGCTGTGATACAGCTCAAACCAAATACTGGTCCCAGCACGGCTGTAATATGCTGATCTTGTAGTATCTATTGTTTTCCTTTTGCATAAGCTTTGTGATCTAATGCACCATTTCCAAAATCTGCACTGTTCTGTCTAAATGGTCCACGGATGATGACAGTAAATGTTAAGAGGTATGAGATGATTACTAACTTCCAGAAAACATTCAACAGAAGATGCCCGTACAGTAGTCACCATTAAAAGTTCAACAGCTGGAGGTTGAAAGTAAAGGTCTTTTCCGCTGTACTGTTTAAAAAAGTATGACTATCACAGTAAAGTTAATTACACAAAAGGCAACAATTGTAAAGATTGCAATAGAGAACACAGTAGATTGTTCGGAAAGTGGATCACATTTTCGGCTAAGTCTGAAATAGTTCTTGCAACGTTGTAAATTCTACCTACTAGAGATCACACGATATAAATCAGACAGAAGAAGTTGTAAAAAGGTATTAAGAGCTTGGTCCTGCATTTCCGATTCCCCAAAATCTACCACAGAAGACTACAGGAATTTTGCATGTTCCGTGACTGCAGGACAGAACCCTCAGAGGACTGCAAGACGTTGCTTCTTTTCAGTACTTACTGTAAGTATTCAATTGATTTTCTTTGGCTTTTAAATTACTATCCCTTAATGTCTATAATGTGAAACCAAACCAAACCCAAACCACTAACAACTCCCCTCTCCCCTCAAAATAGTGCTATAAAATTAAATGAACCAAAACAAATAATAATAATCCCACATATCCAGAAAGTGTAGCTGTTACTTCATTATAAAACTACGGTGCAAAACAGGGGTTTATACTGGTCAGAATTGCGATAGCAATTGAAGATTTACACTGCAGGAGTGACTGCAAGCATTGCTTCTCCTGAACAATAGAAAAATCAAAACCAATTAGGCACTTGTTTTCTTGTTTAGTGAGAGATCGTTCGGTGTGCGTAAAAATGATAGAAATATTAGTTAAAAGAATGGTCTTGAGTGTAGCAATTGTATTGCTCAACTACAGCTACAATCCCTGATTCAGAACAGAAAAACATGTGCTTATTATTTAGCTTACGCTTAAAGTTGTACTGATAGGAATGGACTGGACACATGTTCGAGTGCTGTCCTGAATTGGGACGACTGCTGAAACTGGAGTTTTAAAAGACAATATGGTGGTGAGCTTCTTTTCATTACACTACAATACTAATTTTATCTTATCTGGCTCTGCTCTCCACAATATTATCCTAACATTTCCTAATAAAAAGAAAACAGGCATAAAATAAATAGGATAACCAAAGATTACATAATAAATATGCTACTAAGTGGGAGGAAAATATATTGCAACATAAGGCTCTGTAGTGTTGCACAATCAAGAAATAGTTCCAGGTGCTCCAAAACACAACTCCTAATGTACAACACAAAGTTACCACGATACACCTGAAAAAGATTGGGAAGTAACAGATTAAACTTCTATTACATTAAACGGTTGAAAACATAGCGAGTGGTAATGTGTTTCACTGCCTTTGGAGAACACCACGTGTTCTTTCACTGCTCCAATTGTCATCGGTTGTGAAGGAAAATTGAAAAAGATTGGATTTTTAAAACTCTCATAATAAAATTCCTTCAGACTTATAAAGTTACCAGTGTCCACATTGACTCGTAGCATTATCTCTGAAAGTAAGACAAACTCAGAAATTTTGTTGTCTCCGCTTCTTGGCATCCATTGCATCTAGGATAGGCTGCCTCTTTGCAGTGTACCTCTGACGAAGCTCTTCAATTTCTCGTTCCATCATAGGGTCCAAAGCCTTTAGTCTCATCTGTAATTCTTCTAAACTTAGATTCTTTAACTGTAAAAGAACCAAACAGGCAAACAAACAAAAAGACAAAATAGGTTAAAACCGTGTTACAATAAAAATGAAAACTGCTTTTCATAACCTTTTAATTTACAGTTGCAATGTCATTTTTCATACTGTGTGTGTACATACCTATATCACTGTTTATGCAGTCAGAAGAAGCCTGAGTATGCTCCACAGTAAATAATTTAACAGCATATGAAAACACACACGTATGCGGTAGAGTTAATAAAAAGAAAAAGCAGCAAACGCTTCGCATACCTTGTAAATAAACTGTGAATAGACATAGGCCTAGAGTTAAACTCCTTAGGCTGAAAAAAATGCATGCCATGCTGTACAAGATGATATTCACATACATACATTATACTGATTAATCAAATACTTCTTCACTGAATTCAGCCTCCCATAGGAACCTTAAGACATAGAGAACTGCTGGAAGGAATAGCCTGGCAGGTTTGGAGGTTTCTGATAAGAATGAGAAGACACCTGTGTTCCTCTACAGACCACTGCCAGTGGTTAAATAATGCACAAAGCAACCTTCTGAATTCGTGGGAGGGAGTTACCTTGCCCGTTCTCTTTTCTCCCAGTGTTCATGAGTTCATTACATTTCATTCATTAAGTGCAATGGGTCATACACCAATAAATCCCTCCTCTGGCCACCTGGCTGCTGCAAGTAAAGGCTGGGATCTCGGCAGGTACCAGGGCACGTCGGGTGTCACTGCCCCATCTGCTCTCACAGGGCAGGATCTACATTTGAAATATCTTCCTTTGGTTAGCCTGTTTTTTTGTTTTGTTTTGTTTTTTTCCTAAGCAAGTGGAGTGCCTCTGCATTCCTCTCTCTTGTCGGCATTGCCTATGTGCCAATTACTCTTCAGTCAGCGATCAGTGTGGCACACATCAACGGATTGCAAACAGCACAGAAGTTCACCCCAGGAAAGAGGCAGTCTATATTTTGTTTGCAAATATGCTGGCATTGCAAACAAGCACACCACCTAACGCAGAGGAAAAAAAGACAACATTTTCTGAATCAACCTACTAATGAGTCAATGCTTCGTTTATGAATCTAGGGCAGTCTTCCATCAACACCGTCTGATCTGCTTTCCCTGAGAAATGAAATGCTACTTTTGATCTTTATTTTTATCAGCTTCTGAGGCATGTAAATTAGCAGCACATATTGCTACATACGGTCCAAACCCCGGAGCTATGACTTCCACCAATACACGACGGTGTGCGTAGTAAACAAATAACTTCAAGTCATAATCCACAGGGAGTGGAGCCCAGAAAATCATACGAAAACACAGAGGAAAAGACACCCGTTTTCATTCAGTGTTGTTTAAAGAATATGACTCCTATGAAAGAGAGAATTAAAAGCCAGAAGTCAAAATATCTTCCAGGACCAAAGATCCTCAGACCAGCAGCAGCTTCAGACACCCCAGATGTGCTCAGCAGCTCATCATCGCAAAGACAAATGGCACCTTTCGCTTCTTAGGAGGGAAGGAGTTGCCCCCCAAATAATTAAATACCCATATAATTAAACAGTCTGGTTTACTACTCTTCTCCCATCTGATAAATGCAAGGAAGGACAGGAGAAAGGAATCATAATTTCTTGGTCACCACAACACTTACAGGAAAACACCTTTCCACTTTCAGAAAAAGAAGAGATTAAAAAAAAGTTCTCTTTTTTAGCCACTTGGTAAATGCAACCAGCACATTACAGACACTTTTCAGTGAGGATATTCTTTAAAGAAGTGAGGTGTCAGAGGAACTTGCAGTATTATAAGAGGACGTAACGGCACTGATTCCCCTCTAACCGACTGCAATCAGCACAGATGAGAGACGCAATAAAACCATGGTTTTTAGCATGTCTGGGAGGAAAAAGTCTACGATTCTATGATATGTAGCTTCATGGACTAGCAAATGGGGTAAGGAAAGCATCATCAATAACCACTCGTGTGTTTGTGACAAGTGTCACTGATGAAGTCTCCTGTCTGGTCTGGGTCAGCCACTTACTCCCTCTGAATCACTGCTGTAGACATCAGGCTTGCACTGCACGCAGTAGACTCGAATTCATGTGATCACATAATTATTCTGTGCTGAAAGACATACATATTTTTTAAAAATAAATTGTCAGAGAGGAATATGACGGGTACGCTTTTATTTAAATTTCAGTCAGGAAGCAGAGCCAGCAAACAGAATTAAATAATCTTTAAGGATCACAGGCAGCTGGGCTGGAAATTAAAATACGAAGAGAATGAATTTTTAAATCCAGAGAATGAGAATTGTGCAGAGTGATCTCAGTCACGTCACCCAGGGGACCCAGGGAACTGCAGTCCTCATCTGTATAAACGGATGATGCTTGGGACACTCAGAGGAAGCAAATGACAGAAAACAGGGAAATGAAGGATCTGAAAACAGAGTTATGAATCTCATCTATCTGGCTTCAGATGCTGGATTAGACAGGAGCGGTCAGAGAGCTCTACGTACCATAGAAAACCACTTAATCTCATCTAAAAGCTGCAGCTCATTTTGGGATGTGTGTGTTTGTCTGCACGCACGTCTACGTCTCTTCAGCAAATTGCAGAATATTTTTTCTTGACTTCTGTGTTATGGATATTACCTCCCGAACCCGAAAGCTTGCAAAAGAGCAAACACTGAATGCAACAGCAAACGTTAAATGAGATGCACAGAAACAACTCTCAAACAGGAAACGTAATTATCCCTATGCAATTTATTCCCCTGCATGATGAATATTTTGATTCGATTTCTTAAAGCGATGGAGCTTGGCACTCCCGTTTACTTTCACCTGCAATCAGCCTGCAATTTAAGCAGCCAGAACTGATTTCCCCGTGTAGTTTGTTGTTACAGGGGCAGCCTTCAGAGAATGGAGCTTCTGGAAGGCAAACAGAGCATCTGCCTTCACTGGGACCCTTCGTATCACCTGGGAATCACTTTGGGAAAGGAACAGTCCCAGCTGAGCCTTAGAGCACCATGAACCTATCCATTACATACAACAATACATAAATACATAATATTCAGAAAAGCTGTGTGCATCTGTTTTATACACTGACTCCTTTAGAGTGGCTACGTATACTCAGATTTCCAGTAGAAAAACTAGGTGTGTAGAGAAAAAAAATCTTTTTCTTCTATAAGGCGTATTTCTTAGCTAAAGGAACTTAAAATGTGTAAGGGAGGCAAGGAGAAAGATACAAAGCAAAGCCAGATAACACTGAAGAATTTCTTCCACAAGCTAAAAGATTCTCAAGACACCATCCCATCCAAAGAAGCCCCAGTGAAACTCTATTAAAGGATGTTGACTGCCTACAAAGAGACCAGCTAGAAGTTTAGAATTATTGTTTTCAGTTGCTGAAATTGTTGTTTTCAGTCGCACAACACCACCACACACTGTGCACTCTCCTCTTAGAAGACAGAAATGTGGAAACCTGGTGTACCTCATCTTAAGATTTTAGAAAGTAGGACACCAATTGTCTGCCTCTTCCTGGCTCACTCTTCAACTTATTCATAATTGGGTCAGTTTTCCAAGAAAGGCTACGTGTAGAATTCAAAAAGCAGCAGAATGGATTCAGAACCATTATCTGGGTTTTTAAGAAGTGGTCATAAGTGCTGTAGCTAAAGATAAACTAATCCAGTGGTATAATACAAGGTAGCTGGATTGCAGTGCAGTTTTACCATTTCATCAGAGGATGATTTTCTAGAAGAAAACATTCTTATTCTGGTCAATATTGGCTTCAGGTAGATTGATTTTTATTACAAGTCTTCAAACAATGCCACAGAAGGAATTTTCTCCTCCCATACCGATGTGATCATCTCTTAGAACTGAAGTCCAGCAAGAGAAGTACAACAAATTTTATTTTTATTTTTTTTCAGTCTAACTTCTTGCAGCCCAGATGGACCAGTTTCATTTGGATTGGCATTTTCAGCAAAGAATAATTGCTTGCAGTCAATACTTCTGCCTGCAGGAGGACCCACACAATACCTTACATGTTCTGTTGGCAATCCTGGTCAAATCATATTGATGAAGATTCAGGTCAAAATGGTCAATTGGAAAATATGTATGTGTTGCTGTCTAAATACCAAAGCTCTCTGGTAATACGGTGAGAAGGAAGGAGATGGTGTACAACCAAAAGTGGACTCTCAGAAGTCATCAAGTCAAGGAGCACAACACAAATCCTGACTACCTGTGCCCAGCACAGGAGTCAGGAGGAAGGAAAAGTATCTGAGATACTTGGTGGTGCCTGCAGACCACAAACTGCAGCGAAGGGGTCTGGGAAAGAGTCTGGAATTCATTAACTAGTCTTGGCCAGCACATATCCGTAGCCATCCAAACGTTTCAGGGGGCGAAATCCAAAGTTTTGGTGGATGTAGCACACTATAATCTTAATCCACCCTTGACAGATAACAGAGGTAAATAAAAGCTCTAGGCCTGTGATGTTTTCAATATGATAAAATTAGATTTCATTAGTAATTCCATAATGCATGAATTGCCATTACAAACCTCCACTCTATCAAACTAAATTATGGAATACTGCCATTAAGCTGGTGCAACGAAAACAAGCAAATGTATTTTCAGGGTCTAAATTGTTAAGAAAATAGATATTCAATCAAAAAATAATCTGTATCAAGTTTGTTGTGTTTACTTGAAAAAACAAATTCTTCCTAGCAACTGCTTAAATGAATCTTACAGATGCAACATGCCTTATTAGAGGCCTTTGATTAAAAAAATATGGATTGTTAATACTGTATTCTGAGTCATCTATTTTCCCATCTGCTAGTAATTCCTACAATATGAACTATCAACAGAATGGCTAACAACAATAATTTTCTATGGCAATTGCAAAAGTGGGTTGCCTATAGCACTTTCTAAGATTTAACCAGTGCATGCCTCAGATTGTTTTGTGTTGTTAGTGGCCTCGGGTAAGAGAAACTCTCCGCTGTAGCTGTTCCTTTACCTTTGCAGAGCAGCTTTCTTCTCTCTTTCGGAATGAGATCCACTGGTGAGTTCAAAATCCTTTTTACCAATGTAAAAAGTTAGGCTAGGGTCAGGATGCAATTCAAAGTAAATTACAAAGATAAAAGGTGGGTCTCTCCAAATCATTTTTCTGGTCTCTGAATTCATACCCCAAACCCAAAAGCTCACGTATGTGGTTGTTTTTTTTTCTTTTTTTTTGGATAGCTTTTTTTCCTACATGCAAGGAAATATGCCACAGTTACTGTCAGCTGCTCCCGTGCAGTGACAAGGGGAGAACTGCTGTGCATATACATCAAAACATACTGACCTGGTAGTAGCATTGTCGGGCAATGACCTACTTGAAACACCCACTAGCCACACATCAGAGCTCTGAGCTGCTCTCTCCGCACGCCTGTTGTTGCTAGAACAGGCAAATCAGTCACAAGAAAAAAAAACTTGGACAGGGAAGAGCATTTATTTCGGTACGTTTGAGAAACAAGCATCTTTGATGCAAAACAGAAAATTTGGGATTATATAAAAAAATATAACAAATATAAAAAAGAACTTAATTTACTGTCACTGTTTTTGACAATTTACGGGAGGGAAGAACCAGTAGCCTAATATATCATTTTCTTTTATTCCGCAGGACTACCTTAAGCATTTTGAGGGTTAAAATAAGCACATGACATTATGAGAAAATTAAACAGGGACAGCTTCAATTAATTTTTAAAAGTCCTTTTAGGAATAAAATTGCATATAAATGTTCCATGATTAATTCCTGTCTTTACTACTAGAACCCTTTCTGTTCATACATTAAAACTGTGTATCATTTTAACAACACAAAGCTTAATCTCAGTTACTATCACCAGCATTTCTCAGCTTCATACAAAGTTATATGGAAATAGCAAATCACCACCAATAAAAAATTAGTTTTCTATAACATTAGTGCATGCTATCATTTGCATACCTTTGTTGCATACTACCCAGGGCTTTTCCTTTAAGTACAGTAAGTACTGCCAATCCTAAAATTCAAGAATTACGAGCTGGGTCCTTAACCTTCATTAAACTACCAATAAAAAATTAGATTCCTAAAATGATAATTCCTTGGAGGGGGGAGGTGTCTTTTTACTTCCTTTTTTATTTCCGAGTCACGAGGAGGCAGCTAGAATCAAAGCATTTCTGCAATTGTAACAGCAAAATAGTTCAGGGGAAAAAAAAATCTAGGAGCCTAAAACTTTAATGAGCTACCTTGACTACAGGAATTGACATCTAAGGAAAAACACAAGTCGTCATGAAAAGCAGTGTAAAAATGATACTGAAACTCTTGCATATTGCAATTTTACAGTCCCTGACAACACTCGTCATGTAGTATGTGTTTATGCTTTATCATATCCTAAGCAGTTTAAATATCATTTACATTGTTTTTACTACTAAAGCCGCTGATGTTCGTGTGGTTGGGGGTTAAGAATTTTCACTAAAAGGCATAAAACAACATAAATACAGAACCTGAACATAGGGAAACAAACGGCAAGCAATGTATCCCAGAAAATCTGGTATAAAAGATCTATTAATAGGTAATTTTGAGATCAATTCTTCACTATCTGATAGATAAAAGAAAAAAAAAAAAAAAGCCTACCAGTCTCTCTTGCTTCTGTCATTTAGAAAGTGTATTCTTACATTATACACTTACAACTGAGTCTCATGAAGCACGATATTTTAATTTGCTTTTGTGCTCTCTCTAGAATTGCATCATCCATCACAGACATTTTTCAAAATGACTTTTGGAGTATCACAAGCAAAAAAAATCACCATTTGAAATGCCTTAGAGGGAGACCTTAGTGATTTTCTTTTTTTAAATACTATGATTTTCTATATCAGGCATCTCAAGCTTCAGTTAGCCATGAAATATACTATATATGTTTAATGGAGTTCCCAACAGAGTAAATAATCTAAAGCTTAGGAAAAAAAAAACTCCATCTGGGTATTTATGATGATATTTAAGCTGGGGGACAAATATCACACACTGCTGATAGCAGAGCAGCTGCCACACCTGATCTAAAAGCACACAGGATCTCCCTCTGTCTCTTTCTGATTGTAGGGGGGAATTAAAAAAAAAAAAAGTTTTTCAAATATAAGCCACATAGATATCAAGTTTTAAAACAAAAAATGAATTCTGCAGCTAGAGTTTTTAATGTACTAGATATGTAGTATCTAAAAGTTGGCATTTTATATTTATTAATGTGTGGATACCCAGGGCAAGCACTTTTAGTTGTCCTTCATAATTAGCTCAGCTATCAGCAGGTACATCACAGCACACTGAAGGCTACAAGGACTCCGTATCCCATTTCAGCAAATTGCAATCATCATTCAGCTATAAAATGCAGACGTTACTTCCAAGTTTTTTCAAGCTAAGGCACTGCCTCTTGACATTTGATTCTTCCATGATAAGATTACTTATAAAATGCTCAGAAAACAACATTTTTATATCTTTTCTGAAGTTCTGTTTATCTACATGCAAATGCGAATTGCACTAACTACTGAGATACAAAAGATTTGGGATCAGAACCATTTAAAAAATAAAATTCATTTAGCTAAGGACCCCCAAACGTAGCAAAGATATAATAAAATATTAAGTCCCATTTTTGCTACAATATTTTGTAAATGCAAAACTATATTTGGAAGTAAAGGCATTAAAGTATGACATAAGTTAAGTCCTGAAGTTAAGAAGAATTAAACAGCATTAAAACCTGCAAATTCCTGAAATACATTATGATATCATTTAAAGCTATTTAACTTTAACAGTTCAATTTAAGATATGAAATTTTAAGATATTTAAGACATGAAAAAGAAATTAAACACATTAAATAATCAGGATCGCTGTAAGGCACACGGGATACATACATGCAAAGTTAAAGTCAGACACAGAAAAATGTTTAACCTGAAGAGCAATGGAAGAGGCTTGAAGAATTTTAAACTAAACCTTAAACCTCAGTGTCCTAGTGGATCAACCCAGGCGGATCTCAAACCTCTTAGAAATACAGAATGTCCGTGCCCCAAACTAAAACAAAAACAGATATAGCAAAACTAAGTTTTCCTGACACGGAAAGTCTGTGGGAGGACGGCCTCCCCCCGGCCCTAAATGCACACACAAATTCTTATCTTGTTTGCCGACAAACCCTGACTCGGTTATATTCTTTATAAGGAAGAAAGCTCAGTTCGGTTTGAAATAGCCTGTTCAGAAGGGTTCGAGGAAAATAACATCATCTTTAATAAATGGAAAAATGATAGACACACTGTTTGCTGGTTTTCATTTCATGCAGAAAGCATTCTAGCAGTCACGTCTGACAACGTATAGGTTTCAACCGCTTTGGGTACAAGACGGACAGGAAAAATCTTATGTCCAGAAATTTAGGGTAATTTATAGGCAACAACAGCCAGGTTTCTTTTTCTCTATGGGAAGGAAGAAAATACAGTGAAGACAACAAGCAGACAGCGAAAGGGAGACATCATTTGATAGAGGCCTGAGATACACCAGAAAGGGCCGAAGATGAATGCAGCAACTGGGCAAAGCCAGGGCTGAGAGGAGAAGTTTAACCCAGCTGTTAGTCACAGCAGGAAGAAAAAGAGACCCCTGCCCCACAAAAAAACACACAGATTAATGCCCTGGGGACAGGGGAGATGGAAAGGAGGACAGCCAAACCTAGCTGAGGGGGGCACAGACACGGGGCCTGCGGATGTTGCACAGGGCCCTGCAGCAGGGGAACAAGGCCCAGTCCCACATCGCTGCCCTGCAACGACAGCTCTGGTGGTAGGAAAACCGATCGAAATCCGTCAGGAAACTTTCTTAACATCTTCAAGAGCTCCGAAGATTTTTGGAAATCTCTTTACAAGCTGAAGGGACGCTCTAATTCTTCCTAACAACACAGCTGTTTCACTGAAGTCTTATCTGCAGATCGGCCAGACGCTGCGGAGTTTCTGCAGGCTCGCTGAAGTAGAATCAGTTTTTCTTTCGATGAAATGCACCAGCCCTACCTTTATGAAACACAATTTTAATTAAAAAAACACTGAGCACCAAATAATCTTTAGCCAACCTGGCGAAATCCACATTCCAATGGACTAAATGTCAGACTAAAAGACAGACTCGATGCTGTCTTGCTTCTAGTCCAGACTAGATTAGAGATCTAAAATAAATTAGCAAATACAGAAATCGATAACACAACACCACTAAGCTTGCAGGTTTTCAGTAATACACAGTGTCTTATCCTTTAAAAACAAGTAGTACACTACTCTCACTACAAGTAACACACTAAGAAATATCCTGAAAGTACGAAAAGATAGAACAAGATAATAATTAAAACACATGAATCAAAAGGCCCATAAACCAAAACACACGCGCAATATTAAATAACAATAAAAAGCACCATCATTGTAATGAACAAGAAACGCAGGCTATTTCAACATTGACACACAATCTAATTCGATTATCTAAAACACAATCCACCCTGTGAAAAGTGTGATGCTTGCTGTATTATTAGTGTAGAAACCTCGTTTATTTACTGAACAAGATAAAATGACTCAGTGGCATATTCACTTACTGAGTCCCAGAATTGCCAAAATCACTTGCCAGAGAAATATTTTATTATCAAATATTTTGTCTATGACTCAAACATTCATGTGATTAAGCCAAAAATTAGCTTTCTTACCTTCACAGTATTATCTCCTAGGACAGTCTACAGCATTCGATCTACTTGCTTTGCCACAGAGTGCAGAACATTAGTTTGTTTAATCAGGTTTTTTTGATTACAGTTTGCAGATATAGTTGTGGTTTATTACGATGAGGGAAAAACATTAGACAGAGCCAACCTCAATGCAAACAGGTACTGTGGAAGCTTTTGTGACAACACTGTCAATTAATCCCAGTCCCAATTCATAGCACTCACTATTCCACTTCCGCATCTCTGGAGCAAATTACATCAATTATACAGCCCACAGCAAGGGAATGGTACAAGCTCTGCAAACCCTCCGGCCGTATGATGTGACCCCAGTCTCAGTAGAATCCTTCTGGCCTCTCTACCCACTGCTGTTTTTCAATTCATTTTACTGATTATCTACATTTTGGTTGTGTTTCAAAAAAAAAAAAATCAGTCAAGGAAAAAAAAAACACGCCATAAAATATTATTAATTGTACAGTATCAGTAAAAAAAGGAATATAATAATAAAATCTTATTCATTACATAGTGCATCAACAACGAATTTACTACATGTACTGCACTTGAAGTTGAGATGGCTGTAACTTCAAATCTAAGTCCTTCTCCTGAAAAACACTGTTGGAAATCTAATCTAGGTTTTAAACCTGGTTAGCATTCATAATTTGGAAACTGAAGTAAAACCAAGGGCCTTGTCTGCATTATTTCCAACTCTAACCATCAGGGCAGGAAATATTGAAGAGCTCCTATCAAGCTCCAACTCACGCCAAACAATCCATCCAGCACATTCCTAGACTGTATAAAAAGGATAAGGAAAATGTGAGCCAGACAAATGCACTCCTCAAATGCAAGGTGTCAGTACTCAGACAAAATCTGTGCTCAATTCAGTCAACCATTATGCAGTTCACAGGCTCATCTTTGAATAAAATTATGTTTCACAACTGCACTTTCAGAAGTAATTAAAAGCTGATTTCAATTTACATTGCCTTGTAAAAGCAGTTCAACTGTCAAGACCGTCTTCAGGGTAGTGCTTTTCCAAAGTACAGACAAAAATATAAATGTTAGAGTTATTAAATGCTCTTGCAATTTATTTAAAATGCATCACTGGGTTTTCTGCTCGCAGCACATCTATCCCTCAGTATGAATGGCATGCTGTATTCAGAGACATAACACTGAGCACACACAAGGTACAAATTAATGGGTCTGATCAGCTATTAAGTGTCATTGCTCAGAGCCTGAAGAACAGAGAGGGTGTGAACAACTCCCTCATCACCAACAGATCTAATGCATATGCATGAGTGCAAACGCAGGGAGACACAGGGTTAGTGTCAGACAGACTGAGTATCTGTCCTAGACTTTCTGTATTAAATATGAATTTAGCAACACACATGGATTGCTTCTTGATACAGTTATTGCACATATCTGGGTGCAGACATTAGGACTTACTACTGAAGAAAAATTACTCAGAAAAAAACAAATACACACTACACATTCTTGAGTTGATGCTAATGAAATTCACCTTATGTGGCATAAGGTTGCAATATAAAAGCATCAGTATCTTTAAAAGGTTAACATATTAAATGTCACAACTACAGTGCCTTATCAAGTAGTTTAAAAACTGGTTTTAAAATACAGGAATAGATTTTAAGAACTGTAGAAATGCAATAACTGAAGGACTTCCCAACACTGGTCTCCTCTCCCCTTTCCATCTGTATAAAAGAGAGGGATATTTCCATTTGTAAGCTCGAATGATTTTCCATGTAGAATCTACAGGTGACAGAAAAATGGATTTTGGCTTTAAGCCACTATCTTCAGAAAAGCTATTAGGGTTTGAATGCAAACTGCCTTGATGAACTGCCACACATATCGAATAGTGGACCGACTAGCTAATTCTCTTCTTCCAGAAGAAAAAAGCTGCCAGATCTGGTTTGGATGGGTGAAAAATTATACCTCCTTTTCTACTTACTGTCTTCGAGACTTGCACTGCTGCTGACAGAGCTGAAGACCTTGCATTCTTATGGTCTGAAATCACAACTTAATCAAAGCCTAGATGTCCCAGCATCCTATCATCAGAGAAGTTACACTAACAACTTAAGAACGCTACGCACATGGATAAGGCAATGGCAGGTTTTTTTGACGCCGCTGAGAAGGTAAGGTTTTCATTATAATATTCCTAGTTAATCCTATCCACATATGAGCACACAGTTCAGATTACACATACCATATACTTTCTGAGAATTCACGATGTAAAGTGAAATGTATTAGAGAAAAAAAATTATTTTGGCAAATTATTGTTACAGGTGAATGTCAAATTCACCAAAGGCTTTATTAAAAGGCACCATCAATATAAATAATGACTTCAAAATATTTTTAAAATTTCAACCATATCAGGAGATATTTTAAAGTTGCAACACAGTATACCGTATAAAAAAATGGGCTTGTTGAACCTTTAATTTTTAAAAATAATTAATTTGATAGTTTTCACTCTCACTAATGATTCTGACTTTAAGCCCTCATTTGCAGAATTGGTTTCTTGCAGCCCTCAACCATTTTGAACTCAAACCACATTCCTCTTTGCCCCATCAGTTTTTTATAGAGATATTTTGGTATTTTTGTGTATGTTGTGTGGATTCTTGTGGATTCCTCTTTGCCCCCTCTTGCTTTAAACACAATCTTCTGTTGGTTTTGACATTAATATGTCCCAATGTCTTCCATTCTGGGAGCTTGTGCTTACGCCATCTGATGGTCTGTATCACACAGGGAACTCTGGTAATTGGGAACCACACACCTACTAGCTTGGCTGATGAGGATGTTGCTAGAATTAACAACATTTACCAGATCTTGGCCATTAGCATAACAATAGCAAATGAGAAGCTTCAATAATTTAATGATTCTTTTTTTCCCCACAAATGGATTCTATTAATACGCTCCCAAATAGCATCTCAGTGCATAACCCCTTGTCTAGGCACTGCAACATGATAAAAAAAAAAAAGAGAGAGAGAATTTAACTTAATCATATTAATTTGCTAAACTATGCTGAACATATTTCATCTCTTGCTTAGCAATTAGTACCACAATATTTTAAAAAGTAGCCACGCTGCTTGAAAATTGACAGATTTGCTATTTATTGTTGCTATAACAACCATAGACAACTGTATAAGAAAATACCAAGCAATAAAGGATAAAACGCCATAGAAACAGATAAGAATAGAACAAGTCGTGTCAGCAGTAGCCTGAAGGAAAATTTTACGCACAAACAAGTTCATGGATAGACTTATAAGAAGGTGGGCAAACAGAAAAGGGCAGTTAAGGTGGGGAAACCAAAAAGGTAGTTACATGGAATATTACCAGTGTTCTCCAACAGAGATTACATGCAGATTAGTTGAAACCTCTGAGAAAACTAAAACACATTAGATGAAATTTTTTGAGAAAACATCCAGCAGAGATAATGATACAAACTCATTTCAGATTTTTGTTTTTTTAAATCTCTTGCTTATAATACTAGCGCTGCAGTGTCACACTATATAAATAGTTAAAAGCCCTCAAACCCAGAATACAGTAATAGCTAAATTGCTGCCAGTTCTACATGGTTTGCTAAAATTCCCTCCAGCAGAAGGAACTAACAATTGACTTAGGAAGTTACAAAGGAATTCAAATGTAGGGATCTATTTTCCTGTAGGTCAACCCACTACTGCACTGTATAATAAATGTAAACACGAAATGATATCATTTCATCTCTGCTCCTCACCTTTCCAACGACCTTTCCGAGAAAACATCCTGAAGCCTGAATTTTGTTTGACATGGAAGTCATACAGGCTGGATAATATGACATTCCTACCTACAAGCAAAACACCTTTAATGCATTAATTTCTCCCAAAATAAAAATGAATGTTAAACAGATACCTCTATATCAAAGCTAGAATCAACGCGCGGACCAGTCAAAAAATCAAAGTTTGGATACAGTAGAAGAAATAATGCATTTACGGCTCTTTGTTCAAAGAATTAACAAAGCCAAAATTGAACTTCCATCTAGTGAAACTCATTTCTGGATGTCATCCACTGACTCGCATTGAGAGTACAGTCAAGAAAAAAAAAAAACAAAAAACACTTTCTTTTCACATCTCTCTTGTTTCAAAGAAGGACAAAAAAGCAGATGGGATTAAAATGGAGCTTGAACCAAAGATGGTGAGTTTAGATTTGATTCAGCAGACATATGGAAACCATTACATAAAGAAGGGAATTCGTGCATTAAGAAGTTAGTTCAGGTGAGATGCAACTAAACCACAGACAAATCTGAACAGAAAGGACGTCTTGATTTGCTGATAATAAAACAGCAGTAGATTTGGGGAGCTGTCTGAAAAAGGGTAGAGATTAAGGAAACAGCTTCATTTTACACTTAATCTGATCTAATGACAGGAGGTAGCCAAAAGGGTCAGTCCTACTGTGTGAAACCCTCAGGCTCCTGACTGCTTCCTTCCATGAGCTCTACCAATTTGCAACTGCGGGGCAAGCTGGGATTGAGGGCACGGCACGGGGAGGCAGATGTTTGGTGAGCAAGCTGGGCTGGCTCACCTCACTGGCTTCTGATCAATACAGGGAGAGTCACAGAAACCAGCAGGTGCCCCCTTCTGCCCTGCCTCTCACCCCATAACCCCATTTCATCCGTGCATGAGGGTAAGGTGTCCCCATCTATCCCTGCTTCCAAGCTACTGGGTTGAGCATTGACCCACAAGCAGGCCTCAGACCACAACCCACACCTCAATTAATCTGTGTGCCTCTTCTCAGACAGCAATTATTTCATTTTATTTAAGAAATTTACAGCAAATTAACTTCCTTCAACACCTCCACCTTAGTCGGATTTGGACAATAATGCTCCAAAGTTACCAGGACAAACAGCACCATCGTGTAAGTCTCATTTCTTCAGGAAACAGACCAAAAAAAATACACGGCTAGATTGCAAAAGATTTTTCTCTGAACAGGGCAATTAAAAATTAGAAACACCAACATGATTAAATGTTAACAGAAAACACAAAGTAAAACTGAATATCCCATTTGGGATAAGTATAAGTTGGGGAGGGCAGTCAGAAAAACTTACGAAAGATGGTCATGCTTTCACGACAAAGTGAGTAAAATTGATTTGATACACTACAACTACTAAAGAATTAATCGTATAAAATATTTCCCCCAAAGCTTTGGCAACAGGATTGGTAGTTTCCTCAAATTCAGTCTGCAAGGAGAACTGCAAGCAAGTAACCTAAATACGGCAGCGAGGGATTCTGCAGAAGGGTGGGAATCAAAACAGAGGCTTTTCGCTCGTTCTGGTATTCACATCCCTTTCGAAGAAACGCAGGGATGGTGTATTCTCCACACATTTTGGGATTCATGTTACATTTGACAGTGGAATAACAAGACTGCCCTACATATACCAAAAATAGCAGGGGATCTCAGAACCAGTCAAGCGGTAGGTGAAAATGTAATGCAAGCAGGCAAAGCTTTTGTACCAATTATTTCTTGTGGCTTTCTAGGTGCTACTAAATTTGTTACTTACTTGAACAATATTTTTTAAAATGCAAGATACACACAGTAAATGCTGTGGTATCCGCAACAGACTGTACAATGCCTGCTTTTGGCAACTGCTTTTTAAAATTCCATCTTACAAAATAAGCCACTGCAATAATTTCTTACATTTTTATGTATCTGATAACATAAACTACAAATGTCATGAGCAAAATGAAAAGAGAATAAAGGCAGAAGAACAACAGTCTAGGACCAGATTATTTTATTCTCTGCAAATTTGCTCTTCTCCCATTACAAAAAGAATGCAAATTATGCCTTAATAGTGGATGTAAATTGGAATCCAACCAAGCACTGCAGTTGTCACATAGCAATACATTTTAAAACATGATCTAACTCATCAAATGTCTTTCTAAAAAGCCTTCACACCCCTGAAGAGGAAGAGATACTGACTTTAAAGAAAAAGCCTAAGGTGTCACTGGGAGTCCACTGACAGCCTGTCCTTTATGCCGTGTTATCACGCAGTCCTGCCCTGCTTTCAATTAACTGCTTGGGCAGCCCATGGCTTAATTTGGAAGCATTCAAAAGGTTTTTGAGAAGTCTTCAGTGATTTGGCATCACATCTCCTCACCACTGTGCAAAAGCACCACTTTGCCTTTGCATTTTCATCAGAGCTATCACAAGAACTGCAGCTCTGCTATTCATATACTGCTTTTAATTATGGGATGTTTCTGGCAATCTTAACTCTTCAGAAAATGTTTCAGTTTAAATATTTCAGCAAGGAAACTACTATTTCACTTTTTACTACAGATTTTGCTTGATCATTAAAAAAGCTTTTATTCTAATTAGTTGCGTAAGTCACAACCACAATCTCATTAGGAAACATTTCACCAGAAAATGCATGTTTATTATGAAATTCTCTCTCCTATAATTAAATAATAATTTAAAATTAAATAATAAAAGGCATTTGTGGACATACTTATTTACATATATGTAGATAAATATACATACATATATATGAGCAGGGCAAAAATCTGTATTACAAAGTAAGCTACTTCATTGCCTGCTACAACTTTCCAAGTACTGAGATTTTACACCACCACAAGAAAAATGTATCTTACTCCTGAAGTAATTACTGTTTTTACTGGTAATGACTGAAACACTTCATACTATGAAACTTGTAACACTGAGGTCAAAATGTGTTACTAAAATGACATGCTAGGGCTATTCCCAGCCGAAAGTGGCAAACCCAAGCCAGCAGGGAGGCTTTTACTCACTGCCATCCAGGCCAGCACGTGTCTAGGACCACGGGATGCGCTATAGCAATACCTAAGCCATAAGGCTGATGGCTTTTAATGAAGAAAAGATTGAAATGCAGTCAAACTGAATGTAGATTCCATATTTCACATCATTATCACACGTCAATTTAAAGGATTTGACTAATTTCAGGAGACTACTTAAAATTTCCAAATCAGAACAAAATTTCAAAATCTGAGATGGCTCCTATCAATGACAAGGCTCTGACTGAGCACGTTGCTGTTTAACCTTAAAAAACATACGCTCTGAAAGGAAGCATTTCTTAACATAAGCCTCCCACAAATAAGAAATGAAAGCCCTTTTACACTCAATTCTGAAGTCACCTTGTATTTCTACTCAAGAAGGAAGAAATAAAAAGGAAAACTTTGAGAGCAAAGACAGGAAGCTCCCTATTCAAGATTTACACAATTGTCCACCCAGATACTAACTTCCTAAAGCATCAGTGCAGCATGAGACTTCCTACTGTAACATCACTGTAGGTGACCTGCATTCACTAAAAATCATTAACAAAACAAGAGCAGCAACACAGCAGACTTCACAATTTCCATAAAATAAAATGCAGCACCGTGTTATCGTTGTTTACATTAACTTGCAGATCACATTTAACAATCTCAGACATTTACCAACCTCCTGAGATGTTTCCTGTAAGCCTCCCCAAACTGATGTAAAGTCCTGCTGTATTTACAGCAAAATTCTCTCTCTTGCCTGCTTCACAAATGGACATGTCTGCTATTAACAGCATTTTTACTTTGTGTTTTCCCACAAATCAACATATGCTTTTTTTCTATTGTACAAATGTCACAAAGATTTAACAGCAACCACCAGAGCAAGCAGAAACACTCCCTTGGAGAACGCACTGGGAACGAACATCCTGCAGAGAAGTATGTAAGACATTACACATACATAAAGATGTATATTGCATGTCCACAAATGTATCAAACACAGCAATTCAAGTTAAATTTCACCAAAGGTCAGTTGTGATCACAGACTGCTTGGCACTAAGCACCATGTATTTAGAGGAGCACAAGCCGACCAAAGCATGAAGTTTGCTGGCACAGTCAGATAAAAATTAATATTAAAACATATGGATAAGCCAGCCAGCTTTCACTTGAATACCTGACACATACTCAACTGATAACCACCTGCATTCAAAGTCCTTGGCAGCTTTGAAATGTCTTTTTTTTTCCTTCCTCTCTTTGCTTCTTTCCTTCTTTTTTTTTTTTCCCCTCCCTTTTAAAGAATAAAATACTCTTTAAGCTATTTCCCATCATATCAAGCACAAACATGCTTTCATTTAACTTCAGGAATGGAATGTGTCTTATTTTGATCTTTCACCTTTGTTCAGTTACAGAAACTTGTATTGCTGATAATAAGAGGCAAACCAGATCTTACTTAAAATATGATTTATGTGATGTGTTTGTATATTCTCAGGGACACTGCTTTCCAAATTGATAATTACTTACTTAAAAAAAAAAGTTTTACTTGTGGTCAGTCCTGCAAAGACAACTGGCAGGATCGCCAGCCTCCTGAGTCAGTAGTTTCATACATCAGGCACTCATTAATTTTAATTTCTAGCTGAAAAACTCTAGCAAGCTTCCAATAAATCATTGCCTGGTAATAGACAGGGGCATTCCTGTGACTCTGGCACCAACATGCACTTTTACAAAGGGGACTGCATATTCCCAGACAGGGAATACAGGAGCTGTACAGTTACAGACCCTGAATGTATAGCTGTAGGAGTGTGTATGCAGACTCTACTTCAATGCCTCATGAATCCCAGCAAAGAAAAGTGTGTGAGTGTGTGTGTGTGTGTGTGTGTGTGTGTGTGTACACACTTCTAGATGGACACTTACAGGATTATCATGTAATGAGAAACCAGGGCAATGGTTTGGCTGTAGGTTCCACGAAATACATACTTTTGCAGATCCAAGGTTGTCAAGACAAACTGAAAAAGGAATGAACATTTTACAGTAGAAAATGAGATCAAGGAAAAAAAAACACAAGTAATAGGAAAAGAGAATTAGTAATGTAACAGTAAACAAGGGGAAGGCAAAGCTATGAAGAGAAATAATTTAGAAACACATGCAGTAATCTGATGTGAAAGTAATTTCAAACATCATTATATTCCCATAACTGCAACTAAAACAGCCCAGAAATACCACGGCAATCCCTCCTCCTCACCTGGGAGTTTAACAAGCCTGAGATGCAAAAGAAACAACAAAATACAAACAGTAGACAAGATACAAATAGAAGACTACGAATTGTTCTCTCATGCTAACCCACACTCTTGACAGCTTCTAGGCTTGTTGCACTTCTGGTCCTACCTCTGCAAGAAGAGGAATGGCAAAATGAACTTTCCAATTATTTTGAGCTCCATGAAATTTCTGAGAAATTACAGCCTAAGTATGAAGTTCAGCAACTGCTTTCTGTTGACTGCATTTCTACAGGACTGAAAGAATAACTTCACCACTCCTGACAGTCCTTCAGCAGCACCTCTCTGCAAGTCCTGGTCGCCTTTAAATGGGGTGAAGATGTTGATACAAACTGTGAAGAAAAGGGACCTCTCCCTGAAAAGCACTTCCAAATGCATTAAGAGTTCTGAAGAAAACACACAACTCTAAACAATCCAGTTTTTATAATTTTAAGTACACAGAGATATTAAAAATATAAAGGCCCATGAAAGCAAGGTATAGGTCTTCCTTGTTTCACCTATATTCATTGAGGCCAATTTACAGTGCCTCCAAGTGACTGATTTTAGAGCACGGACTTGATTTTCTAAAAACACCGATAGGTTGATCTCCAGTGGTATTTTCCAAAAAATCACTTGTTACTTCTGTAAATAGCAGCTTAAACTTCGCACACCCCTGTGAACTCTGGACTATTTAAAATTTTGAAGACAAATTTAAGGGATTTCACTTGCATGTATGAAACCTAAGAAGCACACGTTACTACACATGTCTTTGACTTAACATTTCCCAAAATGCAGTACCAAAAAAAAAAAAAAGGTCTCCCTGGTTGTACCGACTTCTACTGGCTCTGCTCAGGACGGGTCAGACCCCACTCCAGCTGCACGGGGCCCTCAGGAGAAGTTCAGGTGGGTCAGAGGTGCAGAAGCAATGGAGATCACCACTGATGAATAAATTCTGTACTTGCTTACTGTGTGTCAAATGGCAACTTTCCACCCCTGTACTTCACAGGGCATTTACAGAGCAAGAAATCCAACCCACGAACACAGAAGTAGCCCCTGCAGCTTCCGATATTATTTCTCCTGCTTTGAATCAGTTGCTTGGTACTGCGGCTATCACTGGAAGTGCACCTTAATAACATTTTGCAGAGTGTCTCCTACTACTTTCTTCTTTCTTTTTTTTTTTTTTTTTTAATCTATGCCATAGAATTATGCCTCACATATATTTTATTTCCCTCCAAATTCAGCACTCGGCATGGGAACATACTTCTACGCTACAGGTACTTTTGTAAAAATCTGTGAGTAGTTTAATTTAAAAGCCATGGACAGCAACCTAAAGCAATTTTTAACCATGCAAAATGTTTTATAAATAGTTCCATGTGCTCTGTTCATCTGGAGTCTCACTAGAGACGAATAATGACCTTGTATTTCGTTCTCATTTACTCTGAATTAGCCAAACCTTGTGTTTTTAATTACATACTTAATACACCTGGCATGGTCTAATTACAGAAAACAAAACATCATTTAAACAAAAGGTGACCTTGAACTTAGTCTATCAAAATACCGGTTAACTTGAAGTTTTCAGTTTTTAACGAACTGCCAAGACATGCAATAGCAATTTTCCAAATGTGATCATATGCCTTTAGAGCACCAGACTTACTGCATTAGGAAACATCTGTACACACTCTTTATGGCTTTCTTCATTATTAATGCAAATCCCTCTTAGATTTCAATAGTGCTATAAACAGTTCTATAGGTAAACACCAAGTTCACACTACCGATATTTTTAATGTGTTAGACTATACTAAATCTAGATCTGACAACCAGCAGCCTGTTGGAGCTGGAGCAACGTTTTTCAGAAAGCAGTGATTTTTGCATGAGTATCACAGCCATAGGAACAAAGGGAATGTGAAACTGTAGCAATGAAAATATGCTGCAGAAGAGGCAAAGGGCTCTGACACAAGAAACTATTTTAAAAGCCGTGTTTATTTTAAGCACATTAGTTATCCTACTGCTGTAACGTGGTTACTTACAGCTTGAAATCGAGTACATACTTAAATTCCTTCTTCAGCTGAAGAGTTTTAGTGAAACTTTGTTTTTATAAGAATGCTTCGGTGAACAGCCTTCATGTATTTGATGCACATTTTTTACTCCTATTTGTGTCCAAGTAACACTAAGAAATTAGGCACAGCATATTTAATAAAGCATCTGGGATTTAAAGTCAACAGAATGTAATGCCTGTACAAAATTCAATAACGCCTAGAATTTCTGTAACGTAACCAGAGCACGTATCATTTTACGTTATGTACTTTTTTGACATTGCAAATTCATTTTAGTAAAGGAATCACTGAAGTACACGTTCTCCTCAACAGATTTCCAGTCATTTCCTTGTTTTTGTGAATTTGGTCACCGTTACAGCTATAATCCTTAATATGCCAGAACACTGAATATACGGTGCGTGCGAGGTAAAGCACCTCGATAACAGCAGTAGGTAAAGGCAGGAATTAAAATTTAAACACACTCAACGATCGACGAAACTACTGGCTAATTAATTCATAAACACCTGGCTTTACAAATGCATACTCTCAGAATATTTTCCTATGTTCTGTATCACTGACCACTGAATACTTCTAAAACAAAATACTTCTGCGCACAAGGGGTGCAGAAACCGGCTATTAGAAATTTTGACAGTGTTTCTGCATGAGAACAGACTGCTATCCCCACTGACATATCCAATGTTTTGAACAGAGGTGATCAAGTTGGAAAGAGTGTTTTGCATATTCAGTAGGGGTCGGTGCTTGTTGGGAAAAATGATTCTTAACCCATTTTTTGGTTACACAATTCACGTGAAAGTAAGCTATGCGGATAAGCAAATACATCCAAGGCTCTCATGAACGTTGACAAACACCCAGGACTTGATTTGGCTGACAAAATGAGGAGAATAGTGATTGTCTAAAGGAGAAATGAACCCCATGTTTTAACATCCAACAGACAGAATTCAATATATAGAAAAAGAGGAAATATTAGGAAAATGGTCTGTAACACACCTTATATGTGTAATAGATGTTGATTAAATGTTGAAATACATTACTCATTATTTATTTGAGCTGCAACAGCATCTGAAGCAAGACTCCATTACATGGCATTTCCAAGTAGTAGTCCTGGCATTTCTAACAAAGCAGTAATTCACTTCATCTGGAAGTGAAGGTGAGCTACATGACAGAAAGAGGAGTTTACCCTTTACATAAGGCCTGAAGTCCAAATTCCTGCATCTTACGGCAGCTCTGCTGTCAGCTTATCTTGGAAACGCTCATTTTCTGTTTCTGTGTCACTGTTTTCCTGGTGATAACAATTTATTCATTTCTGCTTTATACAAGGCAACAAAAGGCTGGTGAATAAACACTCAGATCTGAATCCTTTCACTGTTGTCTGGCAACAAAATGGTCCCTGCCAGTGCAATTACATTGCTTTAGCTATCAGAAAATCCTATTGCTGCAACATAGGCTAGACCAAACACACAGATACTGCTCCCACTAAAGCATGTAAGTGGCCAGAGCTAGCACCTTTCCCCTCAGGACAAGAGTCTTCCCTTCATCCCTGCTTATCCATCACTCTTGACTGTCTTCTGTTCAGCCAACACCCTGACATGACCTGGTTAGACAGCACAACGGAGTTTCAGAAGGGTGACAACCTGAAGGCATTTTTGTTTAATATATTAAATCTCTTTTATCATTTTGCTCACTGAAAAACTACGTGGATTTATGATGTAGTATATTGCTGAATAAAGACAAGTCTCCCTAAAAGCCATGGTGTTTGAATCTTACAATTACTGTCTTGTTTTCGAGAACTGCAATTCATATACCAGGAAAATCATTCCTCAGAGGTTCAAGAAGTGTTTCATTCCCTTAAGCTCTGGCACAGCTACGCTAGTTTGAAAGGAAAAGAACGCTGTCTGTCAAACCATGCTAGCGACACAAACACAGCCTGGAGCAAAATGGGCGCGTTACATCAGCACAGAGGAGTAAAATCAGAACCAGCGGTTAAAAAGATAATCTGTAAAAAACACCTTGAAACCATGCAGGACAAAATGCTCTGAGTGCTCATGACCTTTGAAATGAATGGGCACAAAGAGTTAGAACACGGTTCCTCCGTGAATCAAAAACTCTAACAGTTTTCTTGATGAGTCGTTTCCTAAATAAACAAGGAAAAAAAAAAGTCCCCATTTCACAATCACAACAGTAGCAAATTAATATAATTTTGTGTTCAATTAAATCTGATCCAAATAAACTGACATTATTTTTAGTCTCTCAATTGTTCAAAGCACATTTCTATAGCAGGAATCACAGCACAATAAACTTGTCAAAATACTGCAAGAAAGCAAACCTATAGCGAAAATCAGAAGACAATCCTAAAAATCAGTCCACAAACATTTATTCTTATTTATTTATCTACCGAACTATTTATTTATCAAGATGCAATCTAAAAGTTTCAAAGACCATTTCCTTATGCTGGAATTCATATTTCTAGTAATGAACTTAATTAAGCTTGCTTAATATACTGTACAGTAAAAGATACTGTCTTCTTTCAAGCCCTTAATACCAGCTATAAAGCATCTCAATAAAGTCCACTCACTCTAAAAAAAACACTCCTACAAACTGCTGGATTACATGAATGAAATCCTGAGACTGAAGATAATGGCTGCATCCACACTTTCTACACTGCACAACTATTTTAATAACCCTGGCAGCATCCCTGAGGACAAATTCCTTGCTGTCTACCACTTGCTAGCCTCTTCCTTCTGTGAAACCAATAATTTATTTACATGATATCCGAAAACAGCTCACGCAGGAAACAACAGTGTATTTTATTTATTTATTTTTCATTTGACAGCGTTTTGTCTCAGTGCCCGGAAGGAAAGATTCTGAGTTCAAAAATCTTTTCTCTGAGTCTTTCTACAGTTAGTTTAATAGCAAGCAGCTCCTTTAGGAAGATGGCATACATACTAACTCCCCCCTTCCTCCACTTGCACAGCCTTGCTGCTGCCAAGGGGTTGCAAGGCACTTAGTGTATTTTTTCCTGTGCTGCTGTTCCAGAACCAAAGACAGACTGTCACAACTTCAAACCAGTGCCCCGCTGACAGATGCCCCTATTCCTGAAGAACAAGCTATTCCCACCTGTGGATGCTCAAGATGCAAGTACAGAACTGACACATGGGGGAACTGATCGGATTCTTGGCAGCTACCGACAGCTTGGTTGTGCTCCAGAGCCCTTCAAAGTAGAAACGAACTCCAAATCTTCATCTTAATTCCTGGGGTGGGTATTTATACACTCGCACATATATCATTTTATTTGTGCAATGTTCTCCCTGAGAAGGGAAGGGAAAATTTAATAACCTATACAAATTGAGAAAGTTCTTACTCCTTGGAGGAACAAGAATTGCTAAAAATTGTTCTAAGAGCTACAGATAGGCATAACAACCTAAAATTTTTAACTGAAAATAAAAAAAAAAATAAAATCCCTTAGTGGTCTATCTATAAAACTGTGATGCAGTCTCCCAAGGAAAGTGATGAAAGTAACTTCAATTCAGACTTGTTAAGCTACTCTGCATTCAGTAGCACAGTGTTGGTCAATCTACTTTAGCAGGGATACAGAAGAGATCATTTTGTGAGTCATTTTAATCTCTCAGTTTTTGGATTAATGGTGGCTTGGAAGAAGAATTACCTCACTAAATAAAAAATAATTCAGTAGCACAGAGGAAAAGAAAATGTTGGAATCGTTATTTAGTCGCTAATCTACTTTAGGATGACTTCTGCTTGCACTCATACTTGAATTACCAGGTCCACACATCTCAAGTATAAGTTCAGAAACCACTGGAAGAATAAAACATCATTCCAGTTACTTTAACAGATATTATCAGTGGATTCGTGTGGTTTTGTAATTCAATGCTTTCTTCCATTTAGGTGTTCATTTAAACATAACGGGAGAGAAACTCAAGTTTATCTGAATTTCAAAATTTTGGAAGGCCAAGAAAAACACATAACAGTCTACAGAAGTCACCCTTACTTTATACCCTTGTCAAGAATACCTTATACTTACAATATTTTAGACCTATCTGCTTTTGATTCCAAGGAGAAAAATGACTTGTAGAATTCTTTCCCAAAAACTTAAGGGACTCAGAATTATCCAGATTATTTATGAAAAACACAAAAAACTAAGATCAGAAGTGGTGATGCTCAAGAAGTGGTGCATTTAGGTACAACATATCTTCAGAGAAATTCTGCCTGCCCAAAAAAATAAGCAAAAGCAAATTTTCCTCAAATACAAGGTGTCTTCAAGGTAATCCTGTCTACCCACAAGTTAGTGGCAGATGCAAACTACTACTGAGACCATCCAGATTTTCTCACGTAATTGCTTTAATTTTTCTTGTTTATAGCACCTGTCAAACTACTAGATACTCTGCAGAAAACATGCAGGAGATAGACTCCTGAGACTAAAGAACTGGTAGTATAAGCACAAATTGGAAACTACAGCTTAAGTAACACAAGTCAGTCAATAGCATACTGAATCAGAGGTAAAAGCTGGTATTTGCAAAGAAAAGGAATGAGAGGGTCAAAGGGGGTCAGTACAAATTCTCAGAGGGGCAAACACAGTGACTGACAAATATGTTGCAGAGATAAGAAAGCTTTTGCTAACTACAAATTACCGGTGACAAAAGCTAACTAAATCAGAATTAAGTTTACACATTTTCCCACTTCATACAAAAACCTCCTGTGTAACCTGTGATATGTCACACGTACGATTAATTCATCACAAATTCTTTGATTTAGCCTTTCAGTAACTGTTATCACAATATTGTAACTCATCATTTATAGTAACTGGAAAGGTGGAAGGAGAAGACAGAACAAGGTAAGCGTTTGTATAAAAGAAACTGGATGCAATTCAAAAAATTAGAAAAAGCATCTAAAACAAGGGTAGCAGATACTATCATCAGTCTTATAAAATAACATATAAATTAATTTTTGACTCAGATCAGTGATTTCATTCACTAGTTTAGCTTTTTATAAATTAGCATTTTAAATTCTGAATTATAAGATACAAACCATTTAAAAATACAGGGCAACACAAATTTCAGAAAGTAAAAGAGTTGGGGTCTACAAATACTCTAAATGGTACCTGTCCACACCAACAATTTTAACAGAAACTGAATAAAAATCTCAGTGGCAACTATCATAAAGTGCCTTGCTATGGTGTGGTTATCAGATGATGGGGGTTTTATGTCTATTACAACAGAAACAAGGCAGCAGCTCAAAAAAAAAACCAACACTTTCCTTCCAATTAAAAAAGCTACTTTCTGCTTTATATTTTATTACTTTTAATATTTTCCATACTTTATGGATATCCAAAGAATTACAGCTTGAACTGGAATAGCAGTAAGTGCTGAAATAAAACAAGTTGAATGTCTTCTATAGTCATATTAACATACAAAAGTGTAACTCAATAGACTGCACTAGCTGTTTACCTCCACAACTCTGCTTCTCTAATATGGTTATAATTAGATTGTATTGTCATGGAGAATAACCACAGTTCAAGCTTTCTTCTGATTTTGGTTGCTCCTAAAGCTTTTCCCTTCATCTTTGTCCCAGAATGCCTTCCGCCTGAAAAAAATCCCAGTTCTTCTAAATGCCCAGATAGGAAATCAAAAACATAAACCTGGCAGTGAAAAAGAACAAGCATTAAACATTTTCCAGTGTTAGCAGAAGACTTGTAGCCTGATGGCAGTTTCATTATTTTAGTTTTTTTTGGAAACGTGTGAAGTTAACAATCCCAAAACTCAAATGAGTAGTTGTTAGGTAAGAAACTACACATTGAGACGTAGGATCCTTCAAGGAGAAAATTAAATAAGCATAGTCCAACCTGACATTATCTCATCTTTAAGTTATTTACCCTTTTCCCTCTCATAAACATATCTAACTGCATCCTTGCCTATATACTAAATCATCCTCTAGTTGTGTCCCCCTCTAAACGCTCCCTATATTAAGTTCCCTATTTAAAACCTGTTTTGTTTCTTTTTCCTGTTTCTTTCCAATTTCTACTATTTTTCCTGCTCAGTAAGAGTTTTGTTTTTTAACTTTTTTTTTTTTTTTTTACTTTTTTTTTGTGGTCATTGTTTTACATTTTTAAGATGTTTTTATCAATTTTGTTACGTTTTGGTATCCCGTAATTCCACTTGTCTAATTGAACTAGTGGGTTTTGAACCATACTCCCTGAACATGCTCCCTATTTAATTCCCAAATGGCTTTTTGCTTCTTTGTAAATAAGACAATACAGCACGAGCTTAAAAAATGTTACTGAGGTTATTGAGTAGTAACTAGAAGGCCTTTGAAATGTGTTGCCCTTATGCATGATCCCAGTATTCATTGGCAAAGGAACTCAAGGCTCTGCTGAGGAGACTGCACACACGAGGTACCAAGTGGTACATGTGCATCCTCCTTTCTTCATATCTACAATCCCACACAAATTTTAACAGGACTTTAAAAGATAGAGTTAAGAATACACATGTGAATATGGCTACTTGAAGAACTTCCATTAGAAGATGAACCCATGGGTGATCTGATGAAGAAACTTAGTGTCTTCAGGAAAACAATGATTGAAGATCCACTCTCAAGAGCTGTATCACTCCCAGGAGCCCTTCGTGATGTTACTGTGCTTAGAAGATGATTGCATGGAATTTACCTAGACAAATCTGCAAGCCTCAATGATGGATACATTTCTCAGATATCAAAGCACACTTGTGCTCATGTGGATGCACATGAATCACACTCTTAGTACTCTTAGATGCTATTCTAACTACACTATTTCCTCATGTGGAAATCTTTATACACACAGGTCCTTCTGCCACACACTTGACAAGCTGAACAATCTTCCTAAATCTTCTCGTCCAAAGAAAAAATAAATAAATAAATAAAACAATGCCTCAGTCCTGGATGTATGTCATTTAGGTAAGAAAACGGTGAGGTTGATTTCCTGGCTTGACTCAAACTCTGCAGGAATCACATGAAGTGATTGTATATATCACCTTGTATATTCTTTCCAACATAAAGAAAGCCAGCATGACTTGAGGTATATTTTTTCCAAGAATGTAGTAATCACTACAAAATACTTTTCACTAAAAGAATCAGAATAACGAAGAAGTGAACGTGTAGCCACAAGGTCATAGAGATGATCCGCAAGGGGATGTAAAGATAACATTAAAGTCTCAATAAAATAAAAATGGTTCATTAAATCAGCCAGAAAACTCCTTCTAAGCTATAGAGAATTTTTTATGAAGAATGTCATGAAAAGATTTCTAAGAGGTAAGAGCATTCCTAAAGAGTGCCTAAAGAACAGCTGCTACTTTTGGTTTCCAAAAGTGATCTGGAGTCAGTGAGGGAGACCTCATCCTCAAAACACGGTAGAAGAAAACAAAGCTGGACAGGCCTACTGAAACATATCACAGGTCCTACAAAAATGGCTTGAACATCATCCTAAAGATTACTCCCTCACAGGTCTCCAGTCTCCATTACCCAATATTAATAGGGATGTCAAGAAACAAGTCAATATATGAGTCTGACACTAGATGGATTAATTCCAAATATCTTCTTTTTTGTAGAGCACCAAGATCTGACGCTTCTTTGTGTGTTTATACAAACTATCATCCTGGTGTGCTCTTGGGATTCTTGATGTACAGAAGCTTAGATTGTTCCTAATACTCTACTGCCACAGGGGCTGTATCTGTACAAAGCACGTGTCTGCCTGATGAAGTTCACTAGCTCTAAGACTTCAAATGTCATTCACTAGTACAGCTACTTGCAATCAGCTAGATGTTGCAAAACACCACCAGCTCTGAGCCAGCTCTGACTTGATCACAATTCTGAGGACAGCTAGTCACTCCAGAGACAAGCCAAGAAATTCATTCAGGCCACCCTGAAGTCCTTATACAGAAGACAAGACCTTCTTAGAAGTTTCAGAGAAAGCTGCTGACTTTAATGAGGAGGAATTTGGAAGCAGTACTTCTGTACATGTGATACGGGGCAATCTGAGGACAGTTCTGTAAAAAGAAGTTACAGAGACTGATTTTACTAGAAATTACTAGACTGATTCTCTGTGTCTGGCAAGTGTGAGCAGTTACGTAGAAACCCACTGAAGTGATCTTAACTGTAGGACAGATGGTATTTGTGCTTCAGATCACTGAGGGGGAACCAGACCTGGCGCTCCTTCCAACCAAGCAAGCATCTGCAGTGATGCTAGTTTCTGAGCTGTGGCCACATGACAGAAGTACTGTGTCACGAAAAGATAAAGAAGAGCTGTTATGGACCACAAAACTGCTCCCATATGCTTATGTCAGAGACGGAGATGAACTTCTAGCCAAGGAAGACGGCTGAAATGAATGTCAGTGGGTGGGATGGGTTAACTTCGGCTAACCCAGCTGCACTCTCACTCCCCCTCCTCAGCAGCGCAGGGGAAGAAAAAGGGGGAGAAAGTTTGTGGCTCACGGTAAAGTCTGGGAGATCACTCGCTGATTACCATCACAGGCTAAACATACTTGATGTGGGGAAATTTAATTTAATTTATTGCCAATTAAAATAGGATTGGGTAGTGAGAAACAAAAAGACCAGCATTAAAGCAACCCTTTCTTTCCCCCTTCCTCAAGCTCAGCTTCACTCCACTTTCTCCACAGGCCACCACCACACCCACGGCAGCGCTGGGGAGATGGAGGGCCAGCCGCTACGGTCCACGTGTAACAGTTCCTTGCTGCCAGTCTTTCCTCCTCACATTCTTCCTCTGCTCCAGCACAGGCTCTCCACAGACAGCGTTTTTTTCACAAGTATCTATCTTCTCCAGTGTGGGTCCTCCACACGCTGCAGCAGTGCGGCGTTCTGCTCTGCCACGGGGCGCTTCCTCCTCTGCCCCCTTTGGCTTTGGTCTTCCCTCTGTTGTCTCTCACTCTTTCTGTTTCCACCTCCTTGGCCCAACTGGTGTTTTTTCCCTTTCTTAAATGTGCTCTCCCAGAGGTAGCACCAACCTGGCTGACGGGCTCAGCTCCGTCCTGCAGCAGGGCTGTTGCGGAGCCACAGGGCAGCACCTCACCTCTTCCCCCTGCTACCGAAACCTCGCCGCAGACACCCTGCACCAGGAAGCAAAGAGCTCTGCTGTATTTCACAAGGTGGAAATTTGCTCAAAATGGAATAAGGATGAAATTTAATATTGTGACATCAAACCTTTTTCTGGGGAAAGTTCTGTAAACAAGAACTGGAGCAAACCTGATCCAGAAGTCCAAACAAATACAACGTCTTTCAGAGCGATATATCTGAAGCAATTCTTGATACTTCTCACAACTGGAGACTTAACTTCTTTATAAATAGAAATTTCTCGAGTATGTTTTCTTCTCATCAAACTAAAACCAAGAATAACTATTGCGTTCAGAACAAATGGCTTAAGCAATCGTTGGCCAAAAACATTGGAACAAAAGAACTTAAATGAAATCCAAGTAAGGAACAAAATAATAGAATGACTCTGAAAAGGACCAGAAAAAAAAATAGAAAAAAGAAAAATACGTTCAAACACAGAAAAGGAAGACCAAATGAAACATACTTCAAAGAGCAATTAAAAAAATTGGAATAGCTTAGGAATGAGAGCCCAGTGTCATACAGCCCAATCCCCTCTCCGGGGGTGTGCCACAGGGCAGGACCATGGAAACCTCCAAGTAAGTGTTCAAAATTCCCAGCACCACCTGTGAACATGCCTATGGGTGCATTATTAGGAGGGGAGACCAAGGAAAGAATGCGTGCCAGCCTCTCCCAAGAACCTTCAGAAGTCAAATCACGAAGTCCATCATGTGGCAACACCCTGATTAAAGCAGATGACTTCTTTGATAGGATTCTTTGTTATGCCTGTTCAGGATGGTTGCAAACGTGTGGGTTTTCTTTTTCCTAATTATAAAAAAATGTCTCTAAGTCAGTAATCAAAACAGATAGTTCAGTATAATCTTCAACATACAGTTAGCATCAGTTCTAACACCCTCACCATTACTTTTTGATACAAAAAGAATATTTACAGAAAATTATCGTTCTTATCAGTATCATTTCATACCTGCATTTGTATACTTCTCTTAAACTAAAACTACTTATTGCAATGTTAGTATGTTATACAAAGCTACAGAAGAAAGTGATCTGTAGTTCTTTTGCAGGTCTAGGAGTTCTTTCATAATTGAGCGTTTGTTCAAACTAAAACCACATAAAAACATTGACTTTTACAAAAGCAGTTGGCATTAGTTTAGGGATCAAACAACATGGGCACTTTGCAATATCACAGCCACACCTAATCATAACCAAAACATTTCAAGCAATGTGGTTTAACGGGCAACCAGCAAAGCTTGCATATGTATACAGCTCTGACTCATGACTTTGGGTAAACTCCCTTTTATGGCATTTCTGTATGAAGCAACAAAAATGCAGTGGGGAAAAAAAGCCCTTCAAGACAAAAGGCAAGTACTAAATATAAAAAGAATGAAATCTGACATTTTTAATCAGTCTCAAGTACTTCCATGGCAGGCATTTCACTCCACTCAACCTAAGTTACTGGAAAACTTCATGCCTCAAAAACATTCCTCCAAGGCATGTTTTCCAAACCTCCGTAGGGCCAGACCCTTTACACACCACTGTTTATTCGGAGTTGTATCAAAGGAAATAGTGTACTTTTAGGTGCGACGTGAAATTTTTGTAAAATGTGTGATCCCTCTCCAAAAGATAAAAGGTGTGTACCGATACACATACACAACAAAGGAATACATGCCTGTTGGCTTACATACACAGGTGAACATCTGCATGACTGAAATAACTTTACTAAACAAAGTTAATTATATATTAAATAAAACTACTTCAAGTCACGTTATGTACTGCTAGATGACTACATAGTGTATTATCAGTGGAACTGAAGATGGAGAATACTTTAAAGTTCCTCAAGTATTTTGAATATCTGGCATGTCTACTAGCCTTCCTAGTGCTTTTGAGAATCATTCTCGTCTGCATTACACATAGCTCAGATGAATTGCTCTGTGAGAACAACCTGACTAGACACAAAATTCAAATAGGTAGGAGCGTCATTTTTTTGGAACGTGTACAACACTCACAGATGCAAAATCTTTGAAGGCCAACAAATAACTCACAATAAATGGAATATGGTGACAACTAGAAATGCTTACACAGACGCCCACAAGAGGAAAAGGTATGTCTATTTGCATACCTTCACACACTCCAGTACGCTGAGATAACTGGAAGCAATATGACCAGCTAGTGCCGTATCATGACCAAGCCAGTACACTCAGCCTCTGAGCAGCACAATGTCAGTCAGGCTATAGCTGGTCTGCACTCACCTGTAACACATTAGATACACATTCCAAGAAGCAAGAAGAATAACACAGAGAGGAGCAACAAGCTACAAGCAGCAGAGGGTCTAAACTAGTTCATTCATGTTTTTGGATAGTTTTCTCCATTGTTTTAACTGAGATATCTCTATTTTTGTCAAAGAGCTTTCATACTTCAATTCATAGTTAGTCTCAGCTTGTAGTCTTTATAGCAGTCTTAGGTCACCAGTGGCCTAAGTTTGTATTGGATTTTTTCTATATATACATGTATGTATGTATATATGCATGTTATTTAAATATGCATTAAACAAAACTCAAGTTTATCACTGATCTCATCATTTTCCATTTCAGCATAAGAGGCCTTTTTGGTATGCACAGCAGTGATGACTCATGTACCACACACCTTAATACGTTGCACAGTTCTGGTCCTACCAACTTTGAACTTGCTGTTCAAACGAAGTGACTGGATTTGCATTACTATTGCCCTACCAAACACAAAACCTTTCTCCCTGATTATTAAAAGAAAAATTTGAATCACTTAGTACATCCTACTAATACATAAAGGAATGATTCTGAATAGACATAGCACTGCTTCAGTGAAGCAAAAAATTCTCTTGATTAAGTCTCTGCTTAAAGAAAAACCCTACCAGACTCAGTCTGCATGGATGACAACTTTATCTAAAATTGTGGAAATAAAAATTTAGTTTATAAAGCTGCTGAAAGGTAAGTAGTAGATTTTCAAACATATATGGTGAAAGGAAAAAGTGTAGTTTTTATTTTCTTTTACAAAGGCAAACATTATGAAAAATGTTGTACAAGTCACAATCAGTGTGGTGTGAGAGTGTTCATACACTGAACTGGACTGCCCAGAAGTTGTGGGGTCTCTACCCTCAGACAATTTCAGAATTCAGATATAAGTAAAACAACTATGTATCTTCCTTTCCAATTAGCCCTCAACACCTTTTGATAAGTTTTATGGTCAGAAGAGAACATTAAGAAGTCTAGACATGCCAACAAAACTCTTAACTTCAGTGTTAAATATGAAATTATGAATGGTTTGATATAATACATAACACATCAGAAAATTATCTAATCTAAGTATTTGCAATGCTTCCTCTGTTTCCTTCAGCAGACATTATGTACTGGGTAAACTGAAAATGCCTGGGATTTATGAATGAACAACTGCTTCGTTGTGCAGAATTCTATTCAGCTTCTTCTGGGATATAAACTATTTATAATTGACAATTTTCTTCTAGCACGTTTCACAAGAACTTACTGACAGCAGGTTAAAAAAATGTATAATCATTCTGAGGCTAGTTCCATTTCTCATGGAAGCAGAAATAACTGACACCTGCACTCTCAAGTCTTACCTAATCAGCTCCTATCTCATCTCACAACATGCATTTTAATACACTCAAGTGGCAACTGTTACATATGCACTACTGCACTGAAGGCTGGGTTGGGCTGACTCTGCCACAATGACTAAGGCTCAAAGCTGCTTGTTCAGAGAAAAACCTCTGCGGGACCAGCTCAGATTAATCCAATCCCATGAGCAGGGATTGGAAAAACTAAGCATGATCTTCCTCATTTCCTTCTCTTCCCTGTCCCTTCCACCCAGGCTCACAGTACTTTATTCCTCTTTTTGATCTCCTCTCTCTACTAGTCAATGTACTCAGCATCTGAAGACACTGATCTGGATCAGTGTCTAAACACAGTTGTTTGTTTTTTAACACTTTCTTCATTTAATGACATTACTTCAGTTGACAATCATTCACAATTGTGACATTGTTTGTACTGTTTGCTTTTTGCTTACTGGGAAAAACAGCACTCTCCTGTTTATGCTTATAAGCTGCTTGCTAGAGGTGGATGCAGGTTTTCAATCCATGGCTCTACACGGGCAAGCCTGAAATTTGAAAGATTTGAAAAAAAGCAGCTAGTATTCTTTCTTCTCCTAGCTCCCTGTCAGTAAGACAGAGGCTCTAGGATTACTGCAGTTAAGATGTTTTGTTGGACTCCCAACCACTCCTGGTTATCCAACTTGTAGTTATGACTAGGTCTCTTCTTAAAATTTGTGCTTGGCAAGAATGCCTTTTCCTTTCAGACATGGATCATGCTACAGTTGCTTTTCTCACTCCATAAAAAAAAAAAATGCCGTAAATTGAAAATTGGATTACACCTCTACTGAACAAACATTTCTGTAAGCATACTGTCTTGTTGTCCACTTACTCAGTGACTGTTTTCACAATACACTCAGTACCCTCCAGATATCAGGTGAAGTTCACTGCACTGATTTTCAATTTAAAGCTGTAAAATAGTTTTTTTGAATTGGCCATCTGCAAAATCTTCTCTCCCCCATATGTTACAATGGCAACTGCCAGCAGCAGAGGCATTTCAGATAGCAATTCACTGATTAAAACTGTCAGGCTATTTTTCAATGAAGGCATCTCAGCTCTGGAATTAATTTATCCCTAACCCATGGTCAAACACAGCTTACATTTGCTGACTTCCATAACACGGGACATGGAATTGCAGAACAATGATCCTGGTGCTTGGTGACAGGGACAGCTTGAGGACCACAGGATATGGTAACTACTGTTCTTTGGTGGTGAGCTATTTCGGGAAGCATGCGGTAAGAGGGAGATCAACAAAGGAAGAAGGAGTTGAAATCAAGCTAGATTAGTAAACTGCTCCATTAGGATTTAGGTAACATTTTCTCCTGTATCTGTGCTAGGTCTAGGGTAGCAGTAGTATCTGTAAAAGCTGTGGGCAGGGACCACAGCTCGGTGCTAGAAGCGAAACACCCCCTCCACACGCCCATGACTGCCAACCTCAAACCCGGCAGCACTCGTCCTCTGCGAGCTGCTGTTGCCGTGGCAACAGCTCTTTAAAACATGGAAAACAGGTCAGGTAGTTTCAAACTACGCTGTTCCCACTGTGTTTTCCCCTGGAGTTTCGAATTAGCCCACCTCGGAGATGATCAGCGGGTGGCTGCCGTAGTGTCACCAGCCGTGAGGAGAAGGCCGCGGAGGCGCTCAGTAACGCCAGGCCTGGCACACCCACCGCTCCTTCCCCACATCCTTCACAATTCCTCTTCAGAAGCAACCCCCTTTTTCCATTTCCTTTTCCCTGCAAACTTATTTTTTGTTGTTTTGTTTGTTTGCTTTGCTGTTTCTTAACAAAAGGGTGCTGTACGATTTGAATCCTGTAAACCACTAAGTGAAAGGAGCAGTATTTGGCCGTACCCTCATTCCTTCAAAGGGCTCTGGACCGCAGTACCACTCAAACCTGCTGTGCTTTGTCAGAGTACCTGACGTAGGGAAAACCAATCACAGCAAACCAGGCCTGCTTGAAACCCATGAAAAGGAAAGTTAACTGGCTCAAGAGACAACACATAAAACAGTAGAGCAAAAGGATGAGCAAAAGTAGAGCACAAGATTACACAGAGAGAGAGATATCAAGCTGTGAGGTGACGAACACACTCCTACCACTTTCTCCTCTGTTTCTCTCAAGTAACACTGCTGGTGGAGTGCACACAGGTGTTCACATCTCAGTGAATAATTAATCACAGACAAAATCCCAAAGGACCAGCACTAACTTCATGTTTTAAATTTAATGCCTTTAATTGCATTTGCCTGAATATAAGGCTTACTTACATCAGACTCTATCTTGACTCAGAGTAGTATTCTGTGAGTTAAAGGAAACTCTTCAGGAAGATAGAAATAGCCACAAAAATTCTATAGTTTGCAAAAGCAAACTAAAAAGCCCATTCCATCTTATACACACACGTCACAAGCACCACGGAGCTACCACTGGTCTATGACCAGGAATGGTATCTGGATACTAATTCTTATCTTTAGTTCTTATCTGTCTTGTAGAGATGCATGTTCACACGTATGGGTGACAATCATGAAGTACAATAAATTTGAACTAAAAATAAACAGCCTTTCTGTGAAAGTAATAACAACCAACACTGCAGCTATGTGGACATAGTCCTATGCTCCATTCCTAACATTAAGCTTTGCACTTTATATACACCAAACTTATAGTACTTTGAGTAAAAAAGAAAGGAAAAAAAAGCTCTTCAGAATGAGTCCAAACCTACTCTAGAAGAGAGTCCTAAGTACACAGACTTTTGACATCATTTCACTTTGTCCCTCAGAATTTTAATGGGAATAAGTTCAACATAAATCCAATCCTGTTCACAGAGTACACATAAATTTTCTTTCCTTTATTAGTGCTTATTTTGGTTGTTACCTTTCATAAATTTTCCTTTTTCATACTGGAGAAAAAGAATGTTTGCTTTAGAAACACATGAACCGCCTTCAGAAAATTAAGTACCTCCCCCCCTACAGGTTCCAGTGGGACTGATGCCTAAGGAACTCCCATTAAGATAGCCTCTGCTTCCATTCATACACTTGTTAAAGTAATTCCTTATGCCAAAAAGCACAATCTTCAACGAGGATACAACAAAAGAAATGAGAAAGTAATTTTGGGACTAACAGAAAGTTTTGGATCCAAGAGAACTTTCTGGGGTGATGGGGAAGTCTGGTCTGCAAGCATCTTCAAAAAACATTTTTTTTCCATTCTTTCTTGAAAGAAGAACATCCAAATATATAAAAAAAAACACATCTAAATATATTGGCCTGTAGTGACACCATGAGGGAAAAAAAAATCAAACATGTTTATAAAAAGTTCAAACTAATTCACATCTATAAGCACTACAACATGCTGATGATAATAATCTGGAACTCAAGGCTGCAGTATGCAAAATTCTTGCTTCACAGCTACCAGAGCCCTAGCCCATGACCCTGGTCTGCTCTAATGTAAATAAAATAAGTTAAATTCTTCAAAATATTTTAAACTAACTTCTTTTAGTTCTCACTATGGCATACTGAAAGCTGTCAGAAAACATTGTTAGAGTTCTCAGCATCAAAAAGCTTTTTGAAACAGCTATAAACCATGTTACTCTAACTTCAGAGCTTTCCTAGAGCATTATTTTGTCCTCATGCTATTTTGGACTATTTTGTCCTCTTACTTACATTAAGAAACTAAGTTTTCTTACTAACATTCTTATGTCTGTGTAAGTCCTACTCTCAACACAAATATAAACATCAGTAATACAAAGATCTTAAAGCAGATGCTACATAAGTGTTAGTTCTTCAGGTATCTATTTCCTAGGAACCAGGCACACATGCTCTAAACTAAGTAACACTAAGAGAAACCTTACAAGCTGTGTAATTTCCAACCGTAGATCCAAATGCAGTTTCACATTTAGGCAAACAAATTAAAGTGGTTTCTCTCAAATACTCGGGACATCTAAAGTTAACATGGCTGTCAATAGGAACTTTGTCACTGACTTTAGCAAGTATGAGATTAACCCTTCAAGAGAGGGTTTGTCAATAGCTACAGCTTCCCATACTGGGCGTGCCTGGTTTTATTTTTGAATTGTTACTCATACAACACTAGAAAATAAGTACAAGAACTTGCCAATTTCATTCTGCATTTTTTTACCCTCTACTTGGGTGACTTTATATCATGTTTTTCACCTTACTAGGGACTGGTGTTGTCCACGAAGTACACTTTTTATCCAGACACAATTGACAACAATGAATAGGAAAAAAAATCAAGTCTCCAAACAATCACCTTCTGGCTTTATACATCTCTATAAAAACCCTCACTTTCTTTTTTCTTCAACCAAAATTAAATTGACTGATGCATAGCAATGGTACAACTCAAAAAAAAACAGAAGTAAATATGGGCTATGCGGTATCTCTGGGCAGAGTTCTATGGTAAAAGAATAACATTTAGATCACTTTAATTTATACATTTCACACATTAATAAAATACAAGCAAATCAGAATTTTTATAGGAATCATTTTATAGAACATAAGAATATTCTCGCAGAAAGATTTTGTTTTCAAGTTTCATAGGAATTCCCTTTTTTCTCCTCTGAATTATGCAAATCATAAGAAAAGAATTAAAACTTACATGTAAAACAAAATATTCTGGGCAATCCCTGTTTTTGGCACATGTGTGCAAAGTCCAGTCTAATCAGATATCTATTGACGTTAATTCCAAATAACAAAGAACTCCAAGTATTAAGAGTCCTCTATTTGGATGTCTTAATGCAAAAATTCTTCCTTCAAATTCCACGTTACTTGCAAACAAAAACCACATAGAAATTTTTCAGTTCTTCATAAAGCTCAATAGTATTAAATATCAGACATTTAATTTCTAGTATTTTGTTTATGAAATATTGTTATCATCTATGCTTAATATGTAGTCTACACATGGTACTTATTGGCTGCCGATCAAAACACAAGGCACAGAAATCTAATACGAGCTTCTTGATTATTGAGAGATGGCCACAGATACTGAACTAATCCAACATTTTACTCTTAAATTGCTAGGATGCTATCTGACAAGTTCTCATGCTCCTATTTGAGTCCAGTAAAATAAACAAACAAACAAAACAAAAATGCTTAACTGACGAAAAGAAAAAAAATACCCCATGCTCTTTACCAAACCACATAATGAGGAAACCCTCTTCAAAACTAAGGAGGTACAAAAAATTAACTTAAAACAGTCTTGCAAAATTCCAGTCGCCCACTCTCCTGAGGCAAGTTTTATTTTTACCCCTTTTCATTATCATTAATCATCATACCAAAGAGTAGGAGAACAGATTTTGTTTCTTGGTGGTAAGTGTGCATGATGCTTTTATAAGAGATGGTTTTAAGGAACTCAGCTGAATCCCACAAAGTGACACGTGCATCCCTTGGTGTCAGCACTCACTCTGGGGATCAGACATTACCCACAACGGTGCAGTACGCTGTGCTCTCATTAATAGTCATTTATGCAACATGGAAAGTATTTGGATTAAATACCACCACCACCACCCCTTTTCTTTTTTTTTTTATGAGAGAGAAAACAGAACTACAGAGATCAGAAACCGAATTGTTTCGATATACAAAAGAGCATTTTCTAAAACTTATCCAACCAGAACTGTTTTTCCCCAAGTATTGCAAAGCTCTTTCTAGGCTGTGCCCATTACCAGGCCACCCCAAGGGTCTCAGAGAGGCACAAGCAGTCGGTTATTATGGAAACAAGCGCTCCTTTAACCAGCACTGCTGCCCCAGCTCATCGGATTCACTCATTCCTTTCATTTGTTCTCTTCAAACCACGCATAAAGTACAGGCATACTGTATAACTAAATATATATACTATAACTACACTTCAGACTCTATTTGAGCTAATGAGGGGGAGAAAAAAAGGAAGTTAGACCTTTTTAGGGTTTTAAATTTAGACTCTGAAGTAAAGCAGTTTCATTCTTAATTCTAAACCAAGAATTTGAAAATTGGTTGAAAAATAAATTTTGTAGTGTGTTGTCAACTAGAAGCTATTTTGTAATTAAAAAAAATACATTGCACATTGAAACTATTTGACATGATAAAAAGATGCAGATAGCAGGAATGCTTTAAGCTTTCAGGTTAAGTTTTAAGTTTTAAACCCTGTTCAGTTTTACTCGCTGAATCTTGGCTGAAATTTTCCAGAGGCAGACTCATGTTTGGAAACACTAGTTGACTGCTAATTGCAAAAATTGTCAAGGTTACCCAAGGTCTAGATCCTCCAAAATACTGAGACTCCTAATAAACAGATTAGGTATGCGACTATTTTTGAAAGCTTGAGCTTGTAGTGACCTATGTGTTCTCAAATTTTTTTATGATTATAAAGTTCAGCCACCAGCAGTAGCTTAAATCCTCATAGGATTTAAGGCTGCTGGAGACATTTACAGGAGAAGGTCATCTGCAACAGTCGTCTGCTCCAAGCATGATTAACTCCACCAAAACTATTCCTGACATGTTTATCTGACCAGGTCTTTAACAGGCAATAGCGACAACTCCTGCAACCCTCTGAGGCAATCTACTGTACCAGTTTGTTATTCCATCAGACGTTCTTCTTGCTGCTTAGCTTCAAAATACACTGCTGCAATTTAAGCCTTCGAGTTCCTGTCTCATCCTCAGAAGATGTGTGAATGAGAAGTAAAAATACATAATCCTGTTATTCACATGGAAGAATGCCAACAAGCTTTTTGTCCCAGAGAGGTGTCTTCTGTTCACTTTTAGGATACAAAATTCACATTCACCTTCTAAAACTGCAGAAGTACAGTGCCAGTGCTTTGGCATGAATGATTTAGTGATCAAAGTAACAACTTTAAAATAATGCTAGAAGTTAAGACAAACAGAAAGGATGGGTTCTGTTTACAGCCTAAATAATTCATTCATGTGTAAGACCAAATTATTAGGCTTGATTTTCCATTATTTACATCTAGAATAATTAGGAGCATTTTCAAAGAGAAAAGATCGTGTATTCAATATCACTCAGAGAAACACTTTGCTCATGTAGTATTCTCCCCCACTTTCTTCTAATAGTAATTCCCTTTCTGTTGTTAGAATATATAAACAGGATTTAACTAAATCAGTCGGTATTTGACTTGCAGAATTAAAAACTAAAAATTAAAAGTTTAATAGGTCGGTCTGTTCTCTTTGCCTAAGGGGGGAAAAAAAACAATACATTTTTAGTTTACATGTCAGGCCAGCACAACCTCCCCCACTGCCCGCCCGCACAGCCAAATAAACCACGGCCGTGGCTTGCAAGCTGTCCACGCTGAACTCCTAGCACCCACAGCACTCCCACTCAATTACCCCCACACCACTCAACACACGAGAAGCAGAAAATCTCCACTGCTGAAGTTCACACTGTCCTCACACAATGATCTCGATAAAGCACATTATATTCATTATACTCATTTCACAGTCTCATCTTTGAGGTGTCTCTGACCAGAAGTGAATGAAATTCTGCACACAGACTAATTGCTGACACCAATTCATAATTATTTTGTTAACAATATGACACTGTAAATAGTCTTCTACTTATCTCATCTGCATACACACCACATGAACCCAGAAACCTAAGTTTCTTATTTCCTCAGTTAAGAAAGCACGACACAGATATCTCCATTTTCTGATGTTCTTCCTGTCAGCATCTGGAAATGCTTCATGATATACAACTAAGTAAAAATAAAGCAGAATGAATCTATGTTAATACTTCATTTAATTTTTTCATATGACTTCGAGAAGGGTCTGAAATGGTTGAAATTAAATTAATTACATTCACTCACACTAATTAGAAAGAAGACTGTATCAACAAACTCATCTGCTGCTTAAATAAAATCAGTCTAAATACAGCCAAGATTTTGGATAGAGGAGCATTTCCAATGAAGATCAGGCTAGGCTAGATCTTCCTGGCTTCATTAATAAAGTTTTCATTACATTTTGTACAGCTTTCAAGTATTTTACAGTATTGAATTTTTAGTGAATAATTTGTCACATTGTACATTTGTAAATGATAACTAAAATACTCAGTATTTTCAATATTATTATTTCACAATGATTATACTCTGAAGAATTTCATCTGGTTAAGACTCAGGGAAATATTCTGCCTAGGGTAACAGATGGCTTTTCAAATTTTTGTTGCCGTTCCAGAATCTTTAAGTCACCCAAAATGCATCTACTTAAACATGATACTGTAGTTACTGGAAAACATGATCTACATGTTCACTGTTTAATATTTAACAATCTGGATACCATTCCTGTTTGGAAATAATTCTACTAACGACAGAAATCATTACCCTAGCATTGCTATAGTAAATAGATTTGCCTTTTAACATTTTATCATCAACATTTTAAAAATAAAAAGTAAGTATTTTTCTCATTCCAAATGAAATTGTACATTGAATTGGTGCAAATTAAGTTTTGCACCTCCTTCTAAGCAGTGTCCACTCACAGGTTACCATCAATTACATATCACTTCATTATAATGTGTGTAAATCCTTTGCTAACATTCTGTCCCACACTGAAACACATCAGGAGGTTTTACACAGCAATTTCGTATCTTCATGACAGGTTAAATGTTATGATAAAGTAAAAATGTAAAAAGCAGGTCAATTTACAAAAAATTAATATATAAGATTATTCTTGCAAGCTAAATTTTAACTGGTTTTCCCCACATGATGGAAGTTTCAAACATTTTTTTGCTTATTAAAAGTTCACTGTATTTTTTGGTGAAAACATATAAGGTACATTAAAAAAAATGACAAGAGCTATATACAAAACACCACAACATCTTGAACTGAGAAAAGCAAAAGGATAAATCTGAGCAAGCTGCTTCCATGACACCTTTATTTATACTGCTCAGTTAATACACCCTTCTCTCCAGCATCAACATATCTCATGGAAAACTACCATCATAATAGCAATAGGGTTATTCAAATGCCCAGCACCTATAATAAAAACATCTGTTCCTAAAAGGACTGGTCGCTTAGGCAGTCAGAACAAGCACCACATCATTCAGTCTAGTTTGGTACGCTGTTCCAAACAACTGTCTTGTGAGCTGTGAGGCAAAACGACTAGAAGTAGGCCCGTTAAATAATTAAGCCTCATTATGAAAAGCTGCTTATTATCATACATCATTAACATTTCCGTGAATATCATTAGTACTTCTTCAGAGACATTATGCTACTTCTCCTCACAAGGAGTAGTATATTGTTGACATCAAGGTTTGCTGTGAATAAAACATCACTTAACCCCAAATAAAACTGAGCAGATTAGGGTTTAAAATACTGCTTTAATTTTGTCATTTGCTGCATGCCTTAAAAATAAGGGAGCATGTAAATAAAATGAATGCCTATAGTCAGAAGTAATCACTGAAAACGAAAACCCAGTGGTGTTTGAGCATGAAGTATATATTCAAATTTTAATAAAGGCTGATGTTTCAACAAGCACTAGTCTCTTTTTGTAAGATTTATAGCTTGATTTATACCTTGAGCACTCCCCTTTTCTAAATGCTGAAGTGATACGTACAAGTATTTCAACAGAAATGCATTGACCTGAGATTCACTGTCATCAAAGAGCCATATTTTGAGGTTTTCAGAATTTACCCTGAGACAACAAATGTAGACCATAGAATAACTGAACGCGATGATTCAAAAATCCAACCCTCCAAACCCTATACACATTCCTGGTCACAGAAAAGACAACGCTGAAGAATGCTTTTTTTTTTCTTTTTCTTTTTTTTTTTTTTAAAGCAAGAAGAAATGTAGTAAACAACACCAACACCAAACCCCACCTGTTTTCATGGCAAACAACATCCTTGTCCCAAAGCATACACGACAGGGTGTATTTGGAAGAACCTAATATTCCAGGTGACCGTACAGTTTCAGAATTAAGCAGAGTTAAAAGTTATTTTATAATATACCTGATTCAGTACTTGAAACAGAACTTGAAGGTCTGCAGTGGCAACTTTTTCTCATCAATTCACAGAATATGACTTCAGTAACTAGCACGGACTGATCAAGAAACCGAGGGCCATCAGGACCAACAGTCAACAGGAGAGAGAGGGATCTCGAACTTCCATATGGCGTATCAGTTAAAAAATAGCAAGAACAGCTTTTGATTTTCAAAGCAGATGGACTTGAAACAGTGAAAAACAAAGTGTAAATACGTACTTTCAGAAGAAAAAAATGCTGCTAGCTTTATTTTTTTTTTTAAAGCTCAGATTGGTGACCAGAGCATCTTATTTTCTTGGAAAAGTCTCCTGTTTTCATTGGCAAGTAGTTCTTAAAACATTTACGTCAGAACAGAAAACCACGCACACAAAAACTTTCAAACCAGACTCAGTGCTAAATTCATTTTGCATCATTTTATACATTCATTTATCCACTTTACGAGAAGAATTTCCTGCATCATTTATTTACATTATCTAAAAACATTAGCAAGTGCGTAAGGCTAACTGCCATTTCTGCACTGTATGTCTGTTTTAGCAAAATTAAATAACCGTTTATTGTTTTAATAAAACAGTAGAATATACTAGTAATTCTAATAGGATAAAGTTTCACTGAGACCTAGAGCAAACCTACTGTTTGCCCAGAAGAACTGTCTCCCAATTCTGCAGGTTTATACACAGAAAGAAGCAAACATTATTTGCAAGGAATGATAAGGATAATTTCTTCACCCTGTTACATTCTCCCAACTACCAGTCTCTCTGTATTATTTTTCTTCTCCATTTTATGCTGTAAGAGACCTATCCACTAATAAACTTTGAAGTCTTTCTATGTGATACACTCAAATACCTCTTCTCAGCATGGCACTGTCTCACTCCAGGCTCTCAAGTAAAGTGCTTGCTGGCTGCCAGTGCTGGCACGCGATGTGTGGCTTAAAAGGGCTTATGGTTAAGAAAGCTTTCAGTGGATAATGGTATTCAAACAAACAAGTTTGGTTACCTCCAACTTACAGACAACCCCCTTCTATACAGAAAGATAGAGTACGATGAGAGTATACTACCAGTAAGTTAGATTTTGTTCATTTATACCTTCATTCCAGTGTGTTAATCCCTTTAAATAAAATGATGACTGTCAAGCATTTAATGTCAGGATCCCTTTCTAGATCCCATTAAAGCCAGCTCCAACCAAAATAGAACAGAATGATTTAGTACAAAAAGTTTTCATTATTTATCCCTTTCAAGAATTGTTTAAAGACTTCGTGTCAGCAACTTAAAACATTCATGATGATCTTATAAAAAGTAGACAATATATTATGCATGCTGCCCACTGACTTGGCCTTTCAGAAACTCTCTCACAGGCCACTTACCAATATTGCCACTCACTGTCTAGAAGATAAAGGAAAGTCCTTCTAAAATGTATAAATAAATAATAATTGCCTATGGTTCAAACCAGCAGGCTGTTAAAACCAGTATCCTGCGTCACATCAGCTGCTACCAGATGCTTCTGAGAAATGTATTCCTTTAGTGGGCTACTCTGCACTGTGCATCCATTATTGATAAGTTTTTCCTAAACTCTTTCTTAGGCTGGTTTACCCATCAAAATATTTGGCTTTTGTTGTGCTTAAAACCAAATCTCCCCCAAAACTAAGTAACGTACATTGCCCACACGAACAGCCATTCATTTTTAAAAATCCTAATTGTTCTTTGATCAGAATCATTTGTAGCAACAAATCTTACAGCATTGCCTGCCTTTTTAGGAACTCGAGGACAAACTGTACATCGTGTAGCTTCTAAAGCCTTGCACATGCCAGTCACGTTAACACGACCAGCAAGGTTCGCCTACCACACAACAGCATCGTTGCTTCTGAAGATCAGACCTCCCCCAGCTTTGGTTCTAGGACAAACTCTTATTTCAGGAGGAAAACTCACATGTACAAGCAGTATCAACAAGCTCCACAGGATTATTCATGTGCAAAGTATTCATGAATAAGCACTTACAGAATCAGGATCTTTAGCATTTACAAAAAAAGAAACATTTTTGCTTGCATTTCTTAGCAAGTGATGGAAAAGATAGAATGAATTTCCAGTCATTTTAAGAGCACTTTTATTGCTACTATAATAAACCCACTTAATAAACAGCCGGTTATTTTCCAATGAATAATGCAAGTAATTATTTTGTTAGTCAATTATCAGGATGACTATTACATCTAATGGTCAAAAAAAAAAAGCCTAAAAAAAATACCCAAACTAAAATTCAGCTTAATCAAAACTCTGTCAGCAACAGCTTGTACTGTGCTGTTAAACTGGCTTTACTCCAGCAGCTTAAAATTTAAGAGTCAGCTTTATGTAGAAATGCAGTAAGTGAAAACTGGAAAAAAAAAATCCCACACCTACAGCTGTCACCTAAAATTAAACACAATGTTTTTCTCCAAATCCCAAGTGTACTTTCAAAAAGGTGCCATGTGATCATATTTAGCTACTGCACTGCAGTGAGGAACATGTTTAAGCTACAGCAGATAAACTAAATTCTTTCATTCAATAATATTAAAAAAATGGCAAGAGTAAAAACCAGGTGTAATTATCTGCAAGTTTCTTAACAAGAGATATTTATGCCACTTTGAGAGCATCCTAAAATTAATATACACATATTAAAGCTTAGAAACATATTTTTTTTTGCCCCTGCTATAACTTGCAATGTAGGCAAAAAGAAACAAACTACACATATACTGGAGGGGAAAAAACATTCTAAACAGATAGACTGGTGCTAGATATAATAATTCTACATAGAGAGATACATGCTCTTGGAATAATATCACTGTTTTGCACAAGCCAGGTTGTTAAGTGATCTTAACCATCTCCAAGGATATTGATTAGATGTCTCCATCCCGTTTAAAACATTTATCATCTCACTGGGATACTCACTAAACATGACCATATTACACACCTGTAGCAATTTTTCTTTAATGGACCTGGGTCAAATGTGAAAGTTCTTGGAACATAAGTTATAAAGAACCAAAAATACTTTTTCAAAAAACCTGTAGTTAGAAAGAAGTATATTTATAATGTCACATGGCACCCCTTATTGAAAAGGTCCTGCATGAAGCAAATGTACTCATTTCACAGCCAGTGTGAGACATTAAGATTAGGTAATTGGGTACTATTCTTGAAAGATTACTTATTTTGCTTGTAATTAACACAATTTTAGAATGGAACTAACTATGTTGGCAAATATAAAACAAACAGCACGTGTGAAAGTATAAAAATGTACTTACAAAATCAAAGTCTCCATCTTGAGGGACTTTCCAGTTATCAGGGAAAACATTTTTGGATATGTGATAAGGTTCGTGCATGTTCTGATTACAATTTTCAGGGCTTTTATTCTTGGAATCTTGTTTATCAAAGTAGTCCATGAAAGAAGGTCTTTGAACTTGCGGTGAAGTAGCATTTCCTTAGTTGAAAGAAAAAAAAAAGAAAAGAAAAAAATTAAAGATGTAAGATTTACTGCACTGTAAAATAAGCTCCATTTTTTAATTTTCTACAAGTTTGCAGAAACTAATACAGTCATCCGTACGTGGTGCATGCCTCCATTTGTCCCCTGAGGATCGTTTGCATAAAAGCTCATAGCCGAAGAATGATAATTTTGTAGCAAGATACAATGTGGAGAAATGTTCAACACATTTCAGAGTTGCACACGAATAATATTAGAAGTTACTTCATGCGATATCTATTTGTTGTTATAGAAACTGAATAACACAAGGTGCTAAGCATCCCTTTGGGTGCTGAATGCCCTTAACTTTAAGGCCTGGTCCTCATACACATGGAGGAAAGCAACAAAGTTCCAGTAGTTTCACGCAAGGTATGACTTAAAAAGTTATTTAGAACTTGAGGGGAAAAAAAAACACTAAACATGCAAGGCATGTCTAAATGCTACTCCATCAAATTCACTGCCAGTTCAGGATTCTCAGTGTATTATGGGATCACACTCTACAGATGGCTGCAAAGCGCCCATCTCCATGGAGTGGAAATCCTGGGGGATTTTTGTCATCATTTGTGCAGCTGCAAGAGCTTTACGAATCAGATCAAGATCAGTGCAAACTCCCATTCTAATATCCTTTTCATGGAACTAAATTTTAAGAAAAATATCTACAACCCTGAATGCCTGAAATTTGCTTTTATTTCACAACAAGTTAATTACTAAAAAGAACAATAAATAAAATAAATGTTTTAATAGTTCTCCATAGCTGTCACCTCAGAGCCTGTATTCTGCATAGCATTATGCTTCATGAAACACACATTTTCTTACAGTGTAACACATCCCACAGAGAAATGAAATACATTTCTCCAAGTAAAATACGAAACAAGATGAGAAATATAAATAACCAGCTGAAAAAAAAATTGCAGGTAGGACTGCAATTATAAATATTTATAAAAAATTTCAATTATAAATATAATAAAAGAATTAGGATTTCTTATATAGAAACCACTTATTTTAAAAAGTGAAAGACACTGGAAATATCTTTTTGAGCCTGTTTCATGATCACTAGACCTTGCTATCTCCACATCTGGCCTTATGTTGGCTTTTCTTAATTCATTAGTTGTTTTATTATTATTATTATTCACCTCTTTCACCTCTTATTTCATCATCTATTCCTATGATGACCCTATTCTCTGTCCTGAGCTTTTTTTTTATTTGTTCTATTATTTCTGCCTGATTAATACATATATATATATATATTTTTTTTTAATTAAACCTTATTTCTGCACTACCCTCTTTTATAGCATGTTGATTAATTTATTCTTTTCCTTTGCTTTTTCTATATCATTCTGTAGAAGTACAATTTCTCCTGGGTTTTTGAATGTGTTTTTCTGCCTTTATCATTAATCTAAGTTTTACTGTACAGGCGTCCATTTGCTTCTCTTCTGCTTCATGACGATTCCCCCATTCATTCTGCCATACAGACCTTCTCTCATTTTTTAAAAACAGTTTTCCTTCCATTGTAGTCATATTTTCTAATCCCAGATCTTAATTATCTCATTGGTCTATCATTTATTTAATGACAACTGTTGACCATACAGAAATATTCAGGGAACTAAGCTCCAGGTTGAATTTAGCAGACCACACAGCAGATACCCTAGGCATTTCTTGATCACTTGAGTATGGAGCAGCAGAAGGGATGAAAAGGAAGCAGCAGCGATGCCACACAACGCAGAAATAAGCACGGAAGAGTGAAAACAGAAGAACTTATACTTCAACAAAGCATAAGTTCAGAAAACATATCCAAGAAAAGGTAGTAGTATGCAAGGGAAGGGGAGGGTAAAAACAGAACACGATGCATTGTTTTAATAATAAAATAATCTTTTTCATTATTATTTTTTATTTCTTGCTGATGACTGCACAAAACCCATGAAACTATTTGTATGAAAGAGATAGGACACCACGCTGATGACCTTTCACATCCATTTTTTTCTCCTGCTCAGACTGCTGCACTCAAGTTTAATCCTTGAGACATACATATAAACAAGATTAGCAATGTCTCTATAAGAAATGGTGAACTACCACTATGTTGCCCATTACAGGACAGTCTCCCTCCTCTCATGTAACAGAAAATACTAAATATTTCCAAGCATTACGTTTTAGAGCTAGTTATAACTATATTCCCTACCTATGCAACAGAAGAATGCCTACATATGTAAAACAAAAACAAAAACAAACAAAAAAAAAACCTCCAAATTCCTTGTTATCAAACGCATACTAAGGAAAGTGGGTCAAGCAGGATTAGAAAATTAAATTTCCCTGAAATTAACAAAGCATATTTAATTTACACTTTCAGGACTTGTTTTACTTGACAAAAAAGAATTTAGGACTTGCTTCTGATTCTACTTTAGTACTCAATTAGTTAACCTACTTAATGGAACAAAAGCTGCTTTCATCCACTGCAAATACAAAAACTCCCATGCAAAACCCAAAATATTACTCCTGAAAAATGAGGTGTTTCAAAGTTTGTTTGTTTTTTTTTTCCAGTGGGAGGAAAAAAATAGAAATTTATTTTAAGATTAAGGTTTTATTTTATTGTTACAAGTAATTCAAAGCAAGAAGTGACTCCTTTTGATGTGTAGCTAACCCAACCTGAACACATTTAGTTAGTATTTCATGGAAAATAGGACAGGTTGGCAGCTACTTGTTTAAAGACCCACCAAAGGCTCTTTTGTGTTGACTTTACAGAAGACTCAGATTCCTTATGCCACAGTAAAGCAACATAGGCTGTATACTGTGAAACACTTGCAAGTCATGGAATGCAGCAACTACCACGGACGCTGGAAAAATGTCTTCTACCTCTGTGATACCACTGATAGGAACACAATGAATGTGGCTGTCCCCAAAGACAGTATAATAAGATTTCCCCCAAAACATATGTTGGATAAAACAAATGTGGCAATGACTTATGTAACACAACACCAGCTCTGTTACCTTTTTTTCATAAAATACCGTAATTAAAAGAACTGTAACAGGGAAAATGAATTCTAAATAGACATTTCAAAATAAGAAAGAATACACATTCCGTTCTAATGCATATTTTGATCATATTCAATTTACATCATCTATAAATGATGATCTTCTAGGCCCCTTCCAATCTAAACCATTCTGTGATTCTATGATAAAGAAAAATGCCTTCGTAGTGATGCATTTCCAACAGTAAAATATTAGTGTTAAATTGATTTTAAATCCTTTTAGAAGTCCTTCAATAAACTTCTATTATTCCTTTCTATGAGGAAAATCTGTGCAAAGAGATTTGTACAGAATGTATAGGTAGAGCCTGAACTATTAAAAAACACAAAGTATTAAAGTACATGCTTATATTATCTATAAAATGTAGTTAAGAGGTTTTAGGGCAACAATAAAAAAATAAATCAGGTTGGAAGGAACGACAATATTATCACTATACCTCTGCACAACTGGACATTGAACAGCTCCTCTGGTCACCCTGTTCAAACACTGAGCTACCCTCATGAGGAAATAATTTATCTTGATATCAAGTTAGAACCTCTTTTGTTTCAATTTTTAATTTTCTGAATTATCCTGCCATGCACCAGCAAACAGCCCAACTTCACAACCTTCTCACAGATACTGAATGGCTGCTTTTAGGTCCCCTGAAGCCGACGTTCTCCAGCCCCAGCTATTTAGGTAATCCTACCCTGAACTCCTTCAATTCATGTTTTTTCAGTTTCAGGGAGTCAAAACTGGACACTATTCTAGATGTGGCCTCACAAGTGCTGAGCAAAGGACAACCACTTTGCTTGATACGCCGGCCCTGCTCTCATACAGCCCAGGTGCTCCTGGCCACCCACACTCCTCCAGTGCACTGCTGGTTCATGCCCACGAAGACCCCCAGGACCTTTTCAGCCAAGTTCCCCAGGCCGTAGCATTACTGGGGTTCTTCCTTCTCGGGTGCAGGACTTCGCCCTTGTCCTTGGTGAACTTCCTCAGGTTCCTTCCTTGGGTTCGCGTCAGTCCATTCTTCCAGCCTGTCTAGGTCTGTCTGGATAGCAACCCTGCCCTCACACACATCAACCACATCCTCGTTCTGGCATTCTGGGGGTGTTATCCCAACACAAAGGGGAGTTCGTCTACATTTTGCTAATGGAAGCCTCGAAGGTTTCCCCAGGTAAGGCCTCCCCTCACTCCATTACCACCAGGGCACTGGACCTCTTCTGCAGCTGTCAAGCTACAGAGCAAAGCTTTCCTCCTTTTGCCAAAAGCCACAATCTTCCTCCATCCTTCCCCATCCTGGGGATCCCCCTCTGCCGCTCAGCTGACTTACATTTTCAGCTGCTGCCCCTTCTGTGAAGTCAGGAGATGAGGCTCTCCTAGCTGCAGTGCTTCTGCGAAGCTCCTGTCAGTATCTTTATTTCCTCTGAATAAATTGCTTTGTCACTATGAGCGTGAGACAAAGTGGGCACATGTGAACCTCCTGAGCACAGTGCTGCACCTAGGTTGGGGCAATCCCTAGACATTAGGACAGACTTGAAGAACACATTGAGAGCGGCCCTGTGGAGAAGGACTTGGAGATTATGGTGGACAAAAAGCTTGACACGAGCCAGCTGTGCATGCTTGCAGCCCCCAAAGGCCAACTGCATCCTGGCTGCATCAAAGAGAAGTAGGCAGCAGGTCAAGGGAAGGGATTGTCCCCCTCTGCTCTGCCCTTGTGAGGCCTCACCTGGAGCGCTGCGTCCAGGTCTGGGGCCCCCAGCACAAGAAGGATGTGGGGCTGTTAGAGCGGGGTCCAGAGGAAGGCCAGAAAGTTGTTCAGAGGGCTGCAGCACCTCTCCTGTGAAGAAAGTCTGACAGAGCTGGGGCTGTTCAGCCTGGAGAAGAAAAGGCTTACAGGGGTGACCTTATTGCTGTTTTTCAATACTTAAAGGAGGCTTATAAAAAAGATGGGGAGGAACTTTTTGCTCAGTCAATGACAGGATAAAGACGAATGGTTTTAAACTAAAAGAGGGGAGATTTAGATTAAATATTAGGCACAGGCTGCCCAGAGAAGCTGTGGATGCCCCATCCCTGGAGGTGCTCAAGGCCAGGCTGGATGGGGCTTTGGGCAACCTGGGCTGGTGGGAGGTGTCCCTGCCCATGGCAGGGGGCTGGGACTGGGTGTGCTTTAAGGTCCCTTCCAACCCGAGCCGTTGCATGGTTCAGCCATATTTTAAACAGGTTACATCTGCATTTCATGAGCAGGCCAGTTCTGCCAGTACGTATCAGGCACGTTTTATGAATGCCCATTAGGCAACCACCTCAGAGGCTTCAGGGTCAGTCCGCAGTTTCTGAATCACGAGGAAGTATCAGCAGAAATTTGACCGCCATTTACTTAGGCCAGAGCAGGCGGAAACCTACCAGAGGACTAAGAAACGTATCTAGGAAATGTTTGACTACAGATATCTGCCTAATAAAGTAGCTACTGATTATTGATTTTGCAGTTGTCGTATCAGTATGACTTACACACCCATGGCTTTATTCAAACCCAGGCCTCATTCAGTGTTTGGGGCAGATATGCAAGAGGCAAAAATGAAAGTATAGAACTTTATTATACTACTGAAAACTCTGTTATACAAGATTTTTGTTTCATAATATACCTATTTATCAGAAATAATTGCAATTTGCATTTAAGTGGAAAATTCTGATATTTTTCAACCAGAGGAAACATTCAAATTTTGAGGAGTCTGTGAACTCAACTTTAGAGGCTTTTTACAGAAAAAGTTTCCTGCACAAAGTATTTCTTTGCTTCCTGAGAATGAGACTTGTAAAACTAGTTTAACAATTTTTTTTATATTTTTCCAAAAATATAATATGAAAATTCAATGACACTACTGTCATAAACTCATTACTCTGTTCCAGCTGAGGCATGCTTTATTTCTGCAAAACAAATAAATCCATGTTAAGGCAGTATTTTGCAACAGCTCTTGAACCAGAACTGCCAACACTATTTTTCTTTAAAAAAAAAAAACACAAAAAAAACATTTGTAAAACATACTCCTACTTGTGACATAAATGTACGACTTGATCACCAGTCACAAGCAAGGTCTCAAGTCTTGGAAAAGGCTTGGGAACACCTACCGTACATCCTTTCTGTACAATCAGGGGGAAAACATTAGTACACCTGCACGTGGCATCGAGCAAACTGTCTTAACATGAGCACAGTAAGCATGCTTAAACAGAACTACATCAATGAAATACCAATGCCCAGGCTAAAGCACTGCTGAAACCAGCCCATAATTAAGTTTCCTTGCTGAGTTCCTATAAATTCATAATTACACTATTCAAACTAAGACATCCTAATTGCCAAAAAGGGAAGACAATTTTAAAGAATTGTTTTAAATTACAAGAGAGATGTAAAATCCAAAGAACCCTGTGTCTGAGTCTCTTTTACAGAAGCAATGTAGTCTCAAGAGATAGCAAGCTAAGTGCTGAAGAGATCATTAGAGAAGTATTGTCTGAATTAGGTTGCTGGGTAATTTTAAAAGCCATTTATGTGAACATTTAGGAAACCAACATGGAATAATTAACAGTGCTACAGGAAAAAAGTCACACCTTACTAACTTCTATTAGCACAGCTATTCTATTCTATTACAATAGTAATGCACAAGGGGTATATACTGACATTGGATGACTGGATTTTCTCAGTGATAAATTTTTGCATTACAGAACATAGCATGCATTACAAACCAGCACCATAAATGGAGCATTCATTCATTCTTATAAATTATGAAAGAAATGCATAAACAGTAAACCTCCCCAATTCAGAAATGACTTCCAAAGAAACCTTGATTGAAAAGAACAATCTCTGAGACTCGTTTACGGAATGTATGAATTCAGTGACAGCATGTAATGAAGAGGACCATAAGGAACTTGTCCATAAACACGAAAATGGCTTTCAAATTCTGAGGTATCAGTTTCATTACAGCACTTTTTTTTTCTCCAGATACAAAGCACTGATAAAGAGTATTCCATTTATTTTTATGATCAACAAGAGGGGAAAATATCACAGAATGTACAAAAACTAATGGACACCAAGATCAGTAATACTTGTTTGATTAGAAAAGGTATCTAAGTAGATCTTATTTAAAGGGTTGTATCCAGAGCAAGAAAATTGAATGTCCTGAGAATACTGGTATCAAGTTAAGGGTCTGAAAAATAAATCTCATCCTCAAAGGAAAAAATACAATGAAATCAAAAACTACACTGCAAAATGTTTACTTCACTCAAGCAAAGCTAGCTATTTATTCTGCCCTTCTTTCACCTCTTCTTAACATTGATCATCAACTTTTTTGCCCCATCCCATAAACATATGTGTCCAGCAAGCTAACACTCGGAAGTGTTAGCTGAAGGCTAAGTAAGTGTAGGCTTCTTGCTGAAGTCTATAGGTTGCACATGTGCCTGGTCCATGCCAAGTCTGTTACAGGACCTAGGTCATAGGTTGTTACGAAAAAAATTTCTTTATCTTTTGAGTTGAAAGTCCAGCTGTGGGACCTTCCTAAGAAGTATGCATTTCAGAGCTACCCAAGCCCTCACCTCCTCGTACAGAGGACACTGACTGAACTCTGTCCTCCCACCTATGTGTGCTCTGCATTTTCTTCCCTCCTGTTACATACCGCAGAATCTCTGCTCAGAGCATGTACAGGCATACTAAGCAAGAAAGCACAAATGTGGTTTATTGCTGGGCTGTGTATGGTTTGTAGGGTTGGGATGACAGCCCTCTTTGTTCCAAATCCCAGTTTTATTTGGGCACAATTCACTATTTGTGAAAAAAAAAATATATAGATGGTTTTAATTATTTTCTGTCATGGCTCCCAGAGGCCTCTAAGTATGGGCACTTATAAATAAAAACTTATTATTGTTTCTTATTTTGTCCTTGAGCAGGGAAACAAAAGGCAGAGGGAAACAAATGTGAAACTAAACAAGAGCATTACAAAAATGTTTGTCATAAATATTTTGTGTCTCTAGGAAGGAAATAAAAGCCCTCTTCCCTAGTTAACTAAGCTTATTTCTCCATACTGCTTGCAAGTGTTATTCAGAAGTAGCAGAGAGCACTTTTAAGCTACCTGGTTAAGCTATCTGATTTACTATCAAGTCATGCAAACATGCAGGAAGTGCCCATCTTGCCTATACAGGTTGGAAAAAGCAACCTGTCTCTAAAATCTTGTCTCTTTCAAGCAGAAAGGAGCACAAATCTGCATCTGCCTCTGAAGGAGACCAACGATTTGTACATCCATTCCTGGCGACATTTATTTAGGACACCTGCTAGTGCTCCTGCTTAACCCCTAGCACATGAATCACAAAACCAGAGGAAGAACAGCTAAAGTAAATGTATATTTTAAGTAAAAATACATGTATATAAAACTTTCATTTTCAGCTGAGAGATGTGGAGGCCCCATTCTTGAATTAGCTCTAACTTTTAAGCAGTGAGCACCTAATGCATAACACAGTAAAGTTCACTGCGCAAATGCAGGAACACAAACTTGTCCCCTGGCAGTCAAATGAAACCATCACTGCTATCAGGCTGCTTCCAGGGTGCTGGCTTTCCTTTGCTGGGGTTACAGGTGTCAAGACAGTCAGCTATGGGGGGAGGAAGCCTGCCGTCCCAGGGACTGCATTCTTCTGTCCGATAAGAGGGAAGAACAGCTTTAACAACCACACTGACAAAACGCCAAGGTATAGAAAGGTAATTCCTTATTACAGATTGCTACCGGAATCAATTCAAACTGAAAGTGACAGTACTTTAAAAAAAAAAAAAAAGAAAAAACAGTGTCTTCAGCAACATAAGAAACAAACATAAGAGATTTCAGTGCAGATGTAAGGAAACTTTTTTGATCAGTTTGGTATAACTTCCACCACAAGAATTATTTTATTATCCTTTACTCTAAATTTGCTTGTAGTATATTTTCAGGGCTTTTTGCATCACTAATCTTTTCCTTAACTTGTTGAAATGTGTTAGTTTAAGATCACTTTTTCTAACCTTCCATTTTCCTCTCAAGTTTAATAGGCAAACACTGTTTCAGCATGAAAACAAATTAAAGCATGTACAGAGTGCTTTCATGATGTGAATCATCCTACTTAAACTAATCACTAATCAAGAGGTATGTTTATTGCTAAGAACGCTAAAAAAAAAGGAAAAATATAAATCAACAAATCACCCTTTCCTGCCCATTTGCTGAATAGACTGAACCAAAAAGAAAACAGACCTGATTTGCACTTGGAACCCATCTTTCCAGTCAAATTGCAGCAGGTGTATACATGCAAACAGAAATGCAACCTTATAGTTGCATTCAGCAAACGTATTTAAATAACAGCCTGGAATTACACCTTACATGGTGCCTCACGGAATCAGGCACCTAGAGTTAGACTCACCTATTGATGCTGCCCATTCAAAGAAATAATTCTGTTTAATTGAGTGGGCCTAATTCTGCAGCAATCTTCAGCCAAACAATGAACACATCAAAAAGTAAACATGTAAATTTGCTGTTTAACAAATACACATTATGCATATCTCAGTGTAATTTATAATTTTATACCTTGAAACTTTTTTCCTCGTTGTTATATAATCAGTTATGCTGTTGAAGTCAATTTAGATTTTATTTAGATTTTGTAATTTTTTGATCATTCCTTTAAATCAAGCATTACTGAAATAAATTTCCACTAACATTCAAATAATAATGCTCTCTTCCAAGAGAAAAATCTGCTAGCTAATCACGAAAAACAAAAAAACTTTGCAGCAAGATCTGCAGTGATTGCTGCACCCATAGAGAGTCATGACGAGTTCCCATGAACACTGACACCGAAGCAGCAGCTTCCCACACAATCACACCATTTCACTTTAGCTCCAAGGAACTGGTGCAAATGCATGTGGGACAGGAGGCAAAAAGCAAGAGGCAAGTAATAGAAAGGAGAATTCATGAAAGGCTAATTTCAGAGTCCTCCAGAGAGGCTTGCAAAGCACCAAAACTAGGTTTATACTTTGAATCTCCTACTATAGCAGTGCCAAATACCCCTCTTTCCAATTTTTAACCACAGAATTTGACACATAAAGGACACTGATGACACAACATTCTCATGCTGGATGAGAAAACATTTATTATTAATAGGATTAATTATTAATAGAAAAGGGAAGTAAAAGAACAACATACTTTTCATGGTCCCATCTTCCTCTTCATCATCATCGCTATTTATTACCATGGTCCCCAAGTCTGACTCTAACATGGTACTGTTGTGTTCAATCATCGTCTGAGCACCTTCACTCATCGTGCTTGTAGCCCTCATGGTACCAGCACTCTCTGAACTCGTCTTCACCATGGTGTGCGAGTCCAGCTCATCTTCATCCTAGCAAGAAAAGTTTGGCATAATTCAGCAGAGCATTCCAAAAAAAGTTAAGCAGCAATCTGGATGCTTATTCACTGTTTTTTGTATCTTCACATGACCTAGTTGTACTGCTAGACTTTGAGACTTAAAAATATTTCACAAAACATAAAATAAAAAAAAATACATAAAGGAAGAATTCAAAACTTTCTTCTTTCTGCCAGACGTATGGCAGGATGGATTTACCAGAAGTGTGTCCCACACACCCACTTTCCATCAGCACCCAGCTTTGAACATCTCACTGGTTTTCAAGACCCCATATACTTCTTTGGGATCCAAGATCAGTACCACATGTCTTAGAAGGTGATTTGGTTGTTTTGTAGCAGACCATCACCAAGGATTTGTGCTGATCACCCCTAAATAAATACTATGCCCTGCATCTTACATCACACAGCACCCAGATGACAGTTCAAACAAGTATTAAACAACCTTCTGAAAGTTTTGGAAGTCCACCCCAGGAATGGAAAAATCAGCTTGGCTTACTTCAAGTATTAGTTTTCTTTTAAATAACACTTTCAAAAGAGCAAGCAAAACCATTATACAGTGTAGGAAAATGTCTATGAAGCTCATACTTAATAACCAAGGGTAGGAGTGAGGGAAGAGCTAACATTATGAAGAGGTAAAATAGTATTTTGGATCAATGACAGTAATGTGCCAGGAACATAAAACAGAGAAATAATGACAATACAGTTAATGAATTATAAAATTTATATGGAATACTAATATTTGAAAACACTACTGGGAAATTCCAGTCAAACTTCTGAAGTTTGATTTTGAGGGTATGCATGACAGTACAGGATTTCAGGAATAACGTGGTGGGCTATTTTCTACAAGTAAATTTTATTACTCAACAACAAAAGTAATAAAAACAACTTAGTAAGTGTTCTCATAATTAATAGGGCAAGAAATAATATCCCTCTTCATGAAGACATTGTATGCCTTTTTTTTTTTTTTTTTCCTGCATAAATGCTACTTTCATTGATTTTATAACCTTCCTAGACAAGGCAAAAAAAACATCTGTATGTGCATGAATTCCCTCTGCTATGGCAAAATTTAATTTGCATTCTAAACAAACTCTATCCCTGATTAGCAAATTATTCTAACTACACAGCTCATCTTGAAAAAATATCATCTAACACTTTATTATTTGCCAGTTACAAATAACATGCTCATTGCTATATGTAATGTTGAAACACGTCTTGCTTCGTCTAATTCTATGAATAATTCTATTATAATTCCTTGATTGTAAATAATTCTGTGAATTTCTAATAGTGAAAATTGTTTCACTAATTTTCCCTTTTGCTTACATCTTTCTATTGCTTTATATATTTAACGTTTTAACTATGAAGTGACCTGCACAAACAAAAAAGAATCCCAGTCCCCAAACCCTTCAGTTCTGGAACTTGCTGTTTCTTACTGAACTAGTTCCTTTCCTTTCCTGGTATTCTCTAACATAGCAGGGATTTGCCTGCAGTACAGATGTAATCTGAAGAGCCAGCTATGTTACATGAGTGCTTGTTTCGCCAATCGCTGGTCAGAGCAAATCCAGAGAGCTGCAGTTAGCAGCAATACCAACAGACCAGCTCCTGAAAAGAACCCTGCTACGTCTCAACCCCGAGACACAAAAATAGAGCTAATTTCAATTCAGAGAGTCTAGCTGACTGCATAACATACTGAAACCGGGATACAGATCTAAATCTGTGAATAAAATTTCAAATGTCAGAAGAATCATCCTTTTCCAGATTATAATTTCTAAAAATATTAATTCATTTGCATTTTTTAAGCTGCATTCTAAAACACTCTTTTTAGCACCCTACCTTAAAAAAGTATGATATTCCCAAAGATAGAGATAGTTTACAGATACAGCACTAGAGGACTGTGCCCTTAAATAAATAAGGATATTTTAGTAGTGCTCCTCCTGGTGGCAACTTTCATTTTCTTTACTACTTTTATTTTTCCTGAACATTCTTGCTGACCCCGCTGGTTTCTGTAAGTTATATTTTACCTCTCCTGAGAAGTACTTTCCTTGGAAAATGAAGTCCTTTCATCCAATATTCTCTTTTTTTTCTGTTGCATTTTAAAAGTGCCAAAGGTAAGTGTTTATGAGTGTTTTTCAGTACAGCACTACAGCGCCTAACTTAGTCATGACATCCTGCTGCTTCTCCTACTGAAGGCTACAAATGAAGCATCTCTAACATACAGGCAAATTCCTGAGTTTAAAACACAGTAGCATCTGATTTACAGGTTTGCTTGACTAGTATTAACATCCGCATGCTAAACTAACTGAAGTTGAAAGCAGAAATGAAAAAATATTTTCCTTAAGTTTCAATTCGTTACAAGTGGGGGAAAAAAAGTGATGGCCAGCAATATGATCAAATGTGAAACGGATTCATAAGTGAACCAGTTTCATATCTTCCGCTTCATTAAAAATACTGAGTTTTTAGTTCTTGGGTCAAATCAAGTATCTGATTTTTTTCAAAGAACAGCATTTTATTTTCCAATCCAAGAGTGACAAAAGTCGTTGTCTTACTATTATCTCTCAGCAGAGAACAGTTATCATCCAGTATCTAAAAGACTGGGGACCACAGAAGCCAACCTCAGTGCTAACAGAGTAATTGCCCCAAAAACGGAAGCACACAACAATTTTGATCAGCGGCGTTTTCTCTAGATCAGGAATGAAATACCAAAAGAGAGCAATATCAAGTTTTTTCAGGGCCTGTGCCTACAAAAAAGTAATCAATTTTGTGGAGTAAGCCCAGTTGCTTCCAGATTTGTCATCCCAGTATTTCTCACAAACATGAGATTTAGCTAATACTGCAGAAGAGCAGAGTGGACCTGAAAAAGTAACAGGATATTTTTTTTAATATAAAATTATGTAAGTGAATGTTTATATGACAGATGAAAGTGATTCCTTGAACAAATTATGATTCATACTTGAGAGTTCATAAATATTGATGTAAAACTTCTGATCTGTTATTAAAACAGGTAAACTCCCTGATTAAATAAAAAACAAATATAATAGCAATTTTAACGAGGAAGGAATATAAGGTCTTAAAGCTGAAGTGTCATGTTCTCATACTGTTTACAAAAACAGATCCAAAAATCAAGTAATAGAAACAGCTAGCTATGGTTTTAAACTGTCTGCCATTCTCTTGTGTACAAGTGACAAGCATCAAACTTTTATTTCTAATTTGCCAGTATACAGCAACTGGAAGTGTGCACAAGCAAGACAGCTAACATCTCTTGAGATGCTAACGAGATTACAATCAGCCACAGAAACTCCAAACAACATTATATCCTAAAGAAACAATAAGTAAAAGATTGCCAATATCCTGCAACCTTATGGGACTAATTCTTTGGATCTCCTTATCTACCATAGTAAGTTAGAAGATTAACAAAGCAAACCCTTAAAGCACAAAAACATAATCAGGGAGACTCGATTACCAGGAGAGTGAATTCAAGAACAATTCAGTAGCAATGTGCAAGACTCTAAAAATATGCTTCTTACATAGAAGATAGCATCAACACACAAGAAAAGTATTCTTAGGAAAGCTGAGCTTACATATCACACGTAAACCTACATTAGAATATAATCAAGTGAGAAGTGATGAAGATTCGTGGATTGTTTCCTGCTGTGTTTTAAGATTCATAGGAAAAAAAAAAGGGGTTGAAGACTAGTTTAAAAAAAAAACAAAACACAAGGAAATACAGCAGCTTGCCTTTGAAATCTCTTTAACAGTGGTTTGTGTGAATAAAAAAACACTAGATGGCACCAAAGACAGCGACTAGACTGCAATGCATTAAAGGAAGATTTACATGCTGGCAAAATTTAGTATCCTGTAAAATAATTTCATTTACTATTAACACCTCATCATCACCCTTGAAAAACGTGGCTGTAGTCACAGTTATCTTTTTGTAAAAGCACTATAGTAGCTACATAAACACATACTACAGTTTGGGCATGAACAAGGATTTTTAAAAGTTCCTAACACCTATAAAGCCCAACTACAACCTGACTACATGCTTAATGCTGAGCACACACTGAAGTTTAAACACATCAGCAAAAACACAAAGACTTGATTTGCAGCACACGCTCAAATCCCAGCAAATTCCAAGAGACCTATACCTTCAGACTAAATTTACTCATGAAAACAACATTTAAACTTATTTTCTACATACTTTTAACCGATAAACCTAGTGACAATGACTTGTTGCTTACACCTACCATAATTTTTAGTCATCCTTTTGGCTCTAAATTGCTGAGGACTTGAGCAATATGCTCCTGAAAAGCTGTTGGTACCCCTCAGATAGGTATATTCCAAGGGACAAAACAACCGCTAGGTATTTCTTACTTAATTTCAGGACACCTAGAGGACTGTAGTCAAGATCAATTGCTATATATAACACGTCCTTTGACTTAAGACGAAAAATGCTATGAGAACAAAGTTTTAACACTGTATTTGTCCTGCAAAGCTACACAGACGCATTAAAGTAAATATAAAAACCTCTAAAAATACAGTCTGGTGTATCAGATTTAAAATACAGAATAACTTAAATGACTCAGTAGTCTTTTAGAGAATGATTTAAAGACTATAAACATATAAAAAGGATATAAACATATAAAGGAACAACAATTATTTCCTAAGGTCTCAAAAGGGAGATGTTTCATAACTAATATATGATTAATCAGAAGAACTTTTGAATGAATAAGCCTTAACATAGGAATAACTGATAACTGGCAGTTGTCTAAGTTACAGGTAGTTGCCAGCTGATAATTGCCTAAGAAAAAAGCAAAAATGGCTTACTGGAGCAGTAATTATTTGAGTACCCTAAAATAATTAAACATTCCTCACATAATAGAGACATTAAAATGCAAAAGAAAACATACAGGAAGAGCTGCTTAATAGCTCATTCCTTTAAAGATCCACAGAAATAAATATTTAGACGTGTTTCCTGTGGGCTGCCAGGCAACAAGTGGGTTTGCATTCCCACATCACAGCTGCCCAACCTCAGAACCAAACCTGCATCACACTTCAAAAAACGCACAGGAGAAGAGCTTGGTCATGTTTAGCAATGCCTAAACTAACATTTAAACTTTGATATTGGGATTAACCTTCTGTAGAATACACCACTTGCAATTTTTGCTTAATTAAAAAAATCTGTACAATTACCTCAGCACCTATCAAAACATGTCAGTTTGTCAGAAAGCATTCTCATCACTCAAGCAGCTCTTGTAACAGGCATAAAGACCATTCAGAGCATGCTATTTTTAATGATATTATATATCTCTGGGAGGATATAGACATAAAGACTGTATTTACACACAGCCATTTATTTACGGCTGTATACTACAAAGTTTTGAAGAGCAAAAACTATTTTCATTATGATTGACAACTTCCTGTACTACAAAGCATTCACAGCAAGTGGTAAAGCCAAGACGTAGAAAGTGGTTTTAGTGATGTGAATCTTCCTCGTTTGAAGGATAACAAACTGAATTGATCCTGAAAATTAAGTACTTCATTGTGAAACCATAAATCGTAAAGGTTGGAAGAGATCTCCGAAATCACCTGGTCCAACCATCCCCCTACCACCAATGTCACCCACTGACCCATGTCTCCAAGCACCACGTCCAACCTTTCCTTGAACACCCACAGGGAAATTCTTCAAAATCACCTATTCCTTCTCATTCCACTTTTCATTATCTATGTCCCTTATAACTCGGGTGTCCATTACAATACATACATAACTAAGAGGGATTAAATATCCATGCACGTATGCAAATACAGTTGCCAGGGCTAAATCCTGTTTCCTCACTAAAAGAACATCACACTGCAAGTATTTTACACCTTCCTTCCTGAGGGGTCCCAACACCTGTACCAGTGAGCAATTAGCACGACTGCTCGAGCTTCGCATAGGAAATTCTTGGGGTTTAAGAGCAATAAATTCAAGCCCCAGATAGGTTAACTCAAACCATTCTTTTTCAACAGTGTATGGACTCGAGTCACTGCCCATGAGAGACCTTTAACACCCATAGACTGTCTGCTTACCATTAACACCAATACTTGCCTTGCTGCTAGGTGTTACTACACGCACGTTTCTCAGGCCTGAGTCTGCCTTAGCACCTCCAGGTTAGGCCTTGACAGCCCTATCACTGGGACAAATCCACTTTTAAGGTACTGTTTTGCAGAATTTATGTGCTAGGTGGCTGCTACCTTCCAACTGAAAAGTGATTCCGATTCCACGTACAATCTGAACATGTGTAGATACTAAAAGATGAAGAAATGGACTTGTAACTTCCCATCACTACACGAAGTGTGCCATCAGGGCACGTTGGCTAACCAAAACGTATACTATCATTTCAGATGCTTGATCATGCAAAGAGCACCCAAGTCTACCTGTATTTTTCAGGATTGCGGTTTCCTAAAACCACCTGCAGCCTCATTCGTTGATATCTACCTAATAAGCTTTAAAAACTAAAATCTGCACTGTCCAGAATTTCACTTGATTAGGGTCTCACACCTACATGGTGCTCCAGTCTTCCAACATGCATCGTGTTGCATTGTGAACACATGAATAACACACATTCAGGAAAACACTGTATAGACAACTCCAGTTAAATAAAAAAATGTAATAGCTTGTCCCACTGTTCAGCACAATCTCTTATTTTTGTGCTTTCAGCTGTTCAGAATCTTTAACAAGTGCAACTGAAGATGTTGGTGTCATCTCTCAAATCCATCTGGAATTTCTGACAATGTATTGCACTAAAACTCAGTAGCAAGATTTGGGAAGTCAGTGTCACAACTGAGTGATTATTAAAACCACTTTTTAACAAGATGAGTCATGCATTGTGACAGTATGAAAACTATTTGCAGGTCACTGCCTAACATGGACTTTCAACAAACTGTATTTGTCAATAAAGAAATCCCTCCTCCTTACCTCACCATCAGTAATCTTCATTTTACTCACCTCTAACTTCACTTTTTCTATGAAATTAAGTATTTCCAAACTTTTTTCACCCAAGGCTCACCAAACATTGCTAAATGAATATAGACATATGTTTACTGATAGCAAAGATCATGCCTACTAACAAATATCATATTAACAATTTTAACAAAAATAAAATTACGTACTAATCACAGCTTTACAATCCTTATCACAGATTTTTAGAACCACAAAACCATATGAAGACATAAGGAATGCAACTCTCTACAGCACAGAAGAGCATAAACCACAATATTTAACAAAACAGGATTAAAAACTCTTTTAACTATTTTTTTGGTAAATGCAAACTTTTGAAGAACTATTCAATATAAATCTTACAGCAAAAATACCTGGACACCCTTCCATTTATTACATGGTACTTCTGCTGTAGTAAATAGCTTATGGTAGCTTTTAGGTTTCCTTTCATAAATCTAATGGAGCTAAAGAGGAAAAAAGGCACAGAACCTCTCCAGAACAGCTACCACCCAGAAATAATGAAATTTATTTATCCATCAACATGGGGGGAGGGGGGAATTTTCACATTGACAAGTGTCATTTCCCACTCTGCCAGCAGCACAAGCTACTACGTCCTTTGTTCACTCCACTTAACTATGATATCTTCTTGTTACATTTTCATGTGGTCTTCCTACATCTGAAACATTCCCCGAGCTCAAAGGAGATCTGTTCCTTCCCCACTGAAGTTTACAAAAATGACACAGACTAACTCCAAAAGAAAATCCGTTTTATCTACCACAAGCAATGTTGGTTTTTGCTGGAAAATTACACAGTAAAGCTCACAACCACACTACCCTGGTAATGCAAACACATCCTATGAATTACAATAGCTTCAAAAGCATACAAAGGTCTGTAATAAACATAAGGTAGCCTCATTTACCTTAGCCCACAATGAATTTGACTTCAGACTATTTGTGTAGCTTAGTCTACTGCTGTACTTCTCCACTTCTGTGTTTCATTATCATAAAGTCATACTTCAGTTCTAATTTTCCAACTGCCTTCCTTTTCTGAGCTGATGAGGCTCATTAAGACTTCTTTGTGGCCTTCTCCCGTTCTGTTATTTCATTCTCTCCTCAGAAGTCAACTCCACCTCAAATTGGTCTCTTCCATGACTCACTTAACGACTGAGCTAACAAATTAAAGGTGAATGCCTTTATCTTTTCCTCAAGTCCCCTGCTACTACTGGCAGGATTGACTCCAGCCCTCTGTGAGACTGCCATTATTGTTCTTTACAACTCTTCTATGGCATGATCCTGAAAAAGATGGAGCAAAGAAAGCTAACACCAGAGCTTCCCATGCTGACTCATCTGCATCTCCTCTGTCTGTGCCTCCCAAACCACAGAAGTACATGGGAAAATTCCGATCTAGTGCAACGTAACAGAGGCAACAGACTCCTGCTCAACCCCTATATTTGAGGTTTCCTTATACTAAACCTTGGGGTTAATCAATAAAGCATCAACAATGCCCAAACATTTGAGGTCTACAATTCATAAGGCAATAGTACTGAGGAAAGCATGCTAGTAATGACACTAACTTTTAACATCTGTAATAATCAGTCTCTTCAGATGTCAACTATTCTATATATTAAGCAATGAACATCAGCACTGCATGTCAAGTCACACATCTCACAAGTAGCATTTCCTAACGTAGAAAAATAATCCCCAACCTTCCCTGGTTGATTTATTGCTAAGCAAATACTATCCAGGGTAAACCAACTTTAAAAAAGACAAGCTATATATATTTTCTTAGAATATACCCTTAGAACAACCAGACATCCAGCAAACCAAAGCTCATACTGTAAATTAGGATACAAAATACTGCACGGTATTTGTTTTAAAAGTATTCCCACATATAGATGACCACCTAACACCCCTTAATACATAAAGTTTCTGTGTGATTTGGGATAGGGCAGAGTGCATCGCTGCCCTGCTCTCTTTTGTTTACTCAAAGCTGTAAGATTTCTACTGACATTCCAGTCTCCATCTTTCCTCTGTGTTATTCCTCAATGACCTTGGCTCTCATTGTGCGTGTGGCAATAGGCTTCTTTGAAGCACATAGCGCTGCATTGCACAAGACTGCCCTAAAATAAATCATGTAGGGAGAGAAATAATGCTAGGAACACTGACTTATTGCCAATGCTGCCATATAATTACAAATACAACCTATTTATCACATGACCTGCTTCTCACCTCAAACATATGCTAACAACAACATCTGAGGAATAAAATGTTTTTGCCATTTTCACTTTATAGGCACAACTTGATTTAAACTGTATCGTAATAACTATTTATTGTGCTTCATAGATAACTATTTTGTGTATTAGATGTCACAAAAAAGCTAAGTAGTCTGAACTTCTGAAAATTATAGCATTTTCTGAAAAGCCCATGTGTGAATATGGGAGTCCAACAGTATTTATTTTTTTAATGTTAGTCTGAACAGCTGAAGTTGACATGGTTTCTTTTCCCACCTCCTAAAACTTACTAGGGCACCACATGAAATAGTGCTGAAAGGTGGCTCATACAGCATTACTCACAGAAGCATTATTCATTATGAATAAGAGTAGAACACTCAGACCTCACAGGCTAAAGAACTGGTAGAAACAGTAAAGAAAAGTATTTGAACATATAAGGACAAGAAGCAGGCAAAAAAGAACAGTAATTTATCTATCAAATATGGATAGTTCTAGGGGAAGGAAAAAAATCACTGACCGAGTTTTCCTCTTCCTCTTCTAGTTCCCTCTGTTGCTCCTCATGTCGTTTTGCCTTTATCTCCATAGCTTCAGTGATCAGGTCTCTTAAAATTGAAACAGGCTTTGCATTCTTTATAAACGTGTGCTAAACAAAAAAAAAAAAAAAGAAAATTATATAACATCATTACAATAGATAGGGTTCAGATTTAACTACACGTATTATTCAACACCACAGACTTCAGTGATAAATGTGTGATAAACTTCACATCACACAGTAATTAAAATCTGCACTAACACAACTTGTGATAACTTTTAGCTGCTTCCTAAGATTTTACTTTTACTTACCTTATATTTAAAAAAAAAAAAGAGAGAGAAAAATCAGCAAGCCTTGGGAAATGTAATCATAAAACAACTGCTTTATAGTTAAGGACATAATTGTCCAAAGGAAACGTGCATTAAGTAGTAAATAAATAGAGTGGTGATTGTCTGACATAGAAAAACAAACTTTTTCAGATATTCAGTTACAGCATTTAATTAATCTTAACAAGCTGACAGCATAAATTAGTGGCTGTAAGCAGAGCAACTGTGGCTGTTGCTTACTTCAACAAACCTGTACTTTAATATGTCATAAAACATTTCTTCATCTAGGATGCTGAAACATGGAACAAGCAAAACAAAATACATTACTTCTAGCAGGAAGATTAATTCTAATTCAAGGCCATTTAAAGCATCAGTTCCTCCTTTAAGACAACCTGTGGACAATACCATTTACATTCATTTTACTCTCTAGTAAACACCTGCTGTTAGTAAAATCCTGGTTTTGTATCATCATATGAAAACATGATCAAGGCAAAAAGGAGCTCTCAGAGCTTCAGAAATGTAATGTTAAACATTAAAAAATTGTTCCATTAAGAACATAACTGACGAATCCAGTCGTCCTGTACCTATTTACCTATCTTCTCCTTTGATATAGTAATCCAATTACCCTCCTTTTTCCTCCGTGACCTTGCCCCACAAGCAGTACTTTTGTTCCTGGTCGTGTCCCTTAAACACACCCACAGCACCTCCGGCTCCATCACGCACACTCCACGTTCCAGCTGGGGAAGAAGCAACACCTACCCGTGATGAACACAGTACTTGGTTCACTGGCCAGTAAGTATTTGGAAAGAGTAACACTGATGCTTTTTTATTACTTGTGAGCACTAATGCAAGTCTCTTTTATCCAGATGCCAGCCATCAGTTAACCATGTGAATTTCTAATCTTTAAGGTCTCAAATACTGATTCAGTCATCATACTAAAAATCACAAAGCTCCAATTTTTACTGTCCTTCCACTCTACGTGGTGTTCTTAGGGTATGAAATATAAAATACTTCATACTATGACTTATAAATTTAGTGATTTATTACTGGAAACTAGCTTGAAAACGTTTTATGTTATCCTCATTGCGGAGTTGACTGATTTAAATTTAAAAAGCACAACTTCCAACTTAAAGACAGAATAAATCTATCACAATAGTCTTAAAAGCAGAAGTTTCAGACAATCAGATTCTTATATAGACTGGTAAAGAAAATTAAGAATAATATTTACCAATAGCAGTGAAGAAGCTTAATGAATTAGTAGTCAGGCAAGTAAAAGGAGCAACATTTTTCACTTGCCTTATTAGCAACGAAAGCTTATTTACAGGAAATTTTAGATTCCATTTCCATCATCAAGGAACCTACTATAGTTTTTCTAGAAATGGACGTACCTTGTTGGTGTTTTTTTTGGTTAGTGATGGATTTTTTTTTCCTCCCAAATCATTACCTTTGTTTTACAGCATCCAGACAGACATGCTTTCCCTTAGTTATTTGAAGGCTGACTGTGGCAGCACTTGAAGGAAGGGGATAACACAAATAAGGGGCCAAAGGAGGAAACTTTCTTCATTTTTTTCTTTGTCCCACGTGCACTGAAATTATGTCTATTTCACAATACTAAATCTTTCTTGATAGATCAGTCCCTCCTGTTTCATTTCTGTAGTTCTTACAAACTTTTCTGTTTTATTTATACTTCAGTGCCAAAACAAAACAAACAAAACAAAACAACTGTTAAATTTCCAAGCACTAAGCAGCTCCACAAGCGACCTGGCGCATAGGTCCACACTGCCTACTGTGGCTCCAATTTAAAAGTTGGGGTAACTCAGCACAAGAACAAATCCCTTATACTGTCCATCTGCATCAGACCCTTCTAGGGCACAGAACAACCTGTCTTGTTTAATTTGACGTGACCAAAAGGGCAGATTGAGTATACTCCATGGGTGGTCCACACCGAGGGGTCACCTGGGCTCAGTTCCTTTACTTAACACATGCCTAAACCCTGAGATCTACTGAAGGCAGATCTACCCATCAAACAAGAATACAATTTTGATAGCAAGAACCAGCCCTAAACAGTATAATAAGAAATTCATTGTTTAGAAGCAACAAAGGAAAAATAAAATGATGAAGGAGCTGAAAGGAAAGGCTAAGAAACAGAAAAGAAATAAGGCACAACAGCAAAAATAAGGCTTGCTTTTAGAAAATTTCAGTTCTGATTTAAGACCGGGGGGGAAAACACGGTAAAACTTGCATTTCCTCAGAAACTTAAATACTGACCTGTAGCAGCTGTGTTGCTGTAGCTCTTTGTTCAGGATTTTTCACTAAGCATTTCTTCACAAAATCTGTGAATTCATCAGACCAGAGCTCTGGCTTCCGAAAGGTTGGAGGAGGATTTGTAGGAATCATAAAAATAGCCTAGATAAAAAGCAAACAATAGCAAGTTAAACAAAACACATCAGCACAGCACCAAAGCCAAGGGAATAAATTGCTTTATCCACCTTCCTTATCAGGTTAAGAATCTGGAAGACAAATTTTAAGTAGGCTAGGATTTCCACTCAGATTGAGATTCAGGAAGCAAATCCATCTGCTACTAATGTAGCTACTTCCCATTAGATTTTTCCATTTAATCTGTATCCCACTGAGCACATCACTCTCCATTTTATCTATTTCTGTTTATCAGTCTCGAGAGATGATTCTGTTCTTTTGAAATTTCATAGTAGAAATAACGGCACTGCTCATTGAAACAGACACAAGAAAATTACCATGAAAAGACAAGTTCACCTTCTCAACTCTTAGCTACATTTCTTTTTATATGAGAATTGCTCAGGAGGGTTGGCAGGACTACTATTCGCTCCTGCATTCATTATTAGCCAGTTGTAGTTTTAAAACTTGCTTTTCCTAAAATGATTTTGAAACAAGTGCTGTAAGAGTTAAGGCCTAAATGATGAGAAAAATAATCAAGTAACTTGCCTATTAGCAATTAGATTTTATTTGAATTTGAAAAGGCAGCATTTTAACTAGAAATAAAAATATACGCTGTTGAGAATCATACCCAAATTCTTCAATTAGAAAAAAATGATTTATTTTATATATATGTATGTGTGTGCATATATATATATAAAGAAAACTCTCTTAATGGTAATTGTACCATTTGTTTTTATGAGAGGCCACTGTAAGATAACTGGAAATTCTGAACTTCCATCTGTAATACCAAATGCATACAGCATCACTTCTGAAGATTTACGCATGACAGCAAGACACCTCTTGAAAACCAGGTCTGCTGACAGAAACAAACATTTTCTCCTCCTCCTAACAGCAGGCACAGTTTCGTCACTTTTTCAAAAGTGAAAGGAAGTGGAAGATCTGTAAGCCTGCAGTCCTTCATCTGTTTCTCTCTACAAGCATAGACAGAATTACATACTCAGTGGAAAAGTGAAAAGTGCAAAAAAAATGAAATATGCACACCCTTAACATAGTAGAGGCAGCAGAAGATTCAAACCATTTGAAACATGGGGAGAAGGAGGAGAAAACTTCCCAATGTTATACCCATCGCTTCTCGAGAAGCTTGACTGGTCTTGAAAGAGTTTAACTTTTTTCAAAATCCTTATTCTAAAATTCTTGCATGTGCTGAAGAAAGGCAGGACCCATACAGAATGATACAATTATTTATTGTATCTTAATGATAAATTATTTCAGTATCGAACATTTTATTTTAATTCAAATACTTAAACACGTACAGAACTTATTTCACTATCTAACACCGCCCAATACAAACATTACAGGACCTAATTCAGGCATTTTGTGCAATAAATTAAGATGCATGCTACCATAGCTTCCTATTATCAGTGGACAGCCTTGCCAAGTCAGTGAATGAACCCAGAAGTAGCACTCCTTTACCTTGTCATTGGCCATAATTACTTATTCATGATACAAGGACTGCCAGCACAAATGAAGTGCTCCTGGTAAAGCAGCGTAGAACAAATTCAGCTGCTCCTGTCCTTGAAAGCAATGATTTCCCTGAACTCTGAACTGATGATTTTAATCTTATCTGTAGCTACTCCTAACAGCTAGCTCTGCTAGCTATTCAGTAGCTATTGAAAGCACACAGCTATGACAAAACTGGTGACTTCTGTTTGTGGGGTGTCAAACGTATACCTCCTATTTGACAACAAACATTGACCTTTCTCAGCATATAAGAAGAGCAGCTCTGGAGTTGTATTGAGCTCAGATGTGCAGAAAGAAAGTTTTCCAGAAAAGTATTTTGATCTACTACACAGCAGCAAAGAACTGTAACAAATAACTGACTTCTGAATACCTTACAAAGGACAATGACAAGTCAGAAAAAAATGAATCATACTTTTATGGCAAGCAATACAAGTTATAAAGGGAGATACTCAAAGCTGTTGTCCTAAAATGACATTTATGTTTTGTACGTTTGCTAGAAGCGCCTAATGCAGAAACATGTAGACTTATTTAATGCTTAAGCTGTAGACTTCTAAAAATCCTCATATGTGATATGAGCTGTGTTATCTGAAAAAAAATGGATTACATTAAAATTTTGTAATACAAAAAAGCATAGAAATTAGTTCTTCCAAATGCGTAGTCCAACTTGTTAATTAGGTCATGCACTTGCTAGTGCAAACTTCTCTCATTGCTCCCCTTTCTTAACCAGCCTGAAATGCTGGACATCACATTCAATCCCACCTTGCCTCTTTACTTCCTAATATTGGTTTACATGTTTCTGTGCATAAAAGTTAAGCTCCCTTTCTCCTTCAAAACCATCCACAATTTAGCTTCTATTTATTTCTGTTTCTTGCCAAGAAACTCGCAAAGGAATCACCAGAAGATTATAAAGCTTGTCCCAGACCTCCTGGAATAAAACCAAAATTCTTATCTAACAGGAATTTATTCCTTACTTTTTGTTTTAACTTCTTGTCAAATACATTTTTTTTTTTTATCCTAACAGAACTTCATCCTATTTTCACAGAATCACAGAATTTCTAGGTTGGAAGAGACCTCAAGATCATCGAGTCCAACCTCTGACCTAACACTAACCTTAGTCCTCCACTAAACCATATCCCTAAGCTCTACATCTAAACGTCTTTTAAAGACTTCCAGGGATGGTGACTCCAGGGATGGTCATTTTAAAATAAGAGACATTTCACTTCTTTCTTACGTTCTTCTTTCATCTTATCCTATGTTTCTCTGCTTCCTTTGCTCTCCTAACATGTTACCTGTAGCAATTTCTTGCTTCCACTCCACTTCTAATTTTCTCTGAAAGTTTCCTACAGCTATTATTGGTTAGGTACTTAAAGCTCTAAATAAACAAATTAATAGATAGATGCCACCACTGTGGCACCAGCTAGCACTGAAGGCATCCTTCCATCCACCTTAGAGCCAATCGAGGCACCGCTGCACCAACTGCAGGACACATCAGGGGAAATTGTTCCACAGACAGGGCTCTGACATACTAATCACAGAATCATCTAGGCTGGAAGAGACCCCCAAGATCATCTAGTCCAACCTCTGACCTAACACTAACCAGTCCTCCACTAAACCATATCCCTAAACTCTACATCTAAACATCTTTTAAAGACCTCCAGGGATAGTGACTGAACCACTTCCCTGGGCAGCCTGTTCCAATGCCTCACAACCCTTTCTGTAAAGAAACAAACAGGGTTAATTCTTCTCTCTCCCACGTTCAACATCACTTTCCACATTTCCCTGTGTGAGACAGGCTGGCAAGCCTTACTCAAGTAATGCATTAAATATGATCAAGGCAGTGGGACTGAAAAAGTCTCAATCTTCAGTTTTAACCATTTAGTCATCCTTTAAATAAATCTCTAAGCTGTGGGATGTCAAATCTCAGGCCTTAGGGACCCCGATAGCTTTACCTGTGTTCATCTTTGCCTGTCTAACAGAGACCACGTGCTCTATTTATCCTGAACTGCCCTTGCCACTCCTAAGCCTCAAGCACAACTCCGTTCTGCATCGTCTTTACCATGGGCCTCTGAGACGAATTCTACACTCCTCGGTGAAACCAGATGAACACAATATATACAACAATATAATATTTGACAAGAGAATAGGGCCGGAGGGACACTGGAAGTGCTGTGCTGAAGAAAAGAGACATTATCTAGGTCAGCTTTCAGTGGCCAGCTCTGGGCACTAGGCAACATAACCCAGTTTCTACCAGAGCTATTGCCCAACTTACTCTGGAAGCACTTATCTGCCCACTAACCAGCTGCTGCTGCAGTTAAGCTGAATGTTGGACAGAGGGCCAAGTCCCTAGTGAGAGCAGAAATGAGCGAGTCAGCATATAATTTTCTTTTTATTATTATTATTATTAAAGGGCCCAGCGTTTTAAAATAAAGCCAGGCTGCAAACATTTCATTCATTAAGGTTCTCTTATGGGCAATTTTTATTAGCGTGAAAATGTAATGAGATGAATTAGGAAATGCCAAAAGAAAAATGAGATCCTCACACGCTGCATTTGGAATTCCCCAATCAGAAAACCCTTGCAGCTCGTTCCTCCTGTCAGTCAGGGTAACCCATCTGTATTTCAGACAGCCCAAAAATACATTAAGTAATCAACAGTAATTGATCTACCAATCATGGTAGAAGTTTGTTTTTTAAATAAAAAAAGCTCCTAGAATAACTTTTCTCTATCACATATTTAAGTAACTTGTAATAAAGGCTTTTTATTTCTTGTTACTGTTATTTGTTCTGCTTCATTTATGCTACTGAAAAATAAGCAAACTTTCTTAGATTGCAGAAATTTCATCATTTTCGTGGTGTAAAATAGTATAGTTAGCACCAGCAATTATGGTTTTTTTTTAATTAATTATTTTATTTTTAAGAAACAGGGTAAGGATAGAATACAAGACATCCATTGGCAGTTTGTGAATCCATAGATTTTGGCACCACACTATACAAGGTTATCAGTCTCATACACAACATAGACTCCAACATACATTTAAACACAGTAGCACATTTCAGATTACAAAACACCGTTGAAGGCTGAGGAGGTGATTAGATACTGAATGGTGCAACATTTTGTTGGTTTTAGAAACAAATAATCAGCTGGGAAAAGAAAATCTTTTCTGATTTACATCCTAGAGCTTCTCCTCTTGAACAGGCTTCACAAAAGCTACCAAAACATGACTGATTATTCAATTATACACCTCAATAACTGCCTGGAAATGAACCAACAGCATGGACAAGAAGGGAGAGGTACTTGTAGGTCCTATGTGGGTTTTGCTTTGCTCAAATAGCTTCTCTATTTGTTTTGGCAAAAACTTGGCAACAGTGAAAAACAAGTTTACTGAACAACCCATTGTGTGCTTAACAACAAGGAAGTTGGTTCCTGTTCTGTTTCAGTGCAAGTTTAATGTAATTATTAGAAGCATCCTAATTACTGCCTTCCTTTAGCCCACAAACACAGTTGGTGGAGACCTAGCATACTCACCCTCTTTTACCCAGAATTACAAATAGGTCTTGTTCCCTGATAGATGATCCAAACAGATTTTCAGTATCCCCAAGTTTTGATAAAATCCTTAACTGGAATCTGAATGTGTGACTGATTGCATGTGTTTGAAAAGCTTATCTTTGTGTGTCACTACAGTACCCCACAGCAATTTTTACCTTTTTCCCTCAGCCGCATACCAGTTCTAACTCATCCAATTACACACACACCCTCCCGAGTGCTGCTATTTATTGACCTCACTGGCAACAGAGAAGTGTTAACGAGACTGAGATGAACTACTCAAATCAAACCTGTGCATCCACTGGCTCATGTAATGTCATTTTCTACATTTTCACTGACTCACCTACTTCTAACAGACATTGCTTGAAGAATTACACTGCAGTAAAGTACTCGCTTCAGTTTTGCGCAAGAAAAGCTGAGCAGTTTACCCTGAATTAAAGAGCAGAGAAATGCTAAAGCTATCAAATTAAGAAAATTGAATTCACTTATCACTAACATTTTTCCAAAACTGTGTCATAAAAGCATCTTCTGAATACACTCCAGACTGATCCAGCCACCCAATGGATAACTGCTTTTTCAATATCTTCACCAAAGCACACCCTTGTTTTAGGCTATCAAAGAAGCTGTTCTCCATTTATAAATATATATATTTTTTTCCTCATTAGAGTTATTTTGAACATATCAGAAAAAAAAAGGGTTCCCTATTAAAATCAGACTTAGTCTTGATCATCATTGATTAGGGCATGGTGTTATACATATTTAAAAAAATAATTTCACAAATTAGCATGCAAGTCTGTGTGTTCACCTCCACTCAGAACGCTGACATGTAGATGGCCCCACTGTGCAGGACATCATTAACATGAGAAAGAGACCTTCACCCAGGTCCCCTGCTTGCTTCTGAATTGTTTAGCCATTGTCTTTGCTGGACAGCAAAAAAGAACAAAGACCACAGCCTGAAGACGCCAACAGTTTGTTGAGGTTTTGTTTTTTTTTTCCTAGAAACACAGCAGGACTTGCAAAAATTAAGCTATTATACATCTGAATACCAGCTCATTGAGCCTCAAGCAGCTATTAGCCACAAATTAATAACAGCTACATGACTGTAGTAGCAACGCTTCTGGTACTTCGAGACACTCATGTCTCCACAGAGCTAAACAGAGCACTTGCCACCTGCCAGCCTGTCCCAGTGACAGTCCTAGAAGCAGATGTATCACTCAGACCTCCTGGCAATACCCTTCATAGGCTCCTCAAGTCAAGGTAGCCCCTGAAGGTCCAAGTAGAAGTAAATCCAGAAGGTTCAGCTCCAGTTTCTTCTGCTAGCTCAGGCTGTGCCACTCTACGGTTGTGCCCACCCTGAGCTCAACTCCACATGCGGCCTAGCACCTCTGCGCCATTCCCAACTTCTAGCAGGGTAGAGAACACCTTCTAGGATGTCACATCATCTTTATTTGCAGGTCCTTGCTGTGAAATATCAACTTATTCCGGATTTTGTTGCTTGCTGTTTTCATGATTTTTCTTAGGCCGTCAAACTCTCGCCTGTGCTCACTGTGGGCTTGCAGCCTGAAGCAGACAGACAGGAGCTAACAGGCCACGTTGTGCTGGGATCTTGCTGGTGGAGTCCTCCTACATCTCACATTTTCTTAATAGTATATTTTGAGGTCTCACTTGCTCTGCTGAACTGGCTGAAAACTAATAAAGCAAGGAAAAAGCACTAAAAATGAAATGGGAGGACTGTCACTAACGTGTGACATTTCAGAGTACTGATACATGAATTGGTCCAAATACCAAACACAAAGAATACAGTAAATTATCTTTCAGTCAACATTAATAATGAAGTACTGAAAGAAAAATGTTTTGAAATCCCATCTGAAATAAACAGCACTTAAATTCTTCTGAAAGCTGGATCATTGTAACGGAAAGGAAAGTTCTCCCCTTTCACAAAGCTTGAAAAAGGGACAGTGCCAAATGTTTAAAAAAAAAAAATACTTCCAGCAAGATTGCAATTCCAACATTAAGCAAGAACTTGAAGATTTCTACCACGATTCATTCAAAAAGTCACTTTCTTCACAGAGTTAGCACTGGCAATTCATCAAACTGAAGAAGAAACTCGTAACGGGGTGCTGGCATACCCGCCTGCCTCTCCAAGCTCCCAGTGAAGCACAATTATGAACACAGTCCTCAAGAAGGTGAGGTGTAGGTGGAGATTTAGTCCAGAGACCTGGACAAACAATAATACAGATTTTTTAATACTAAATGGTGGGAAATCTAACATATGGAACACTTAACATTTATATTAACCACCATACAGAACATTCAACAGCACACAGTGAAAACGATATTCCATTTATTTTATGAAAACATGACAGACACCTCACATATTAACACCAGTAGCATTATTAATGCAAACAAAAAAATGAAAACTGAGGGGAAAAAGAAAAAACGAACACACCACAGCTGTTACCAGTGGTTTAACAGCCGTTCACTGGAATGGCTTCTCTGCAAAGATGACCTTTGCTGTTCAAAGCAAAGTATGATGCATTTCAGATGTAAAGCAATAAAGTAATAAACACAGCGAGAAGACAGATAATGGAAAGAATAATCAAATGATTAACAACAAAGATGGGTTACTGAAAGATAAGACACACATTGACCTGTATATTTATTATTGCTAGTAAATTCATAACATTTTGACAGCGTTACAATAGGTCAAGAATGTAAAGATACCGATCTCAAACATTTTGCAATAGCAGGTGCAATTGTAAACCCACTGCAGAGAATCAGCATTCACCTTGATAACATCATCCCACAACAGCTGCTGCAAAAGACTCACATCTAAAATGAATTCTTTCTACTTGAAGGTGACACTTAAAAAAAATTTGCTTTCAGTTTCGAAAGAATACTACAGATAATTTGTTTGGTGACAACTCGACAGTCACCACTGTAAAAACCACAGGTTAATCCAGACCAGGGGTAAGTTCTTTTGTTTGTAAACAAGCTCACTCATACAAGAGATTTTTTTTATTTTTTTATTTTTTATTTTTTTTTAAGTTATGACATGTCATGGGATTTAAGTTTTAGCAAATCCTGAGACAAACCTGCATCAGCGTGCTTGAAAGGCAGCATTTATTGCACTGGCTGTTATCCAATTAGCAGTAACAAGAGGAAGTTCCCACTACTAATTCACATAAAGGACTGTGCCACCTACATGTGTGCCCATTATTCAAATCCCTTTTTATGCTGAGTAATAAGAACATTTATCACCACCAATCCTTTCCCAGAAAAATCCCTCCTGCTTACTGTGCAACTGTCAGTTAAGTCACTAATTTATCCATTTTTTTTTGTCGTTCTTTTTTGTTGTTTTTGTTTTTAATTTTTGATCTCTCTTAAATTATCACTTTTACCATCCAAAGAGATCTGGAAGCAACTCAATGAAGTACTTAACCAGGCTGCCAAGAAACAACTTGCGTTATTCTCCATATTTTGTTGCTTGATTATTCTTCTTACTCTCCGTTCAAGTCCAGCAGACATATCCAGATCTTTTCTCCAGGCAATGCAGTTAAATATTTCCTCATGATTTGGGAAAGTTTTCATGACTTTTGCCTGCAGGTTTTTCAGCCATTATCCTGTCCCAGCTTTCCATCTTATTTTAAAATGGCATAAAGATTTTTTCCATCCAATTCAGCAGGGTTCAATTTCCTGAACCCAACTCTTCAGTACAAAATATTCTTGAAATCTGCCCTTCACATGAATTTCATCCTCCCGTTTCCTTTTTTTTTTTTTTTTTTTTTAGAAAAGTAACATTAAGTCTCCATTTCACCTGCAATGCTACAAACTCACTGAAGGCAGTAAAGTTGCAACAGAAGAAAGAGCAATCTGACCCTCAGTGTTCATCCCTGCAAGGTGAGATGGCAAGTCTGTAAAGCAGCACGGTAAGTCTTTTCGAAGCTTGTACAAATGAAAAATAAAGCATCAAAATATCCATAATCTAATGAAGGTTTCTGACTACGTACTAACACTTGGTTGTGGTTTTTTGTTTGTTTGTTTTTAAGTAAAAAAAATTACACAACTTTTTTTTTTTCAGACATTCACTGAAAACAAAATCATTCCAGGCTACTCAAGATTTTTTTGCTTAAACTACCCCAGGCATCTAGAGGTTTAGAATATATATAAAAAACACCATGTAAAGGATTTTTCAGAAAAATATAACTAACTTGTGAATAATTCAAAAATAAGTACAAAACCACATAACTACTTAACATTTTATTAATTTTTTTATTGACACATTTTACTGAAAGATCACAGCACCAGTAATTACAAATCCACACATTTTTGCGGTGTGCAGGGACAAAAAACTCACCATGATTTAAAATAATAAGCTGAACACTACCACAAAACACGACAAAAAAAAAGTCAGTAAGTCATGCAAAAGTCCTCAGGAGTTTCAATCACCTGAAAGAAGCTGAAGCATTCAGGCACTACCTATGAGAGGATTCAATAGCATGTCCAACAATTCCAATCATCAAAAGGAAAACTCAAAATGAGCCACAAACTAATTCATTATCATCATTCTGAGTACACTGCATCAACACTGACCAAGAAAGATACACTTAACTAGCAGCAGCAGGAGGGAGGATGTACGTGCTTTTGGAGGTCTTTTCAAGGGTGGGAAGAGGGGTTTGGTTGGTTGGTTGTGGTTGTTGTTGTTCCTCTCTTGATGGAAACATCTTGCTATCACTTAAATTCCAATTTGCACAGAATCTGAGAGGTCTAGAACATGAGCACGGAACATTACCAAGTAGTTTTGTTCGGCATTGAACCTGAACAACTTGTTTCTTATCAGTCACAAAACATGGGAATTGTTCTCAAAGTACAAGAGACTCAATCCAGGGAATATTCTTTCGATTAATTTGTTGTTCTTTCACTATAGTTTCCTTCTACTGCTGATTCAGTAGTATTTTGAAGTTCACAGACATAGCGTTGTATTGCCTATAATGCATTGCCTTAAAGGCATTACATCAATTCTGTTATCCAGCCTAAGAAACTTACTTTCCATCCAAGAAAACCACAACAATATAGTTTACTTTAATAACAGAATCTTTTCTCTTCTTCCCACAGTCTTTTCCATAGTTTCCCAGAAAATGAGGCAGTGATTACATCCAGAAATACATTAACATTCACTAAGACATGAAGTGGAAAAACTGCATTTGCAGTTTTATTTACTAATAGAGGAGTCAAAAAGTGAGTAACTTATATTTGTGAGAAAAAGCTGCACTAAATTGCCTGGCCAGTAAACGTGAAACTTCTGCCATAACCACACACAGTAGTAACAACAGAAGACATTCAAGAAATATGCAGTAGTTGTTCTTTGTTTAAGACACGTTAGACCTCCAGCAGTAGTATTGTGTTCAGTTTTAGGCATCACACTTCTGGAGAGATGCTCACCAACTGAACGTGGTCCAAAAGAGAGCCACTAGAATGCGTGGATATTTAAAAAACCACAATCTGCAAGTAAAGCTTGAACGAATTAGGATTGCTTAGACTAAAGAGGAGGTGACTATAGTGTGAAACATGATAATGTCTCCAACATGTTAAATGCCACTTTAAAGGGGGAAAAACAATATTCTTCAAGTCTATAAGGAACAGAACAAAGAGCTAACGAGTTTAAGTTTCAGCAAAGAATATTCAAGATTAGAAAGTAGGAAAGTCTCAAACTAACTGAAATTAACTCTATTCTACCAAAAATCACACACGAAACAGCTTCAGAATGGCACAATGAAAAGTGGTGCATGATTGGAAAATCTTTGCCGCCACCACCTTCCCATTCTCCCAGTGTTCACACAAACCATCCGCACACATTCCCTAAACGTTCACTCAACAAAGCCTGAAGAGGCATGGTATTTTCCCCACATCTAACTTACAAATTCAGCAGAGTGGCGCATTACACAACGATGAAATGAAAGAACGAAGTCTTCCCAACACTCCATGTTGTCCTTCAAATTGTTCTCTCTCCCTGGAACAGCTCCTCGGCTTCTGATTTTTTGTGGATTATGTTAGGACCTAGATCTTAGATCTAAGAGTCAATACTTCAAAAAGTTACAAAGAACACAGAAGAAAACAGTCACTGAAACTAGCCATGTCACAACCAGTACAGAACCTTGCTAGAAAAATGATCTCCACACCGTGACTGTAAAAGCTACAGTGGCTGACTGCTCACGGGGATCTCCAAAGGTGATGTTGTTAACAGCAAAGGATAATCATCATGTTAGGGCAAACCACGTAGGCAAACAGAACGACCACACCCACCAAAAGAAACATAAAACACTAAGGGGCAATTCTTGAAACAACATTCGCTGTTTCCTACTTCATTCACGAACGGCAACCAACAGGAGTTTGGGATCGATTTTTGCTTTATCTCAAGGTGAAATGACTCATTCCTTTGCAGTGTTCCAACTACGAACAAAAATTTAACTACAAGATTTCAGATATTGAACACATACAATCCACTGAAATAATCGAGGTGTGTAATTAATTACAGAAGATTTTATAATTCTGACTAGACCACTAGTAACTGAACACTACCCAGTAGTATTACTACTAGTGACTAGTAACTGAACACTACCTCCTTATGTCTCAAAGCTTCCATCTTCCTTCAAGCAAAGGTGGAAAGCACCTTCTCCTGTCTGTGCCCCACTAACACACAGTATTATGAGAACACAAGACTCAGAAGTGTGGTCTTTCCAGATGCCAGGTATGTACAGAGAACAATATTATTCTCCTTACCTATTGGGGAGAGCACTGGAACTCTTAGCTAGTTTCTCAGAAATACCATGTACAATGTAGCCCCTTAATTTCATTTTTATATTAGTGTAAATGTTATCTACAGCCCTTCCTGTAAGGGAATGCAATTACTAGTGCAAATCTAGCTTTTTTTCTCCCCTACTCTGTAGGCCATGATGCAGATACAAGCTGTAGGAGGCCTAATGAAGTACAGTCTGGACATTTGAATCACCACGTGAAAAGAGAAGTAGAACCATAATACAGTATTACTTACACAATGACACTAATCTTGCATTTTAAAATATCACCTTTTAAAGCCAAACTGAATAATGCAACTAAAAGAGCAAAGGCAAAGTTAAAAATTCAAATATACCATTGGAACTGATACTTGATGGCACTTGGTTATTTTGGATGCAAGCACTGCTCTCTGGAACAGAGAGCAGCAAGAATGAACCATGTAACAGCAATCAAAATTGATACTACCAAATCAGTCCCAACAGAGGTAAAATAAAACACCAAATCCTGGACAGTAATCAAAAAAGTTATCTTCCTGAAACAGCAATGCCGCTGATGAAATTTGAATTGGTAACAATTGGTCATGATTTAATAACTCACAGGCAATACAACCTAAGGAAGATTCTCCCAGAGGGGCCAAAGCTCCAAAGAGAAAGCACACACAAAATCCAAATGCCATTTTTTATTTCTAAGAGGTAAGACACTAACAGGTAAAGTGAACTGTGAGCCAAAAGTTGGCTCCCCATATTTTCAGTTTTATTTATCAAACTGGAAAAAATCTTTCCAACTTTCTCTTTTCCTGTATAAGACCAAAACTATGAGATGTTCTGTTTGTATTACAATTACACTAATTCAATGCAGGTCACTTGCTTTTTACTGAGTCCAGATGACATTTAGTAAACTAAACATTGGCCAATTAGCTTAAAAAAAGGGGGGGGGGGGGAGCTCTGATTGCCGCTGGGTAGGTCATACAGTGGCTACAGAATACAATTGCTTGAATTACATTTTGACTAACATCAAAACATCGAACTGAAGCTAAAAACTACTTATTTTTCCTGCACGCCTTCTGGATTTCTCACATTTGGATGTATTCATTTAAAAGCCATCTCTTCCTGCCATCCCAGTAGGTGATAGACAGGAACAGACTCACCAGAAGTTTGCTGTTTCCTCTTTCTCTACTCATTTTTTTTTAATGTATTTTTATTATTATAAAAACTACAAACAATGTAGTTTCCACTTTGTTTTTAATATCCCAAGTGGCTAACTAACCTTCTCAAGCCTGCTCATTTGAACTTCCCGCAGTAAAAAAGAAAAACATAGCCCTGGAGATTTGGTGAACACTAAAAATAATAATTGTCTAAGCCTCTTCTATTTCTGCAATAACATTTGTATTCTTAAATCAACCTGAACTGACATGTAATTAGCCATACAATAACCTTTACTGATAATGCAGAGAAACTAGTTCCAGAGGGGTAGGAAAATCCTCAAACTTATCTCCAAAAAGCAAATAAACAGTATGTCTTTGTTAATGTCTTATTCATGATCAAAGGCAGAGATTATTCTGACAAAACCACTAGCTATAAAATAACTAAAACCTGCACTACTAAATAAAACAGCAAGTTAGACCTACTGTAACTGACTGTAAATCTATCATTGATATTGTTTCTACCCATTTCTGCATTTGACATGCTTTTTTCAAAAGTTTTACACTTCTAAAATAGTAGTATCAACTGTTAAAAGTAATAAGTATTTTAAAATAGTAGCCCAGTTAGTAGCTTATTCTACTCTGCATTGAATGATGTGAGTTTGTTATTATTTGCAACATCTCAAGGTGTTTCTATCCATCTTTACTTTCTCCCAACATGACCCACTTACTTTTTAAACAAACTTCACCAAATACAGACAACAGATCATAACGCAATACACACTAATTAGATGGCATTACTGATCTCCAAACCTGGTCATTATCTTCACAATACCCTACATCCTAAGGGAAATAACAGAGTTCAAGCAGATGAACTCCTTAGTTGCATGCACATAATGTCACTCTAAAGTATTAAAAAAAGTGAATTAAGAAAAATTTGTAAAAATTTCATCAAGAAAAAAAAACCCAAAATTTAAAATGTAAAATTTTGAACCTAGAAAAATACAGATACTGAGATAAAAGGTTCGTAGTAGTAGGAACTGACCTCCAAGTTTCTTTGCTTAAACCAAGTTTTAAGCAAATATGAAGGCAGAATATAAAAAAAAATAAAAAGCAGGCATCTATTAAGATTCCCAAATTACTTAACCTAGAATGTTTCATTTCAGCAGTGACAAAGTCTTATAGGTTTTGGTTCTGATCCATGCTCAGTGTTGTACTGCCTTGTCCAAGCACTCTACTTATTAATCACATTTTCTTAACTTTTCTAAGGGTCTCATTTAGCCTGTTGCATTTTGTTCCATTCAAAGACACTTATCATAGCTTCCATAAGTGAGTGATACTAAGGAGAAAAAAAAAATCAAAAGCAAAGCTCCATAACTGTAGGTAGAGACAGAAATAACATTCCTTCACAAAGAAGCTTAGGGAGCAAAAATTTACAACCTGTGTTACTGGAAAAATTTCAGTTCAGCGATGCGGCTGTTGTAATCACTCAAGTATGCAAACAATACAGCAATGGCTCAAGCAGTGACTAGAAACACTGATATCATATAAATGGGCCATATCATACCCTTAATTCCTAGCAGCTTGTCCCAGGTTTCCACAAAAAGGCCTCAAGGCAGAAAGGCTAGGGAAGAAATCTCAACTGCAGAGGTTCTTCAAGACATGGCAGCTGTATACAGTTACATATAAATGCCTTCCTTCATCCTTGAACAGATATGTTGATATTCATACTCCTGGCTCTTCCAGAAATAATGACCAACTTCCAGTGAACTACACAGTTCACATGAAAAGCAGCTCAAAGAGCACCTTGTCAAGAGTTATCTCACTTGAGCAGCCTCTGAATAGCATCATGTTTTGCAACAAATTCGTGAATCTATCAAGCAAAGGTTTGCAGATCTGAGAAAGATATGCTTTGAAAATGCTGAAGATCTCACCTCTCTCTTTCTCTCTAATTGTATGCATTCATTCATTCCACTCCAACAGCTTCACAGAAATGCATCTATCCAACACGATGGTCCTCAGCTTGAGAAAACAGTATTTAAAGAGCTCCATAGAGCAGACAATAGAAGCAAAAGAACTTGACAGGCAAATAGAAAAATAAAGCACGCCTGACATCTACAATGTTAGCTGTGGGATGCATGCAGTTCTGGAAAAACATCAGCTGGTTAACTTCCCCATGTAAGAAAACAGCTTAATCCTAATGAAAGATGGCAGTACGAGTAAGAAAATTAACTGAAACGTTGCATTCCTTTTTGCAAATCAAAGGTCAACAAAAAGGAGGATTATATTAGAAGGTGTAGATGGAAGCAAATGGCTACAAATTCAAAAGAATTTTTGAGAGATGCCACAGCATCACAGAGTGGCTGAGGCTGGCAGGAATCTCTGGAAGCCATCTGGTCCCACCCAAAGGAAGGTGCCCTGGACTATGTCCAGCTGGCTTCTGAAAGCCTCCAAGGAGGAAGACTCCACAACCTCTTAACAACCTGTTGTACCAATGCTCTGTCACTTACACAGTTTAAAAAAATAAAAATTGAGTCCTTATGTTCAGAGAGAGCCTCCTAATTTCCAGTTTTCCCCACCAGCCCTGAGCACCTCCACGGATGGCGCATCCACAGCTTCTCTGGGCAGCCTGTGCCAGGGCCTCACCACCCTCTGAGTAAAGAATTTCTGCCTCATATTTAATCTACATCTCCCCTCTTTTAGTTTAAAGCCATTCCCTCTTTCCCTGCCACTACAGCCCTTGACACAGAGTCCCTCCCCAGCTTTCCTGTAGCCCCCTTTAGGCACTGGCAGGCCGCTGTAAGCTCTGCCCAGGGACTTCTCCAGGCTGAACAACCCCAGCTCCCTCAGCCAGTCTGTGTAGGAGAGGGGCTCCAGCCCTGTGAGCATCCCCATAGCCCTTCTCTGGGCTCACTCCAACAAGTTCATGTCCTCCTTGTGCTGGGGGCCCCAGAGCTGAATACAGGGCTCCAGGTGAGGTCTCATGAGAGCAGAGCAGAGGGGGACAATCACCTCCCTCACCTTGCTGGCCATGCTGCTTTTGGTGCAGCCCAGGCTACGGTTGGTTTTCTGGGCTGCAAGCGCACATTGCTGGCTCATATCAAGCTTCTCGTCTACCACCACCCCCAGGTCCTCCTCAGGGCTGCTCTCAATCTATTCTCCTCCCAACCTGTATTTGTGCTTGGGATTGCCCTGGGTCCCGATACAGGACCTTGCACTTGGCCTTGTTGAACCTCACAAGGCTCACACAGGCCCACCTCTCAGGCCTGCCCAGGTCCCTCTGGATGGCAGCCCTTCCCTCCAGCGTTTTGACCACACCACACAGCTTGGTGTCATTAGCAGACTTGCTGAGCATGTGCTCAATCTCATTGTTCACATCAACAACAAAGGTGTCAGTGGCTCATGTTCAACTTGGCGTCCACAAGGATCCCCAGGCCCTTTCCTGCCAAGCTGCTTTCCAGCTGCGCAGGCCCTACCCTGTACTGGAGCACGTGGCTGTTCCTGCCCTGGTGCCTTCAACATCAGCCTTTGATGCTACTGCAGAGCAGAATCTTTCAGTACAAGAAAGAGAAATTCACTGTACTCTTAATCAGTTCTAATTGTGATTAGGGACAAGATAAAAAATACCTTCTCCACTTGCAAAGCTGAAATTATGTACCTGCCATATCACAAAGCTTAAGTGAGAAACCACTTTCCGTATTTCAGCACACTAGAACTGGAGAAAGAAATGGAGATATATTCACAATGAATACAGAAAAATCTTGTCTTCTTGATGCTGGAAGTACAACGGGTACAGGTTCCTCAGGAGTATCTGAAGCAGAACCATGCATATGCTACCCCTGTGAATCTGAATCACATTTCAGAAGGATACACTGATCTATAAACTTCAGCAAACGGATCCAGAACATAAGGCCAAGACCACCTACCTGCACTGACAGAATCCAAGCAGACTGGGGAGGTAAGGGAATATCTCAAGTATGCTCCAGCACACTTCTCTTATAGCTGACCAGGACTCCTAGCACTCAAACACAGCATGACGACTGAATTAAAACACTACCTCAGGGGAGCCAATAAAGGGAGAAGAGATAAAAATCTGAAAAGAAGGCCTGACACAGAATAGGGAAAATTGTTACTTTCTTTGCTTTTCTTCAGTGGGGAAAAAAAAAAAAAAAAAAAAAAAAAAGAGACATACTATGGCAAGTCCCTAGTCTCAAAGGGTCAGTCTTGAAGCATTGCCTCAGATCTACTGTCTGAAAACTGTCAGAAGCTGATCCTGAGAAATATTACGTTACTGTATATATCTGAGATGAAAAGATAGAAAGTAAGCATAGTGGCCCCACACTTCCATAGTGACTTGAACCTCCTTTGACTTCTTGCGTCTTTCTTTTGGCAACATTCCTCTCATAAAAGAGATCATATGTACATCTGACCAACAAGAGCAATGTCCTCAGGCCACAGCAGAGCTCTGATGTTGACAGTTTCTGGTGTTGTTGATGGGAGATGGAAGATAGTGGCATCCTTTTGCGAGGACAGGAATAGCACAGTGTACATGTGGATTCCAGACATCCAGTGCACTCATCCATACCAAAACAATACACTGATATAAACCAGAAGTCATCATACAACTTTGCATTAGGACTGCCATGACTGTACCTACAATATCTACATCTTTCTTGGCCCTTAAAATTTTCTGGAACAGTCTTTCCTCTATCCCTGTTTTTTGAGCCATATACAGACTCGTATCTTCCTTCTGGAATCCTATGTGTGTAGCCTAACATCAGGATGTAAACTGCAATTTTACAAACCCATTTCAAGGCAGAGTAAGGAGAGCAACAGGATCAGAGGATGGAAAGCTGATGAGGACTACTGGCTCAACTTTCAGGGAGAGAAAGTCTGGGTACTCTACCTGAAGATATGGCAGTCAGCCAAAAAGCACCAAGCACAAGTAATAAAGCAAGAGTTTCTCTAGAACAGGCAGCAAGACCAGAAAGCACAGCGGGTGACCAATATCTTGATGATTCCTCTTGCATTTTTCTCTTGGCTCCTTACATGGAGCTACACAGGGCAATGTTCTGAAACAATGACTCAGAACCAGCATAGCATACCCCAACATGCCTTTCTGATGCCATTGCCCAAGCCACTGCACAACTAAGGCACCAACAAACCAAATGGTTTTGGTGAATTAGCTTCTTTGTCCAAAAATGGATACAACCACTGAAGAAAGAAAGAAGCCTTTCTCGGTTAACAGGAACACAAAAACTCAGCTAGGAATGCTGTAAGGATGATTAAATAAGCTATCTGAGAAGAATAAAGAGCACTACCTTGGATCAAAGACAGCGAAGATCTCACTAATAAAAGCCTTTATTTCAAGCAGGAGCAAAGTCTGAAGACAATCCTAACTCAACTGACATACGAAAGTAAAGGGAGATATGAGATTACTACAACCTTCCTCTACATGCAGGAAGCTAGAAAGAGCATGCCTGTTACAGATTGCTAGGCTGAAATGTCTTACTGAGTTAGGCTGACAAAAGCACTTGAATGAAGAGAAAACTCCATGAAGAGAAAAGCAAGGCAAATAATGCAGTAGCATGAGTTGGAACTCAGAGATTCAACTAAAAATCTTGATTTTACATACATGCAAACTGTGTAGCTGACCAGGACTAAATCCATACAGAGGTTCAATGCCTGTGATTATATTTTTGATTTAACAATATCGAACAACTGGAAAACAAAAGTTAAGAAGTGTGAATTTGTGTAGCCAGATTAATATGTAATGATTTACCAGGAACTCCGGTGAATTGTGCTCCAAAGGAAATAGTTGGCATCCGATAAATGTTGGGAATGCGTAACTAGAAAGACCATGTAAACAATGAGTATCCTCTACATACTAGTTTAGCATTCCTAAGACACTCCATTCTCAGTAATAAAACTGACAGAGCCTCAGTTTAGATGGAGATTTAAGTTAACCGTAGGTGTCAGGCACAAACATTTGGTAACAGCTATACAGACAGTTCACAGTCTTGGTCAGTAACAAGACAGCATGCACATTACTGAACAAATTAGCATTAGTAAGCATAGAAATTTAGAAGAATGATAAAAACTGCAATTCTTGTCCACCTGAAAATGCCCATTATGGGGCACCTGATACAGTTACTGTAGCATGTCACCAAAAAATATATATATATGCATATAACACGTGTACATAAGTATATGTACATATGTAATATATGCTTATATGTAGTGTGTATATACATGTGTATCTATACACACAAATTTCATAAAAAAATGTTTTCTTCTCCTTCACTGAAAGGAGACAGAATTCCCCTTGTTTCAAAGTAGCTTGTAACCATGGGAAAGAAATGATCAAGTACAAAATGCTCATCCTTCTCTGAAAACCCTGAGGCCCCTGACCATCCAGATATCTCCTAGAGCTAGTTTTTGAAATTCACTGGCTTGCTTCCAAATAAGACTTACACACATTTGTCTATCGAGGCTGCCTGAATCTGAGTTCAAGATACTCAGAAGAACATACACACAAGGTACAGTAGTTAAGAAAGGGTGAGTTCTTACAGTGTAAGAACTACATCACCTGATATACTTACACGCACACCCTAACCTTACAGCAACTGCTTGCTTTTTTTTTTTTTTTCCTTTAGGAAGCTGGCATGCAGTAACAATAAAATACAGCTGAAGCACATAAAACTGAAAAATTTGGAAGTAGAGGTTCCTGCAGTGAAGGAGATCACCAGGGCTGGATTCTCATATTCACTGAAGATCCTAACACAATGTATGATTATTTCATGGGAAAAAAAAAAAGTATAATTAAAGGCAGGTGTAGAATGTGTTCTCCCCGTAACATGCAAGCTTCATATATACATAAAGACCAAAAATTTTTCTGTGGTTCAAGAGTCATTCAAACAATGAGTTACATTCAAATACAGACATGCAAACGCTGTTTTCACAGACATTGATAAAGAAACTATGAAACAGAGCAGCAATCCTACAGGAAAGACACATTGGTTGCGATAGCCCCATCCTCTGACTTCACCTCTTCTCTATTGCCTCCCTTTGCATATCCAGAGAACCAGGGAAAAGAGAGGAGGTGAATGCGTGGAAAATCAACGTGGAAATCAGCGAAACAGCCAGAAGTTCTGTGCCGATCTTGCCTAACAACACAGACCAAGTATCAGAGTCTGGCCTTAAATTATGGTGCAGGACCAGCCAAGCTTCAACTCAGCCATTACCCTTCGAAGCTTTGAAGGACTTGCCATGCCCGTCAAAAGACAACCTTCTTTTGAGAACCACTGTTCTATGGATTAAATACAGTGATTAAAAGTCAGAAGTCAAGCATACGTTTTTGAATTTTCTATAACAGCAAGTCACCTCCATTTTTCACAATGAGTATTCATCCAATGTCCTTAATTAAATTATAAATACACTTAACGATGAATTCAAGAAGCAATTACAAACAAACTTATCTTCGAAACCTGTCAGTTTCCATGAAGAACAGCATCTCAAAACACCACGCATTGCATTCACATGCCACTCAGCATTAGGTTTCTCTGCCATTTGGACTTAATAACACCTCATACATATAAATGACTCTCTAAAGGAAGGAAAAGCCATCTTTGGTTGACTATCATTTGAATGGTTATTTGAACCCAGTAATCACACAATTCTTTCAAATTCTTATCGTATTACCAATATTTTATCAGAAACAGATGTTAGCAGCACAACTTAGTCAGAATTATTGAACAACTTTTCTTTCACTTTCATAACAAATTAGGCAATGCTTAGTTGATGCATCTGAAAAAAGTTACAGAATCACAAGCCCTCAGGCCAAGGACTGGGTGTCATAATTTAAACCATCACCAATTGAAATGCAAAGGCATAAGAACCATAACATATTACTTAGTAGAACAAATTTCTCTTGCAGATGATGATCTTCATTTCTGAATAAATTCTGAATTCTGAACAGCAACCAAAAGCCAATATTTTAGTGTCAAAAGTGTAGCAGAATTCTTACGAACTAACAGAAAATTCCCTTATCTCTACAAATAAGCACACAAACAAACACACAATCAAATACACAAGGACTCCTGTAATTTACTATTAGGCATGGGAAAGGGGGAGGAGAAAATACTAGGATCACAAAAAAATAAAGAACAAGCAAATTCCTGTAATATTCTGTTAATACTTTTAAATGCTCCAGAATAATCCTACCAGCTAGCTAGCTGTCGAAGTCCAGAAGACCTAATTAACAGCAAGAAGATGTAAAGTAATTCAGAATTTGGAAAGCAAAAACCAGAACCATTTGTTATTCTTCTTTGGCAGAAGCAGTCTTGGGGCGTGGAAGGGAAATGTAACTAACTATTTTGATTCTGAGAAGCATCCACAAATACGCAGAGTCCTCCTACTCATAGATAAAATAGAAGGATATAATGAAAGCCACAAGAAAAATACGTATGTATTTAACACTGAGATGCACCACTGTCATTTCAGGAGAAAACTGCGTTGATACAGTTTACACCAGAGTTATCTCTGATGGAAACAAAAAAAAAAATCTACAGCATTATTACTCACAGGTAACACCTAGTACAAGTTAACATCTTGTTTCTTTGCAAGTGGAACCTATTTATTAACCAATTAGCCTGGAGTTAAGTATTCAAAAAGAATAACAGTTCCACAGTTAGTTTTGTGATAGCACCTCTAAAGTTGCTCTGCAAGGCTATTTATAAAAACATAATTGTCAAAGGAAATGAAAGAAGGGAGAGACTTCTGTCAGTCACCAAAATCCTGGAGTATCAAGTCATTTATTTTTGTAGCACGCACTTTTTGATCAAAGTAATGTTATAAAAGGAATAGGAAAAAAAGAAAGAAAGAAAGAAAAAGGTTACTATGCAATTGCCAGGGTTACTAGTCTATGGTCAACACAACTCTTCTGATAATTATGAGTTATTTATGTTACAAACCTAATTATGGCATTCCCTGTAAATGTTTTTCTTCCATTAACAGCAAATGTTAACTTCATAGAAAACAAGTTCCCTTAAGATTTGAAAGAAAAATGAGATAAGTGAGCCAACCATATTTTTATTGTGTGCATACAGGTAAGCAAGCAAGGTAACACTAACTGGACTATCAAGCAGCAGTGGTGGAAAACAAACTCACCCAGTACATACAGTAGCACCTGAAGTATAAGCACAGTCATTAATGGCTTGTGAAAATTAACATTATACCCAACTGACTTAATCCATAATAAAAATAAAAAAACAAAGCTCAAGAACTAGTCTACAAAAAAAAAAAAAAAGCCAATGAGTGAAAGTAGCCCCAAAAAGCCAAAATAAGTTATAACAAAATCTATCTATGTAAGGTTTGTTAAAGATGTAAGATCAGAAACGAAGTCCTAACAATTCTTTTAAAAATAATAATGACAAATAACAATAATCAATCTTAAGTTAACACCACAGTTCTAACACCATTATTTAGAACTGTAATTTTACCACTGCTCTGGAGCTAAATTAAAAGCTTAATATTTACAAAGAACAGGTCATAAAGAAAAGGAAACAAATGCAGGACAATTTTCATGAAAACTTTCTTTCCTGTGCATTTGTATGTAAGCTAATGTTAAGCATATCCCCAGGGGCACCTGGGGATCAACTAAATCAACTAAAGTTGATTACTTTTATCAAATATGAGGAAATTGATTTCTATGATAATATATTTGCTGAATACAAAGCAAGCCTAATATGATCAAATAGGCTTATTTGAGTCACCTGTCAGCCACTGATATGCACCAAGAATACACCAACAAAACAAACCACTTTCAAGAAGCACATAAATCAGAAGCAGGCAGTTTGGTTGCAAACAGGACACTTTTAACTGTAGCATGTTTTGGGATCACAGACAATACAGGACAAACCCAACAACAAAGGGCAACAGTTTGCTTTGACCCCCTTTTACATAAGTCAAACGTGCAAATGTGCGAAAGCAGGCCTGATGAGAGAACAGCTTTTGTGAGCAGTGAAAGATGTTAGGTCACTTAAACGTTACGCGTCATTCAGAAATAAAGGGTAACATAGACCATGAGAATGCAGTCTATGTCTAATCTCCTCTTACTTTCTTTGATGGAGCAAAGAACACCAAAGGCTTTTGGTCAAAATGATCAATGCCAATCAAAAGAGGAATCAGAGCACTTCTTCCCAAACTTTTTAGTTTCTTCCACCTAATTCTTTGACTAACATAAATACAAACAAGTAACCTTTCCGTTCTTTTGGGAGTCATTACTAGTAAGAGCTTAGGTACATCAAACATACTCTATATGTAGAGTTGTTCGTGCATCTCTGGCAGTATTCTAAAATAAATCATCTAAACCTAGTAATATTTCAAGACAGAAAGACAGCCTGCCTTTGCGGGAGCAGTTACTCCACAAAACCTCTACCTGCAGACATTTTAGTCCATGTATGCTAGAGTAAATTTCTTCCACCAGAAAGTTTTTTCAGCCTGTATCACCTCAATTAAACAATTTCTATTCTCTTTAAAAGCAGCTGTCAGCACACCTGAACTGATACAATTTTGCTGATGTAAGAGATTCTTACCCCTGAAAAGGGAGGAGACTTCTCCCATGCTTCCGAGTCCTGCCTTCCTCCAACTGCATTAAACGAAAGCAACTCATTTTGTAGGAAAATGGCCACAATCTCAAAAAAGTTTGCTATTAAAATCAGAAATTTACATCAGTGCAGCGATGATAACAGACAAGTTTGTCAGCTATGACAAGCCCAAGACACTGTAAAACTGCGGGTGTGAAAATCCTTACGCATCTTAGAGCTGTTCCTTTACGTAACAGCTAGCCAGGTTAATTACATTGTACACTTCAAGTTGGAAGAAGAAGATAGCAAAGACCCAACACAGGTGGTTAGAGTCTGATTATTTTCTCAGTTAGCACTGAGAAAGTTTTGGGGGTTTCTTTTGACAAGATTTGTAAGTGTTCAAAATTTTTCTCTATACAGTTCAAACTCTGAAAAAATTGTCTTAAGTCAAAGCCGTGCTTTCATTTTGTTCAAGTTATCTGAAGAATCCCGGATGACAAAGGTTGCAGCTGAGGGTGTGACTGTGCTATTTCGGGATAGCTAGAACAGATGGGGACACGTCGTGGCAGTATCGATCTTCTGCATTCGTCAGGAAACCCTGTCCAGGTCCATTGGCCACCGCTCCCATCCTGCCAATTCTACCACAATCATCACTGTTGTCACACACACACATCTAGCAGAGATGTGTTTGTCAGTATTATTCACCCTTGCACAGTTTAGCCACATTACAGGCAAGTTGATCCAGGTGATTTTTAGCAAGGCTCATTTCCGATGACACCAAAGCCATCTTCAGAATCCTACTGCCAGATAAATACTGCAGAATACTCTTTCCCCTCCAGGCAAGTTATTTAAAACCAGAAATCATCAACTACAACCCTAGACCCATAAGCTTGCTGTAGGATTTCCAGTCTAGCAAGAACCTACTAGCTACTTTGTACTCAACATGTTTTCCCACCAAAAACCTCACATCACATCCAGGTGCTCCAGTCTCACCATTTGTTCAAATGGAAGTCAAAGGTGACCTAACAATTGACACAAATAAGAGAAGTTTTAAGGAACTTGGCATTGCTTTTCTACAGGACTTAATTACCTCTCAGTGTTGAGCAGCACGGTATTCAATAAAGTTCAGTTTCTTTTTTTCTTAAATTAGGAAATTGCACACACTCATTTTCACCCCAAAAAATAAGCGTTTACTCTTTCTGAATATGGAAACAGAAGTTTACACAACTGTGTTCCTCTGAACAATAAAGGCAAACAAAAACAAGATAGCGCTAACATTCTACCGTCTCCTGACATAAAATTAAAGCATTCAAAGTGCTCACTCAGTTGCTAAAACTTTTCTCCAAAAGTGAAAGGACAATACAGGCAATGCTCACTTGTGTCTGCACGTACTCATCCAATGCCCTCTGTCCCCAGGCCAGGGTTCATCATTACAACATTCCTTAAGGAGTCATCTGCTTTAACAGGAGGGGTATTTCAACACATGCATGGTAGTTTCCCCATAAGTCTTGGGCTTGCTACCATGTGAGGCTCCAATAATGCAACTACTCAGTGTGCACAAAAGAAAAAAAGGAAAAAAAAAAAGTAGCAGCAGAGAATACTGGGCTTCCACCTCTATTGCCAACTCTACAGTCATGGTTCCAGCACTCCCCAGGTACTGGGAAGTGCTGCAAGGGCCAACACATGTTCCCTAGAACATCTTCAGAATAGATCCCCACCAAAATATTCTTTTCTTCGATCAGATCACTTCATAAACTGTTCTAAATTTCTGGGGAAGAATGAAAAACACCACACACCTGACACTTCCTAGCCTCTCATGTATTTCTGTAATTCTCCCTAAATCAGAAGTTGTCTTGATAGGTCTGATTTGCTCCACGAGAACACATCAGGACGGCACGGAGTGCAGGAGCATGCTTGGCACAGGAGGCTTTTGTTAGCAGAATTCTTCAGGTAGGCACGCAATAAGTGCCGCTTCCAAGAGTTAATGCAGTTTTGCTTTTCTAAAACACAGACCAACGCATAAAGGCCATAACACATTAAGACAGGTATGGCATTCCAAACACCTCAAACAATCTTCACAATCAATGTGAATTCTCAGACACGGTAAAGAGGCACCGAAGAAAGCAGAAATCTGGAGGTAACGCTTGTGTTGGCTTGCTTTCTTTCCCAGGGGAACGTCAATAATGGAGAACTCACATCTGGAATAAGAACTTGGATCCATATAGTTTTGAAAACAGATCATGCTAGCTAACAAACGCAAACTTTTATTCCACTTTTGCAGGTAGACAATGCTGCTTTCTGCCATGGGATATTATTAAAAGTATTTCCTATACATTCTCTTATGGCATTTTTAAAATAACCTATAAAAACTGAAATTGATACAGAAAATTCTAATACAAAAAAATCACAAGTTGCATCCCCCGGTCAACGGAGTCAGTTCACAGACCGCTGACTGCGTGTTAGAGCTCTGTTTAAATATTTAGTCAGTAAAATAAAAGGCTGAAATGAAAAAGACAGGCTGGTTTCATTCTTCTCTAAAACCAGGGTGGTCTACGGGCAATTTTTTGATACCACTGGTGTTGCCGGGGAAACAAAATGAAAACAGGTGCCATCAAATACAAATTAAAGATTTAGTTCTATTTTAAACCACCTTAAAACAAAGTTTCCATAAACTTTTTAACTGATACTACTACAAATTTGACAATACTTTATAACAAGAAAAGGATTATAAGTTGTCTTTAGACCATCAAGTTTTAACTGAAACAAATTTAGTCTGATTGGCAACCTTTCCTTTTAAATAAATTTCTTACATTTATTATGCATCATCCTCTTTAAAAGTGACTGAGTGTACATTTTAAGGCAATATAATACCAAAACAGAAACTGGGTACATACAGTCTTAATAAGCTTTATCAATTCCAAATTTTACCTTCCTTTCAATTGAAGCAATTTTTAGTTTTTTAAACAGTCAGTATAAATTTAAAGAACAACAAAAAAAGAAATCTTACGGTGAGTAGTAATAGAAGCCTAATATTTTCCTCCTAATCTGACTGCGGTTTTCTGCCACATAATTCAAAATCAAATATCCCTCTAACCAAAACCCAAGTAAATGCACTTCTGCTTTTAAAAAGTGTATTAATGTATTAAGACTTGGGCTATACACTAGTCAAGTCTCCTTGACAAGGACTCTAGGTCTACCAACTATACAGAAATAAAACATTTTAAAGTTTAAGAAAAAAATGAACATATTCACTTGAACACAGAAGCGTTAATTCAAGCCACCAGTGATCTTTTAAAGATTTACCAAGCTCTTTTTTGGCTTAACAAGACACTAGTCACATGCAAAAATTAAGTGGACCTATTTCAATTAAAAGCAATGCACAAATTCCCTCTTCTATAAAGGTAGTTGCCAGACCTCCAAATAATTAAAAAAAAAAATCATCTTTTATGTTTTCTGTTAATCATAGAACTTGGAAGATGATGGAAATAAAAAGAAATTGATGCATGCATCATATATGTACATGTAAGGACATGTAGACATTTGTGTGTGTATATATGCGCATATTTATAGCTATTCACCTAAAGTTTTGAAATCCATGCTATACTTCACAATATGCTGCAGGTACTGTAGAATTTTTAGCAAAAGGAGTTCTCAGAAGTCTGTGCATAAATACACTGCCGAATATTTTTCCAAGTCCATTGTGCAAGGTAAAAATGAACTGAACAAACCACCCAGCATACAATTATGTGTACAGATGATGGAAAGGCTTATTCAAGCAGGAATGCTGTAATGTTAATTAATAAACAAGTCTTGTAACATACAACTTGTGATTCTAGTTTCAATGCATCTTGATGATTTACTACTGGTTGTCTATTTCAAATAAAATTTTCTTGAGATCATCAAGTTGCAGAATAGTTTTGCTTCGCACTTTGATCTATGTTTACAGTTTTCCTAACATCACAAATGAGCAGATTTACAGTGATTTAAAACTTCTGAATGAGCTTTTTGGTGGAGGGTTTTGTTTTTGTTTGTTTGTTTATTTCCAACATTCCTCCAGGGAGAAAGAGGCCAGCTCAGTAGTAGAGAATAACATTAACCCATGCCGTGCTAGGTTGGTTTGCTGAATATATTCCTGGCTTTAACCACAAGAACAGGTCCATCAAACAACTTTTACCAATGCTTTCAAATGTGCACTCGATGCAACATTCACTGAAGTCATTAAGAATCCTTCCACCTATTTCATGGCTTCATTCAGTCCCCACTTACTGTTCCAGTGTCTTTGAAAAGTAGTATTTCCAGGTCAAACATTTCCCTATTAATGTACCTTGCAAATAAATGGGTAGCATCATGGTATGGTCCTTTTTTCAGATTAGCACTTCTAAGAATTCGAATCATACACAGAAGATAGACAGCATTACATGAAACTAACCAACATCAAACTTCCCTTACAGTTATTTTAGTTAAAGTTTCAAGTTAACTCACTTGTGTGTAATTATGAAATTACTGTACTGATCCTCCGCTTACTTTGAAAGTGATTAATCAAAGTCAGAGAAAACCAACCATCAACTCAAATATGTTTCAAATTTCCTATTCAGGGGTAAGTCTAAAAAGATGAACCAATTTAATTTTAATTAAATCCTCATTTAGAAGCATGAAATAAATGTTTTCCATTTAATTCAAATTAAACTCCAGTTCCAGTCCAAATTTCAAATATTCTCAATTTCTGCTACTTTATTACACATGACAGATTAACATTTCCTTTTTGTGCACAGATGCAACCAACAAACCTGGTATCATAAAAAATAAAGAATGCATACTTTTAATAGTGATAACTTATTTATCCTGCGCCAAATAATTCTATTGATTTCAAAGTGCAAGCAATGCTTGGTATATAGGAACCTTCATTAAAATTCTATGCTAGACATGCCAAAAAGTGGGAAGAAATTATATTTATCACAAGAAACTGGCCTACACCAAGGGCGTACTGTCTGGGTTGACCTCCTCACTCATCAGAACACTCCCAGTAGTTTCCTCCTCTACATTCAGCCCACGGCAGAGTTGGTGACGAGCAAGTAAGCAAATTAAATCCTTTCAAAATCTGCTTCCTCCCTGAATCCTGTAGGCATTAAATATTCAAAAAAAAAGTCATACTTCTTTGGAATTCAACTTTGAAAGAAGAAAGCTGTGAACAAAAAAGAAATCAAGATACAAATCCTCGCTCAGTGATGGTATTAGTGTAAGTGCAACAACTGGTTTGAACCACAGAACACTACTACTGTCTTAAAAGCAAATTGCTACATATGCTGTTACTATATAGAATTGCATTTCTCATGGAGATTACGTGGGAAACAACTCCTTTGACATTGGAAAGAAAAATGATATAAAGAACATTATTTTCTGTTAGACAGTACCAACTGTGCTCATTTTATTCTCAAAGTTAGTCCACCTATTTGAAATTGGGGTCCTATTTTGCTCCACAGGGGCAAATAGCTCACGAAACAACACTCTTCTTCAGCCACATGCTTGCCTAAGGCCCACTAGAAGTTTACCTCATGAAGTTCATCTTTAAATACTGTTGCTGTGGTACCGCTCAAAGAACGGATGAGGTGGGGAAGGAGGGAAGCTTTGCAGAGAACACATCTACCCTTAAAAAGTCTATAAATCAGTCTCATTTTATTGATAGGCACCACTGGAAAAGTCCAAGAGGACAGGTAAGATGAGCTCCAACCTCGTCCTAGCACCATGTATCAGTGAGAACTAATTCTTGTTCTTCGGTCAGTTTCTGAACCAGTTCATCATGTGGCTGCCTAAATGCTCTTTGCAACAGAAATGGCAGGAAGAAAGCCCCTCTGAAGCTTTTTAAGGTCAGTTTAAAGCAAACACACTCCACACAAAGCTCAGAGACACCTAAAGGTCTCTCAACAGCTCTTTGCAAATTCTAGTCTTCTGCTTCAACCATATCACACCACAGAATTAGGTCACCACATATTAGCATATCTAACATACTATAGATGTACGTAATACAGTGTATCACAATTTATTAAGGAACTTAGAATGAACATGGCATCATGTTGGACAACACACACTAAAATCCTGTCTTGAGGACTCAAGTTTTAAGAAAATGACGAGACACAATGGAAGACCCAGTTCGAAAAGGGGAGCCATTTTGCTGTTGTTCCTTTAACTACATGCATTCATAACCCTACCACTGACATTACTGCACGTGCTAGGGTCTCGTGCTTTTTTCCAAGTCTTATGATTTAACTATTTTAAAATAATCTTAGTACTTCCAGGCACTTGAAAGCACACAGTTTGCCTACAGTTAAATATCCTATCATAACACAGAAGCCACAACAGAAATTCCACAGAATTATGACCTCCCTGAGGAATCCCACTCAGAGAGTCCTACCACAACTCACTGCCTTCTTCCACAAGATTTTGAACAGGTAGTAAAGTAATAAACAGTAATATACAATCAACAATCCATATTTAAATCTCTTTAAATATTAACTCGCTCTATCTAGAAACAGCAGTCAAGATCTCCAGTTATAAATTAACAAGTGCCTCACAGAAAGTTTTTTAAAAGGGAATGACTTTTGGAAGTTACCTCAAACTCTTTTCTAAAGATAAGCAGAAGCACTAAAATAAGAAAATAGTATAATATACTTTTATAATGCTGCTCTAAATTGAAAGCAGTAATGCTAATGTGACCTCTCAAATAAAACAATAGAAACTGATGAGACAATTTCATCTGCTGGAGAAGGGGGAAAAAAGGCAAGCATTCCCCCTATCTGAATTGGTTATATAGAAAATTATCTGACAATGCCAAAAGGTTTTTGGTGTTTCCCCCCCACACCATCCTCAACTTCTGGCATAAGACGGTATAGAGGAAACCATTTACTCAATGATTAAAAACCAGTCTAAATCAGACAGTGATGCTCAACAGGACACCTTCCTTGGTTCTTGCAGCTTTACACAGCAATAATTCTCACTTCAAACTCCACTTTTAACGCAGTATGCTGAGAATAAATAACTGGGAAATGGTAGATTGTTATAAGATACATCAGGCATAAAAGGTTATTACAAACAGATTAGTCCAGGATGGAAATGACACAGGCTAAGCAGGAGGCATGGATAATCTGGGTAAGTGCCATGGAAAAATAAATATCATGATTGGACTTAAAGCAAATGGAAGCAGTTCAAATTGGCTTCCTCCAATTCACTGTAGAACATGTGATGCCCACATGGTCCATTTCCAACAAACCTCACCAGAAAGAAACAAAGGCCAATACTGTGAAGTGTTGAAAAACGCATCTACCACCAGCTTCTTCCATACTGCAGCAACATGAATTATTGCAGCTGCCTGATAAGCATGAAAGAATTTTTTTTTTTGAGCTACCAGCATTTATCTGAAACGCTCCATCCTGTCAGTAAGTGTTGACCTTGCAAAGAAGAGCAAATTTTATGAAATACAGGCTGCAGTTTTACAGTCGGCCTACAAGGCTCAGTGCATAGCTGTGGCCAGAAGTAGTAACTCCACTCAAACCACTTCCCCCGTCCATCTACGTGCTCCTCTTGCTCAGCTCCAGCAGGTTTTCTGTCAGTTAGCTTCCCAGAAGACCAGTTCTTCTGCCCAACTCCTTGTGAGGCCACAAAAACGCCAGTGTTTGCTTACCAGAAAGGTCAGCAAGCAGGAGCTCCTGGCTAGGGACAGACATCTTTATAACCTGAAGCCCACACTTTAAGGGGCTTAAGTTGATCATGAAAATCACAGCCTCATGACAGTAAGTGACCATTGATTAATATACTAAAAGAACATAAGGTAAGGGTGGTGGTCCTAGAGAAAGGGCCTCAAAAGCTGCCATTCTTAAGGTGTAAGATGAGCTTTATGGCAAAGTTAGTCTACTTCTTAACAAAAAGAAGTGTCAGCAATACATAGATGGTGATCAGATAAAAACCCTGCAGCTTAAACAATCTTCCACCAAAAACAACTCATTTACATAACAAATTTGAGATCACAGCTTGATTAGCAAACACAGAAAACATATCAAAAGCACGTTACCAACTTGCACCATAAAGCACGATCAGAACTACTGCAGAAAAATAGAGCCAACCTTTGTCTTTCTACCAAAAGAAATAAAAAAAGAGACCTTTAGAAACAAACAGACATTAAAGACAGATATTGCAGGAAGAGGAGAGACTACACAAAGCAGTTAATGGTTTGAATTAAATTCAGACAGTGGTAGGAGGAATACTTTATCAGAACAGCCTGCACATATGCTGCAGTCCATAGGAAACACAGGAGCACAGCTGTTAAAGCCTCTCAGTGCAGGTTCAGAGTAGGAGCTTGAGTCTTCCTCTAGACCCACACAGAAGCCCCCTTAAATTAGCTCCACTATAATAAATTCAGAACTGCTCATCCCAGCACAGGAACCAAAGACAGATGCATACACTGTTACCCACATTAACCCTGGTCATTGCACTGACGACTGCAATCAGACTTCTAGCCCTGTTAAATTATCTAGGTTTCAGTGATTTTTTTTTTTATTATTTTTTTTGTGACTCAACAGCAGACTCACTGCCATTTCTAGCAACAGTATCACCACAGTTTAGGGTAACCTTGACAATGTCTGAATTTTTTCCTTATCTGAAAAACACTTCTTTGAGGAAAATTCAGAGAAAACACAGAAGTTTCCCTTACTAACAAAGCATACCATTATTACAGCACCAGCAAAAGCACAAAAAGGAACTCTGACACAAAATATGTGAGGCATTCTGTAATTCTTACATGAACAAAGCATTAGACTACCAGGCTTGCAAATGGTCTTGACCTTTGAGCTTCAAACCAAGTACAACAACAGCAGGTTATTTTGAACTCTGATTTGCCCCAGAAACAAGTGAAAATATCACTGATGACACTTACACAGTCAAGTACACTAAGCCACTAATACTTGAACAGAGAGGAACTGATTTTTTTTTCCCCCCACACCAAATTCCATTTTGCACCCCCTGCTTCTCATTCTTTCCCAGCTGAAACCAGCACAACCCCTCAGAGTAGCCAGAGTGTGGTTAAGCAGAGGAAGCTATGCTTGTTTGCATGGAATCTGCTATTTCCTCTCTGCCAAAACACTTGTTTAAAGAAGTCATGTAATATTTCTATTAAGCTGTAAATGCAGTTGACAAGGAAATAGCCTACTGGCAGTGCATTACCTTTGTGGCAGTGCCAACCAGCCTACAGCAAAATAGCGCACATGGTAATTTCAACATGCATTCCCAAGTAACAAAATTGTGCCTTACATAAATACCACAGAACTCCAACAACATCTAGAAAAAGCAATGAAAATTTGCCCAAGCTTTCATGCTTGCCTATATCAATTCTGTGTCATAACTAAAACAAAGTAGGAAAGCATCTACATATGTCCAAATGTCCTGTGAAGCTGTATCATATGACACTGGGAAAACTATTGCAACTTAAATCTGTGTATTTCTTGTTAACCACTGTAACAACTCACTAATAAAAATTAAGAAAAACTCTAGGTATCAAATACATAAAAGACTACTAACTGCATACAAGCCCTTAAAAGCCATAACGTAATTTATTAACAAGAACACATGTTCTATGTAATCCAGAATTGTTGTGTTAAATTACTTTGGCCTTTGATAGCATTCATTTGATTACACGAATTAAACAGATTCACAAGCCTTCAAACTCAAACAGTGACCTTTGATTTATAAGCAGCTATTGTCACGCTTATAAAATCCTCACTGATAATGCAGTCCTCACCTTTCAACAGCTAGTGCAACTACACACAATTATGTCAAATGAACTCAGCTGTAATAAGGACAACTTCACTGAAAGTACAAGCAAGAAAGCCACCATGATAAAATTCAACTGATTCGTAATGAATAATTCTTCAAATACTTTTCCCCAATATGTCAGTTCATCTGAATTAAATTCCCATTGATATTGAAAACAAGCTACAGAGATGCTTATCCTGGTCTTCTTGGCTTTCATCTGAGTATTTTCAGTTTGGACACTAATTTTAAAATAGTTAGCTACCCAGAAAAAAAAAAAAAAAAAAAAGTGGTGCAATGGTGCAAGAAAAGCACTAAGTTTTGCAGTTGGAAACATTACATCATTTTGGAAACAAAACACTCACTAGCTTTAGCTGAGCCGCACAGTGGAAAAAAAATCAGGAAACATCTCAGGTCCAAAAAGCACAAACAAACAAGAACCCAATAGCACTAAATACACTTGAACTTACAAATGTGCTACCTTACAGTAATCACATATGAACAGCACCTTCTCTCTGAAGACTGCTGATATACTTTTATCATGATCCTGATATACAACACATGAGCAAAAGAAAACTGAGCAAGATAATCTAACGCGTATACAATTTTCACAGCAAAGCACAAAGGTGAAAAATAATCTGCTTTTAACATAAAGTTTCTTTTTAGTACCAAATGGGTTTTAGGTGTAAACAATCCAAGAAAGGATTATTTATTGATGCTCAGTGTAGTTATTCTAGTGTTCATTTCAAAAAAGAAAACAAAAGCATGACTACCACTGGCAGCACTTATTCATAGACAAGCATTTTTCCCTATGAACTTCAAGAGCAATTCCTTTATAAATGCTACTTCTCATAGAGTGAGTAATTCTATTTACATTTTTATTTTGCAAGAAGTAAATCGGTTCAGCAACAGACTGTAAGAGCTGGTTAAAAAAAAAAAAAAAGAGCTGCCAAAGGTTACTAACACCAGCAGTGCTCACACACAGCAATCCTAAATACTCTTCTAGATGACTTTTAAGTCAAAACTTACAAAGGAGGATGGCCTCTTGGTTATGGAACTCTACGAAGTGCAGCTGTAGTCTGAAACTGGCTCTATATGTTGCCTTAAGTCAGTTAAGCATTTACTGTTTTCTCTCTCCAGTGGAGATAACACTCTGACACCTTATAAACACATGCCAAAAAACAAACGGCAGCAAATAGGAAGCATCACAGCAAGTAGAAATCCCTAGTCATAAATTTCATCCATGAATGTACCATTTGATGACTCCAGTATTGGTACTTTTAAAAAATACAATTAGAAATAAATGCTAGGGCATACACTTACCCTCATTGGATGAATATCAGCATATGGAGGCTTTCCTTCAGCCATTTCTATTGACGTGATACCAAGGGACCAGATGTCTGCCACACAGTTATAGCCGATCTCCTGTATTACTTCTGGAGCCATCCAAAATGGAGTTCCTATAACAGTATTACGTTTTGCCATTGTATCCTGTAATTACATTATTTATGCAATTAAAACAGTGATGTTTATTTTCACGAATTCCTTTGATATTAGTTATATATTTAAAAGTTAAAATTAGCTACCCTAAACTCAAATGGTAATGACAGCAATTAAGACCAAGCAGATTGAGGCTACCAGCCTCTAGAAGCTAAAGATCGTAAATCTTTAACAAAGCTTTAAAGCATAATCAACAACCATTTGAAGTACAACGGGTTATAATAGTAAAAAATAAAAAATAAAAATAAAAAATAGCCTTCCAATACATGAAATACTCAACCACTAGTTTCTTTTCAGACACAAAATTCAAGGCAGAGAAAGAGACAGAAGTATAAAAAAAATGGTTAGCAGCACTAAAGCATTTTTAAAATCATCTTTCCACATGTACTTACTGTTAACTGGCCAGCTACACCAAAGTCAGCTAATTTTGCATGCCCTTCGGTGTTAAGAAGGATGTTTCCAGCCTTGATATCTCTATGTATTTTTCTCATAAAGTGCAAATATTCAAGTCCTTTAAGAGTCGATTTCAGAATAGTTGCAATTTCATCTTCTGTTAGCTGCAAGAAAACAAAACCATTTTCAGGTATATACATGGACTGTTTCTATACATTTAGGCTATTTAAAATATGATCGTTTCATAACGTTTATCACACCATGTACATGACATATTTTATAGACAGGAATATGCCCAATAGCATTTACAATTCAAAACTCTTTATCTAGTAACTTGACCCATATAGCCAGACTCTTACATGGCTAGAAACCAATTTGAGCAAGCAAGCTGCAAAATTAGCAAAGGGGCTGACTGATGCAGATCAGGTGGCAGAATATGCAATATTCTCTTGCCCGTCAATCAAACATTATTGCTTTTTATACATTGCCATCCTTCATAAAAGGATCTGCTTTTGTTCATCAGCAATTCCTAACTCTGCATCCCTTAGTAGCTTCTTATTGCTAGCTATTTACAAATTAGAGGACGAACCAAGACCTTCTCCACCAAGAACAAACAAAAAAACACAAGGGATAAAGGTGTACAGAAAATAGAGAAATAAATAAATACAAATAGACAACTAAATAAATATATTCTTCACAAACTTGGTAAAAAAATAGTCATCACAGAGAGCTTGTTACTCATTATCTGCAGTGAGATAATGGAGATAATGTAGCTTAGAGAAATACAGGTTGTAATTGTTAGGAAGTTTGTCTCACTAACTGGTTTGCAGGACTCTGCTGAAGCTTGTCTTTTTAGATGTTCTTCTTTTCTTTTTGAGACTGGTCCTTTCATTTTACATGGAATATAAATAAATGCTCATTTTTGAAGATAAACATTTCTCACTCTGCCTGTGCTCCAACCTGACACAAAGCTGCAGAACTACACCCACACAGATGTGCCCCTATAACCTTCACAAAGTCCTACTTGGCCCAGAAAAAGGGCTACTAAGATGTCAGGATACTTTTATGCTAGAAGGTGCCAGTAACTATTATCACCTGTTCCTTTGATCCGTAGACAATTACAGAAATGACTGAGAATGGATGCCAACCAGATGCTATGTGCTTTTTCTTCCACCATTTTTCTTGCTTGTTGCCATCTGATGCAGAGAACGAATTCTTGAACTTTTGGGATCTTTTTAAATTACCTACATTATTCAACAATTGTTAGATGACATCCACACAGGAAGATATAATGGGTCTTTCATTTCAGCCACAAACACTGTATCCTTTAAAATATCTTCCAAGGATGTTAATTATTTTGCCGTGTATGCAAAAGTTCCCTGTTAGTTCTTGGTGTGTAGATAACCCATAAAAGCTATGCTGTGATATATTGGACTACTATTGCACTGCAAGATTGTATACCTGAACTAACATGAATCTTATATAGCCAGAGCTGGCCCTGAATAGATTTTATTCAATGATCCACATTTCAGTAATCACAAGTACCTCTATATGATGATAGTGTAACATGTGAGCCCATTGCTTTCAAAGTATTCACAGACATAACTCCTGATCTTCAAAAAATAAAAAATAATCATCCCCTTACGTAACATTTATCAGTTTATAACACTCTGTAGACTCAGCAAGTCTACATCCATGATGAATTTTTAACAGGTTTCTTTGCATTCTTAAGTAGCAGCGTGTCCTTCAACTACTTCCGAGAATCCAGGTATGAGAATTGAAGTTCCCTGCTGTTTTAGAGCTGCTGAAGTCAGCAATACAGTCAGCATAGTTGAACTGGCACTCTGTCACGTTTGTTGTTTATTTTTCAGTCAGGATGAATGGAAACGTATTCTCAAATTAGTCACAGTAGCAAGAAAGGACACAGTACGACTGAATACAAGTTGAAAAATGAAAAATTGAAGAATAAGACAAACAAACCAAAAACTGTCAGCAGTAATATTTATTGAACTCCATGAGCATCACAAAGCAAACACTAGGAACTCTTTTTGCTTGATTTCATTTTTTTTTTTTAAGCAGACTAGACAAACTTCAGTTTTAAAACTAGAAAGAAACAAAAAAAACATGCAAAAAAGAATCATAATTGATTAAATATCTCCTATAAGTAAAGAAGCAGTATGAAATGCATAACTGTTTATCTTAATTGCTTTAGATCTGCACAACTGGAACACAACCTCCTGAGAAAGTGCTATCAGAGATCCAGTAAGAGTGAATCTTTTGCAGGTACCAGACGCCTTAAGAACACTTCTTAGATTTTGATCAACATCTTAGAATAAAAGAAAACACACCCATATATACATGATTCATCCCATGTGATGCAACTTTAAGGAAATACAAAGAAACTGTTCAGTCAACTGAAATGCCGTTCAGTTATAGCTTGTTGGTACTTTAATACAAGAACTAAGCAAATAAAGTTCCAAGACATGCTTGGAAATGCAAGAAGCTACAGAACCAAAGATGAATATCCTAATTTGGCTGCAACACCAGGTTGTAATTTCCCTCTATTTTCACAATCCTGCCCAGAAATCAAGTTAAGTTAAGCAATAGCAACTCCTTCCAGTTTCAGTTCTGAAAGTGCTGGTACACATCTGCAGCTCCTTTCCAAAAAGGAAACCAAGAACCAAAACCGCTTACAATCCCTCCGCAAGCCAGCAGGATGACTCAACAGAAATGAAAAAGTGATGAGTCAGCAAGATGATCTGCACCTGAGTTACTCATAACTAGCTTTAATTATTTAACAAATAGAACCACTTCCCTATTCCTGCTTCACTCCAGCCTCATAAAACCTGGGCGTGGAGCCCAAGGGCACAGTTACACATGCACTCACTTAGGCTGCGGTGCCAAGCTCTAGTCCCTCCTTTCGCTGAAGCCTACAGCAGTAATTCCTACTGTCAGCCCTTCCACTAAATGACTGGAACTGACCCTAGTTAAAAATAAACCTGCCTGCCAAATTATTTTTCCAACAAATCAGTCCCACAGTTCAATTAATGGCACAGTCAGTCAGCAGGGATGTAGCAGAGGTAGGAGCTGCTCCTTCCAAATAAGTACACGCTACTACACCCAGAGATTTTCAGGGACTTGTATGAGCCTTTCCCGATGCAAGCAGACAACGAACTTGATGGTGGGACAAACTCCACACTCCTCGGCAATTGGTGACCGCCTCCACAGCGCATTATGCATTCCTTGCCTGCCATTTCTCTCCGAGATCTTGCACAGTGATTCTATTCAGTGGCATGCTGCTCAAAGCCTTTATTTGTGCTGCTTCTTCGTGCTGGCTGCTGCACTGCTTCAAACGATGTATGCTGTGAGAACCATGAGAACTACAAATCCTGTTGTGCACAGCTCAAGCACAGCAGCTTTCCTGGCATTGCTCTGTCCCTGGGGGAGTGAAACTGCCTACCTGCTCTGCAATCAAGATAGGACTCCAAAGTCAACTGTACAGTAAACTGAACTATGGTCAGAAGGATATCTGGAGGAAGAGACAGCCCAGAGTGCACGAGCCAGTAGTTTTCTGGTTAAGTGCAGTAAAATATTATCTGAAGACTTCTAGCTATTAACAAATTCAGTTAAAGAGTTTATGGTATGCTGAATGTAACACTTTCTGCTGGAGCTTCGCCAAATCTACCCCAGCTCAGAAACAGCGTCCGAGTCTCTGATGACTCCCATGCAATCATGAATATGCATATTAGGAAGACACCACCACCAACAAAAAACAGCACGGACAAACGTACAGTGAGATCATGCAACTCACTGCCTGCCTTCCTCCAGAGTCACGTATTAGGAGAAACTGATTAAAGGTCTCTGAAGGGCAGGTCTCTGTTCAACATGAAGTATTCTTAAGGAAGCAAAGCCCTGCTTGCAGTTCTTGAAATACCAGTGGGCAAACCACATGGAGATCTCGGGGTCACCTCTAGATGGAGAGGTGCTTTTACAACCGCATGGCAAAGTCCAGCTCTCAAAAGAAGGTAGCACAACAGCTGTATCAAAAGCTTGACAAAGAAGCTAAGGATCACGAAACCAGCAAGTGAGAAGAGGGTGTACTGCAGCCTGCTACACCACGTAGGTTGTGCAGTGCCTGTGTTACCCTCTTGAATGACTTTTGTCTTGCAATCCACCCACAATAATCCTTGTCACAGCAAACAACTTGTTATCTACTAACTCTAGTTCCAACAGGAGTTTGATGCAGAGATACTAGTGCCATCAATAACCAGCACACAGTACAATTAAAACTAACAAAGCTATTTAATATCTTAATACTGGGAATACATTACAGTCAGGGTTGCTATCCTGGTCCAGATGTATGGTTCTCATGCTGTACTATTGCTATATCGAGCCATATGGATGTCATGCTTCCTGTTAAAACAGTTGATTTATTTGATTCTGAGGTTTTAAACATGCAGCACCATTGCATCTTCGTGCAATTTCACAGTCGTCATCTTTCTGCTTCACTTCTGATTTCCTGTTGCGTCCAGATCCTCATTCATCTCCTTGGTATCTTTGGCTAGCTCTGGTTCTGTATGCTACATCCCTCTGATTGCTGGTGCTACCCTCTAAACATGAGTCACCCATGAAACAGCTTCAAATCCATCGTCATCAAAAACACATGCAAGTCACACATTAAAAAGTATGAGAATGAAAAAGGCAAACAACTCCACAGCCTACGTAAAAGCATCAAATAACAAAGGCAATCATTAAAGTGGAAATTTGGGACAAATCAGCTCACAGCACACTCAGGTGTTTCACATCCATTCGGAGGCCAGCTAATCTACATGTTTCTGTTCAACTGGCTGTGGATGTCACACATGGGAGGCTGAAGGGTGCATTGATACAGCCTATCACACACTTCCTAATCCATGCAGCTGTTGAGACAACTCATCTAACCAGGTTCTCTGCTCGCAGCCAGTCACTCTTCTTCCTGAGGGCCCCTTAGAAAGCTCAATTGCTTTAACTGCCTATGTCCTTTCCCAGCTGCTCTTTTTACACTAAGTAATACATGCACATTAAGCCTGATGCTTCCAGGAAGTATCACATCACTGCATCTGAGCAGACTGATTAGATCAAGCACACTGGGTTGGTCCCTTTTCACGGCAAATAAAGGGCCCATGGGATAATCATTCCTTCCCCAGAAGAAGCTATGACGCTCAGACATCACCAATCTCATATCACATACCACTTTTCTTCATTTATGTGAAAATAAGGCTAGACTAACAACGATGCTGAGATGGGGGATGTAAGCAAATAAGCATGAGAATTGAGACACCTTTTCTGCCTGCAACAGTTCATAAATTACCCTTCAAGTAAGGCAGAAAGCTTCAGAGAAAAAAAGTGTTATGGTTGCAGCTCTAGACTGAAGCCAATATTAAGTTCTGGTTCCTACTCTGACTGCTACAAGCTTTAATGAGATTACAGTTTCCCAAAGCCAATAATTATCTGAGTTTCACTTTCAGAGCAATTGACTTTGAGACTTCTTTTATAAGTAGTTCTGCACACTCTATGCGAGGACAGTACTCTTCAAACAAATTCACAGCCTGTGTCTTGAGTGAGATACCACATCGTGACATTTAATTATTTATGCTGACAAGGTGCAGTCGAAGACTGAGTAATTGCTCAAACTAAGGTATATATATAATATAGAAAGAGAAAAGGGGTTATAAGAGGACAGCTCAATATTATGGTATTGAAGGGGAAAAGAACTCACTGCCAAAGGAGAATTACTAATTTTAAATTACTAATTTTACAGAAGTAAAACTTAGGCACAGGATCATATGATAAAGAAAGGGAGGCAGCAAGTATTCTTCCTACTAGACCTAAACCATTTTGCACATAAAATCACATGGAAATCGTGCAGTAATAAACATAGTGCCTATCCACAGCAATAGCACTGCACAGGTGACAGCAAGCTTTTCAGATTCAAGCTTTTGACTATGTAATCCCAGTAGCAGGACTTCTGTAAAGTATCTTGAATAAAACATGTAACAGATCCCATTTTCTTAAATTAGGGCTTTTCAACCTGGATAGCTCAAAATAGCACTAGGAAAACTGCAGCATGTAGAATTCCAGTTCTACCTGTAGTTCGAAAAAGAGTAGAGCCCAGTAGCAACATAAAGTTATCTAATCATCATCTAATGGCTTGTATGGAAAGCTATTTCAGGAAATCTCATCCATCTCCCATGGTCACATGCTCAACAACAGCTGGCTGTAATTAGCAGACAGTGAGATCAAAAACTGATTAGAAGAGGGAAGTTGGACTCAGCAGGCCTTATTCTCCACTACCAAGTTTCAGCTTGCTGAAGGACAGCTATGACGTACTCAACAAGTTCAGCAGATATTGATGGAAGACTTGGAACTATTACAGAACAACACAAAGCCTCTTCAGCACTGTACAAAGTACAGACAACATGGGAAAATGGAGTTTAACTACGATTCAGTATCACAATGTCACACAGAATCACAAAATGGTTGAGGTTGGAAGGGACCTCTGGAGATCATCTGGTCCAACCCCCTACTAAGCAGGACTACCTAGAGCACATTGTGCAGGGTGGCATCCAGGCAGGTTTTGAGTATTTCCCGAGAAGACGACTCCACAAGCTCTCTGGGCAACCTGTCCCAGTGCTCTGTCACCCTCACAGTAAAGAAGTGTTTCCTCATATTCAGCCAGAAATCCCTGTGTTTCACTTTGTGCCCATTGCCTCTTGGGCTTTTGCTAGGCAACATTGAAAATAGTCCAGCCCCATCTTCTTGACACTCTCCCCTCAGATATTTGTACACACTGATAAGATCTGCCCTCAGTCTTCTCTTTTCCAGGCTAAACAGGCCCAGCTCTGGGCCTGTCCTCACACGACAGGTGCTCCATTCCCCTGATCTTCTTCATAGCCCTTCTCTGGGCTCACTCCAGCAGCTCCATGTCCCTCCTGTACTGGGGGCCCACAGCTGGACACAGTACTCCAGGTTAGGCCTCACCAGGGCTGAGCAAAGGAGGATCACCTCCTTAATGCATTTTGTCATGACTACACACAGCTATCATCAGCATCTATTTAGTTAGTTTGGTTCTCCGAAGTCATTTTCTGACAAAACACTGTGATTAGAGTCAAGAAGCCCAGTCGAAGCCCTAGACAGAGGCTTCGTAAAAGAGTATCACCACACGTCTTTCAAGCAGGAACCACTTACTTGAGCTGTCAATGTTTAGACGATCTTTACAGTGATATAAAACATACTTGCAAGCAGATCACTTCGCTCACACTCTACACACCTGTTCACAGCACCACCCTTTGCTGCTCACCCACACCAACCCTGAAAACGTTATCAAGAGAAACCTCAAGTCACCCATGTGAAGTGAACAAGGGGCAGCATGATGGTTTTCTTGCTCCTGCCAGGGCAGGGGAAGGCCTCGAGCAGAAGCAAGTGCATCTGCCGATCACCACCCTTCAGCATGCCTGATAACACCAGCAGAGCATTAGGATTTTATCACCACAGGATCCTCAGAGGATTGCTGGGGAAAAAGAGGATCTACCTCACAAAACAGGCCAATGGTGCCTTTGCTAAAAAGCTTGCTAACCTAGTGCACACCTGCAGAGCCAAAGTGTTGCTGGAATTAGAGACATGACAGGGTAACTCACACACCATCTGTGAAAGATGGGAATAGGCACCTCATACAATATAAGTGGGACTGGGCAGAGGAGGGTTGAGCTCTACACAGACACACAGTTTAAAGGCATGTAGCTCCGCTGTGGGACACCCCAGAGCTCGCAAGTCAAAAAAAACAGAAGGGTAGCCCAAAAGGTGAATGTCATCGTGCTGTTTGCAAAAAAAAAAAAAAAAAAGCCACACAAAGAGAAAAGGTGAAGCCATCCACAGCCCTGGAAGAAGCGTCCCTAATTACAAGCTATTGTTCTGATGAGAGGGGAATTCAACCACCTCAATACCTGTTGGTAGGGCAACGCAGAAGAGTAGAAAAAATTCCAGGTGTGCACAGTAATAATTGTCACTGCAGGCACTGTTGTACAGGCCCACAACAGGAGGTGTTCCACTAGCTCAGCTGCTCATAAGCAAGGATAACTCACCAGGCATGTCAGCATCTGCAGCAGCTTTGGCAGTAACGATGAGATGGCGAGCGTTATGATACAGAGGCAAGTGACAGAAGCAAGTAGCAGAACCAGATTTCCAGATAGCAAACCTTGGCTTGCTAAAGAAATTAGTAGGTGGGATCCCAGCACATGCTGCCCTGAAGGGCGATGGAACCTTGGAGAGCTGGTTGAACATCAAGGGCAACCTCCTCAAAGCACAAAAACAGTCCATCCTGACAGGCAAGACAGTGAGCAAGTATAGCAGGAGGTTATTTTGATTGAACAGTGAACAAATTTTGGCCTTCTGCCAAATGAGGTGGTCAATCTGTCAGCAAAGATGCAGAAAAGTTCCTATCCATCTTTTTTGTCTCCATTAATTTTGTCTCTATTTATTAAGGTTTCCTCTGGATCTTAGGTCTCTCTGCCTAGCAGCATGTTGGAATGAGTTAGAAACGAGTCAGGAAGCCCTTCTGTGCTGTGCGGGTGACGGAGCCCTGGCACAGGCTGCCCAGAGGCTGTGGGGTCTCCTCCTTGGAGCCCTTCAGCAGTCGCCTGGACGTGGTGCTGGACACCCTGCTCTGGGTGTCCTTGCTTGGGCACAGGTGGCACCAGGTGGCTCCAGAGGGCCCTGCCAGCCTCAGCATCTCTGGGATTCTGTAATTATTGTAGTAAACTGAACAAAAGCAATTCCATTATAGCAGATGAGATGCATCCGGAGATGCTGAGGTACTGGCTAGTGCTAACCTGAGGCTACTTTTTATCATCTTTCAGAAGCTAGAACAACTTGGGGACGTCCCTTAAAACACTATATTCATAAAGTGCAAGAAGGACGATGCAAGTAATTACAGGCTGGTCAGTTTGTCCTCACTCCCTGAGACATTATGGAGCCAATCCATGCAGAAGGTGTTTTCTACACACAAAAAGGATAAGAAGGAGATTAGAAACAACCAGCACAAGTTTACCTGAGAGATGTCATACCAAATTAACCTGGTCACCTTCTCAGAAGGATGAAACGAGAACAGTGGATATCATTAACTTGGACTTCAGGAAGGCTGTTGAAAATCTCTATCTTTTTTTCATCCAAACTAGGGACTCAGAGCAGATGAGAATGAACAACTGGTTCAACTGCTGGGCACAGTGGTGGTTCAAAGTGTAACCAACAACCAGCTGTAAGGGCTATTTCTTAAGAGTTGATTATATGGTAAATACTTCAACATCCTCATCAACAACCTGGACAGCAAGCTAGGACATACATGTACCCTCATAAAGCTGGTGGGCAACACAAAACAGAAGTTGTCCCTACACTAAAAGGCAGGGCTGTCACTCAGAGGGACCTCAACAAGCTGGAGGAAACAGGTTGACAGCAAACTTGTGACATTCAAAGGCAAAGTCCTACACCTGGAACACACAAACCCCATACCATGCAGCAGAGCAGTGTGGGCTGCTGCTCAGTGGGGCAGGTAGCATCACTGCAGGAAACATTTGGGGTGGGGAAGGTCCCAAGACAAGCTGAATGTGCGTCAGCAATACACCCAAGCAGCAGTGAAGGCTCACCATATATCAGTCGTCACTAGGAAAGCAGTCAGCAAGTTAAAGCACATAAATATTCCCCTTTATTCAGCACTTATGAAGCCAGATCTGGAACATCATTACCAGTTGTGGGCTACTATAAAGAAACACTGACAAACTGGAAGGAGAGTGGCAGTGGACCACTAAGCTCTCTGGGACTATAGAGCACGTCAGTTGAGAGGATATTTCAATGCCATTTCTAACTACGTAACGTGAGGATTTAAAAGAAAAACAAAAACACCACACTACAACACAACCCACACACAGAAGAGGCAGACACTCCTCAGAATTGCAAGGAAAAAGCAGAATAGGCAGCAGTCACAAGTTGCCACAAGGAAAACTCCGGTTAGATCCAAGAAGAAATAAATCCAGAGAGAGAAAAACTGTTGAACCTCCACCTTCACAGATTTTTCAGAACTCAAATAGACAAGGTCCTCAATCTAATCAAAGTTTACTCTCCTTGAAGCAAGAGATTGGATTAGATGGCTTCCAGAAGTCCCTTCCAAATTACTATTTGTTTCAAATCAGTGGCATGCTCTTCTCCTTTGTCACCATCTTCAAAACATCCAGAGGATGCTACACAACCAGTCTTCATACCAAAATTTCTCATTTTCTGAATACTTGTTTCGCAGTCATGTTTACATATAGTATAGGAATAGTTACTTTGGAAATAGGTAACAGTAGCTCTAACTTGTTCTTCTTTTGTACCAATTGACCAATATATAATATTCATCTCACTTCTGGCACACATGTAACAAACACTTGTTTTCCAAGAGATGAACACGAATTTTCTGCTATGAACAAGTTTCCAAGCAGGTTGATGCTGTTTTATTGCAATGTCACATGAAAGGTCTATCAGTTTGAGATTCTGACAACAACCCATTTCTGAAGGGACTTACAATGCTATTCTAAAGAGCTAAGCAAAAATAATTCCTAGAATCAGGATAATGCCACCCAGAAGTTACAAAACAACCACTTGATCAGAGCCATGAAAAGGATTTTGCTAGACAAGCACCTAATAGGCTGCGTGCCACACTGCAGAAGCTAGTGCAGCCTATCGTGGTTTATAAGGTTAAACACTGAAAGGGATAACCAAGACGTCTGGGATCAACCTCTTACATCCTACAGCCAACTCACTTTGGTCTCCAGAAGAGATGGGATTAGGATGACCCAGTTAATGACGAGCAGCCAATGAGTAAGGGCATCCCCAGTTATTAGTACAGAGGCAGGGCTGCTGGTGTGTCAATAGCCTCCCCACCACCACCCCAGGATGTTCACAGCAGCCAGCAGGACACAGTATTGCTTCACACTGTAATTATCTCATCCCATTGCAAGCTGCCACTGAGAAGACAGTCTCATTCCTTTTTTTCCCTCCCTTTTGCCACTGCTCACTCGTAATGCCTCTCTGGCATCAGATTTGCCACTGTGCTGCCACAGTGAGTCTCAAATTGGCTCATAGGAGTGGAGGCACAGACTAGAAAGGAAGAAGTTCCCCCATCAGACCGTCAAGCTTGCCCAAGATCACCCCATAACCACCCGATCACTGTATCTGAGGTATGGAAATGGCACAAACACAGCAGCCAGTTTGGAGGATAGCAGGAGAACCACCCTTTTGGCAACAACCCACTGCCTGACATATCAGATAAATGCACCGCCCAAATCAGCCACAGAGAAAAGCAGACGAAACGAGATACACAGCTCTGGACTGGTAAATGCCACACCTCAGAGGAGCTAGCAGGCATCATAAGCTTGCTCCAGTGCTGCTCATCTGCCTGGCACACTCGAAAAACAAAAACCAAACAAGCAGAATTATAAAGGTTGAATTAGCTTCTGAAGCAGCAGCTCGGGCTTCTCAGATGAGATGCTGCTCCTGTGAAGTTGAACACCTCTAAATACGAACAGGCCATCAGCAGTCATCAGTCAGAGCTTAACTTTGGAATCTGCTTCCTTCATTTTTTATCCAGTAGAGCAAAGTGCAGGACCGTTCACTTTCTAGAGAAAGAACAGAACTGCTGAAGTAGGGAAAACACAGCTACAGAAAAGGAAGATCTTTAGGTTCTTACTTCAACTCTCTTTTCCTCAGTTTCTTTTTCCTTAAACACGGGGAAACAGGAAAAACTTTTCTTTGGCCCAACCACAATCTTCATTTGACAACTCAAGGAAATTAAGCAACCTCTAAAACTCTTGGTGTTGGGGGCTATTCAGTACACATTTAACAAAATAAGAATCAATTCCCTCCTCACTTACAAGTGAGGACATCTGTGTCTACTTGTGAAAAAATACAAGTACAGTGAAACCACTTCTTGTTTACATTAAAAAAAATACATAGATGTAAGCAATAGAAAGCTGAAGTACTGCAAGCAGCATCATTCAAATAAGTCAATCTTTCCATCGCAGAGTAGTCCAGGTAATCAGATCAGTGTTTCACAAGAATTTTTTAATAATGACTGAGAAACAACAGGAGAACTTCATTTCATTTTTCTAAATTATAGCAACAACTAAGGGAACGTGCACCAAGTTCAGGTTACTAAGGTTAACTTTTTCATGTAGAGTTTCAATATCAACAGTTAATTTTAGTGGAATGGTAATTAAACTGTATAGAGCTTTATTAAACTATTTAGAGCTCTTTCAGACAGCCTAGAATTATACTCAGGGAGAATAAATGGAATTGAAAAGGGGAGAATAATTTCAGAAGAACACATTCTTAAAATAAGGTAATTTCAGCAAATTAGAGCAATTACTTCTGTTTCACTAACTAGACACCATAGGAAGCAACCTTTTTTCATTTTTAAGTTTAATCTGTAGAAGAATAGATACTTTTAAAAAATATACCAGTTCCAGAAGTCAAATTCTTGTTCTCCCTTTACAAGGGGAGATAACAGTATATTTATACAATGACTGATGCAGACCACCACCACGCATGCTTGCCAGGGAAGACTTCGAACCACTTCACGTTGTCTGTTCTTGCGGCAGAAGAATATTTTCCACAAGCTTACCATACCAGAGCGTTGTAAAGACATATGCAAATTCAAGCTCATTTGGGGATTTTAAATGCAGTGAATAGACAATAACAATTGTCAGTCTGAACTGTCTCACGCAGACAGAACACTGAATAGCTTCCATATTTAACAATAAAACAAAGGAGACTGGATGGCAACCCTCACCAGTATCTACAAATTAAGTACTCAGTCATATTCAACTTCCAGAATTTCAGCATCATATGATGCAGGGAGATGTTAAAATTAGGAAACATTTTTGGGGGGCAGAGCAGAAGAATTCAAACAAGTTCAGAGCCCCTGACTAACTCTTCCAAAATTTGTGAGACATAGGCACACAAAGTGAAAAATAGAGGATTTTGCTTGGCTGTTGTTTTTTTTTTTATTATTATATACACCACAACACCTCCTATTCTATGGGAGAATAACAGTTCCATGTAGCCTGATAGTCTACCTTCATCAGTGACCTATAGCAGGCAACTAGAGCATAAGAACACATCAAGTAAATAGCAATAGCTCTCTGCTTCACCCTCCCATAAGCAATCTATAGGATATTGGATTTCCTACTCCAGATATTGAATATTTGTATTCAGCAGCAGTTTTTTTTTCTTGGTCTGGTTCAATTCCTTCTAAAAACAAAATCTATAGAATCTTCTGCAACTATACAGTGGACGTATGGAGAAGGATTTCCACATGGGTAGAAAACATTATTTGCTTTCAATCTAATACAAGTGATAACTTTAAAAAAAAAAAAAAAAAATCAACAGCACAAAAGCATATCTTACTGACTCCATGCCACTCATGTTTTTCTAAACCTTCCACTATGCCTCCCCCCCATTACCTCTGTTCCACACAACTATCCTAATATATTTAGTACATCCTTATTGAGAAGAATTCCTTATTTCTGATCATTCCTATCAATACTCTTTTCTGTAATGTCCTTGACACTATTTTACTCTTTGGCAATTCCTCATATTAAGCTCAAGTGCTCTTGAACCTATAAGAGATTTTGCCACTACCACCACCAAGCTAAATGCATGTCTTCACATTTACTTAAGCTTACTTTCTCAGTCACACACACTCAGTTTCACAAAGCCTCTCAAGTCTTTCAGCGTGTTTCTAGTAGTAAAAACAGTATCTCATCAGTATTTCTACCCTCTTTCACAAAGAGGATAGCACAGACTCATGTTGATTTCCCAAAATGACTTCTTCCTTGCTTCCCTCCTTCCTATTTTTAAAAGGGTTATCCACCTGTGACAGAACAACCTCTGGTGTGGAAGCCTTTTGATACTGAGCATATCCACACCAGCCAGCAGTATTCACATGCCCAGTAACTCCTTTACAAAATTCTACTAGCTCAGCATGCTCAGCATGACTTGCTTTTACAAAAGGTATGCTGACTTTTCCCTCATTACATGTATCCATCTACTTACTGATTCTATTTCTTACAATAGAATTTATGCTATTTAAACACATCAACTTGATTCACAAAAGTTGGTTTCTCCAATAATTGGTATGTATTTGCTCTGAGACTAAAACATCTTTCCCTTAAATCTCTAATATCCTTAGTCTGTTAATAACCTAAAACATATATGAGAAGCAAGATTGCCTGCTTTTTTGTGTGTTTTTTTTTGGTGTGTGTTTTTTTTTGTTGTTGTTGTTTTGTTTTGTTTTTTTAATAAAAAATGAAAACTTAATTTGAAATAAAAAATTATAGCATTTTAAATAGGTATACACACAGGTTTAGTCCCCTCCATATCCTGTTTTAAATTGACTTTTTTTTTTAGTTGTGGTCTAGCTTGCACTATTTCTTACTGGAGCTACTGAACCTTCTCAGTGGATATTATCTGCCTTTGACGCCATCTCCCACGGGAACCTCAGCTGCTAACACGTGAGCTGGATGAGTAGAAGAGCACAAGACCTAGTTGTGGGCTAGTACTAGCCACGTACCCCAAGGGTTAGCCTTAATTCACATCTTCATTAATGATCTGGATGATGGGGTAGAGCACAGTCAGCAAGTTTGCAGAGGACACAAAGCTGGGAGAAACGGCTGATACACCTGAGGGCCGTGCTGCCACCCAGAGGGACCTGGACAGGCTGGAGAAATTGGCTGACAGGAACTTCACCACGTTCAAAAGGGAGAAGTGCAAAGTCCTGCACCTGGGCAGGAACAACCCCAGGCATCAGCACAGGCTGGGGGCCTCCCAGCTGGGAAGCAGCTCTGCAGAAACAGACAGACCTGGGGGTCCTGGTGGGGACCAAGCTGAGCAGGAGTCAGTGACATGCCTTTGCTGCTAAGCCATCTAATGGTGTTCTTGGCTGCAAAGTATCACCAGCAGGTAAAGGGAGGTCATCAGTTTAACATCACAGTAGCCCTGAGGCATGCCACCTTTTCTTTAGAGGCTCCCCCTACACTGGACATTACCCTACTTCCTAATAAGTCTAACCCCACCTTCCCTTACTTGTTTTTTCTCCCCTAGGCCTAAACATTATTTTTCCTCTCCTCTCTCTGCCCCCACTCACATGTGGTACAAATATTTCAGAGTACCATGACAAAGCGTAGAAAGCTAGCAAGCAAAGTGCCATCTCATAGTACTTGTTAGTCAAATGTTTGTCTTATATTACAGGCCACCACTGGAGACAATGTCCTCAAAGGATCAAAAGATTGTTGGATATTTACACGAAGTCTTACTTCAGCAGATTCTATGAAAAAATAACAAAGCCTGTTTCCTATGGGTTTGCATCTTCCCCTACATTACTGCAACTATCACCACTCTGCAACTCCTCCCTACAAATCTCCCTTTCAGTTCCCTCTCACATTCCCTAATTGGCATCCCTTTCCCTTCTCAGCCCTTGAATAATACCCAATTACTTTCCATGCTCCCTAATTACCGAGTAGAAGCAAGACAATTCTGTGCCTGCTTTCAAGTCATGCATATACTAAACGGTCTGCTAATAGGCCGTCAGGTGGAAGAAGCCACACACAGTTCTACATTTCACAAAGTAGTAATTTTTAAGAAACTTACAGGACCTTCACATTTCAAGATGCATGTTCCACTTCTCATGATTACATCAGGGAAGAATGGATAAATACTTTCCAAAAATACAGTTTTGCACTGGTTGTGCAGTTGCTAAGTCCCATCACATCATCAAAGGTCTCATCTCGCAACTCTGACAGCTTCTAGTCTTAATTCATGGTTTATTTTAAATACGTGTTACATACATTTCTGGAAGAAAACTCACCGTTTTGTTACGAAGCCTAATTATGTCCGAAACAGAGCCAGCTCCACAGTATTCCATAACAATCCACAGATCAGTGTTCTTAAAATAGCTGCCATAGTACTTGACAACATAGGGACTGGATGGGGAGAAAAAGAATTAAATAGATGAACTCTTAAGAAAATCAGTACAAGTGCTGTTAAAAAAAAAAACAAAACAGTTTGACAGACACTAACGCAACCAAAGAGCAAATTTAACCAAATACATTTTAAAACTGTAGTTAGCACTACCAATGCTTTGTTGAAACAATAAGGTTTGGCTGATTAAGAAAATGATAAAATACACTACTAAATATATCACAAGTTTCCAGTGATCTTCATATAGACACAGTTTTCCCAAACATTAGTCCTCTGATATAAAGCTTGGTTTTCTCCTACTCCAAGGCCTAACTTTTTTTTTTTTTTTTTTTAAAACTCCTCTTAAAAAGTTACTGGATGTTTTCCTTCTTTCACTAGTGCCTTAAAAACAAGTAATCTTGTTTTCTTGTCTTAGTACTGAACAAAAAAACATGGAGACTCCCAAATGTTTATGTTTTTTTCAGGCATGAACTTACTAAGTTCAGATCTAGGCTACTTTATGGAAACAATCTAGTGTTGGTTTGAACTGGACTTATGGATCTGCAAATGTATTTTCATATTGAAGCATCTCAAGTTTATGACAGTACTGTATCCTCACATCACACATTCATTTCATACTGTCACATGAGGCATGCTGCCTCTGAGGCACACGCAAAGGAAAGGCATAAACAGATGTGGTAAAGATGTAACAAGGATCTTCTTCCACAAGAGTGATCAGATGCTGTATTTATTGAAGAAAAAAAAAAGAAAATGAAGGATTTTTCCCAGGAAAATAAGCAAAGGAGGTTACAGTTAGATTGCAATCAGTCTCCTATAAGGACAGCAAGTAAGATACTGAGAACTCAGTAGCTTCTGGTCAGAACACCCGCAGCATCAGGTAGAACTGAACAATTTTTTCTATCATGGAATTATTTTTTTGGATGGACATGTCTGACAGCAACTTGTTATTAGAAAACCAATATTATAAAGAGTTGTTTGACTCCTGCAAATTAATGCTCTCTTTCTATACATTGATTAAAACCAACAGCAAACCACTACAGAGCTGTTAATGCTATAGGAACTTGCCTTTACAGGAGGCAAGGTGGGCCCATTCCCTCCTCATCATTATTCCTAAGAACACAAGTACTACACACTGATCTTGCTCCTGGGAAATTCTTGATGTGAGGAAAATCACTATTATTTCTACAGAAAACCCACTGATTTTTGTGACCATCTCTTGTGAGACTTTCACTGTACTAGTATTCCCAGCAGAACTTATGTTTTCATACAAATCAAGACAAGATAGTGCTATGCAATCTCAAAACGTTGTTCGCATTTACTTAACGCTTTGTCCCATTTAGCTACATGGGACAGTCTTTTCCATATCAACTGCTTGTCTTAGAATATGCATTTTTCCCCTAGAAAAGATACAGCACAATCAGTGTAGCTAGTTCTAGAAGCAGGCATGGGGGAGAAAGAAACAGTGTTAGAATTCAGGTATTTTATTTGAGATGCTGCAACAACAGTGCTTCCCTATAACATCTGTGGAATCATCCCATGTGAAAAGAAAGCCCTAAGACTTTCTTTTGTGTGCTGGCCCTCCCTCTCACCAGGGCTACACAGCACTGTCTCTACACTGAGGAACAGGACATAGAAGCAACCATGTGGTGCAGAGCTGCAGCCCAGCTCTCCTTTTCAAACAGGATAGCTGCATCTCATCCAGTGCAGGAAGAGCTTGTGTTCTGTAATTCTAAATCCTTATTCCAAAATACAAGAATTATACAATAGTACATGTACTATTACTAATAAAATGCTCTATGTTGCTCGAGGAGAAGCAGGGAACAAAGAGGAAAAGCAAAGAAGAAATAGGCAGGACAGGGGATATGAGGGAGAGATGAGTAGGCTCACCTAGGAATAAGAATGAAACCTGCACAAGAAACACAGTACAGAAAGAAAGCTGAAAATTTGAAAAGATCATCAAGTACCACCACTTTATTATTTTTTTTTTTTTGGTCATAGCATGCTGTATTTTACAGACATTTGTTTTAAGACTGTATTTCAATACTGATCGCAAACTAATGGCCACTGCTTCCCATCAGCTCACAAGGCAGAGCCTAACAGCTGCTATCCTAGCACTGACCCCCACAGGACACCTATTTCTGAGAATTCACGAGGTGCTATTTTTCTGCTCATTCAAAACCTTCCTTTAAACAAGAGGAAAGACATGAAGCAGTTGGAAGATGGCATTAGGAGCACAGCAACGAGAACAATCCACGTAATTGTATTTTCTCTTTTCAGTGTACAGGAAAAGCTGAGGATCTACTCTGGGAATCTTATCTAGTTCCACCATAAAGCAGACAAACAAGACCACTGCTTTCCTTTTTAGTATATGCCTGTTACAGAGCTTCAACTGTCCAAACAGATGAAGTCTCACAGGGACAAAAAGGATTAAGAGGCACCTCAAACAGTACTCAATGGTCCCAAACTATCTTAATATTACCTGAAATAACCATTAATATCACCTGAAATAACCATTTTACGCATCTTTGTGGACAGTGGGGAAAAAACATGAATCTTTTCCTTTTCCTCCCATTCCTCTGCCCACAGATTTAACACGCTTCTTGTGGTTCAAAGCAGTCAAGACCAGAAGGGAATGGATTAAGGTTGTATGTGTATGTATATGCTGCAGATACCAAGGGCTTGGATAAGGGTTTGCAGGCAGAGGTGCTAAAGAAGTCTGAAGAACAGCCCATTCTCATGTGCTACTGCCAAACAAGGTCAAATTTTTCATTTAAAGACTATTTCAACGGCACAAAAGCATAACCACAACTGAGAAATAATAGACCTCTTGCTATAATACAATTCACTAAGATAATAACTACAGCAATCAATATTTTAAACAAAGTTTCTCCCAACTTGAATTAGGCTTCGAGTTGCAAACAATACTTTGTACCACTGAGCGGACTAAAACCTCCTCCTAGCAATTCTTAAGATTGTGTTTATAACCTTTCAGCCAGATTATTCCAAAAAATTAGGGGGAAAAAAAAAATCCTACTTCAGAGAGAGGGAAGAAACAAGAAAGTTTCTGCATCTCTGAAGGCACTTTCTGTTCAGGCTTCCATTCCTAAAATACTAAAAATCCTAAGATTTATTACTTGTGAGCCAGGGTAAGGTAACAGTCCTTCAGAACTACTCAAAGATTGCTCACTTTTCAAAAGGTACGTTCCTGCATGAAAAAGACTAACAATGGCAGACTGTTTTGGAAGTTAACAGCAAGCCATTAACCTCGTGCTAGAAACATTTTTATTGATCTTCTGAAACGGGTAATTCAGAATTCGCATTGCCTAAGAGCATAGACAGGAAATATTAACCTTTTGGGTTTGCTAATGCAAGAACAGTGAAGCAAGCATGGGGAATTGTAAGCAGATGCAAGTACTTATTCTTTCAACAGTTTCTATGATGTACACTGTTGGTCCTTCCTTCAATCCAAGGTAAGGATAGGAGTCGGTCCTCAAAGTGGTTGCTTTATGTAGATAGTCCAACATAAACTGTTTTAAGTTTCCAAATAAAAGTTTGCAGCTGCCTATATTTCAACTATATTACCAAAACATTACAACTACAAATACATTTTCACAGAAGTCTTGGAAACAAAGCAGAATTGTTATACCTACCTGTCACATTGTTGCATTATAGAGATTTCTTTAATTATTTCTTGAAGATCTGACTCCACAGGGACCTGCTTAATTGCTACAACTTGTCCAGATTCTTTGTGTATTGCTTTAAACACGCTACCATAAGACCTAAAAGAGGGAATCAAAGTGTTATCCTTCTTACAATATAAATTGCTTCTCACTTCTAGCATGAAGAAAGTCATAGAAGCCATATGTTCAAGTAGAAGTTTGAGGCTTTTGTCAGGCTGCAAAAATTTCAGTTCCATCAGGACCTCAGCAAAGTTGTGACTCTGAATAATGAATCTTTGTCAAGATGTAGCACATCTCATTTCCATGCAGGCACAAACTGTTGCTACCTCAATAACTGAGGGATGTCAAAAGCACATAAATAGATTTAGGGAAGCATGGAAGCTTATTGACGCATGCATTTGCTTTATTATTAAAAGTTGCCTAGAGAAGCATTCCTCAGGACACTTACAGTCACTCTCTCTGTAACTTAATATTCCAACACATGCTTTATATACTGCTTCCCTCTGATCCCATCCCCTCATAAATAGTTGCACTTACCCTTCACCAAGTTTCTCCAAAACATCAAAGACTTCTTCAGGCTGCTTAGTTAAACTATCTTCACTGAGCTTTTTCAGTTTGCTAGAAGAAAGACAAAGATTTGTTTATTTTTTGCTGGGGAGAGACACAGAACTCAAACAATTTTTTCATACAAGCACACAGACAGAAGAAAAGGACTATAAAGAAAAACATATTGCAATGAAAATAAGATGTCTAATTAAAACGCAGTAAGATAATTTTATCAACCACCATACAACTTGGAGAAAGTTATGACAGTTTTTTGTCATCATCACTTTCTCTCTAATATTTACTCAACTCAAAGCAGCACGGGACAAATTCACTGTCTAAACCACTTCCTTTGCTAAAGCAGAAACAGCCAGAGAACACAGTAAGGCACACCTTTCATCAAAAAGCAGCCATCGTGCAAACACATGGTCATTACTGACTAGAGTACCCTACGTCATCATTATCTGAGAGTGTAAACCAGCCCTTCATCCATCTGAAGGGCTGGGATAACGAATTACATCAAGTTAAAAGGCAGAACCCAGAGTCAGGATGACCCTAGGAGCGTAGGGTGGCACCTCAGCCACACAGATGGTAGCAAAGCACTGCATTCCCAAGAGATAAGTACTCTAAGAGTTGTTGGTAGAGTACTTTTCCCATCTTGGTGTATATACAGGTGCAACAAAATCTCTGGTTAAACACCACTGTGATTATTTTTTTCCTCCTCCAGTCTTCTGTCAGTTGACAATCACTCCATATCCCTCTTATTTCCCCCAGCACCTCCAGCTCACTCTCACTACTTACCCTCTGCCCCTTCCAACCAGCCCTAGTCTCTCCCCAGATGCCTCACAGATCCGAGAACACAACCTGGCTGCAAGCTTTTGATGAAGCTGACCCCGAACACTGAGCAGGAAAATAGAACCACCCACATGGTGCTGCAAGGCCGTGTGGCTGCAATGTGTAAATCCCTCGCCCCGACAGATACAGGGGGCTCTGCTACAGGACTGGAATCACAAGTTAACTCTATGTGGTAGCCAGGGCTGCTATTAAAGGAGGAGATGAGCCGAAGAATAATAGCTGGTGCTGTAGGGTTAGATAGATCCGATGTATTCCATATGCAAGAGGAAAAAACGGGGCACGAGGGGAAGGCTTTGAAGCACTGCAGATCATTGAGACCTTATGGAAAATACGTTATCCTGTGACACTTTCCTGGAAATGAATACGAAACGGGAAGGGAAGGAGGCAGGGACAGAACAGATTGACAGATCTAACATTAGAACAGCAGCACTGAAAAGAAATGCCTTCATATTAAAAATATATATTTATGTGATAAAAAGAATTAAAAGAATAAATAAATCAACAGGTGAAGTGCTTGATGAGGCAATTCCTGAGCCAAAAGTGATTTGCAACTGCTTACCATCTAAGTAAAGACAGAAATGTAAAGAAAGTGGCTAAGTGCACAGGTCATACAGACTGGTGTTAAGCAAAGCAAGCAGTGTTGGAGTGCTTACACGCCTGCATTTACACATCAAATACCTATGTGACAGATGTAGCAGTGGTTTGAGTGTGAAATTCATCCGTGATCAGTAATGCAAAGTGTAGGAACTGCTCCAAAGACCATGCAGTTGGCTAAACTGAACAGGCAGGAACCTGGGAAACCTGCATGTTTAAGGGGAGGATAAAAATCTCCAGAGCCAAGGAAATTCAGAACCCATGAACACAGCCAAAGCAGCTGAAAACTCAGATGAGAGCAGCTAAAGAATGTCTGCACAAGCAGCCTACAAATCAAACACAGGAACACACAACAATCTGCTTTCTTTTTTGCCCTCTCTCTGCTCGTTAGAAACTAAAAAGATGGAACTTAAAGTCTTGCAGGAAAGTGCAGATTTTGTTACCGAACGAGTAAGTCATAAATAATAAGAAATGGAGGGAGGAAGACTTTGCATGCAGGTATTAAAGAAACAAGTCATTTATTTTGATTCTTTTGTTCCAATTTTTTCCTGCCCCTCTCTGAACAGGTTGCCTGCATCCTTAAAGGCAGCAGTCACAAAAGGAAAAGTTACTGCAGTCAGTCCCTGCTTGCCACCAGCAGAAAGAGTTCGCAGAATGTTTGCAATGCCAGTAGAGCCTCAAAAAAAAAATAGAAAGCATGACCGCTTGCTGAGTCTGTCACTCGACTGAAGAGCTGCATAACAAAAACATACCGAGCAGCGCAGTCCAGAGACTGAACTTGTTAGCAGCTGGAAGAAAACCCTGTGAGCTCTCCCATAACAGGAGACACTTCCACCTGCTCTATAGAATAGTGCTTGCTAAAATAAGGGGGGCAGGAATCTGTTCTTAACATCTCTTCAAAACATGCTTCAAGTTCTCACTTCTAGATCTGTCTTCTGAGCAAATTTGCTTCATGAAAGAGAGCTCTGGATTATGCTTAATACCAAAGGAGTTTCAACAGCACCATTAATGCCAAGGGCTGCTTGAGAAGAGCTAGGGAAGCAATCGTGATCAACCATGAAATGAACAAAACCAACATCCCTGTCAAATAAGAAATGACCTGGACTATTCAAGAAGCAGCCTAAAGACAAAAAATAAATAATAAAAAAAAAGCATACTGCCATTAAAATTATTTTCCCATTACTCAACTCTGACAAACACATCATGAGACCAACGCTGAGCACTAGCACGGCAAAGCACTGAACCTCTTTCAGGAAGGAAGATATGCCAGCCTCAGGAACTTTATCACACACACTGCTCAAAGTACTCCATGCTGCTTTACAGAGATACACTAAGAGTACAGACGCTAGGTCCGGAGTTCAGAGGACACTAGTAGTTGGCACTGCAGTTCTTTGGGCTGTGGGAAGATCCTCGTGGCTCAGGCTGCTTAAAGCTGGGGATTCTGTTAACCTTCTGGAAACAAAAATCAAACAACAGCACTTGATATGGCCTGAAAGGGTTACAATTGAGAAAGCCCTTAGTGAGAAGCAAAGCACTAAATGGCATAGAAGAAAGGACCGTGGATATTACCATCAACATCAAATGTTAGTATCACTGTTCTTAAAAAGAAGCAACTGGAAATAGGGACAGGAGAACACATCTAGGACTTCAGAATCAGCACACAAGTGTGGCCATTCCCCGGCACCTGTCCATCCGCCAGCCTCACCTCCTGAGCACAAATACACAGGCAAACATTCAAAAGCATCACTGCTTTTTCCTAAGCATGAAGGTGTTCTGCATTAGAAATTAATGTTATCAGCCAGCTCCAAAGCAATTTAACACAGGATCCAACTGCCATGTATAAACATAACCATAAGAAAGTCTAAAGAAGTGGAGAAGTTAACCATATAAACCCTGGGGAAAATGTCATTCTGTTTGTTTGCTCCAGAAAGGATGCCCAGAGCATCAGGTAGTGACTGTGGGCAATTTCGAGCTGTCCAGAAGGAGAAGCCTTCCTAGAAGCAGGACAACCAACTGAACTACACATCTGGGACAACAATTTTGTCATTCCAAGCAAGTTTGACTTGCTGCATAAGACCTAATTCCTTAAAGAAGGAAAATACACCCCAACAAAGAAGTTCACTTTCCTAAGTCCAGCTGATGGGAGACAACATCCATACTTACTAGTATAACTGGAATCTTACACATCATTGAAGTATGCCAACAAAACTAAATAAGCAGAAAAAAAAATAATCGTTTTAGAAACAGTGAAAGGCACCGAAGACTACCAATCCCAGCATAAAGACCATAAAAATCTGAATTGGGACCTAAAAGAACAAGAGATTCCCCTGCCCACCTCCAACTTATAAAGAAGAACGAGTTTAGTGTCCTATGATCATTATGTACAAATTTTACAAAATAAATTCGGGATGCATCACAGAGGTAGGTACTGAGAAAAACAGAAAGCTAACAAATAAATAAATAAGTAAAGCAGGACTAAAGAACACAGCTCCAACAATTATTGTCATGAGTTATGGAAAACTGGAGACTACTCCATGAAACTCGAATGTGTGGTTTATTTTGCAGAAGAACTGGCACACTGAAACATTTAAAAAGAATGGCTGGGATCAATTATAACGATGCACTAAAAATGAATCTAGCAAGAGAAGTCCCTGTAGTCATCAGAAATAGAAGTGGCACGTGAAAACCTTCAGACATTTACACTGGTTTACCCAGTTGACACAAGGAGACGCAAGTTTAAGAGTTTACATTATTATATCGCGTGCTTATTCTATTATGAACTTCCATTTAGTTTTCTACCAATAAGACCCAAACAAACCTACACCTGCATCTTAGCATTTTTCAGGAAGACCTAAGACAGTTGCCACCCACATGATGTTACACACCCATTCACACGAACATTAGCAACTGGGCATTTTTCAGCCAGTTCTGGTTACTTTCCCTTGCATGCAGTCTATTTCCTTATATGTGCAGGTTAATTTAAACAGGAAAATGCAACAATAATAGCAGGGACAAATCACTAACAACTCAAAGGCAGACTTTGTAGCTGAGGCAACTGTCAATCACTTGTAAATGACTACAGAAAGGATATTCACTCTTGATATAATGAGGAACTATAAATAAAACACATCTAAAACAAAAATTCAGATGCAAGAAAATTTGTTTTGTCAATCACTGTGACAAGAGTTGACTATGAAACCAGAACACCTTCTCTAAATTATTAAAAAGTAAACAATTATTCTGAAGAGAATTGCTCAGATGGCTTTTCTTACTGTTGCTTTATGGGGCAAACACTAAAAGCTTCTGATGCCATTCCCATTTTAAAAGCTGCAGTGGCCTGGCCTGTCACTTGGACAGCATCACTGCTGCTCTCTGAAGGGCTGTTTTAAGACTTTCAAGCTTCTACACAAAGAATTTTTGTGTGTTCATTTACATGGAACTGGGAAATGAGTCCTACACCTGTAAGAAAACACAGATTTTAAGATGTCTCTGTATTTTTGCAGTGTTCATGTGCCATTCTTGCTACCTCTGGACGAATGTCTGATGTGAGACCTACTGCATGGGCCCTGTTGCTGCAGTAACTCCTCCCATGGACAGCGGGCACCAACGTAAAGCAGCCTGATCCCATCCCTTCTGCCAGGAAAACACGTTTATCCAGCCCAAGTCACCACTGCTTCCCAGGCAGACATCGAAAACTCGGCCCACGAAATCAGGGAACAAAAGCAACCTGTACTCCTACGCTCGCAGAAGGGGGTGGCCCAGCAGAGCAAGAACTGTTGGGAACAGCAAGCGAACTGTGAAAACAAACAGATCAAGAGGATATACAGGCACAGACCACAGACTTCAGTATCTCATAAAAAAAAAAAAAAAAGCCTTCCCTCGCATTACAGAAACAAACCTACCACAGTCTCGTGACATTTAAGTTTCCAGACATAAAACATCAAAAAAAAATCTGAGAAGCGTAAGAAGTGGCCAGAATTTAAGAGTTCCTTCATCAGCTTCCTAGTTCCTCCTGACTCAAAACTACGGATTTAGATACCTCCCCAACATCTGCTGGGCTAGCCAGACTTACAGCTGGGTAATAAAGTTAGAGCAAAGCCTAGATCTTCAAAACAAACATCAAAAAAGGAACAAGCAGACAAGACTCGCGCACAGCCCTGTAGGATATGCTAGTTTCGAGTTTTATTTTCAGTCCTTTGGTATCACCAGAGCCCAAGCTTTGCAGCAGTGCCTGTAACATTGATTACTTCTCAGACACTCCCATTTCTCCTAAATGCTTACTGCTGCCTCTCCCATTCCCTTTATTCGAGGCATGAAGCACTGTCAGTCCAAAACTACACCGCAGGCCTCTCCTTTCTCCCCCAACCTCAAACCCTACAGTCATGTAAGCTTAATGCAGAGAAGTGGCTAAAGCCTGCTCTTCTAAGTCTTGTAACTAAGCACCCCTACACCCTTCCAAAATAAAAGAGATTGCAGAAAACGTATTTGTGGGAAATCTTGTTAACAACGCCATTACCACTCCAGGAATGAATTCAGCCAGAATCCCACCTGGCTGCCTCCACGCATTCAAGATCCTCTTGGTAATTTCGGTGCTACCCATCCACCCAAATGTGTAGCGTCAAACCCAGGACGAGGGGCTTTACCCCAAAGCAGAGTCAAACTCTACAAAGAGTCAAAGGCTCATCACTGATCCTCACATCAAATTAAGCCCATTGTGGTGGCTTCTCCTGAGACATTCGGTTTGGGGACAGACTGACCCTGAATTCGGTGCAGCTTCTGCAGCAGCCAAACCTTCAGCTTGGGCTCTGGGAGCACGATAAAGGCACTAATCTGCCTAATGACCCCTAATCAGTTCCTCGTTAAACTTTTCAGGAGTAGTCACTGCCACTCGACTTACTGCTGGAGAAAGACCGATGAAAGCTCACAGCTGCACTTTCCCCAACTCCTGTCATCCCACAGGAAGTCGCTTTAAGGAATTTTAAGGGCCCTGAACACAAACAGACGTGCTTAAAGGGAAAAAAAAAATTATTTGTTATCTTCCGGACCAAGTTTACATGGAGCAGTTCCTATATTTTTTGTTACATTAACAGGAAGCGGGAGCAAAGCACTTGCAGCTCCCACACAAGGGCTGGGTAACGGCGATCTGGACAGCACACGGCCGCTTCCCATATAGGATAAGGGCATCCCAGTGGGTAGTGCTCCACTGTAAGCATTTCCCATATAGGATAAAGGCATCCCAGCCAGTACAGTTCCACTTTAAGCACTCCCCATATAGGATAAGGGCATCCCAGTGGGTAGTGCTCCACTTAAAGCACTTTCCCTATAGGATAAGGGTATCCCAGCCAGTCCAGGTCCTCTTTAAGCACTTCCCATATAGGATAAGGGCATCCCACTGCGTACAGCTCCACTATCAGCACTCCCCATGTAGGATAAGGGCATCCCAAGCCAGTCCTGCTCCTCTTTAAGCACTTCCCATATAGGATACGGGCATCCCAGGCAGTACAGCTCCTCTTTAAGCACTTTCCCTATAGGATAAGGGCATCCCAGCGGGTACAGCCCCACTGTAAGCACTCCCCATACAGGATAAGTGCATCCCAGCCAGCCCAGCTCCCCTTCCAGCCTGCCCATTTGCAGCCTCGCTCCTGGCCCCGCGCTGTCCGCCACGTTTCAGGCAGGTTTCACCACGTTACCCCGGGACGCCAGGCAGAGGCCGGAGGCTTTAAATTAATTAAAAATAAAGAGGGACTGAGGCGACCGGGCGGGTCAACACCGGGGCCAAGCGGGGTGCTGCGGGCACGGAGCTGGGTGCGGGCGGGCAGCCCCCACCCCGCCGCACGCAAAGCGCAAAAAATAATTAAAAAAGATAAAAAATAATTAAAATAACACTAAAATAAAAATAAAAACACGCCCGCTCCCACCCACCCAGCCCCAAAAGGCCTCCGCTCGCTTCCGGGAGGGGCAGCAGCCCCCCGGCCCTTACCTCTTGGGCGCCGCCTGCTCCATGCCGCCGCCTCCGGCCCCCCCCGGCCCCGGCCCCGCCGCCACGCTGCGGAGCGGCCCCGGGCAGCCCCCGGCCCGCGGCCGCCCCGACCCCAACCCCGCGGCGTGCGCGCTGCGGGCCCTTTAAGCGCAGCTCGCGCCCTCCCCCGGCTGCCGCCACTGCCGCTACCGCCGCGGGGTGGGAGGGGCGGGGGGCGGTGGATTGAGCGCTCATTGGTGGGACGCCGCGGGGTGGGGAGCGCTGGTTGGTCAGGGGGGACGTCGATCAAATGAGGCCCCGCCCGGCGCGCCACGGGAGGAGAGGGAGGGAGGGGGGAGAAAATGGAGGTCGGCCCGCGGCGCTTCGCTCCCGGCGCGCTCTGTGCGGCGGGGCCCCGCGGGGAATGCTGGGAGTTGTAGTTCTGCCCAGGGGCCAGGCCCTGCGGCCTCCAACCTCCCCCCCCCCCCCAAAAAAAAAAAAAAAATAAAATAAAATAAAGCAAAGCCCCCTCAGTGGGCAAACAGCTCCAGAGCAGAGGAAAGCTGTGTTAATTAATCACGTCTGTGTTCGTTAATCATGGCTGTGTTAATCACGGAGCTGCTTTCCTAAGCTGAGGTGGAAAGCGCTGGCAGCCGGCGCCTGGCTGCTTCTGGTGCCAAAGCAGGCAATTACCCCGCGAAGCCATAGGAAGCTGGCACTTAATGACTCAAACAGCATTTTTGTAAGGCTGCTGACTGCCGTGGGACAGTTATCTGCAGCCTCTTCACCTTATAACTCCCAACTTTGGGGCTGTTTACGCAGCAATGCGACCGGCTGACAGTGCATCCAAGTAGGGCCAGCCAAGTCAACACAAGAAAAGTTGGATGTGTCAGCCAACATCTATGGCCTTCCCTGAAAGCTGGTCTATCTGCTTAACTAATAGGGGTTCAAGGTAGTAAAACACTTGGCTAAGACCCATAGAAATACGGAGATGCCCAAGTTCCACTTTCAAGCTGATTGTAGATGCACAAGCACTCAAAAAAAACAATAAAACAAATAAAAATCCATGTACCACACCTAATGTGATTTCCCTGGTGTGCGTTAGCAAGGGAAGGCTGAATGACTGAAGTCCCGCTGCTGTGAAAGTTGTCTGCTTCGCCTGAAGTCAATCCAGTCCAGTTGACTCACTGTGGTCAGCCTGAATACACAATGGCAATATTGAATGAGCCATGAAGCAAATCACACACCACCATATGACCTTTTGGGTTTCTTTGTTTTTTTCTGAGTCATGGAAAAACTGCAAGGACATCTTCCTTCGCATAACAAATCAACACAGAGCTCTTCAAGTATCATCCCATAAACCAGAGTGGCTTACCAAGCAGTACTGCCAGAGTTGTCTATGGTATGGATAACTGCTTGTAGGAGATGCCAAAATAAACACCCAGGAGAAGAAGCCAGCAGATACCTCAGACTACACATACCAGTGTAGTATGAGTGCATTAGATAATGGTGGGGAGGAACCCTGCAAGACTTCCCATCTCCCTGTTCTAGGAATAGTGAGGTCAGGCAGGTAGAAGATACCATATGGCTATTTTCCAACATTGTTATACGAGATATTTGGCTGATACACTGACCAATAATTATTTTCATCATTATTATTATTTACATTTCACCAGTTTCAGCAAGTGAAGGGCCACCTCATATTTGGCTGTGTCACTCCTGGAGTGCAAAGACTGCCTCCACATCCTTTAACACAATACTTGAAGACAATATTTTGTTCAAGTTATTTCAGAGGAGGAAGGTTTTTTTCCAGTTTCTCCTCTTAACCCACAGCTGTGATAAACAGCATATTCCAGCATAAAAAAGCAGTCTTACAAAAATACAGGTACTATATTTTAGTCATAACACCAAAGCAAAGAAAGGGAGCCAAGAAATACTGCATCTCCCCATTCACACAAATCTCTCTTGGGAAAAAAAAAAAAAAAAAAAAAAAAAAAAAAAAAGGCTAAACAGCCACTCCTCCCCCCTACATTAAAAACAGTTGAAGAGAACAAGGCTGAAGAAAACTTATCTTAGGATAGCAGATTTAGCCTTCATCCAAAGTGATTTAATACCACAAACCTCACTACCCAAAAGTACCCTAACCACCAGATAATTGATGAAGAAGGGTATGGTGCTGCCTTCCATCTCTACCGCTGAAGCAAGAAGAGCGTGAAAGAATTCAGGACATCTGAAACAGAAAGAGTTAGGTAATCCAGCTTTATAACCTGGTGAGGTGGGCAGTGCCAAAAATACGGACCAATTCCATGCCTTACTCACAGAAGATTCAGTTGCGCCTTATGAACTGCCAGAATGCTTTCTAAGTACATTTCTGCTGAAAATAAAATGTCAGTAGGAAGATAATATATATACCATAGTATTTTTCAGTATCACTTTATTATCTCTTCTCCTTTCAAGTGGTGTTTTTACATCTGTAACACTAGAATAAATAACACCATCTCAGTTTTTCCCTGCAATGTGAATTTGGGAACCTTGCAGTGAAATATGACACTGACTTGGTATTCATTACAAAACTGTACCTAGCCACTAGCAAAGAAGGAATTTTGAAAGGGAAAACAGACTCCCTCTGTTCCTACTGCCTAATTCAGGCTTTCCAGTAAAGGGAAGTCTAAATGTTCTGGAGGCATGAATATATACTATGAGGTTGCTGGTGTCTAGACAACATGGAGATGAGGAAGTTGCAGACAATCTACAGGACTATTCCCATCATTTCTTCCAAGAGTGGAACTACATAACGCTACTGAGAATGTAGGGGAGTAAGAAAATTCTTAATGTAGCTCAATCTTAAAAATATAGAAGAAAACTAACTGAGCTGTTCATTTCCCTTTAAAGTATTTCATCCATTTCACCAATTTAACGGCATGCATTAGGACTCCCTTCTCTGCAGAACTGGCATCAACATCAAATACAAGTCCTTAGACCAAAGGATGGATGAAGACCATACTTAGCTTTTGAGTACTATAATTATTTTATATTGAAATGTCATTTTGTAATCAAATAAAACAATTTACATTATAATCACTTATTCTACAATAGAATTAGAAATCATGACGGCATGGCCAAGAATTAGGTGGTGTATAACCACAAGCTAAGACAGTCCCTGAGACCCTAAATGTATAAACCAACATGTTCCAAGTTGTCCCTCCTGCGTCATTTGTACAGAATTCACAGTAAAGCTGAGAAAGATAAAAATTACCTGGAAAGCTCACATCTGAGTTTCTAACAGGTATTACCAAAAGTAAGTTACAAACTTAGTTCCAAAACTAAGATTTAAATTACAAATATATACTTCAAAGTCATATTCCTAAGCACCATGTAAATAAATTCTGTATGCTATAGGAAGGACCTTATCTAGTTCCTTTGATAGCAAATAAAAGAAACATTCACTTCAAAAGGTATTTGATTGGGCTCATTTAAATAACATGCATTTTAACTAAAACACGGTAGTCTTAGGAAAACAAAAACAGAATTAATACTACATGTTTTCTTACTGATTGGTGTCACAAACACCTCATGCTCTTTGTACACAATATACGTAGTCTTTCATCACATCCATGGTGCCATTCACAGCCCAGCTTCTTCCTCCATGTGTTTTCTACCCATTCGCCACACAGAACCCCCAGTTCTTTCGAAGGGCCCTCAATGTCCAATGTCTCCTGTATCATCCTAAAATGGCTCCATTCACTTCTGCATGCCAAAACTCACCCTTAGTACGAGGGTACCCTTAGTACCCTTGTAGACCCCCAGGAACTCCCCCAGCTCTGTTTTTCTTCCAACCCCTCCACATCACCAAATATATTGCCTTGACCCACCCTGACATTATCCCAAAGAGCTATGAGATGGCACATTCTATGTCTGCATTACAACTCCATGTTTATCTCACAGGGAAAAGCTGGCAGGTTGGTCCACAGCACGGTGGCAAATCCAGCAGCCAAACCCATAACTTCCCTTACCGTGGGGTGGGCAGCCCCACAAACAGGGCATGCCCTCCTCTACCCATCACCTGTGGGTTTGGTGCAGGGAGGAACTCGGTATCATTACAGACCTGCAGCTTTCCATCAGACTTGATTAGTATGATGAAAGAGTCTGAAATTATTGTGAAGGGTTAATAAAGGAAAAAAAATTATATGTGAAGGAGTAATAAAGGAAAGGCTCAGCAGCAAGCACATAGGTGGAATGAAAGCAGGAGCCTTATTTCCTTAGGAAACTGATTCATAAATCCAGTAGACAAATAGTCAACAACAACATGTTTGCATGTCTGTCCGGGTGACTGCCTGATAGTGATCTGGTATGCTGAAAGTTAAGGGAAAGGCCTTGAATGAAATACCAGCTTGTTTATAAAGAAGATAAGAAAAACTGACTTCTGCCTGTTGTTTTTTTTCCCCTACCTATCATGTCCAATGCGAAGTAACCTTGAAGGCTTATCTAAGAATTTGTTATATACTTTCCTAACCCTGTCAGTCATAAAATAGTTATAAATAAAATAAAAAGAACAGCATATTTTCAAGTTTGGACTAAAGCTTACATTTTAAAAGTGAGTTTTTATGAAGGTTAGGAATGAAAAACAACTGAATTTGATTTCTTTTCCTGATCTACTCTACTCACAACTTAATAGGTAATTAATGTTGCATAAAGGGAAATTCACATTTTGCTAGTCCAGCAAAAGAAAGGTGCAGAAAATAAATAGTCAGGAAACAGAGGTACAGATTCTGCCCTCTGTACTCACTCCAGCAAAATCAGTGATTCAGAAAGTTCCTAAAATGTGGAATAATAAAATATTAGTTGTACTGCTACAGCTGTTCTCACTACCTCCTATACATCATTTCAGTAACCAAAATAGCCTCACTAGACCTAAAGCCACGTGTTGATTAGGCTAGGATTTTTCTGTTGACTGACCATTTAGCTCGCAGTCGTTAGTACCAGGCTATATATAGCCTTACCATTTGCTATTTTCCCTATTATAGCACACTATGGTAAAAATAAGCCATGGATACCGAGTTGCTATTTACAGTTAACCACAAAAGATATCCCAGTGTGTAGTACAGCTGCATTGATTGTGCTCATGGGATCTAAGGATTAGCATCCACTTAAAAAAAAAAAAAAAAAGACTCCTTTTTGGTTTGTAGAGGAATTACTGCTGCTGTGGTAATACCCCAAGCAACTCCGATTCCCATCTACATGAAAATATTCCCCCTCTTTCTAGAGGCAGCCATCTGCTCTCCAGTCTGCAAAGACACGTGCTCAGACACTGGAGAATAAATGATAATCATCTAGCCAGGCTTGATGCCCGCATTAGGAATGGAAACTAATATCAATAACTAGTGAATGATCGAATCCTCATGACTTGACGAAACAAGTCCTACATGAAACAAGCTTCAGCTGTGTGACTGCACACAACTTCATGCCCAAGGCTTTCCCCACTGTGAAGGCTGCAGCTTGCCTTCCTTTAGCTCCTGCACTGAGAGTTGATGGGACAGAATATGGGACAGAAGTGTTTAGGGGAGATTAGGATATTTTTTATTTGGGGGGACAAGAGGCTAACAAGATCCATTCTTTCAGCTTCAAAGAAGGGAACTTTGATTGTCCTTGTGGCCCTTTCACAGAAGTGCGTGAAGAAAAGCA